>NC_133553.1:65187221-65798951 GCF_048773025.1 Camelus bactrianus
ACTTGTTATTTTTTTTAGTTCTTATTTTTTATTTAAGTATAGTCAGTTTACAATGTTAGTTTCAGGTGTACAGCAAAGCGATTCAGTTATACACATATATACATACGTATATATATATGAATTCAGTTTCTTTTCCTTACAGCTCATTACAAGAAATTGAATGTAGTTCCCTGTGCTCTACCCTAGGTCCTTGTTGTTTATCTGCTTTGTCTATAGTAATGTGTATCTGTTAATCCCAAACTCTTAATCGATCCCTCCCCTACCTTTCCCCCCTGGTCACCACGGTTTGTTTTCTGTCTCCGTGAGTCCATTTCTGTTAATGGCACATTATCTGCCTTAGGAGGTTTAAAAGCCCAGGATCCCCTCTCTCCGCCCCCTGCTGTTTAGGCGTTCACCCATCCATCAGATATTTAGCGAACTCCAAACATGTGCCAGGCGGTGTTCTAAGTCCTGGGGGTGTAGTGTGAAGAAAGATAAAGATCTCTGCCCTCATGGGACATAATAAATGCCTAAATAAAATACATGGGCTGTGTGATGGTGATTATTGCTGAGGAGAAAAAGCAAGAAAGGGGGATGAGAGTTGTTGGGAGGGGGTCGTGATAAAATATGGTGAATAAGGAGGGTAAAACAGACCATATTTTGTCAAGACTTGAAGGGGGTGAAGAAGTGACCGATGATGGATTGATCTATAGGAGGAACAGAGTCCCTGCCAGGGGAACAGCGTGAGGGTGCTGGCCGTGTTCCAGCCAGCTGGATGGCTGCTGCCTACCAGATCCCCCAAGTTACGGAGGGTCTCTTCCGTGGATACGTTGGAGCTAGCCCGGTGGGGGAAGGCCATCACAGTGAGGAGGAAAGTGGAAAGCCATGAGATGAGGGAGGTGTGAGGGCCTGATCATGAGAGACTTTCACTTGTTGCTGTTGTAAGGGCTTTGGCCTTATTCTGAGTCAGTCGGTTAATCATTGGCGGGATCGGCACAGGCAGGCAACGCATTCCAACGTGTGTGGCTGTTGTGTTGAGAACAGGTCTCGGGACAAGGGTGGAAGCAGGGAGGCCAGTTAGAAGATGGGTGCGATAATCCAGATGGTGGGGCCCGAGGTGGCAGTGACAGGGGACATGTGGTCGGGTTCTGAATGTGTGCTGAAGGCGGTGCCCACGGGATCTGCTGGTGGACGGAATGTGGGGCCTGAGGAAGAGGAGTCCAGAGGGACCACAAGGGTTTTGGCACCTGGATGGAAGGAGTTGCACTTACTTATAAGGGAGCAGGCAGGTGGGGGGTGATGAGGAAATGAATTCTAGGGATGGCTCATTGGAGAAGCTGATTCAATGTCTTGTCGGAGATGTTAAGTAGGCAGCTGGAGTTCAGAGGAGTCACACAGGCTGGGGAGAGTGCCACGTGGGGTTCATCGATGTATATGCTGTTTAAAGATATGAGCCCAGAGGGGCACCCTGAGGGAGTCAGAGTGGATGGAGGACAGAAGAGGTCTGAGCGCAGAGCCCTGGGGCTCTCAGAGGCTCAAAAAACAGGTGACCAGGAGGAATCAGCAAAGACTGAGAAGGCTGGCTGGTAGGATGGGAGGACCACTGCCGAGGAGGGGCTCTGTAAGGCAAGGGGAGATGTTTCAAAAACAGAGGAATGGCTGCTGGGGGAGGGTATAGCTCAAGTGATAGAAAGCATGCTTGGCATGCATGAGGTCCTGGGTTCAGTCCTGAGTACCTCCATTAAAATAAATAAACAGATAAGCTTAATTACCACCCCCCCAAAACAAAACAAATCAAAACCGAAAACAGAGGAGTGACTGCCTGCATCAAATAGTGCTACTGGTTGATTACTGAGGCTGTTGGTGACCTTGACAAGCATATTTTGGTGGAGCAGAGAGAATGGAAAGACAAGAATTAGTGGCAAGTGTAGATGCTTTTTTCTAGAAGTGGTGATTTCTTGGGGAAAGCTGAGTGTGGTAAGATTTAGGTCCTGTTTGCTGGCCAAGTGCTAGTTCTTTAAAAAAGATAGGTAACACTCATTTCCTTAGAATAAATACTTGCAAGCCTGCTTTTGTTCTTCTGTTAGAGGTTATAGGCTTGTATTTTATCATTTGTTCTTTTTTATTTTAATAGCTTTATTGAGATAATCCACATAAATGCGAGCCCCTGTTTAAAATGTACAATTCAGTGGCTTTTAGTATATTAACGTAGTTGTGCAATCATCACCCATAATCAATGTTAGAATATTTCATTATTCCAAAAAGAAATCCTGTCCCCCAAGGGCAGTTGTCAGCTCCCCACCACTAATTTACTTTTTGTCTTTATGGGTTTGCTTATTCTGGACATTTCATCTAAATGGAACTGTGTAATGTGTGGTCTTCTGTGATTCACTTCTCTTATTTAGCATAATGTTTTCAAGATTCATTGATGTTGTAGCATGTATGGGTTCACTATTTTTTTTCTTTTTAAAAAATATTTTTATTGAAGTATCGTCAGTTTACCACGTTGTGTCAGTTTCTGGTGTACAGCACAATACTTCTGTCATATAGGAACATACGTATATTCATTTTCACATTTTTTTCACCAGAATTTACTACAAGGTGCTCTACCACTTGAGCTATACCCTCCCCCTTCATTGCTTTTTATTATCAAATAATGCGCCATTGTGTAGGTATGTCACATATTTTTTTATCAGTTGATGGACATTTGGATTGTTTCTGCTATGAATAATGCTGCTGGGAACATTTATGTAACGGTTTTTGTGTGGACATGAATTTTAATTTCTCTTAGATACATAACAAGGAGTAGAATGGGTCATATGGTAACTCTCTGCTTAACATTTCGAGGAACCTTTTGAGACTGTCTTCCAAAGTGACTGCAACATTTTACATTTCCACCTGCAGTATTGGAGCGTTTGGATTTCTCCACATCTTCACCAACACTTGATTATTACCTGACTTTTTAATTGTCACTATCCTAGTGTTCTCTCGTAGTTTCGATTTGCATTTCCTTGATGGCTTATGATGCTGAGCGTCTTTTCATATGCTTGTTGGCCATTTGTGTATCTTCTTTGGAGGAATGCCTGTTTTAATCCATTGCTCATTTTTATTGAGTTATTTGTCTTCTTCTTATTGAATTGTGTGAATTCTCTATGTACTCTGGTTACAAATCCCTTACTGGGCACACATTAACAAATATTTCTGCCTGTTCTGTGAATTATCTTTTTTATTCTCTTGGTGGTGTGTTTTGAAGCATCCTTCTATTGTTCTTTTAAAAAAAATCTTTACTTTTTAAAATTATGTAAGGAATACTGTGTAGTGAAAAATTAGAAAACTTTGAGTGATACACAAAAATAAAAGGAACAAACAAAACATTTATAATTTTATTATTCAGAGGTCATTGCTGTGAACAGTGGAGGTTTGGTTGTTTAATTATAATGAAATCTTATTTAAACAAACCTGAAATCGTATTGTTCAATTTTTAACCTTTTGTAAATCTCATCAGTTGTGAATAACTTTTCATGTCAATAAATATATTTCTACACCGTAGTTTTTTTAGTTATTAATACAGTTTTAGTTTTTAACACCTTCATTGTGGTATGGTTCCTGTACAGTAAACTGCATTTATTTCAGAAGTACAACTTGAGGAATTTTGATAGATGTAGACACCAATGAAACCACTCCACAATCAAGAAAGCTAACATTTCCGTCACTCACCAAGAGGTGCAATTTTTGAATACTCAATTTATCTCTTCCCACCCCTTTCACCCCTGGTAACTATAAGTTTGTTCTCTATGTCTGTGAATCTGTTTCTGTTTTGTTGGTAAGTTCATTTGTGTCCTTTTTTTCAGATTCCACATATAAGCGATATCATATGGTGTTTTTCTTTCTCTTTCTGGCTTACTTCACTTAGAATGATGATCTCCAGATCCATCCATAGTTGCTGCAAATGGCATTATTTTATTCTTTTTTATGGCTGAGTAGTATTCCACTGTGTGTGCGTATATGTGTGTGTGTGTGTGTGTGCACCACATCCTCTTTATCCAGTCATCTGTTGATGGACATTTGGGTTGTTTCCATGTCTTGGCTATTGTAAACAGTGCTGCTGTGAACATTGGGGTACATGTGTCTTTTTGAATTGTATTTTTCTCCAGAAATATACCCAGGAGTGGGATTGCTGGATCATATTTATTTTTAGTATTTTAAGGAACCTCCATACTGTCCTCCATGGTGGCTGTACCAGTTTACATTCCCACCAACTGTGTAGGAGGGTACACCATAATTTTTTAATGTTGCACAACATTTAATCATATGGATGTGTAATTTACCCAAACTAATTCCTTATTGTCGGATGCTTAAGTTGTTTCCAATTTTTCACTGTTCTAAATGTAATTAAATCTTTGTGCACATCTATAAATACTTTCTTTGAATAGCTTTCTAGAATGAGAGTGATAAGTCAAAGTGTGTGCACATTTTTAAGGCTGTAGAAACATGCAGCCAGATTGCCTTCTGGAAAGAGTGTGGCCAGCCATGCTCCTACTGGTGGTCGGTGAGACAGCCAGGTCCATCCACACGAAAGAAACAATACTATTATCAGTGACAGCAGTAAACACTTACATTGCACTTAACTGCTAAGCAGTGTTCTGAGCACTTTAGATATATGACTCCTTTATTCCTCACAATAATCCTATCAAATTGGTACTAGTATTTTTCCATTTTACAGATAAGATCATTGAGGCACAGAGAAGTTATGTATTGCTCAAAGTCCCACAGCTAGGAGTTTGCCAGGAGACCCTGCCAGTCTGGCTCCCAAGCCCTGGCTCTCAACACCCCTGATTTATTGCTTCTTTATATCCATATCACATGAAAATTATTGGCAGAGGCAGCCATATGTACAAACATCCAGAAGGAAGGAAGCCTGGTACTGTTAAGCACAATGCTGGCTGTTGCTTTAAGATGGTCTTTATAATGCTAGGAAAGGTTCCTTTTATTCTTAATTCATGAGAGTTTCATTTAGGAATAACTGAACAATTTAATCTTTCTCTTCTGCCCCCATTTTTGCCTGTTACAGATCAGGGGTTGGCGCACTTTTTCTTAAATGTCCAGAAACTAAATATTTTAGGTTTAGGGGACTCAGGTCTCTATCATAACTACTCAGCTCTGCTGTTGCATCTGAGAAGCAGCTACAGACAATATTTAAATTACAAAGCCACGTGGCTGGCCAAGGGGCCGGAGTTCACACATTTCTGTTACTGATGGCCACGTGGGTTTTCTCTCCTCGCTCACTGATACGGAGCCACTCCTGCATCATAATCTGGAATAGTCCAGCCTAACCTTGCTGGATTTACTGCTGCAACCTATTTGTTAGTAGTTTTTTTTAGGACCTTTACATCTCTCTTTAGGAATGGGGTGGATTCGTGTGTGTGTCCTGGTCAGACTTCACAAAACTTCATCTTTTTTCTACACTGTGGAATAAAGAGTGATTTATTCCCTGAAAGACTGGTAGAACTTGGCACCGAAGAAACCATCTTGGCCTAATGTCTTTTTTGGAGGTTGTTCTGTGAGATCTCTTCCACTTTTAGAAAGTAATCTCTTTGGATTTTCTATTACTTTTGCATCGAGTTTGGCCAGTTATATCTTTTTTTTTTTTTTTTTTTTTTTAGAAAATTGCCTACTTCATTTAGATTGTCCAAAGTTCTTCCACTGGTTTGGGTGTAGTAAATCTCTTAATCTTTCTATTCTCTCCGTAATATCTTTTTATTTGAGCTTTCTTGTTCCTAATGATGTACCTGCTTTTTAACATTCGATTTGGTAAGTGTGTATTTTGTTGGTCTTTCAAAAGTTTGCTCTGGGGTTTAATTATCAATTGTAAAAGTCTCCGTCATTCTGCTCGTCATTTTCAAATTTTGATCTTCCTATATCAGATTGATTTTCATTCTTTTCGTATAAAAGCAAGAACATTTAAGACTGAATTTTCGTTTGATTAGGGATTTGGCTATCAAATTTTAGGACCTAGCTTTCTCATTCTTGGTATTTTCTAAGGACCTGTGATTTTTAGTATTTTTTTCCTTTGACTCAGAAGGGTTTCAAGGGAATGTCTTTACATTTCCAAAAGGCTGGGATTTTTAATTCTAAGTTTCTCATGAGTTCTAGTTTTATTATTGCATTAAGGTCAGAGAATGTGACTGATAATGGGCTTATTCCTTGGACTTTATTGAGATTTGCTTTGTGGTTTTTAATTTTTTCTAAGTGCTCCAGTGGTACTGGAAAAGAAGGTAGATGTTCTGTTTTTGGATTACGTGATGTTTGTCTGTTTAAATGACACTGTTAATGGTATTACTCAGATTCTCTGTCTTCATATCCTTTTTTAAAAATTTACTTGGCTTTTCAAGATTGAGGGAAATGTAATAAGTTTCCCACAACTAGTGTGTTCCTGTTATTTCTTTGTGCAAAACACACTGGTTGTTGCCTGGGCTCAAGTCCTGAGTCATAAACTCAAATCTATAAGTATCTGAGCTGTGGAAGAATGTAAAGGCTTACGAGCAATCAAACAGCTAACTAGAATTCCATTCTAACCATTCCTGCCTATGTGCACATATCTGCCCGGGTGTTTGTGTGTCTTTTGGGGAGTATATGTGCGTTTCAGCATATACATCCCAGTCTCAGTGTATACATCTTTCTTGAGCATGACTGTGTAAATGTGTTCTTCTGTGTGTTGGTGACTGTGTGACTTTGATATGTGTGTCCGTTTATTCATCCCCGGCATCTTTGTCTTCAAATTGAACTTCAAACATCAGGGCTAGAGTCTGCCTTGCTGGCTTTTTTGAGAGTAGTTACAAGTCAGAGAGCTCTGTCAGCCTCTATCTTAACCCATCTGAACATCTTTTCCCCTTTCTTGCTGCAGAAGATCCTCCTGGTAAGTTGCGGGGACACTGGTTCTCTGCAGACTCAGCCTTGCCCCGGCACCCGCTGTCTGGGCATCTCATTTTGGCCACACAGAGCTGTAAGGGCCACACTTCCGGTATGGATGGAGACTCAGAACCTCACTCCGCCCTTTCCCCTTTAAAAAGCTGGTGCCTGAAAGACCAGGCATTGGTTTAAAGGGAGTACCAGCATTTCCAGAAACTCGTGCTAGGATTCAGTTCATTTTTTAGACTCAGAGCAGGCCCCTCGCTTACCGCCTCACACAGAGGAGGAAAGCGAGTCCCAGAGTGAGCTCTCCTGACACCTTGCCCTTGGCTTTTTCCAATGAACTGGTGAGCTCTGCTGGTCCTGACAGCACGGACTGAGTGGGGGTGGCTGGTGGAGGCCCAGGGAAGAGTGACAACCCCATCTTCGGGATCTTGTGACTCCCTGGGAGACGGGCCCACACACCTGGACAGGACACAGTTGAAGGAACATTCTAGACACAAGAGCCAAGAGGGCCTGCAGACACTCTTGTGTAGGAGGAGTTAAAAGGCGGGGAGACCAGTGTGGGCCCCAACAGGCCTGTCCAAGTGGAGGAAGGAAGGCGCAGAGAGGGTGTTGTCACAGACTTCCTTCCTTCTCACCTCATTTCCCCCATTTAGCATAGTGTCTTTTGAATAATGGGCACTTCACGTTTGTTCTATGTCAGAGGTTCTGCCTTGACATGACCTTGGTGGGGCTAAGTTCTGATTTTGGAAGCTTTCTTCTTTTTGCTGGAGTCAGGGCGGGTTGGGGGAAGGTCAGCATAACTCTTTGGGATCTGAGTTTTCCTGGGTGTACCACATTTTTTAAACAAATAACACATTATTGACATGTCCCCCGAAAGAGTTATCCTATGTCCCCTCTGATCTGAGGCTCAGCATGCCCCTGGAATGCAGAGGGTCCTGTGATGGTTATGCCCACTTCACAGAAAGGAAAAGAGAGGCCCCGAGAGTTTAACAGAGTCACACAGTGAAAGCGGGCAGACAGGGCTAGAGCCTCTGCCTCTCAAAACCAAGCAGGTGTGAAAACCTTTCTTCCGATCTGTGCAGTTGGCCCCTGGAGAGGTGGGGAGTTCCAGCTCTCTGCTCCCCTGAACCCAACCAACAGGAGAGATTTGCAGTCCAGGCCAGCCCATCAGCCTTGCCTGGTGTTGGTCTGGAAGATCCTTGCTTGGCAAGTTCTGTTTCTGAAACCGTCTCTTTCTTTCTACCCACTCAGGAAGAGGAGTTCATTGATTGGTGGAGCAAATTCTTTGCCTCGATAGGGGAGAGGGAAAAGTGCGGGTCCTACCTGGAGAAGGACTTTGACACTCTGAAGGTGAGGCCTCTCTAAAATGTGCTCTCCAGTCTAGCAGTCCCTGGGCAGATCCACTGGGTAACATGAGATGCAACAGAAAGAGAATATATATAGGTATAGACATATATTTATTTATTGGTGGAAAAAATATATGTAGGTGTGAAATGATATCTAGTATCTGTTTTAAAGTGCTCAAGGAAAGTAAGGATGAATTTAGATGATGTGGGTGGCCCTCTGATAGATTTTCAAAATACTAAAAATGATTGGAATTGCAAAATATTGAAAATTGCTGAAGCTTAGAGATGGGGACCGAGGGATTTATTATACTGTTCTGTCACTTTTAAAGTTATTTGAACTTTTCTATAATAAAAATGTCCTACTAAAATAAGAGTCAATGAGAGCACATACCCCTGATCCCCCCACCTCTGCAATTGGCACAGAAATTACCCAGCAAATATAAAAACATGGTACGCTCTGTTTCTGTGGGGAAAAAAAAAAACCCCAACACCCAAAAAACAACACAAAACCAGGGATGAGTCAGCCAAATTCTGGTATTTTGAGGAAATTCCACAAATACGGTTATCTTTTTTAAAAGTAGTCTACCAGAAGTGACTCAAAATTATTCCCCAGAGGGGTTGTGGAGTGTCCTGGAGAAGGTTGCCAGGTAAAATTCAGGGTGCTCAGTTAGACTGAGTTTCAGATAGATAGTGAATAGTTTAGTATAAATGTACTTTAAACATTGCATGGGACATACTTATCTCACAATTACGTGTTATCTGAAATTCAAATTTAACTAGGCGTTCTGTGTTTTCACTTGCTAAATCTGGCAGCCCTATTCAGAGAGAAAAGAGTGGCAAAGGCTGTCTGACACATGAGAAAAGCCCAAAGAGCTCCCTAAAGGGGTCTGGATGAAGGGGGCTTGAGGCTAGTTGGAGGGGTGGGTGGCCTGGGTTTTCAGGTGATTCTGGCTGAAAGCCTTTGGTGGACACTCTGGAAGGTGATTTCACAAGGTGGCAAGGGTTGTCCTTGATACATTGAAAGCTCCCATGTGATTGTACCTGGAGACCTGGAGGTGCAGAGATCAGGCCTCCTCAGGCAGCAAGTTCTTTGTTGACTTGATAGGTGGGGTGTGTGAGGCTGGGCGAAGAGACAGAACTATTTGTGTAGCAGGAAGAAGGTCCGACACATCATGTCTGGCATGTGGTCCTGTGGCCTTGCCAAAAAATGAGAAAAGCCAAGTAAGAATGAGGACTCCTGCCAGGGTGGCCCATGGCCCTGGCACCCTTGCTGCTTGCTCAGATGCCGGATGCTGAATTGGCACCCACCCACCAGCTTGACCTCTCTGAGGAGATCTCTGACAGTTTCCAAGTGAAAATGGGCTGTGCAAAAACAAAATGCATTCAACCTGTTTCTGGGGGAGAAGCAGACCTGGAAGGATCACTGGTCCTTTAAGGATTGGTAAATCAAAGAAAACCACCATCACAGACATGACTCTTTGAAAAATAGCCTGTAGCATTATAGAGAGGATGTGGTACACAATGGGTGGAGGTAAAAAACAAACAAAAAACCCCCCCAAAACTCATACTTTGGAAATCACTATCATAGGGGGAAAAAAGCTACTCACAGTCTCAATAGCAAAAGATAGAAAACAAAAGATACAGCAAGAAGGCATAGGAAAACAGAAATCATAGAAAAACAATAGAAAAAGAGTAAATATCAGTTTTCCTATTAAATAAAAATGGGTTACACTCTTTTACTAAGTGATAAGGACTCAGACTACATCAAAAGTCAAAGTCCATCATACTGTCTTTAAAAGACATGTCTAAGACAATACAACCTAGAATGGCTGAAAAAGTAAATATTTTGGCAAACAAAATAAAGTGCTAACAAAAGAGAAACAGACAGAATCTAAAGAAAAAAACAAAGGAGACAAAATGGAGTGTTTTGTATAAATAAAAGATGTATATCTCAATGCAGAAAGTCCCAAGAATTAATGCATAGAATAATATGATTTAGAAATCCTTAAAGCAGAAATGGATAGGAATATATAAAATAATATCTCACACAAATAAAAGCATGAGATAACAGAAATTAAAGCAGCAGTGGGTATTTTAATGCACCTCTCTCCTAGACAGATGAAACAGCAATCAATAAATAAGAAAATAAAAGATCTGAATCACAAGGTAAATGTTTTCTAAGCTACATCAAGAGTAGCTTTGAAATAGAGAACAAAATAATTAAAGAATAGAGAGTACATTTTTCCAAATGCTCAGAGAACACTTACAAAATTTGATCATATGTTAGTTTAGTAATAACTTACCAAAAGCAGAAATCATACAAGACAGATTTAAATGCAATAAAATGAGAAATTAATAACAAAAGTTTAAACAAAAAGACCAACCACTTGGAAATTTGAAAAATATTTTATTGGGACTTCCAGTATGAACATGGCTGCATAAGTCAGCATTTTTCCCTTTTTCTCTTGGAAATCATTCAAACCCACAAACTTCATTTTCAGTAAAAGTTGGAAACAAATAAAACCCGCAGACTCCAAAATACATGTGAGGGCTGTCCAAAGGCAACTGAGATTGGGTAGAAGCTGCTCAACTGTAGACGAAGAGAAGATACATGAAAATGATGAAAGGTCATAGTGGAAGCAGATCTCAGAAAACCCCATACGTCCTAAGAAAAGAACGTTGATAATTATTTAAGACAGGTTATGGATTCCTGGGCACTTATTATCTAGTCGCTTTACTTTTGTATGTGCTTGAAATTTTTTCATAAGAAATAGTTTAAAAATATAATTCCTGAAATTGATGTTTCACTGTAAAATAGAAAAGTTACATCCTTTGTTCACAACAGTGGACATGGGAACTTTGGAGACAGGTTCAACCTGGTGACAAAAGCCTCTTAGACCTGGTTTGGTTCAGAGAAATAGAGAAGGTGGAGCTACACAAGAATTACACAAATAAGCCGTATTTGTAGGGAACAGCCTGCCTCTGTTGTGGGAACAAAGGAAATTAACTGGTCCAAGTCCAATACATTTAGTGACAAGTACTAATAAAAGAGACAGCTCAGCATTAATTTTAAAAATACTATAAAAAAAGAAGAGAAAAATATAAAACAAAACTTAACCAAAAGAAGAGAATGTATACCCACCAGAAAAATTTTACCAAGAGTAGATGAGATGAAAGATTTTGCTGTTAACTTTTTAGAAATGGGGCAATCAGAGTGCAGGCAGAAATGAAGGAACTCAAGCGATGATGAGAAGAAGTGAAATATGAGCTAGCAGGATTCAGGAAAGGAGGAGAAGAAAACATGGAAGAAGCACAGGACAGAATGGCTTTGGAAGACACAGTAAGGGGCATAGGGGACAGAATGAAATGGAAATAAAGAAAGAGGTAAAAAAGAATAAAGAACAAGTGTCACCTATAGCAGTCAGGGAAAGGAGATCCAATATTTGTGTAATTGGAGTCTCCCAGGAAGACAACCAAAACAATGAAATAAAACAATTAATAGTTTAATAAAATTTCACTAAAATGAAGGAATACCTGAGTATATATATATTACAAGGGCTGCTGTGTGTCAGGAAAAATTGACCCAGACTGGTCAATCTTGAGACATCTCCTAGTGTAGTTATTGGACTTTAGAGACAAAGAGAGAATTCTTTGCGTAGTCATACCTTCTTTTCCTACAAAAAATTAAATAATTTAAAATAGGAAAGAAATCAAAGTGGCTTCAGTTTCTCTACAACAACATTTAATAGCCAAAGACAATAAAGCACTATGTGTTAAGATCTTCAAAGAAAGGAAGGATGAGCCAAGGAATTGACATTCAGCCAAGCTGCCTTCAAGCATAAGGGCCACAGACACACTGGTCTGCACACCCGGGAGCAGGTAGGATGGCTCCCACAGGCCTGCCTTGAGGGACTCCTAGGGGATGAACTAGAGCTGATCTAGGAGCTGTCTCAGCTTGGAGATAACTGGGAAAACCATAACAAAAGGATTGGTTGTGATCAGATTTTACCTTAGACCTAAAAGGGAAACACCTGGAAAGGTTAGGGTAACCGGACAGAATGTAAGTAGCATATATATTGAAAATGTAGAAATGATAAAACTGATAAAAATTAGATAAAGGAGGAAAGAGGATGGGATACAGAGTAAGGACAATGATAGCCATATTATAGGATAGATAAAATTGACAGATATTACTTAAAATTGGCAAATCAAATAATAGGCATATAAACAAATTATAAACAAGTAGCACAAAGATAAATACTGAGATAGATAATATTGTCTAAGACTAGGTGATGGAGAGGGAGAGGGAGAGGGAGGAAAATAAAATTTGATTATTTTATCATTGCTATAATGAGAAATCCTAAAGACATAATAATAGAACGTAAACTCAGGTCATCCTAGCTATCAGAAAACACACACACGCACGCACACACGCTCACTCACACACCCACATACCACACAGAGAAAACAGACCATGCGGTCAAAGATTTAAAAAGCAAAACTCTGAAACTAGAAAATGTAATATAAATACATTCTGTGACTGTATAAATATAATACAAATATAAAACCAGACCAAACATATTTGCCATATCAGTACATATCATATCAATCACTTATTAATTGCAAAATTTAAATCAGGTCTCAAAGCAAAATCTATCTCTAAAGTAGATTTATAAAGGTTGAAAATAAAAGATTAGGAAAATGAGTGTCAGGCAAATGGAAATGAAAAGAAAGCAGAAGTCACAATCTTAATATTACACGAGAGCATATTCAAGTCCCCCCGATTGAATGAGACAGGGAAGGGCACTTTAGAATGCTAAATGGTGCAATGCCAAGATAGAACGGTCATATCTATGTGCCAAATAATATATCAATATTTACGAAACAGAAACTACAGGAGATAGCAGAAGAGAGAGAAATGTACTGGTAGGTAGGGGAAGATTTGAATTCACTTTTCTCGGTAAATGTCAGATCAAGGGGACAAAAGACTGTGAGGATACAGAGGACTGGAATAATTGTTAGCCTGATTGAACTACTCCTATGGCATGTTTATAAAAACTGACCATGTAACAGACCATGAAGAAAATTGTAATAAAATTCAAAAAGTGGCAATGCCACTGACAATGTTTTCTGATTATAATGCCATTAATGCCATAAAGTTAAAAGCTTCTATGTGGAAAACCAAAAAGAAAAAGCAAAAAACTAAAAAACAAAAACAAAAAACAAAAAACAAAACAAACCCCCAAACAACCAACCAAACCTCTCTCTTGACAATTTTTGGTGAAAGAGAAAATATAAAAGAAATGACAGAATATCTGGGAAGCAAGGATAAAACACTACATGTTAGAAGTTAACTACAGTTAAAGCAGTATTCCGAGGATGTTTATAGACTTAAAAACTTACGTTAATTAAAACAAAAGAATGAAAACTAATTACGCATTTAGCTCTTAGATCAAAAAATAAAATAAGAATAAAACTGTGAATTATGGAACGTCAAGAAAATGAAAATGAAAACATTATACACCCCAAAACAAATGGGGCGACACTCAGGCAGTCGTAAGCAGAGGTTAATTTCAGAAGCAATGTATTTTCCTTATCAAGAAAGAGGGAACAAAGTAAAATTTCAACTGAAGAAGTTAGGAGGGAAAAAAAACCCCTTAAAATAGTAGGCTGCATCTTCTAGAGTTCTGTCTTGATCTTCAAATAAAAAGTCAGTTAACTTTTCATTCATTTGTTTGACTGTGATCTTCTCTTATAAAAGAAGGCACCATGCATGGATGTGATGACTGTCAGGGATCTAGAATATTGGATTAATCAGAAAACCCTGTTTTCCAATGTTGCTGAGCAAATGTCTTCCCCTCTTATTCCTTTCTCCCTTTTTTTTTCTTTCTTTTTCTCCCTTCATCTCCATGATTTGCTTCCTTTTAAAAAAATCTCTGCCTTTGTTCTTTCCTTCTCCATCCCTCTTCCTTCTTGGCCCCCTCTCCTGCCTCCACCTCTCCCACCTGCCCGCCTCTTGGCCTTTGTTCTCTGATTTCTTATGGCCTTTCCCCCTCATTTCCTTCTCTCTCCCTTCCTTCACTTGACACTGTCACGTGTCCTCTTTATTTGCTGTCCCTCTTCTTTCTCTCTTTCACTTGTCCCCTTTCTGTCATCCCCGCATGTGGCAGGTCTATGACACACAACTGGAGAATGTGAAGGCCTTTGAGGGCCTGTCAGACTTTTGTAACACCTTCAAGCTCTACCGGGGCAAGACTCAGGAGGAGATGGAAGACCCTTCCGTCATTGGGGAATTTAAGGTAAGTCCTCGAGGACATGCCTCTAACCCAGCGGGGGCCCAAGACTGTGGAGTGGCAGCGGTGAGTGAAGGGGGTGGGCGCGGAGGTGCTGCAGCATTATTGACAACCCTAGTGCTGGGATGGCAGTGGGCTTCGTGCTCGCTGTGGTGCTGACTCTGGCAGGGATGAGTCATGGTCGCCGTGCTGATTGTGTTGGTGACGATGATGATGACAATGAAAGTTGAACCCTCCTTCTTTTCAGGGCCTCTTCAAAATTTACCCCCTCCCGGAAGACCCGGCCATCCCCATGCCCCCGAGACAGTTCCACCAGCTGGCCGCCCAGGGGCCCCAGGAGTGCCTGGTCCGCATCTACATCATCCGAGCATTCGGCCTGCAGCCCAAGGACCCCAACGGGAAGGTACTGTTCCTAGAGCTCTCGCCTCCCCCAGAATAAACAGCAGGCTAGGGTTCAAATAGGCTGCAGAATTTGGATACAATCTTTGCCCCAGGGAATTCACAGGAAGTGGGGAAACCAGACAAACATGTATAAAACTGAGATGTGACTGCAGTGGAGTTCTAGGAGGTCAGAAAAGGCCAAAGTCAGTACAATATCTTGGAATAATGGGGAAGACTTCCTGGGAGGAACAGGATTCTTAAAGATCGATGAGTTTTGATGGGCTGGGAGGGAGAAGAACACAGTATTTTAGGAGGGGTCTAAAACCTCAGCAAAGCTTTGGGAGCCGACTGCTTAGCGTAGGTTTAGCACAAGGTGAAGGTGTAAGGACAAATGACATTGAGGGTGCAGGTGGGGACTAGACTTTGTGGGGCTCCCAGTGGAGGGGTGGGGAGGGGAGACAGGGTCAGTGACTGGCTGAGCCATGCTGGAGTCTGAGGCAAAAGGAAGCATCAGTAATGCTATAGTGTCTTTATTTAAAATTTTGATATTTTGTTCGTTATGGACTGTTGGGGTTGATTTTAAGTTTTAAAATATCACATGCAAATATTGTTCATCTTGATTACTGAGTTTTTGTGGCCCTCCCTTAAATTTTGTGCCTGCGCAAGGCCCTCACCGACTTACTCTAGTCCTGCCTCTGAGTGAAGTGGGGAACTTGAGTCTGGAGCTCTGGGGAGCTGGAGGGGAGGGGCAGGGTAACGTTGGGAAGAGAGAGAAAGAGAAAAGAGGCAAGGCGGCGGCGGGGTGGGGGGGGCACTTGCGTTCAGAAGGGCGAGGTCCTATCTTGTCCCCTTAGACGGGTGCAGGCCTAGCATTTGTCCCAGGCTGTGGGTAGAGGCCTGGCGTCCCACCCCTGGAGCCCTGCTTTTCCAGGTGAGAAGTCACGGCTGGCCTTGCCCTGCTGGGCCATCACAGGGTGGAATGGGGTGGCCCCGGCCGGCACCACCGACGGCCTCTAAGACACGGCTGGGCTGAAGGAGTCTGACCGTCTCTCTCCCTTTCCATCTGCTGAAGCAGACGTCACAGACAGGAGCCCAGCCCGGCCCAGTCACATATGTAATGCAGACTGGCGTGTTTTGGAGGATATGGGTCTGGTCCCCGCCTGCCCTCTCCCAGTGGGGTAGTGGGTGGGGAGTGTGGAGGACTGAGGCACCCCGTTTTCAGTGCTGGGGCTGAGGCTACGAGCCCACACCAGGGCTGGTGTGCACCATGGGGCCGCTGGCCTGGCCGGTGGCAGCCTGCTGATGGTGGCTCACCTTGCCTCTTTGAGAGGCAGAGCAAGGAAGAAGCCTCAGAGACGTGTTGGGAAGGTGGTCTCACTGGAGTGTTTCTCCTCCTCCAGTGTGATCCTTACATCAAGATCTCCATCGGGAAGAAATCGGTGAGCGACCAGGATAACTACATCCCCTGTACGCTGGAGCCTGTGTTTGGGAAGTAAGTTGGGGCAGTTTGGATCTTGGGGTGGAGGTGCCAGTCTGGATAATCCACAGCCCAGTGGGAGGGAGGTGGCTGCCACTGGCAAGTGCCCATCTCCCAGAGCAAAGCTCTGTTCCCTGAATCTTGCATGTCTGTGGGGTGTAGCCTCAGCTAGCTCTTCCTCAGGTGCTAAAGGCCTGAGTCCTGCCAGAAGCTCCTAGATTAACAACTACCGCGAAGGTCAGAAATCCATGTGGAAACTCAGAGCGTGCATTTGCTAATTATCCTCTCTTTTCTTAGATCAACTTTTCGTTTGGAATAGTTTTAGATTCACAGAAAAGTTACAGAGATAGCTTCCCCCACCATCAACATCTTACCTAACCACGGTACATTTATCAAAATTAAGAAATTGATATTGGTACGTTACTGTTAACTAAACTCTAGACTGAATTAAGATTTTGCCGATTTTTCCATTAATACCCTTCTACTGTTTCAGGAGCTAATCCAGTTTTCCCACTGCATTTAGGAATTATTGTCCTTTATTGTTGCTCATTCATCTGTGGCAGATAAGTCAAGGAGGGATGTGGACTCAAGATAGTAAAATGTGTCCTAAAATCTAAGAACAAGGGAAAGACGAAGCAGAGGCCATTGCATGGGAGTAGCTCCCAGGCATCCTGACTGGCTTGGTGCTTGGACACGAGCTTATTTTGGGTCAGAGAGAGGAGAATCTTGAGGGAGGTTGGCAGCTATTTCTCCAGCGCCTGTAGGTGAAGGCATGTGCTGATACTGTCAAGCAACACATCAGATTCACGAACTGCTGTCAGTTGAGTTAGTTGTGGTCCCTTGGCCTTGCAGTGAGGACCCACTCAGTCTGGGGAAATGCCGTATTTAAAGGGGAAAAGGTCTTGGCCAACGATGAGCCGCCACCAAGCTGGAAGTGGGAGGGAGGGCTGCAGGGAAGATGGCATGAGGGAGAGCAGAACCCTGTTTGGCGAGCTGCAGTGGTCAGCATGGGGCCACAGGCGGACGTGGCCTGGCAGGGCCCAGGGCAAGGTGGGGCAGCAAATGGAGAAATGCCCCCCCCACTTCTCCGTTTCACCATCTCCTCCAACTCGTGGCCACCTGGTCTGCCTGGGGTGTCAAGCCTCCCTCGGTCCACAGCAGAAACTCTTTGTTTCTATAACCCATGTGTCGAACAGCACAATGCATGGGGTATAATTAAACCTAGCTTTGTTTGTGTCTGCCGGTGTCCCGTAAACATTTATCCTGTGGGGGTTACCTTCCTCACTCCCTGAGTGGAAACTGTGGTAGGCCAGCAGCTTTCCTGCCCATGTTCAGACAGTCTACTCTGCCACAAAGCCACAGTCTCAAGCTGGTAACCAGAACGCGCGTCTGTGTGTCATCAGGGGCCCACGGGATGGCTGGGGGTCGGTTCCCTCTTACAGTCGGGCTCACCTTGGGTACAGCGTGTACAAACTGTGGAGTGTGTGGAGGGGAGGAGGGGCTTTGCCAGTGTCCCCACCTCGGCCCCCCTGGCCGCCCCCCTAGCCTGGTCCTGACCCGTGCAGGGCCAGAACTGGGATCCTAGAAGGCCCATCTCAAATGCTGGCTGTGCCCTGTCCGGCCCCCCTCTGGGTGACCCATATTTGCTTTCTCGGGGGAGGCTTTCCAGGGAGCCCCTGAGCCCTCTTAATGTAGCTCCTGGGAAGTGGCAGGTGTCCCTTCAGCTGGTGCCCCCCACCCCCTGCACCAGTTGGGCTTCTGGTGGGCAGTGCCCCCTCCTCTGCAGGAAGCAGTGTGATTGGTGTCCCGCCAGGATGGGAGCATAGCTCCTCCCAAACAACACCCTCCCCCAAATCCCACATTCTGCCGCAGGCTGCTCGCACCTCCCCGACTATGAGTCAGGTGCCAGGCTTGTGTCTCCCGCCTGCAGAGAACTCATTACTCATTTCAGGGGAGAAGGGGTAACACCTCCACACTTGACCTCCACAGGAGCGGGGGGGGGGGGGGAGTCTCGGAACACAGCAGGAGCTCTCTCCAAAGAAATCTCACAAATCCTCTTTCTACCCAACTCTGGAAGTCGGGGTGAGGCCCCAAGAGTCCCGAAAGTGGATCCCAGGCCATCCCCTTGGTAAATTCCAGAGCTCTGGCACCTGTCTGGAGTTTCACATCTCTTGTCTTCAGATGTCCTGGTGGAAACCTCACTTTTAACCTTCTGCCCATTCATTGGTTCATTCTACGGTCCATCAGGCAGGCCCCTGCTCTATGCCTAGCTCAGATTATTTGGCAAAACCACACACACACACACACACACACACTCACTCACACTGAGACCAGCCCAGCTCCGGGAGTGGGCAGTGTGCTGTGAGATCTGTAGGAGACCAGAGGAGAGTGGGCTGCAGGCCACTCTGAGAGGGGAGCAGGAGGCCAGGGACGGCTTGCAGCCTTGCCACCCCCTGGAGCTCCCGCTGTGTCTGGTGACCTCCGGGAGCTGGTGCCGTCATGACGAGGGCCCATCCCCACCCCGCAGGATGTTCGAGCTGACCTGCACTCTGCCTCTGGAGAAGGACCTGAAGGTCACTCTGTATGACTACGACCTCCTCTCCAAGGACGAGAAGATCGGGGAGACAGTCATCGATCTGGAGAACAGGCTGCTGTCCAAGTTTGGGGCTCGCTGCGGACTCCCACAGACCTACTGCGTGTAGGTGCATGGGCGCCGGCTGCTCTCTGACAGCGACCCCAGGCCTGAGCCCCCGGCACTGACCGTGTGCCGGCCTGGGCCAAGGGCTTCTCAGACATTCGCTCGCTCAGCCAGTCGGGATTTTGTCCCCACTCCATAGATAAGGAAACTGAGGCCCAGGCTTGTAAGTTTTGGGATTAGGGTTTCAACCTGCCTGTCTGACTCTAAGGACATGGCTGTTTCTCACGTTGTTATAATCCAGTTCTCCTTAAGGCACCACTGGGGGCCTGGAGCGGGAAGGGAGAAGGGACACAGCCACACGCCCCGCTGGGCCCTAAGGTGTCCACGTGTGGACAGCTCCCGCCCACTTTCTGCCCACGGGGGTCTTGTTTGGGGCTGATTCCCTGGGAAGCATTTATGCTGCAATTCCGTGTGTATGTAAGGAAGTCCTTCTGTCTCGGAGCCTCAGTTTCTCCATGTGTAAAATGGGCTCCCTAGTCATGATGAGCAGTCACACAGGGTGCCTGCGGTGAAAGTGAAGGCGGGGCAGTGCCGTGAGGGTGGGCACACGGGTCACTGCACGCCCCTCCCCCTCGCTGGTGTCCCGGAACGTCTCATCTGTCTTGTGTTTGGGCCTCAGCTCTGGACCCAACCAGTGGAGGGATCAGCTCCGCCCCTCCCAGCTCCTCCACCTGTTCTGCCAGCAGCACCGAGTCAAGGACCCCGTGTACCGGACAGACCGCGTGGTGTTTCAGGATAAAGAATACACCATTGAAGAGATAGGTGAGCTGTGTCTCTACCGCCTCCTCTCCTGCTGGCCCTCCCCTGTCGTAAAGGGGCCTGCCGGACAGGACAGCCAGACACAACCCACACCAGCGCGCTGTGGTCTCGGGTCTCTCCAGGGCAGCACAGACGGGCTAAACTTGCACTTGGTATTCTTGGGACCAGTGCTTACCTGGGACATCGTTGTGAAAATGAGAGGTCAAGGTAGGGCCGGGGGCAGGGTGGTTCAAGGTCAGAGCTCAGTCCAAGGCCAGATGGGGCCCGTCTGAGGGCAAGATGAAGGGTGAGTCTGAAACCAAGGTCGGGGTCATGGTTAGGACTGGTCTGCTTCTAGCTTTGGGTGATCAGACTGGTCAGAGTTCGGGTACAGCCCACCACTGAGAAAGTTTTCTCCTTGCATCGCACTAGCCTGCCAGCTGGACCTTAACGGTAACCTTCCGAGCCCCGAGTCACAGCTCCTGCACCTGATACATCCAAAAGGTGGCAGGAAGCCCTGCTGCCCCCCTCTTGCCCCTGGGTCTGCTCAATGCTCACGTGGAGGGTCCTGCCATGTGCTCCCCGCATGTCTGAGATGCCCGCAGGCCCGCATTGCCCACCCAGAGCAGCTCAGACTCCCCAGAGGTGTTTACAGGTCCAGCTGGCCCCTCACCTCCTGCTGGTTTCAGAGATGTTTGACGTCAGACCTGGTGCTGAGGTTATAAAAGGCGAATGAGGCTTTGGCTCCCCCATCCCAGATCCCCCTCCTTCTGTTTGTCTGACTCTCCGAGGTCATGGCTGAGCCAGGCTCCTCTCTGTTAGGCCCTCACCCCGCCCTGTACTCTCTTCCTGTAGAACATGGTCTGTTTTAGGGGTGGTCTCATTTCCTTCTGCTAGCCTGTGAGCAGCTTAAGCACCAGGACCAGGGCTCATGGTCATAAATTCGTAGGACAGGAAAGCCAGAAACCGAGGTTGATGGGGCCTGACATCTGCCTGTCAGATGAGGCCGTTTAGGTTAAGAGTGGTTAACAACCTGCCCAAAGTCACCCAGCCAGTTAGGAACAGAAAGAACCAGTTTCCTGGCCCGGTGGTCCTTCTCGGATGCTATGCTGCTTCCTTCGTGGCATCTATTAAAATGGGCAGGGCAGGTTTGCTGGATGAATGTGTGTGTGTGTGTGTGTGTGTGTGTGTGTGTGTGCGTGTGCGCTGGTGAACATGGGCACACCTGACCCTCCTACCCCTAGTCCAGGTCTCTGTCATGGGGGCTCCAAGTTCATTGTGCTGGTTGGTTGGCCAGGCTTATCAGGGCCAGAACCACCCCTGTGTCCTCACCCTACCCACAGCACCAGCCTATGACCCACCCCTGCCAGGTGTACCTGGGAAGCACGAGGGGGCTGGGAGGGGTGTTCACATTCAATTATGTGCCTTTCCTAATGAGCGTGTGACCTCCGCTGCCCTGCTGCTGGTCTGCGGGACTGCTCCACGCTTCATCTCTGTCGTCTGTGGAACGAGGGTAATGAGAGCACTTATCTTCTTGGGTTACTCTGTGGATCAAACCTGTTAATATCTCTGAAGAACAAGGCCTGGCTCCTGCTTTATAAGTGTTCGCTGTTACTGCCGTCATTTCAGCCTCTGCTCCTAATGCAAGAGATTGCATGATCCAGAGGAGTACTGGGAGCGTTTAGATGCCTGATCTGGGAGAAGAGCTTGCCGAGGCTCAGAGCTGAGAGCAGTCAGGAAGGGCTTCCTGGAAGGGGTGGGCTTTGGCGAGTCGGGGAAAATTTGTGTTGGTGGGAAAAAAGGAAGAAGAGCTTACGGAAGAGGCATGGTAGAGATGATGGCGATGGGGAATCTGAATTTTAAGCCCGGAACTTGTGGACAACAAGGATTCCCCTACAGAGAGTGAGGGCCTGACGGCCAGAAGCAGTGTGTCTGAGCTGGGGTGAGGCTGCGGAGTTAACAGCTTCCCCAGGCACCCAGGCAGTCCTGCCATCTCTTGCTCACTCAGCCCTGGCAACTTTTTTGTCTCCTCTTTCCGGGGCAGACGCTGGCAGGGCCCCGAACCCACACCTGGGCCCAGTGGAGGAGCGTCTGGCCTTGCACGTCCTCCAGCAGCAGGGCCTGGTCCCTGAGCACGTGGAGTCCCGGCCCCTCTATAGCCCCCTGCAGCCGGACATCGAGCAGGTAGGACCCCCATCCTCGGGCCCCAGAGCCCCTGACCCTAGGGACAGCGTGGATATCCCAGAGGCACTGATGGGGACCTCAGAGTTTGGCGAATGCCTCCTTGCGCTGTTTCTCCACAGTGTGAGCGGTCACCACTGGTGGCCTGCGAGGGGACCTCTTGAGCCTGGCCTCCCCCGGCCTCCCTGCAGCCCTTAGGGCCTGGGGGACGGGCCTGAGCCGCCTCCATCTCCGTGAGGCCAGACCTCTGCTGTGCACACGGGCAGCTCGTTCAGCCAGGCCCCGGGTGTCCTCCTCCGTCACCGGTCAGTGACATCCCAGATGGCCGGCCCTGCGCTGGCTGCAGTGGGGATCTCAGGCAGGGCGACTGGTCCGGGTGACAGAGCAGCAGAGCAGTCCTCAGGAGGGCCGGGGACGCACCCAGGCAGAGGTGGGGTGAGCCGAGGGACCTCGGGCCCGGGGCTGAGATGGGCGGCTTCCTGGAGCAGGTGAGCTCAGTGCTGGGGTTTGGAGCAGGAGGAGGAGAGAAAAGGCTACAGGCAGAGACCGGCCGAGGCAGCCATGAAGGTGCCTTTGTGGCCACCCAGAGAGCATCCTCACTGCTGTTGCAAACCGAGCTCTCCTCCCCTTGGCGGTGTGGCCACCAGCTCCCCAGGGTGGCACCGCAGGTGTTGAGACATCAGCCCTTCCATGCTCTAGCCGTTTGAACCTGAAGAAGTTACGTCAGCCCCCGCTCCTTCCTTTGTTAAGTTGGGGCAGTGATGACAGCTGACCTGCAGAGAGGGAGGGAGGTGAGGGCTGGCAGGCAGTGTGGTTTCCTGCCGTGGAAAACCTGAGCCCCCTATGACTAAACTGTGCTGTCTGACCCTCCATGACTGTGGGCACGCACCATTCCCTCGGCTGGGGTGCCCCTCTCCCCTTTTCCACCTGGCACACTGAAACTCAGCCCACGTCACCACGCCAGGAAGCTGCCCTGACCCCTGACCTCCAGGCACTGCCCAAGTCATCGGCCGGAGGGGTGGTGGGCTCCGCCTGTGGTTGGCCCTGTAGTCCTGTTGAGGCCCCTCCCCAACAGGGGGTGGGCCTCTGCGTGGCAGGGCCATTTCTCTGTCCTGTGTGCTGACCATCTGGCACGGAGCAGATGGTCGGGGGATGTTGGCTGCATGAAGAGGGTGGTAAGACAGCCGGGTTGTGTCTCCCTAGGGGAAGCTGCAGATGTGGGTCGACCTGTTTCCTAAGGCCCTGGGGCGGCCGGGACCTCCCTTCAACATCACCCCACGGAGAGCCAAAAGGTGATGTCCCCCAGCCTGGGCTCAGAGCTGAGCAGGGTGGCGGGTGGGACCAGGAGGTGGCTTTTGGGCTGGGCTTTGGGTGGCTCAGACCTCACCATTGTATGGGCCTGGCCGGCTGTCCAGCCAGGCAAGCTTCAGACTCTTGGCTGAGCTGACTTCTTGGCCTCTCAGTCCGCGTGACTCTGAGTCACCTTCTCTGCAGGTTTTTCCTGCGCTGTATTATCTGGAACACCAAGGATGTGCTCCTGGACGACCTCAGCATCACCGGGGAGAAGATGAGCGACATTTATGTGAAAGGGTAGGGAGTCACCCTCCACCCCCCAGGTCCCAGCTCCACGGCGTCACCCCTGCGCCCCCTGGGATGGTGCTCGGTTGGGAAACAGGGAGCCCTGTCGTTGGGAAGGGGAGAACAAGAAAGGGAGGGGTCTTATGGGAGTGGCCCCCACCTTTAGGGAGTTGTTCCCTCACCAGAGTTCTTCTGCATTAATTTTTGAGTTGAACTTACAAAGTTTGAAGATGTCCCTCGAGGGAGAAGCTAGAAGATTTTAACATTTATGGCACAATTTGGTACATCATGATTTCTTGGGGATTATTTTTTCTTTATCGTTTACTAAGTTCATTGACTTTAACCCTTTGTTTGTTTACGTTGAGGATGCACCTTGGGGTGGAAACCTTAATTCACAATATTCTCTAAAATGTGTATGTCTAGTTGGATGGTTGGCTTTGAAGAACACAAGCAAAAGACAGACGTGCATTACCGGTCCCTGGGAGGTGAAGGCAACTTTAACTGGAGGTTCATTTTCCCTTTTGACTACCTGCCAGCCGAGCAAGTCTGCATCATCTCCAAGAAGGTGAGTGTCATTCCTGTCCTCAGTGGTGCTAGTCCCAGTGCTGTCAAATGTCAGCGGGATCACACCACCAGTTAACAGCCCTGCCCTTGTCAGACTCTCGCCGCTGCCCTACCACTGTTGCAGTCACCACGGCCATCACTGCGTGACAATCACCACCATTGGACAGTGTCACCACCACCACCACCACCATTGTCCCATCACTGGTGCCACTACTGTAGCTTCCACCACTGCTCCTATGACTGCTAAAGCCACCACCCCATGTCGCCATCCCCTCTTCTCCTTCCACTTCTGCCACCATTGCCATGATTAGCATTGTCGCCATCCCACAACCACCCCCACACCAGTGCCCCAACCATGATATGTAGTTAAGTCCAAATCCTAACAAACCACACAGCAGGAAGGGCCGTGGGGTCCAAGTGGGGAGAACATCGGTAGGGAAACCCTGCACAGTCATCAGAGGGCAGTGGGGCAGGCCCCATAGGGACAGCGGCCCTAGAGGGCTGGGCTGGCCTGCCGATCGGGCCGTCTTTGGATCCGGTGCTGCTTCGCCAAGTCCCCGCGGCTACCTTCTCTCTCACATTTCTGTGCCTGGGGCCTGTGGCCACTGTCCAGGCTGCGTAGTCACTGGGAGGGGCTCTGCCCTTCCAGGCCCGTCTCTTTCTCAGATTCAGAGACCTCAGCTCTTTGTGGGGCAGCATCTCCGAGTTTGGGTCTCATCTGGGCCATGAACTCTTTTCTCCTGAGATAGGAGGGTCCCGAGGTGGGTGGTGGCCCCAAACGTGCCCTTGGGGAGCAGCACCCAGGGCAGGTGGGAGGGGGCTGTGGGCGGTCAGCTGCCTGGAGGCGGAGGGCCCCTCTGTTGCTGCTGCCCGCCTAGAATCCCTTCCACTTGCGGGCGCTCTCCTGCTCCGCAGGGAGAGTGCCTCTCTGGTGCGTCCTGCTGGTCTGATTTCCTTCCAGAGGTGGCGCAAGGCTTCGAGCTGCAAAGCTTCTGTGACTCTTCTCTCTGTCCTGATTGCGTGGCTTAAAGAAGGGAAATGCATGGTGTAGTTCAGCTGCCTTGGGCCTCTTAACTCTCTTCATGACATCTTTTCCATGTGACCCCTTCCCCACACAGCATCATCTGCACTGTAGAGAAACCAGAATGTTCCACTGAACATTCTGAAGCCATCGAACAAAAGAAAATGTGGGTTAAGCAAGGTTAATGCGTTCTTCCATCCAGGGATCGCTGCACAGCGCCTGCCGGAAAGCAGAGTTTAGCCACAACCCCGGATGCTATGCAGTCAAGGAAAGCCTAGCCTGTTTGTGGGTTTAATTTTGTTTGTTCTGCCCAGTGTGTTTGTGTATCACAAGATGTTTCCATACAAAGCAAACGCTTCATGTGCCGGGGAGACCTCCAGGTCAAACAGCACCTGTCCTTGCTGAGGACAGAGGGGATGGGGAGGAGTGGCCGGGACCACCTCCCTTGCTCGCCAAGCCCCACAAGAGGCGAGGTGTGGATGGGGAATGGCAGCTGAGAGATGCCAAACTGGCCTGCTCACATGGGAGGCGGGGCCGCCTATTCGTTGTCACAGGTGGAGATGTGGGCAAGGAGTCCCAGGAAGCAGAGGCTTCTGTTTTTTCTACAAAGTAGGGAGAGAGAATCTCCTGGCACTGTGGCAGGTGACTTAGACAAATGAGAAAGGCTGGAAGTAGTTATCATGCGGAGTGAGGGAGAAAAAAGGGGCAAGTGAGGACAAGAGAGCTAACAGGTGGTACCCGGCAGTTTTGAGGGCCCCGCTGGGGTCACTGATGAAGAATTTGAGGTGGCACCATTCTGGCCACCATGGGTTTCATCTCTGCACTATAGACACCAGCAAGGAAGGAGAGAGTTGGGCTGACCCACGGTGGAGTTCCAGAGGAAGAGAGGGGCTGAGGGAAGGGACCAGTTGGCTTAATGGCCCCAAGGCCTGGGCTAGCCTTGGAAGAATGAGAAGACCATGGGAGATGCTGGGTTGGGAGGACAAAGGAGTCCAGGAGAGGCACATGGGGAGCTGGGAGGGCTGAGGGAACGGGAATTCCACCCGCGTGGCTCCGGGAGAATGGCTGGAGGGAGGGGTGGCAGAGGTCAGGAGAGGAGGTTGAGAAACAGTCAGGGGGTCCTGAAGTCAACCAGGAAAGTGAGGGAGGGACTAGCTGGACAGGAGACAGAGCCAGTAGGTCCCTCTGGGAGAAAGGGCTCTGGGAGACAAGGGGTGATGTACCCCCCGGGGGAGGCACCAATTGAAGGTCTGAGTCTGGGGTGGGTGAGTGCTGGGCACCGCACAGCCTCTGGGCGCCCCGGTCCTGCCGCAGAGCCAGCCCTCTGCCGAGGGGTTCAGGGCCTCTGGCAGGCAGGCCCTCCAGGGACCCCATTAACCAGACGAGACTGTCGTAAAGTACAAGGTCTCCTTTCATCCGGCTGCTTTGAACCACCGCTGGTCGCCCCGGCCGGCTCCCCACCTGGAGCCCAGCACACCCACCGGGGCCTGCCTGCGCGTCAGGCACCCACCCTGCAAATAAACAGCTAGTAAAAGGGCCCAGACCGGGAGCATAATGAGTGCCTGGGACCTGGGGGGCCATTCCCCAGGCTGGAGCCCCAGCCCAGCTGCTCCCACCAGGGGCCGTTTGAACCTCTGGCTCATTACTGAGCCCATAAACCAGGCCGGCCAGAGGCATGGAAGATGCTGGCGGCCTGTGCAGGCGGGTCTGCGGAGCTGGCCATAAAAGGCCCGCCAGAGGAGGGAGGCACCTGCAGGAGAGCGGGGGCCTGGAAAAGGGGGAGGCACCAGATGGGGGCTGGGAGCCAGGGGCCAGGTGGGAACCTGAGCCCCTTCACCAACAGGGGCCGCAGTCCAGGCTGCAGCCGGCGACTTTGCAAGGTGATCATTCCCAGGGGCCACTGGCCACAGTCTTCAGTGTGGGAGCTCTGTGGGGTCCGCGTGATCTGGAGTGGTCACAAGCGGGGCAGCAACGCTGTGTGCACAGGGGCACCGGGGCCAGACAGGCCCTACATGTTGAGCAGTGCTCCCCGACCTGCCATAGAGTCTCTCCCCCTGATGCTGGATCTAGGCCCCTGCTGGGACCTGGCGCTCAGGACTGGCCACCCACCATCTGTAGGGTGGTCAGAATGTTTCCTCCCCTGGCCACCCACTCAGAGAAAGCTGCAGTGAATGGACAGAGACAGGTGTGGCAAGGCCCCAGGGACGGCCCTTTGGGTTGAGTGTGGCTGGACCCAGGGGTGATCTAGGCCTCAGCAAGCCCACTCCCCACCTGTCAGCAGCTCCACGAGGCCTCTGGAAAGAAGCCCAAGACGATGCTGTTCCAGGCTGACTGGTCTGGAGTGGGGGGAGGGGAGAGCGAGGGGTTGGGAACTTTCCAGTGCCGGGGGCTTTTGATTTGCTCTGGGGCAAGCTCTTGGAAGTGAATGTGGGGTGGGGACTCACAGCAGTGTGTTGGGGAGGCCCCCAGGGTCCTAGCTAGCCCACCCTGTCCCAAGATCACATGGGCAGAGCAAGATTAACTAGTGAGAGTAGGACTCTGGAACCTGACTGCCTGGGTTGGAATCTAGCGTGCCACTTCCCAGCTGTGTGACTTGGATAAATTACTCGCTCTGGTTTCCTCAGCTGCAAGGATAGTATCTCCCTCATAGGCTGTTGGAAGGATAAATGATTTCATAGTGGAAAAGGCCTAGTGTGTTAGATGTGTCATATTAATGTTGTTTTTATTAGCTGTCAGACCTTGGGCAAATTCTTATCTTCTCCAAATCTTTGTTTCATCATCTGTAAAATGGGAATGAGAACCTTGACTCGCGGGATTTCGAGGATTAAAGGAGTGACCTGATGTGCAGTAAACCTGCATGGTACACTCCTGGGCCCTTGTCTGTCCTGGGGTCTCAGCAGTCTTCCTGCCAGCGCCTGGCTCTGGCAAGTCCCTAAGGGATGTCCCACTCTGTTACCTCCTCCAGGCAGCCTTCCAGGCTGGAAGGGACCACTGCCTCTCTCTAATCCTGCTTCCCTGCTTCCTCCTCTGGGCCAGGATGCTTTCTGGAGGCTGGACAAGACCGAGAGCAAGATCCCAGCACGAGTGATATTCCAGATCTGGGACAACGACAAGTTCTCCTTTGATGACTTTCTGGGTGAGCACCATTTTCGGTCAGCACCAGCCTGCACCAGAACCCCTGCTGTGTGCGTGTGCCACTCTTGGGCCTTTTGGGAAGGCTGGTGGGAAGCTCAGGGAGTTCGGGGTCACTGGTCCCTGGCACTGAGTGAGGTCCATGACATAGAATAGTGCCAGGGTGGTCAGAGTGGACAGCAGGGTGGCCTGTCCCCAGAGGTGGCATTGAGCGCTGCGCCAGGTTGGATGGTGGGACTCAGGTGAGGAAGAGAGGAGAGGGGGAAGGCAGTGCGAGCGTGAGCTGGCCTTCCCTAGCTGACTGGCCCCACACTTGACAGGACACCCCCTCCCCGAGTCTAGACGAGTCTAGTGAGTGAGGGGCTTAAATCAGTGCCCTTTCATCCCAGTTACTGACTGATAAATGAACACACCCAGTCCATCCCCAGAGCCCTAGACAGGACTCTGGTTGGGGAGAAGTGTGTGAAACCCTGACTAGGGGGCAGGGAGCACTGGGTTGGAGGAGGAGGTGGAGACGAGCTCTCGCAGGGGTGAGACGTGGGGCCGTGAGCCCATCACAACTGTAAAAGTTAACTGGGAGAAGGTGGGCTGTCCATGCAATGGGATGTTATTCAGCCACAGAAAGAAGTGAAGTACTGACTCACGCTACATGGGTGAGCCTTGAAAACATGCTAAGTGAAAGAAGCCAGACACAAAAGGATAAATATTGTACAATTCCGTTTACATGAAACGTCTGCAATAGGAAATCCACGGAGACAGAACGCGGTCGCCAGGCATTGGGAGGAGCGGGGTTGGGGAGTGACCGCTAATGGGAATAGGGTTTCTTTGGGGGGGGATGAAAATATTCTGGAATTAGTGCTGGTGGTTTTGCACAACTCTGTGAATATACTAAAAGCCACTGAGTTGTACACTTTAAAATGGTTAAAATGGTGCATTTTGCTCTGTGAATTTCACCTTGGTGAAAAAACACAATGAACCCAGGAGAAAGGCAACCCAGGAAGTCACAAGTCCTGGGTTCTAGTTCCGCTCTGCCACCTGGGAGCGGGTGGGCTTGGACGAGTCACTGGAGCCCTCCTTGGTGGCCCTTGATTGCAGAATCTGCTGAGCCCATGGGCCCCTGCAGAGGACGTTCTGAGGAGCAGCCCCAGCAGGAATGGGGAGGAGGGCTGCCTGCCCGTCGGGCTGATCATCAGCCCGGTCACCGGTGACGGGAGGACTGGGAGCTGCTCTGGGACTTCCTTGTAAAAGATTCAGGGTGTCAGAATCACAGTGCCAAACTGGACTTTTGTTATTTTATGTATTATTCTGGGATACATAATCTCCTATAGAATAATTAGAATCCAGAGTAAGCAATGCCTCCCCTTCCTGTTTTATTATAGAGTCAGCACCCAGAGATAACGGCCACTGATGCTTTGGCGTGTGTTATTTCTCTCACAAGCAAACACATAGATGTTATATGTGTATTTGATACATATATACACATATATGTATGCCTTACAGATAGCAAAATAGGTTTATATTATACGTACTGTTTTATATCTTGATTGGGGGGAAAACTTGGTATTTTAAGAGCATTCTTTCCATCAGGAGTTATTTATCTGACATTTGCACCTGCACCATCATACTTCATGTCCCGCCTGACGGCCCGTCGCCCAGATGGACCTTGTCCTGCCTCACTAACTCTCCCTCACCCCACGGGGCTCTTCTTCAGGACCTCCTGTGTGACACGCATCACACCCTAGGCATATGTCTTTGGACCCTTTGTAATATCTTTCTTGAACTCTAAGCAACAGATTTTGAGAGTCTTTGTACATTTTAGTCGCTTTTGAAGCATTTTGTTCAGTTGCCCTCTAGAGAGATTGTACATTTTAAAAATTCCCACCTGTGCCCTGTTTGACTCTAAGGGCAGCGTTTTCCCTAAACTTTTGCTACCAGTGTTATCTTTTTTTCCAAAAAAATTGCCAATATGATGCCTCATTTTTACCTTCCTCTGCATGTCTTCATTACTTGTAAGGCAGAACTTTAAAAGTCTATTTATTATCCACATTATTGATGGGATTTTCTTTGTCATGGTTTTGAGATGTTCATCTTTTACTATTGATTTTCAGAGCCTTTTCTATAGTAAGGATACATTCCAGGTCACTTCTCCGTGTTTCACTTTTTGATTTTCTATGGGCTCTTTTTCGCCTGCAGACTAAAAAAGTTCTTTAACATCAGTCTGTCAATCTTTCCTTTATGGAGTGAAGCTTTAGAAAATTAATTTTAAAACGATAAAACCCCTGCATTTTATTGAATGAGAAAACAATGCCCAAAATAAAATTAAACAGACTCATCTTTTGTTTTTGGAAATAAAAAGAAGACTACTAGAACGACTACTTTTTAATTGTAGTCAGTTTACAATTTCGTGTCAGTTTCTGGTGTGCAGCATAATAGTTCAGTCATACATATACGTACATATACTCGTTTTTATATTCTTTTTCATTATAGGTTACTACAATATATTGAATATAGTTCCCTGTGCTATACAGTATAAACTTGTTTATCTATTTTATATACAGTAGCTAATATCTGCAAATCTCAAACTCCCAGTTTATCCCTTCCCACTCCCTTCCCCCCCGGTAACCATAAGTTTATTCTCTACGTCTGTGAGTCTGTTTCTGTTTTGCAAATAAGTTCATTTGTCTTTTTTTTTTTTTTAGATGCCACGTATGAGTGATATCATATGGTATTTTTATTTCTTTTACTGGCTTACTTTACTTAGAATGACGACCTCCAGTTCCATCCATGTTGCAGCAAATGGCGTTGTTTTATTAAAAAACTACTACTTTTTAACTCCACAAAAGTTATCTTTTTTTATTTGATGTCTGTGTATGTTGTGAAATGATCACCACATTAAGTCACATGGTTAAACATTTTTTTCTTGTGATGAGATCTACTCTTTTAGCAACTTTCAAATATACAATACAGTGTTATTATTTCTTTTTTATCCCTCCATAATGTATTTTCTAATCACTGTTTTGCTTTTTTTGAATATTTATTACTTTTAGTTAAGATCTACAGTTTAGCCATTGAGCAATAATCCTGTTTCTCTACAGTCTTTATGAAGATCATGCTGGGATAATTTTGTGTGCCTGTGCATATGTAGACTATATATGTATTGTATATAGGGTTTAATGTCCTGACCTTTACTTAATATTATATTGGGACCATATTTAAAGTGGGATATAAACATTCATCTATAGCTGAGGGATGGGGAGATGTGTGGATGGGTGGATAGATAGATGAATGTTGACGCAGAGTTCAACAAATGCTAGATGGAATGATACAATCAGTGGATATTTGCAGTAACTGAGCATTCCACACTGAAACAAGTCTAGTCTCTTTTGCATGGGTTTCAAAACTTTCTTTAATTTGGCCCCAGAATGTATTTTTTAGTTGTGTCCCTCACTTGCTCCCGTCAGTGTCCTATGCTTCAGTCCCATTGACTTCATCATGTTGTTGGAATTGGATTAGGTGAAACCACATGAAACTGCTGTTTTTCTATGTCAAAAATAGTTAAATACCAGCATTTTCATATGGCTCAACCTAAGGTGGAGCTACTCCAGGGGAAGATGGATAAAATGGATGAGTAGATGAAGTACAGGAAGACAGCTGCTTGGATTACTAGGCGGGCAGATGAAAAAATTGGTGGATGAACCACAATGAGATAATACACTTATTTAAAAAAAAAGCAAAAACTGGAAAATAACAAGTGTTGGAGAGGTTGTGGAGAAACTGGAACTCTTGTACATTGCTAGTTAAAAGGTGGAACTAACCCGAGTGCCAATCAACAGATGAATGGGTAAACAAAATGTGGTATATACATACCATGGAATATTATTCAGCCATAAAAAGGAATGAAGTACTGATACGTGCTGCAACATGGTTGAATCTGGAAAACTCATTATGCCAAGTGAAATAAGCCAGACACAAAAAGACAAATAGTTCATGATTCCACATATCTGAACTCTCCAGAACAGGCTTATTCATGGAGACAGAAAGTAGATTAGAGGTTCCCAGGGGCTGAGAGGAGACGGGGATGGCGAGTTACTACTTAATGGGTGCAGAGCGCTGTTTGGGGATGAGGAGGTTTTAGGAATAGGTAATGGCAGTGGTTGCACAATATCGTGACAATATCCTAATCCAATCCAATATCGTGATGCCACTGAGGTACACATTTGAAAATGGTTAAAATAACAAATTTTATCTTATATATATTTTACTACAATAAAAGCAATTCAAAGAATTGATGGATGGTAGGTGTTGACCATGGCTGAATGAATGGATTTGTGCATAGTAAGATGAATAGTTGAGCAGGTGGGAAGCTCTGTTAAGGGCAAATCAAGAAGGGGGGACTAACAGGTGTATGGATGCGTGAATAGACGGTTGGGAAGCTGTATGGATGGAATGAGAGGCAATGGGTGGGGAGCTGGGGATTGAGCCATGGGGCCAAGCCCATTGATAGAAGCTGAAGAGATGGCAGTGAGTTTTTCTGAACCTGCCCAGCCCCAGGGTGGCCCTAGGCTGGCAGTGACTGAGAAACCTCGGGCCAAAGAACCCTCCCCTGCCACAGGCTCTTTGCAGCTGGACCTCAACCGCATGCCCAAGCCCGCCAAGACAGCTGAGAAGTGCTTCTTGGACCAGCTGGATGACACTTCCCACCCAGAGCGATTTGTGTCCCTTTTCGAACAGAAAACAGTGAAGGGCTGGTGGCCCTGTGTGGCGGATGAGGGTGAGAAGAAGATGCTGGCGGTAAGTCTGCTCCCTCCGGCCGGTTGGGGTGCGGGGGGCTCTGTCATGGAAGTCCCTGGGCACGGACGTGCTCCTGTCCCTCTCTCCTGCCCTCCCCCTGTGTTTCTCTAGATACTGTGCCTCTTTCCTGATGGTTCCCAGCCTTCCTCTCCTTGAAGCTCGCATCCCAGGGAAGCCTGTTTAAATCAAAAGATGCCTTAGTCTCCTGTGGACCCTGTTTAGTTTATACTCTGCTCCTTGGTCTTCCCAGTGACCGGTGTCCTGGGCTGGGCTTCCTGAGGACAGGGGTCGTGCCACTCCCATTTGAGCAGGACCCTACAAGGGACTGTCTTGGTACTAATCTCCCAGCCAGAGGTCTGCTCAGGGGTGTGACGGGGGACCATCGAGAACTGTCCTTCCTCTGCAGAGGAGGTAAATGACTAATGATGTATTAGTGTCCCCCCGTATCCGTTGGGGATTGGTTCCAGAAACCTACTCATACAAAAATGCACAGATGTTCAACCTGGTTGGCCCTCAGTGGTTGGTTGAATCCGCAGATGCAAAACTTGCCAATAAGGGGGTGGGGGTGACTGCTATTTACTGGAAACAATCTGTGTATAAGTGGATCTGCGCAGTTAAAACCCGTGTTGTTCAAGGGTCAATTGTACCTAGAAATGGCAGGCAGCCAGTCAACCCCCAGAGTGGCCCTTGAAATCAAATATCCATGTTGGATAAGAAATTATAACCATTAACAAGAAATACTAACACCTCAAGAGAAAAATGAGCAAAGGGCTCGCATAGATAATACACAAAGTACAGGAGGCCATTAAATATATTAAATGTTCACTCCCCCTAGTAATGAAATAAAGGAATGTTTTAAAATGTGAAAACATTTCTTATGTATTATATTAGAATTTTTAAAAACTGGAACTGCTCAAAAAAACAAAACAAAACAAAACAAAACCCATCAAGTTGTATGCCTTCAATAGATACAATTTTAATTTGTCAGCCATGTCTCAAGAAAGCTAAAAAAAAAAAAGCCCAAACTAAAACTGCTCATTGCTGGTGAAGATGGCAGAGAGACAGGGCCCTCATTTACTGCTACTGAACAGGCTAATGATTCTAACCACTTAGGGAAACAATTTGGCAATACATAGCCAGAGACTTAACATCTTTATGCTCTTGAAATTTGACATCCCACTTCTAAAATCTCTCCAAAAGAAATAATCAAAGAAAATTAAAAATTTAGTTTTTGGGGGTGTTACAGCATAATTCATAACAGCAAAGAGTTGGAAACAACCTAAAGGAACCAAAAGAAATTGTTTAATTATGGTCAACCATTGCATAAATGTTTTATAGCAATTAAAAGCAAATTTGAAAGAATGTAAACATATAAAAAATGTAATACATTCCTAAATGAAAGAAACAAACTATCGAACTATATATATATATACACAGATATATATGAGCAGAGAAAAACAGCCCTGATGCATAAAGTATTGAGTGCTTGTCTCCACATAGCAGAAGTTCGGTTGAGTATCTCCTTTCTTTATACATCTCTATAGTTCTGAAATGTTCTATAAAGAGCAGGTACTTTTATAATCAGATCCTCTTACATCTTTTTAAAAAGATACTATAAAGTGGCCCATACATCTGTCCTGGCCTGGCTCCTGTCCAAGCCACAGGGCAGAGCCTTTGTGCCCCTGACCAGGTCCCTCTTGTCCCCACAGGGCAAGCTGGAGATGACCTTGGAGATCGTAGCGGAGAGTGAGCACGAGGAGCGTCCGGCTGGCCAGGGCCGGGATGAACCCAACATGAACCCGAAACTCGAGGACCCAAGGTTGGTGCCCAGCCCCTGACCCCTGATGCCCAAGGGGACTGGGAGGCATGGCCAGAGTACAGGAGGCCCACTGCATAGCCACGCAGAGGTCCCAAGGCCCACAGGGCCCAGAGGGGGACGTGACTCATCCGAGGGCACACTGTTAGGTGGCAGGTGACAGACATCATTTCCGGGGCACACCGGGCATCTCAGCTGATTCAAGAAGCAGGCGCTGTTGGCAGCGGTTGGTTGTAGGCCCAGCGTGCTGTCATACAGCATGTGAATATCAGGTTATGGAACCTTCCCTGCTGGGGAATCGTTAATTTGCATCCCCACCTTACAGATGAGGAAACAATCTCAGCAAAGTTAAGTAAGGTCATTCTAAGGAAAGTGGTGAAGCTGAAATTCTCCCACCTGGTCTGATTAGCTCTGGAGCCTGATCAAAGTCTTTCCTCTGACCCAGCTGCCTTCCATGGCCCTCCTGTGGTTGGGGCTGCATTTGCTGGGTATTTCTCCTCGACTCAAGTCAGACTTCAGACAGACGGCATGCTTTATCACAGTGCTGTCCTGAGTGCCACGGGCTGGCAGAGCTGTGAGAGGCACCCCTGCCCAGGGATGCTGGGATCTGGGTGGAAAGACAGGAGAGACCCAGAAGCCCCAGCGGCATGCAGCCAGGCGTTAAAATGGCCATTATTGAGACACAAAATCCTGCTTGCTCTTTGAATTGTGAGGCTGACCTAGGGGAAGTTTTTGAAGTTCTTGGTTGCGAGTGAGAGAAAAATCAGTCTTCTGGGTTCACTTCCTGCCATCCTTCCCTGGCCATGGACCAGCCGTGTGCATCTTGGCAGGTGGCTTAGCTTATCTGGGGCTCAGTGGGCCACAGCTCATCTAACGTGGAGCCCCTGAGGCTCTGCCCAGCTCCCAAACCTCCAGTTTGTAATTAAGTCCTGGGTCAGGAAGGAGAGAGCAGCAGGGAGGGTGAGCTGGACAGGGTGGCTGAGGATGTGCAGGCCTTGCCACCAGGAAGAGGAAGGGGTACTCACAGTGTGGCAGAGGCTGGGAGGAGGCGGGGATGCAGGTGCTGAGGGCTGGGTTTGGGGACTGGAGCTGGGGTCCTTGAGGCAGGGGTGGGATCCGTGGGTAGAGGGGGGCGCCCCGCTGACCTCTGGGATCTCTCTTGCAGGCGCCCTGACACCTCCTTCCTTTGGTTCACCTCGCCCTACAAGACCATGAAGTTCATCCTGTGGCGGCGGTTCCGGTGGGCCATCATCCTCTTCATCATCCTCTTCGTCCTGCTGCTCTTCTTGGGCATCTTCGTCTATGCCTTCCCGGTGAGCAGGCCTGACAGGGAGGCACAGGCCCGGTCTCGGAGGAGCTCCTGGTCTGATGCGGGAGGTACAGCCCTTGGCCTCCAGTAGCTCCTGGTTTCAGGGGAGTCTGTCATTGTCCTCAAAGCGCACCCCCTGTCTGGTGGAGAGCAGCAGCCTCTGTCCTTGGGGTGTCCATGGCCTGATGGGGGAGACGTGGCCCCTGCTCTCGGGAGCCCCCAGGCTGGTGGGGAGACCCTTGGGGAGCTCTTAGTCCAAGAGGGGGAATCTGATGGGGAGATGGGGAGACGCAGTGTCCTCAGCAAACTCCTGGAAAGTGTCATCAAGGTTGGCAGAAGGTGAAGCCCCTTGGGCAAGCATGGGCAGGGGAAGCTTCTTAAAGGAGGGTGTGGGTCTGGAAGGGAAGAGAAAGTGTGGATGGCAGAGTGGAGGAAACGGCTCCTGTTTGTGAAGATGGTGCCTGCTGAGGTCCAGAGCACAGGAGGACCTGGGGCTGGGAGAGAGTCTCAGTGCCCACCTGAGGACCCCGGGAGAGTGTGTCCTGTCTCCTGTAGCGGGGTGGGTGTGGGACAAGGTGTGGGCGAGCAGAGGGTGGGCCAGGAGCCTCTCACGGACACAGTGGACACTGGGACGCCTTCTACCTGGTGAGAAGCCAGCAGCTGCCTAAGGGTCACCAGGGCCACACTAGTGAGGGCGGCTGCACCCAGCAACAGGAGGCCAGGGGAGCCCCTCCGAGGGAGGAGGGTCTGGGCTCTACCCTGCCCTGCTTCCCTGGCCCTCACAGCAGCCCCTCCGGGTCTATGGCACCTCAAACCTTGAAGGGATCACAGTGCTCCCAGGCTGACACCTGATTTTTAATGTTCTTTAATTTTTTGTTATTTTACTTTTTAATATGAAGACTTCAAACCCATATAAAAGTAGAGAGAATGGTTCAATCAACTCCATATCCCCCTAATTTGAATGGAAAGAAACAGACACCCAGAGAGAGGAGGGACCAGCTCAGGGCTGCAGGCAGTCTGTGCACAGCTCCCCATCTAGGGTTGAGGCCACAGTCCTGGTCAGGGCCAGGTCCCCGGCCAAGCACACTGTCCCCACAGCGGGCAGTGCTCTCCGGGAATTACTCACCTGTGAACTCTTTGCCCTGTGAATCCTTCAGGAGAAGGAGGGGGCTGGAGTGCGCTCTCCCACTGTAGCTGGCGAGGCCTGGCACCAGCAGAGTGTGCCTCCTACAAGGAAGAGTTAAAGCCACAGAGCCGTTCCCTTCAGGCCCTAATATCATGAGCAGTGGGAATAGCAGAGGGGACATCTGGTTTGGATGTCTGGGCCCCGGCTACCCTCTGGGCCCTAAGTGACAAAAGAGGGTCTAGAGCCAGGATGGCCGTGACCTGGGGTCTGGAGTCAGGCCCAGGACTGCACCTCCATGTCCTCTGTGTCTCCTGCCTGGGGCAGGCCCTCATCTGGCCTGTCCTCAGGCTCACCTCCTCTCATTTGGGGTGTACCCAGCCATCGTTCGGGTCCAGGAGTGTGTCCAGGAGGCGAGGGCGTGTCGTGTGGTCGAGGGAGAGGGCGACGAGGCTCTGCTGCAGGGGAGTCGTCAGCCCGCAAGGAGACACGGTGAAGCCAGTGGATGAGGCGGGCACAGGGGACAGTTTAACGCTCCACCATGAGGCCGGGCCAGGGAGTTTGGGTAAAAGGGAGCTGGTGTAGACGCTGGCTCCTTGAGGAGGTGGTCTCAGGAGCATAGCTGCACCAGGGAGCTGGTAAGAAGTGCGGAGTCCTGGGCCAGCCCTCGGTCTGCTGGACTCCGTCTCGGGGACATAAAGGTCTGAGCGTTACTGCTGTATGGGACAGAGCTCTACGTGGAGTCAGGAGCTATTGGCTGGGTTCGGGCTCTGCCAGTGACTTCTGGTGACCGTGGCGGGGCCCTCTCATCCGTCTGAGAAAGGGGCTGGACTGGGTCAGCGCTGACCTGCTGTGTCTAGCGCTGGGGGTGGGGGAGCTCTGTGGCCTTCCCTGGGGTGGGGTGGGGTGCACGTCAAGCCAGATTTCTGCCGAAGAGCCAAGGGGGTAGGCAGGGACAGGCCCAAACATCACCACCAGCCTTCCTCTGCCCAGCCCTGCCCCTGGCCGGCCGGGTCCATCCTGCAAGGCGCTTGGGCAGCAGACCAGGCCTTCAGGGCCCTGGGGAAGGAGGCCCCGCTGCCTGGCTGGGAAGGAGGGAAGATTCCAGTCACTGCCAGCCTGCGATCCAGTGTCATTGCTAGGGCAGCCTCAGCCCCAGGCCCTGTGGGCAGGCCCTGGTCAGCGCCCTCCCCATCTCCTGGGTCCCCAGCTAGCAGCAGCACTCTCCTTTGAGATCTTCTAGAAGTTGTCCTTTCAAATACCAAGCATGCTTTCCCTCTCCCAGAGCTGGCATGTGAGGTCAGATCCTAGGTAAGGGGTCAGGGCTAGAGGCGTGGCCCGGCTCAGAGGCTGCAGACTGGTTTTGCTTCCAGCTTTTGCTCCAAGCTGGGCCAGGTTCTCCAATCACCTGGTGGTCCCAGACCCGTGACCCTCACCCGGCTTTCAGGTCTCGGTGGAGAGGGGCCCGAGGCCAGGCCTGCTCCCCGCTGTTGGCCTAATCCCCTGCCCTCTTGGAAATTCCCCTGGGAGAGGGACCAGGAGGGCAGCCTGTCCGATTCCCCCCAGCTCTCCCCCAGAGGCAGCCGGGAGCAGGGCCAGCGTGGGGAGGCAGGAGGCGATCTGGCGGGGAAGGAGCCGCGGCTTTGTTTCCAGAGTTGGCTTTCCCGGGCGGCGCTGGGGAACATGCTGTCCCAATTAGGAGCCCTGTGTTGTGTTGTATGTGTTTTCATGGTTTTGGGGGGAGGAAGGGGGAGGGGAGATTCCTGCCCAGTCCTGCAGCAGCCAGAGCTTAATCAGGGGTGACCCGTCTCTAGTGCTGACCTGAGTGGTGGGTCGTCCCCGAGCACCCCACCCCCCAACTCTCTGCGTTTTGAACAGGAGCGTGGTCGCCAATGGGCCCTGGGTTCCCATGGTGGGAGTGTGGTAGGCGGGTGGGGAGAATCAGAGCCATGCCTTCAGGCCACCTGTCTGATGGAAGCGGACTCCTGGCTGCCAGCTGGAACCTGGGAGTGGGCCCTGGATTGATGGGGGAGAGGACAGGGCAGTGCAGGCCCTGGGTGAGGGTGTGAGTGGAGTTCAGGAGGGTGTGGGCTTGTGTGGCGGGAGAGCGTGGGGACGGTGGGGCGGTGAGGGCGAGGGGCAGGCGGTGGTTGAGTGCATAAGCCTCCTTCCCCTCTCCAAGTCCCCAGCAGCTGTCACCACATGTCCCTGCCTCCTCCCTCCCTCCAGAACTATGCTGCCATGAAGCTGGTGAAGCCATTCAGCTGAGGGCTCTCAGACCTGGGACTGGCTGCCTCCTCTGCCCAGCTCAGCTGATCTCCTCTGGACGTCCAGGCCTGACTCCTGCCAGGGTGCGCAGACAGACAGATGGACTGGCACGTGCTCCGAGTGTTGGTGACATCGAGCCCCGGGATCTCCTCGCTTCATCATTTCTTTCTCCCCCACCAACGTTGTTTGGGATCAGCCCTGATGTATTTCAGTATAAAACAGTTTGAACCACGAAGCGGCGCTACTGTGTGTATCTCTGTGGTTCCTGAATAGGGGTGTTGGTGTAGGCCATGTGTCTGGGTGGGTGGTGTGAGGGGTGTGTACCATCTCTGGCTCAGTGTTCCCAGCAGAACTGTGTACCTTTCAACAAGACTGGTAGGGTGGACTGGGCTTTGAGCCATGGTGTTTGGCCTGCCTGGGGACCCAGAATGTTCTGCTCCAGGAATCCCCCCTCCCCACCCCCGGGCCTTCCTCCCTCAGGCATGGTCTCTTCCTTTCCCACGCTGCCCTTTGCTTGGGTGGGCGGTTACCTGTACCACGCCCGGGAAGAGGGTCCACTGTCTGCACATGGAGCCCCTTGGAAAGAGGTGGGCCAGAAGCTCTCCAGGCAGGGAGGGCTGCTGGACCCCTGGCTGTGACCTGGTCTCCCCTCCTCCTGGGATTTCTTGGGGTTCCATCCCTCTGTTTCCTCACCCTGCTTTCAAGATCCGGTCTAGACAAATGCACCTTTTTCTTGTGGTCTGAAGCATTGCAGTAGCTGTTGGTCTGACATCTCCTGCAGGAACCAGGCTTCGTCTACAGAAGCAGCAAGAACAGACTTAGAGAAAAAACAAAGAGCATGAAAACATCGTGTTTCCAGAATAGAGGCCTCTGCCTCTCTCGCCGGAGGGGCTGGAACTCTGGAGCACAGCCTGGCCGCCTCCCCTCCCGTTACCCAGGCAGGCTTCTTCTGTTTCTCGCTGTGAGCCTATTCCTGCGGCCCAGGCCCTAAGGCCCCAGGGTGATCCTTCCAGCCCCCTTGGCTCTTCACTGCACTGTGGGACCCACACTAAGGCCCTCATCCCCACCCCCGAGTAGCAGGACGGGGGGTGACTGGCACAGGGCTGATGGCCCGAAACTTCCTGGGTGAGGAAGTTGCATCTTGAACGTGGAGTGATTATCTCTTCAGGCGAGGTTCTGGTTGGAGGAGGCCCTCAGTGTCCTTGTTCCACATGGGCCCTGAGCACCAGGGTGGCCCGTCCTGAGACCCTGACACCTGAACCCTGGAGCCAGGTGGCCATACCTCACACAGAACAGGCAGCAGGGGCTGGGGTCAAAAACTCTTCTGGGGAGTGAGCCTTCCCTGAATGCCCACAATGCGTGCCTGTGTGCAGGCGGTGAACGTCGGCGATCCCACAGAGAAGGTGAGACGCAAGGAAGGGAGAGATGGGGCCGCAGCTTCCGGAGGTGCTCAGAGAGCTTTAGAAGCTGAGGAGAATGGAGAGTATTTGAAGGTGGAGAGGAGGAAGCCACTGGGGAGGGAAAGAGCAAAGACACAAGAGAGAATATGCGATAATTCATGGAACCAGCTTCTGGAGAAGAAGGGGAGTGTGAGTTTTGGAAAGAAAGTTCTCCTTTTCTTACAGGTACAGCAAGACTGGAGGAAATAAATGCACACCACGCAACTCGCAGCTGGGTTAAATGAGTTTAGGGGGCCACTGTGCCTATTCATTAATTTTCTCATTTATTCATTTGCTTTTTCTTGCTGCTCTGAGTTGCATATAAAAGAAGACAATATTTAAACTAGTAAAGGGAATATAATAGCTTTACGGAAATGGAACTTCCAGAACAGCTGGCTTCAGGCAAGGGCCGATCCAGCTCCTCAATTAGGTCATCAAGAATTTGCGTTCTTTCTCTGCTCTGCCCTCGTCAGGGTTGGCTTCAGCCTAAAGTTGGCTCCAGTCCTATGGCTGGAAAAGTGTATCAGGAAAGCATGGTTATTTGTACCCTTCTGAGAGTACCAGAGAAGGGATGCCCTGGGACAAGGTGGGCAGGAGACTCTAGAGAAGGGATGCCCTCGAAGTGGAGTGTTGGACCGGCCCGGTGGCCAAGAAGGGACAGGTGTGCTGAGGAGCAGAGACAGAGATCAAGTCTCCAGCTGTCTGAGAGCCTGGCTACTTCGGGGCGAGGCAGGGTTTTGAAGGGCCCATGTCCGCAGCTGAGTTAGCACTTCATTCTGGAGGTGACGGGGAAGCACAGACAGACTTAAAGCTGGACCGGCCTTGATTGGAATTGTGGCTTCTTAGTTCTTATCCTGGGGGCAGGAGTCTTTTAGGAGCACAGGATGGGGTGGCAGGTGGTATAGGCCATGGCCTGTGACGGGGAGAGGGTCTAGAGATTACACCCCGTTCACAACAAGGTCTATGACCGCAAGTGGTGAAGAGCAGTTGCCTAGGATGCTGTGCGGCATTAGAGACAGCTGGTCCGTTAGTCCAGAAGCCAACTGGGGAAGATCTTCAAGGCAGGGCAGGAGTCATTCATTCATTCATTCAAGAAATATGCACACACATACATGCCGAGTGTGTGCACACAGAGCCGTCTGTGTACCAAGCAGGGCGCCAGGCTCTAGAGATACCATGTTGAGCCGGGTAAACGTGGCTCCTGCCCTCCTGGAGCTCACAGTGGAGTTGCGGAGGGAGCCGAGCAGAAGGGTAATCACAACACACTGATACGCAAGGGTTACAGGGTCAAGGACAGGGTCAAGACAATAGGAAGAGCGAGGACTAGGCAGGACCAGAAACGGTTCGCTGATCTGTGAGAGTCTCCCTCCACAGGGCACAGAGCCAGCCGCGGTTCTTGACTAGGGCGGATTTTGCTCCCCAGGGCACATCTGGCAGTGTCTGGAGGCATTTTTGATTGGCATCACCAGGGATGAGGGGGCCGAGGGTGCTATTGGCACCCCAGAGCTGCTAAACATCCCGCAATGCACAGGGCACACCCTCCCCGCAAACCATCCCGCCCACAGTGCTGGTCGTGCTGCTGCTGAGAAACTCTGGGAGAGAGATCCTGGGCTGCGGAGACCCTGAGCAGCTGGAAAGATGGGCCTGGGGAACTGACTGGTCAGGGCTGGGGCGGGGGCGGGGGTGGGGGGAAGGGAGGGAAACTCCAAAGGACTCCCACTTGCCTGACTGTATGAGTGGCGGTACATTCATGGAGTCCCTTATGGACAAGAATGTTCAGACACCTTTAAGGTACAGTCAAAATACCCTTCCTGCCCTCCATGTCTTCCTGGTGGTATGGTCTCTCCTCCCTTCCCAAAGTTCTAGAAAGCGTCACTTACACTTCCTGTCTCCATGCCCTTACCTTGCACTCACTGCTCCACCCACTGTGGTCTGACTTCATCCCCGTGGTTGACTCAGTGGGTCTCCTTCTCCAACAGCCATCCCCTCCCTTCCCGCTATGGCTCCGTGCTAAGAAAGAAGTCCTGCCCCACCTCGGGGAAGGGGTCTTACTAGATCAAGCCAATCATAGTAAAGCCATTATCCTTGTCAATGATTGTTTTAAGAAGGGGCATGTGATTCGTTTATGGCCAATGAGATGTGAGGGGAATGTGGTAGTGGTTATAGATAATGTGTAGTGGGGGGTGATGCTGGGAAAGCTTCTAGGAAAGTTTTATCCTTGATAACTAAGGACATACAAGGAGAAACATCCTCATCTTTTGCCTTTTAATCTTGTGGAAAAAATGTAATGCCTGGAGCCATGGCTGCCAGCTTGTGATCATGAGGCGACAAGCTTGAGGAAGAAAGTAGGCACACAGAAGGTGGCAAGGACCTGATTCTCCAGGAAGCCACTGAGAAAGAATCAACTCTGGAACTTTCCTATTTCCAGAAGTCATAAATTCCTTATTGTTTAAGCCATCTTTGGTTGGGTAGTATGCTGCCCACAGCTCAAAGCATCCTTGTTGGTAGATTTTGTTCTGCTCCCCTGAAGACTTTTTACTGCAGTCGTCGATAACCAGGGCGGCCGTGTACAGGCACCACATCTAAGACGTCATGAGTTTAATATTTATTATAACAATTTTCCCACAGATGGCAGTAAAGTGTTTTGTTCTAATAAAATCAGTGTGTTACAGTTTTTGGATAGAAGGGAACTACCTTGAGGAAGGGGCACCTTTTTCTAATTCATGCCGGGGCCCCATCTACCCTGGCTGTTAAATCTGTGGACGCTTTTCCTCTCTGCAGCAGCTGGTGGCACTGAACGGTCTCTGCCTCTCGATACACTCTTCAGTTTTTGGCTTCCATGGCACCACAGTTGCCCCAGATTCCTCTGTTTTCTCCAGCCTGCCTTCTTGGCATCCTTCTCTGTTGGTCTGTAGTGTCCCCAGGGCTCTTGCACTGGCCCTCTGTTCTTCCTTGGCACATCCCCTCGGCAGCCTCACCCACTCCTGTGGCTCTGTTCCCCAGAGGCTACTGAGCCTGGACTCCCTACCTCCAGCCCCGTTTCTGCCCTGGGCCACAGCCACGTTATCCTACACCTTATCCAGTGGGTTCCTCCACGATGGGGACTTACAGGCACCACAAGCCCAACCCCCACCTCCCACTTCCCACCCCGACTCAACGTCTCCATCCTCAGCCGCATGAAAACAGGTCCTGCTCTGCTGTTCCCTCATCATCCCAGTCACCAGAGCTGGATGTGTGGGAGGCCTCCTTGTGTCCTTCCTCCTCCTACCCCTGTGCCCCAAACATCACTAGGTCCCACAGATTCTGGTTCTTGAGTCTCTCTGGCTCAAGCTACTTCTCTTCCCAATGCCACCACCTCCGCTTATGATCAGGCCCCCAGCAGGCCGATCACTGGAACCCAAGCGCCACTTCTTCGGCCTGCCTTCTCCCTACTCCTCCTCACTGTTCACAGGCAGCCAGCTCTCGACCCAGCTGTGGCCACCCTCTCCTCCCACCCCCATCCTCCCCCCAGGGCCCGCCCTGCTGCCTTCCCCGCCTCGCCTGTTGCTTTTCCCTCTGCTCTACTGAATGGAACCATGAGCGGGTTTGGCCTTGGCCCGTGGCTCAGGCCTCAGCGTGGCCCCTTCCTCTGACCTGTCCTGTCCTGGTGTCCGTCCACCGCTGAAACCCAGCAGACATGACTGTCCCTGCCTCTCCCCACCCCTAGTCTGGCCCTCAGGGCTGAAATCACATCTCAGCCCTTAATGAGATGTCTGCTTCCTTCACTAAAGAGACTTTACTAAATGTTTCATGGCAAGTTCTCTTGAAATAGGCAGGCCCTCGGAGCCATTTCAAATTGGATTTTTCTGTTCCGAAATTCGGTTAGTTTTCAACATTTGAGACCTATTCTTTTGCAAGGTGGAGAATCATTCTCATCTGTTAAAAAATGGCTCAGTAAAATTTCATAAGCCTTTTATATGCAGAATACTCCGTTCCCAGCCTTTGTTTTCTCTGCTGGTGTTTTGGAGAGAGACCGTGCTCATGAGCTGCACACACACACACACACACACACACGCACGCACCACTTTCTGCTCCTTTTCCAGGGCTCTGTGGACAGCCCAGGATGGGGTAACGGGGAGGCTGGACAGACGGGAAGAGCCGTAAGCTCAGCCCTGGCCTGCAGCCCCCGCCCCGTGGCCTCCGCCCCCTGGGACCGCAAACTTGCCTCAATCCTCTCTCCACGTGTTTCATAAATGCAGGATTAGGGGATTTCTAGAGGAACCAGGTGGGCATCCCCTGCCTGGGACGCGGGGACAGCACAGGAAACATTTCTGCTCGTGGACGAGAACAGGGTCAGGGCCAGGCTGGTCCTTAGATGGTGGCTGAGATTCCCGCGTGAAGAGTGGGAACCGCCCTCTCCTTCCCTCCCCATCTGCTGCTGCTCCGTCCTGAACTCTGCGGACCACTAGCTGCAGGTTCTGGGCCCTGTGGTGTGGCCCAGTGTGGCCTTTGTACCGTCTCTCTGTCTTTGTTTGGGTCTCAGTTTTTCATGGGGCATGGGTGTGTGAGTGCACGCACATGTGGGAGACAAGATGAGGCAGATGTAGAGAGAGGTGGAGTCACAGTGAGAGAGACAGACAAACAGGGGGACCTTGCAGCGGGGCAGGCGAGGGACCAGAGCATTTGGTACCAGTGCTGGAGCAGGGCCTCAGCTTCCCTCACGCCTCCAGCGCCCAGGCTGGCTCCCAGGCTGATTCAGTTAGAAATAGGACATGGGAGGAAGAGAGAGGCAACCTCCCCTGGGCTGCCCATCCTGCCAAGTCCCATGTTCTGTTTCCCTCATACCCCGGAAGGTCGCTGTAGGCTCCAGGTGTTAGCCCGGGCTCCGTTCTCCTTCACCCTGCAGGGCTGGCCGGGTGTCTGTGGGGAGGGGTGGAGCAGGGGGCCGTGGTTCGTTCAGCTCCTGAGCAGAGATGCTGAGAGCTTCCCCCAGCCTGGCTGTTTCTCCATGTTTCCATCATCGGCCTGGGGCTCAGCCTGGTCGCCCCCCACCCCCAACCCCGCAGGCTCAGGAGACCCCAGGGGCCTCCAGGAGCCTTCCTGAGATGATGCCCAGTGCCTGACACATAGTGAGGGCCCGATTTCCTTTGCAAAGCTGCTCTGAGCTGCATGGGTTGTTGGGACGAAGGGGAGCGCTAAAGAAGTCAGGGCAGGTGGGAGGGGGCTCCCCTCTCTGGGGGACTCCTCCAGCGTGGAGATGACAGTGGCCCCATTTCTTTGCCAAGGAAGGACTGGGCTGGCTGCTCTTTGGATGTAGGAAAGGAGGGAGAGAAGCCATGTGGCTGCCCTGCCATCGGGCAGCGCCCAACGCACCACTGTCCGGCCACCACGCCCACGCTTTCCTTCCATGGTGAGCAGCGTGACCGCAGCCATTCCTCATGCCGCCTTGGCATGGGCTGCGTGAGAGTCACCCACCGATGACCAGAATGGAGGTCCCTATGGGGGGACGCTAGAAGACTCCCCCCCCGCCCCTTACAGACCCGCTCGGCGCAGATGATCACGGCTACAGACGCAGGTGTAGCCACAGGCGCACGCACAGCCCGGCAGCGTGCACTCCCCGCATGCACTCAGGGCACACATGCGTCTGCGTGTGTGCGTGTGTGTTTCACATCGTTGGCCAGAATACGCTCTGGAAACCTCAGCAGAAAGGAGCGTGTGAATGTGGCCATCATCAGGGCTAAATTAATCCCAGACATGTAAAGGGTTTTCTTTCCCGACTGCAAATTCAATTATAACTCTCTGCCAGCTACTGAAATGAGGGGACAAGTATGGACGTGGCTGAGCCTGGAAAATGGGGCAGGGCAGGGGGACCCTCTTACTCCACACCCTCACTCCCCTGCCCTGCTGTCCGGGATCCAGGAAAGAGTTGCAGTCATTCCTGGATACCACACACCGACAGAGCTCTGGGGCGGCAGCGAGGTGCCATCCAAGACTGTGGAACTGGCAGAAGCCGAGCTGCCCTCTGAGACCTGAACTAGGAAATGACCGCATGTGGGATCAGAGCAGAGGTTGGCAGAGGCTCCCTGATGAGGCGACTGGTCCCAGGGCCTGGCAAGTCTTAGCAGTACACGTGTCCACCCACCCAGGGAGACACGTGTGGGACTCACCTTGACTGTGTCCAGGGAAAAGAGACTTGGCTAGGGGACTCTTTGGCAAGGTTTCCCATCTCCCATGGCCATCTGGGCCTGCGGCCACAGAACACTGACATTCCCCCCACCCTCGCAGGCAACTGATGGTGATTTGGCTTCCAGCACAGGTTTGCTCGTAGGGAGATGCTGGCTGCGCTGCCCCCTGAACACTCGCCTCCCGGTGTTATTGCTTGTACACAGGTCTCTGAGCTGTGCTAATGAGGGTCTCCCCTTGAAGCTGGACCTACCAGCCTCAGACCCACACAGTCAGGGGTCTCAGCCTGCAAGTGTCCAGGGAGGCGCCTCCAGGTCGAGAATGCCCCTCAAGAAGGCTACTGCGGGCAGTGTGGCCAGCCTCTCCTTGGCCAAACCCTTCCCATGGGCTGCGGGAGGTCTGGGCATTCCTGTGTGCCCCAGGCTAGAAACTCAGTGCATCCCCTCTCTGATTGAGGCGTGGTCCTCCGTGACGGCTGCCTTCTTGGCTCATTCCTCAAGAGGCAAGCAGCAGGGAGAAGAATTGAGTTTCCTTACCAGGACTGCAGAGATGGGGGAGTTGTGTGTGTTTGGTTCCTTAAGAATTCCTGAAGAAATTTGGGCGAGGCTCGTTTTGAGGATGGCTGAGCTGGTGGGGATTAGCGTTTGAATGGGGGTGTCGTGAGTGGGCAGTCCAGGCGTTTGAGGCTGGGGGGTGGGTAGGTAGGGATGGTCTTGGGGACCCTGAGCAGAGAGACTAGAAGTGGGGAGCAGAGGGGCGCCAGAGAAGGAGGCCGGTGGGCCTGAAGGGGCAGGCTTTGGGCTGGAGGTAGGGGCCTCTGGGGCCTTTTACATAACCTAGGGCTGGCCAAGGAGAGCTGGATTTTTCACAGTTAGGCTCAGGCTGCCAGAAGAATGAGAAAAATGGGCCTGAGGGAATACCTCCACCGCAGAGAGTAGGAGGGAGGGGGTGGGAGCCAAGGATCTTCTGTATGTGTGTGTGTGTGTGTGTGTGTGTGTGTGTGTGTGTGTGTCTGAGACAGAGAGAGAGAGAGAGAGAGAGAGAGAGAGAGAGAGAGAGAGAGAGAGAGAGTGATCGCTGGTCATGTGAGCCCCTGGGCAGCCAGTGCCAGCCCTGGAAGAGCCCCCAGTGCCTTCCCCAAGGGCCTTAGAGCTGGGGACGCTCCCACTGTATTCAGTCAGGCTGCCTCAGATGCCCGAGACTCAGTCCCACCAGGTCAGGGTGTCCAGAGGCACCTGCAGGGAGGGGAACGCGGGGAGGGGGCTGGGGCAGGGTGCTCCTGGGAAGACCCAGTCCTTGCCGGCCTCAGAGTGGCTCAGTCCAGGGGTGGGTGAGGATGAAGTTGGAGGCTGATCAGAGAGGAGCCCTTGGCTACCGAGTGCCAACTGTGTGTCAGGTGCCATGCCGGGCACGTTGTCACCGTTAATCCTCACCTGTGACAGGGCGCTATTTGTGTTGCCAGAGAATGAGTTCTTGTCTGCAGCAGGAAAGAAAGCAAGAGCATAGTAAAGTGAAAGTAAATTTATTCAGGGAGACACACACTCCACAGACAGTGCGGGCCATCTCAGAAGGCAAGAGAGAGAGCAACCATGAGGTGCAGAGTTGTTAGGTTTTATGGCGCAGTAATTTCATATGCTAATGAGTAGGAGCATTATTCCAACTATGTCGGGGAAAGGGTGAGGATTTCCAGGAAATGCCCTTCGCCGCCCACTTTTTGACCTTTTATTGTCAGTAGGAACTGACAAGGCACACCATGAGGTTCAAGGTCTCCTGGAGCCAAATCTTCCGCCATCTTGGTTCTAACCAGTTTGTCCTGTCCTTAATGGCTGTGTCCTTCCTTCAATGGTTGTGCCCTGTCCCCTTCCCTCCTGTCTCATTTGGAGCCTCATTTTAGAGACAAGAAAACTGAGACTCAAGGAGCCCGCACAGCTGTTAAGGAAAGAAACACCTAGTCCTGTTGACTCAGAATGCTTGCTCCCTGCCCTCTGCCCTCTCCCTGGGCCTTGCCACCCTCTCCCTGCTCCCAGGCTCACAACTGGTGACCTTCCTGGCCGGACTCAGAGCCCCTTCCCTGGGGTGGTAGGCATGGAATCCAGGAGGCAGGCAGGGGCGATTGTGTGTGTGGAGGTAGCCCTGACATTGTGAAGTCTTCAGTTTTTTATTCACATGACAAGTATTTTTTGAGCACCTGTCATTCTCATGCTCTGTTCTAAGCACAGAGTTCTTGCCTTTGTAAAAGCTCCCAGTTAGGAAGCCAGACATTTCAGGTAGTAATAAGTGAATGCCACGAGGAAAAATAAAGCAGGGGGAGAAGATAGAAATGGTGATGGGTGGGGAGTGGCCTTTTTCTAAAATGTTTAGGGAGAAGCCCTCTGAAAATGTGACACTGGCTGCTGTGAGAGAGCATGCTCAAAATCTGGGTGTGAGCATTCCAGGCAGGGAGCAGAGCAAGTGCAAAGGCCCTGAGGCAGAACTGAGTTTGGCCTGCTGGTCTGGTCACACTGGGCACTGCCTGGGAGTTGGCCAGCATCCCCCATATGGCTCATTTGGAACTCCTTCTGGTCTCAGCAACATCATTGCAGTTCATTCCTGTTACTCTGAGTGTTGCCCTTGTCAGGCCTGACATGGGCACCTCACCCCATCTAGGCTGGTGGGGACACAGACCCCCTGGCTGTCTTCTGTCCCGTGGTTGCCTGCTTAGGGAAGCGCTTCCAGCGTTCACACTCCTCACTGCCCACCCTAACCCCTGCCACCGATTCAGGCAACACGCTATTTCCAGATGGCCAAGGGTGACTGTTTACTTTATTTTTAAAAATAGCTTTTTATTGGTTTTTGTCTTATTACAAAAGTAATATACATTCATTATAGAAATCTGAGAAAACAGCTAGCAAAAGGAAGAGTAGAAAAGAGCCACTAACTAACCTCATTACCCAGAAAGAACCACGGTCGGCACTTGGGTATCTCTAGAATGTTCCATGTGAGTATAAAATATATGTTAGTATTTTTAAAGACTATGACCTCACTGTTTATAGTGGTTTGCAACCACCATACTGTGAATATCCGTCCGCATCAGTGAATGTGCCCCTACCACACGGTTCATGGTCCATAATAGTTTATCATTTGGATAAGCCACGTGTTTATCTAGCCAGACCCCCATTGATGGACTTTTAGGTAGTTCTCCCCCACCCCCACCCTCTTTTTCTTTTTTTTTTTTTTTTTTAGCATCTTGTCCACAGGGCTTTCCCCGGCCATTCTAGGAGGACTTTTGAAGTGTCTGAGAATTCCTTGAGATATGAGGCAGGGTAAGATGCTAATGGATGCCAGGGATCAAAACAGAGGTCCCTGCTTCCTTCTCAAGGTCAGGGCCCTTTAGGTCTCTCAGCCATCCCCAAGCCAAGGTTGAGTCACTGGGAAGACTGAGGAGATAAGATTTCACTAAGAAAACTGTTTTCGCTATAGCTGTCCACACAGTGCTGCTTCTGGAGGAAGGAAACTCTGGGTGGTTAGCCTGTCCACAATAGGCTTGGGGTGAGGAGTTGGGGCTGGGGTGGTAGGGGTCCCAGGCAGGGAGGGGATGGGACCCCGGGATCTCCTGCACGGAGGTGACAATCCTGAGGAGGTCTGCAGGCTGCAGATTCTCCAGTGGGCATTGGGGGTGGGGGTGGTGGTGGGAAAGGTGAGGACCCCTAGGGGAGCGTAGGTGCAGTGTGGATAAGTGAGGCTTTCTGAGTGTCACTGATTTTGAAACCCCGTTGCCTCCTCCATGAAGTCGCCTCTGGTTTCTCCACCAGGGCATACTCAGAGCCTGTGCTATGGGAGTCATGGTTTTGTCTCCCTCAGAGTCCTCACGTCCCTGGGGTCAGCCAGAATTTCACTCCTGGAAGGAGGTGGGATTCCTTCACCACCATCTGTGAAGCCTGAGACAGTCTGGTTCCCCCTACCAAATGTGGAGCCATCACATCCCCTTTAGAGAGTTCCCGCAAGGGCCAGAGGCCAGGAATGTAGAACGTGGCACATGGTCGATGCTCAAGTTTTAGACATTTCTTTTACATTTTCTTCTCTCTCCTTAGGCTCAGACTTTGAGGGGATAGAAAATGTCTTCTCTGTCTCTGTGCCTTTTCCCACCCCCGGTGGGTCTCCGTATACTTCAGGATGGGCACAGTACTTTCCTGGGGTATAGGGAGGAAGTGGTTACCAACACATAGCTGTCACTCTTGCTTAAGATGTAACGTTCAGCTCGATCCTGGGCCCCACTTCTGCCACATGGCTGTCGGGCACGGGTTTTATGTCAAGTAAATAGCTGCCCTAAGGGAAGGGGTTTCAGTAGCATCACCCTTGTTGATCAGTTTTGGTGGATTCGTTTTTGGTGTGAGCCTGGTTAAGAGAATTTACAGATTACGTTATCTGGATTTAACTCACGTAATCCTCACAAAAAAGGCACTCGGCTTAGAAAGATTCCTGCCATGAAACCACTCTGAAGACAAGCTAACAAAGCAGACAGAAAAGAATCGCAGATGGAGGAGAAGCCAACAAGGCAAAGCAGAGATGCCAGATACACACACCTCCCAGCCCAGCAAGGGCTCAACTGACAAGTTCATTAGGAAGAAAAGAAAGAAAAGAAAAGAAAAAAGAAAAAACAAACCCCAAACCCAACAAGGACTTAATCCGATCAGACAAGAAGTCAGAGACACACACTGTGATACTGAGGGAGCTAGCTGAAATTAGGCCTCACCTGCACCAGTGAACCTCCTCCGAAATGTCGAGCCTTGAGATGTCAGCTCATGGCAGTTATACGTGGGTGTCATTTACGGAGACATAAATCATGGTGTATTGGAAGTACGTGTTCAGACTTTTCACTGGTATCAAAAAGCTTGGACCCCGTTCCCCTGCAGCCTCCAGCACCAGGCCTGGCACACAGCCGGGCTCAGGAAGTTCATGATGGGCTGAGCTGTGCTTTGCATGACCATGTGTCTGTAGGAGGTTTTTATGGCCGTGTAAGTGCTCTGCTGCCTTCCTCATTCAGAGCACTCTCCCCTCCTCCTCCCGCCTCCCCCTCCACTTTTCCTCTCATTTATCCCCTCCTGCCAGTGGGTGCCCCCTTCTGACCCTCATTAACTCAAAGTGTAAAAACCATTTGTCTGCAGCCCCCTGTCTCCCCTCCTCCCCACCCTGGGGGCTGGGGCCTGGCCCCCCTTTCCTCCCATGACTATCCGAGCCCAGGCTGCTGTGGTTTTTATGAGCTAGATCCAAACCTGTTAGGCCCCAGAGAACAGGCAGGACTCGTTAGGGAATGGCTTCAGGGCTGCTACAAAGAATGAGCGATGCCTCTGGGGGAGCCTTATCGGCCCCTCACTCCTCAGGAGGTGGCCCAGGTTGTGCACCGCACACCGCTAAGGTCTCCAGCCTTTAGGACAAGGATGGAGATGGCACTCCCTACCCAGGGCTGAGTAGGATACACTCAGTGTGGACACCGTCTTCTGCTCCCTCTTTCCCATTCCTGCCCCAAGGATCTCTGCCCTCAACCTTCCCACCAGGAAGGGGTGACAGGCAAGAAGGAGGGGAAACTGGGCCTGGGATTAAACCAGTTAATAAATGTCAAGTGGTTGGAATCCTATAGAAGCCTTTGCTGTGACGCCAAGGAGGTGTCTGGGGAGTAGGGCCTGTGGCCTTTGGTGGCAGCACCTTCAGTGATGAGGATCTGGGGACAGTAGGTCAGTAAGGAGGGAACCAGCCCAGAGTGGGTACGCATGGCTCCTGGGGGCTGAGTGTGGCATCTCCAGGCCCTGTTGCCGTCCCCCTATGGCTCAGTCTCAGAGGCTGCCTGAGGGGCCGATCGCCTGCCTCCTTCAGGGCAGCGCAGCAGGGAGGCCAGAGGTGAGGCAGGCGGGGTTGTCCCTTCCCCACCCCGATGCTGGCAGGGGCCCAGAGGAACCTAGGAGTCAGAAGCGGATCCAGGGTTTGTGGCCGGGAGCCCAGCCTGGCCCTCGATAAAAAGGTGCTTGAGTTTTCATTACTCAGGGGGAGCCACAGATTGTCTTGATGAGCGTGGTTGCGTTTATGTAACATAAACACCTCAGCACACGGCGTCCACCTTGTGGGGAGGACTTGAGGTGGGGGGGGGGTCACGTGCTAGCTGCTGGAGGCAGCCAGCGGGGACCAGCCAGCCTCACCCAGGAGCTGGGTGGGGGCTACCCAGGCAGTGTGCCAGGCTGGCACAGAGTCTGAAGCTCCCCCATTGATGCTTTACTCACTGGCTTTGCAAACCGCTTCTCCCAGCTCCTTATTTAAAGAACAACCCACCCTCCACTCCCAGATGAGGGTGACTGAAGAGGTCTCCCCGACCAGGGTAAGTTAGCAGAGACCCTCTCTTTCTCCTCCTACCCTCCCGACTTTGATGGCCCAGAGCATCCTCAGGGGCCTGAAGGGAGGCAGGCAGTGGTCCTTAAGTAGGAGGGGGCATGAGGTTGGGACTGGCTCGTGTTTCAGGCTGACTCTGTCACCCAGCAGGGATGGCCGAGCTCGGGCTTGGAGGGTCTCTTCCAGGCAGGCTCCTTGGCCCAACACAGGTTTGACTGGTGTTGCCTGGTGGGCCACCTGGGTGGTTCTCAGCGGCCCAGGGTCCCTGCCCCCATCAACACTCGCTCCCGGCTATCCCAGCCCAGGCCCTTGCCGGCCCCCTTGGTGGCTGCTCTGGGACTCCCTCAGAGCCACCGCTGACCTGCCTCCCAGCCCGCCAGGGTAAAAATAGCTGTTTCCACCGCGGCCACCTCCGCAGCCTCAACTTTCCCCCACTTGAGCGCCAGCCAGGGCTCCATCAGTGAGCGGAGCGGGGACTGCCGAGCGGAGCCTGGCTGCGGGGCCCGCGGAGGAGTCTGGCTGTCGGTGAATGCCCTGTCGTTCTGGGAAGTAACCCCGTGTGTCCCTCCTCCAGGCCTAGGGCCTGTCTTGCTCATCGGCAGACCCCTTCGCATCCTCTTTGGCTTTGTGCCTGTCTGGCATCCTTCCACCTCGTCAGACAAGGAGGCATAATCCCTCCCTTACAGGGCCAGCTCCGTGGAGAGGGGACCTGTGCACTGGGCCCTGCACTGAGAAGGGCCCCAATCTGGGTTTAATGTTCTGCTGTCACTGCCTTGAAATTCTTAATAGTTTTTTTTTTTTTTTTTAACAAAGAGCCCTGCGTTTTAATTGTGTACTGGGCTGCATGCAATATGTAGCTGGACCTGCTCTGTTAGGAGCCACGGTCTGATGGGAGAGGCACATTTCCTCCATTAGGGGATCCCATAGGCTGGAGGAAGAGGCATGGCAGCCCTGAGGACACAAAACATCCAAAGGGCAGACACGGTCTTTGTCCCTCGTGAGCCCCCAGGCTGATGTGGGAGGCATGATCCTTGCTTTCAGGGAGCCTCACGTCTCCAGCCAGCGCTGCAGATTTCCAAGATCAGTGGGGAGGTCACAGCCACCACCCTTAGAGGGCACAGACTCTGATGTGGGAGGCGGAGTCCCTGCCTTCAGTAAGTTCACAATCACACGGTGGAGACACAGGTCCTGCCTTTGAAGACCCTTAGAACCAACGGCAGAGGCCGGAGAGAGATACACGGGGGTAGGGTTGATCCCAGCTGAGACTCAAGGGCATTCAGGTGTAGTCTGATCAAGAGCAAGGTGTGGGGCCCCTGGGCAGGCACAGATTCCTAAGGGAGCTTGGGCCTGACTGGGCCCCAGAGGGAGAGCAGGGGAGATGGAGAGGAAGGCTGTTGTGCTGGTCCTCTAGGGGTGCAGGCTGGCTATGCGGGGCTTGGAAGAACATTTCTGAGGACTCCAGAGAGCACGGCAGAGCTTGGATGCTCCCGAGGGTGGCAGTCCCGGAAGAGAAAGAACACTGTTGTTTCTCCTGCAGAGCAACCCGTGGGCCAAGGCCTGCATGCAAGGGACTGGGTGCAGAGTGCAGAGTGCAGAGGGGGCTGGGAGCATGGCAAGCGCCAGAGGGCCAGAACCCCTGCTTGAACCTCTGGGGCCCACTGAATTTCCTGGGGGTGGGTAGGGGTGGGGAGCACTCAGCGGGGCCCTAGGGGAAGAGGAACCCTGGTGACTCGGTGCAGGGCTTCCTGCCTCCATGGCCCCAGTGAAAGCCAGTGGGAGGTGGTATCTGCCCTTGCCATTCAGGGTCAAGGGCCCACAAAACACAGGAGGGAGTTCCTTCCCCATGAAGGGAGGCTTCCTGGAGGAGGTGAGCCACCTGAGGGGTTGGGCTTACAGGAGTTCTGAGAAAGCCTCTGTCTGCCCACCAGAGCACCACTCCTTTGGGGGTACACATTGCCCTCTCAAGGTTCCTAGTTTAAATCCATCCCCAGGAATAGCCCAGATGCGAGGCCTTTCTGAACAGTGTTGGGCTCCCCTCGCCCTCTGAGGATGAGCCCTGGAACCTGTCCTCCCCGTGTGAGGTCAGTGTGTCGCCCTGGAGACACCCTCCCTGCAGGGAGAGGCCCGCTGGTGGATGCTGGCTGGCCTCTCGCCTCTTCCTTTGGCCTGGCAAGGGCACCACTGCCAGACACGGCCAGGCCTCGGGAAGTTTCTCATGCTGTTCTCAGCACACAGACTATGGGCACCTTCTGCGTGGCCTCTGTGGGGCAAATTAAATCGTGGTCGGGGACGGTGTCCGCAGCACTACTTAGCCCCCAGACAGGGCTGTGGGCGGCTGCCTTCCCTGGGCTGGTCTCCGCCTGTCCCCCAGCTCTCTCCCAGATGAAGCCTCTCCCCAGTGATTCCTGGGGTTGGACCTCACGCTTGGTGGGGGCTGTGGAAATTGATTGCCCCAGAGCATGAGGCTCAGAGCAGGCAGGGGTCCTGGGATCCCAGAGGACCTTCCCAGTGGGGTGACAAGTGGAGTCTTTCTACCAGGAATGTAGGAGGGAGGGGACTGTTGAGGAAGAGAGAAGAGGGGATGGGGAGATGGTGGGGAGAGGGCTTTGGGGGACCAGGGTAAGGGCGGGGAACAGGTGTTTCACCTTTGCGAAATGACAGTGTCCACCCAGGTGAGGTAGTAGGGTCCTCAGCTGTGGGGTCAACCCAGGCCTGCCTTCTCAGCAGATGGTGTCCCTTAACCAAGCGCCGAGGCACGGCCCTGGCCACGCCCAGGACCTGACTGCTGGGTGTGACATGCACATGTGCGGTGAAAATTGGCCAGTGTGCTGGAAAAACTCAGTTCAGTCTACCTCCGGAGTCGGAAAACCCCAGCTCTTTCCTGCTTAGTGTCTGTCCTGTGTGCCTCCTTTACCACTCGCACAGAACACTCCACTTGACGCTTCCAGTCGCCAGATGTGTGGAGGTTTCCCCACACGCCGAGCAGTTTTCTGTGACATCGGCAGGATGCTCTATAATGTAACTCAATTCTATACATCTACCTAGGGATAGTGTCAGATCCCACAGGTTCAGGGCTGAGTCCCACAAAACTGTTTCCACCTCACTTCAGATGCCAATCACAGGTATTGGGTCCCCGGGTCACCCACCACTTCTGTCTACAAACTGGAGGTCCCCGTGACCCCCCTCCTCAGGTTGGATTCCTTTGCTAGGGCGGCTCACAGAACTCAGGGAAATGGTTTCTTACACTTCCCAGTTTGTTAAAGGATGTGATAAAGGACAGAGATGAATGGCCAGATGAAGAGACTTCGGGTGAGTCTGAGAGGGTCCCAAGCACAGGAGCTTCTGTCCCCATGGAGTTGGGGGGTGACATCCACCCTGCACGTGGACATGCTCACCACCCCAGCAGCTCTCCAAACCCTGTGCTATTGGGATTTCATGGAGGCTTCCTCAGGTAGGCATGATCAATTATGAACTCCACTTCCAGCCCCTCTGCCTTGTCTGGAAGATGAGAGATAGGGCTGAAAATTCCAGGCTTCTGCTTATGGCTTGGTCTCTCTGGTTACCAGCCCCCTCCAGGACTCATCCAGGAGCTCACCCAGAGTTTCTGCATTAGAACAAAAGATACTCCTTCTGCTCTTATCACTTAGGAATTCACAAGGGTTTCAGGATCTCTAAGCCAGGAACCGGGGCAGAGACCAATACACATGCTCCATTGTCTCAGAGAGTGAGCGCCAAGATGTCTCATTCTCACGCGTCCTCGTGTGCCCATGATGGCCGAGCGGCAGGAGGTGTGTTTGGCCGGCATGTTTTGAGGTCAGGGAGAACAGAGATGAGCAGCAGGGCAGCCTCCCTATATCCTCTGCCCTGGTCTGACCCTTTGAATTTGTACCGATGGCAGCCAGACAGCAGGAGGGAATGCAGTCAGACACCAAGTAGAACCGGCTGGCCCCAGGCATTGATACAACCTGCATCAGTGATCCAGGCACTTGGGGAGTTTCTCCTTCCTGGGAATCAAGGTTGAGGACTCAGCCCGGGTCCACACCTAAAGCTGGTGGATCAAATGGCAGCCTCCTCAGGGGGACAGGAAAGCTCTTCCCTCCTCCGGCACATAGGTCGGCTCTTGCAGAGCTCAGCTCTACCCCCTCCCAGAAGTGCCCCATCATTTGCAGCCCCCAATGCTCCGTCTGCCTTCTCTGTCCTTGCAAAGCGGTTCCTGTGTGCGCCTTTCAGCCCCAGCCCTTCAGCTCCTACCACACTGGGGTGACAGCAGCACCCCCACTCCCAGCTCATCTGTTCCAACCTGCTGAGGCCAGAGACAGCAAGGAGGCTGCCTAAGCCTGCACAGCCAGGGAGGGGAGAGCGGAACCGGGGCTCCTGGCTCTGCCTCCCAGGCTGCCAGTTTGTATGAGTGCCATCGCATCAGCCGTTTATTCATTCCATCAGCAGGAGTTTACTGAGTGTGTGCCAGGCACAGGAGCCTGTGCGAAGAGGGCAGACAAGTGAGACTGATGCTGCCCTCGGGAAGTGGACACGTGGCTCCGGGGAAGCAAGTGTCCCTGTGCCCAGCGGGGCAGCTTCTGTGCCAGGGCGCCATCAGTCCTCCTGGAGGGGGGCTCCCTTGGAAGGCTTCACGGGGAGACTCCTGCCCCAGGGCTCGTGGGAGATGGAGGACGGGGTGAGGCAGGAGCTGAGACCGAGGGCCGGGAGTCGGGTTGGGGGGCCTAGGGTCCAACTCTCCCTTAGGCCTGCCCCCCCCCCACCAGGATTGTGGCCTTGACCTCTGCTTGACCTCACCCCTCTGCTCTGGACTGCAGGGCCCCCAGCCACCCTCTTCGCCACCCGAGGAAGTGTCTCCCTCTCCTCACCATGATCCCACCCCCTCCTCCCCTCCCTGTCACCTCCTTTCCAGAAAGGAGCCTTCACTCTCCCCACCTGCCTCTCTTCTCCTCAACTCCCAGCAGCTGTTGGGGAAATTGGGCCATTTGAAGAATAAAGGAGAAGGCAGGAGGGAGGAAACTCAGTCTCAGGGCCCAGCGCACAGCTGGGGTGAGAGCCTGTTCCTCGTTAACACCCTGAGTCCAGGACCAGAATAGGGGGTGTCCTGGCCCCTCAGCCTCCCGCAGGGCCAGGAGGGGGGAGGCACGCCGGGAGAGGGTAGTCAGCGTTATTGGGAGCAGATGGGAAGCATGGGGGAGGGGCAGGGACGTGGGGGAGGGAGGGGGTCAGCCCAGGGTGGGGAAGTGGTGGGATTATGTGTAGGAGGAAGCTGGACAGACCCTCACCCAGACCACTGGGGTCCTGAGCCAATTATCCGAAAATGTCTCCTCCTCGGGTAGTGCTTTGGTCCAGATGGGGACTTCAGATTTGAGGCCCTTCAGGAAAGGCCATGCCAAGAGCTGTGTCTGTCTGGGTGTGTCCCAGCAGAAGTCCCAGTGTCCACGTCACCCCGATCCTCTCCTAAACCCCTCGGGGGTCTGAGGGGCTGTGTCCGGGGTGAGGGGTGGGAGCAGGTGCTGGGGTTGGGCGGGGTGCGAAGAAGCTGGGGTCTGCTGTACCAGAAATGGGAGGCTGGACGTGGGGCCCGGGGGCGAGGAATGGGGCGAGTTCAGCAGAGGGGGAGTTCTCAAGGACGCTGAGGGCCAATGACCAGCGTTCAGAGGGTTGGCAGTGATGGGGACAGTGACGTCAGTGACTGGGTGCTGGTGGAGGTGCTGCAGGGACAGTGATGCTGGTGGTGGGGTTACAATGGCGGAGGCTGATGTCCTCAGTGTGGCTCCACTCAGATGCCCGCTTCTGTGGGGTGTCAGGTTGATGAATGTTCCCTGGCTTTCTCTTTAGCAGGACCCTGCACCCTCATCTCCAGTGCTTGGAGACACCTTGGACTTAGACGGGCTGGGTCCTGGTCTTCATTCGTAACCCCCTCCTCAGTCCCCAGCCCTCAGTCCAGAGCTAGTTCTCTGCCGAGAGCAGTAAGCAGGGCGGTGTGGAAGTCCACGGCCACTTTAGAACCCAAATGGTTTCAGCCCCAGGGGAAGAGGTGGGGCGGGGAATGGTGGGGTGAGGGATGGAGTTTGGTCCCTCTTGGCTCCTGCCCCTCAGGTGCTCCTCCCACTCCTCCCCGGCCCAGGCAGGCCCCCGGCCTGTGCTTCCTGCTCCACATGGCTTGGGCCCCTATTCCTGCCCCCGTGTTTTAATTGGATCCCATGCTCATTAGTGGCCCAAATGCCTTCCAGACACCCTGCAGCTGCTCGGGCCCTCCCCACACCTGCCCATCCAGCTGGGCCTCCCCCACACCTGGAAGACATCGGGGCCTCCAGACAGGGCTCCGAACTCCAGCCCCCCCCTGTGGCCTGGATCAACGGGACCAGGGGAGGAGAGGCAGACCCTTCAGCGGAGGGAAGGGGGAGGCCCCAGGAAGGCCCCTGCAGAGGAGCCTGGGAAGTGAGCTGTGGCCACAGCACAGGAGACAAGGGGTCGGAGGTACCCGTCTGCCATGGCCAGGGGAGCCCAGTCTCTGGTCCTCTGTGGCCTCGCTGTGCCGAGGCCCTCCCTCCGGATCCCCTTGAGAGAAATGATCAGCGCCTAGAATGTTCGCCTTCTGTAGGAGCCTAGTGGCCAGGAAGGGTGTGTGGGGAGACCGAAAGGGGGCTGTGGGAAGTGGGGCTTTGATCTCAGCAGGCTTTCCTGCAGGATTTGCCAGCCTGGTAAACCATCATTTAGTGAGGGGCAGAAAGAGGGTCACATCCAAGGTCCTGGAAAATGGCCGGGCCTTGAACTCAGATTTGCCCCGAGCAGCATTCACCCTTCCTGTTCTGCTGATCTGCACCAACCCCAGGGGGCACCAGCCACGTAGAATCAAATGAATTCATTTAACGTTCACTTATAGACACTCACGGGGGAAAAGGCACCGTGTAAGATCTTTGCAAATATTAACTCACTTAATCTCACAAGAACCTTATGAGATAGGAACCATTTTTTATCTCCATTTAACAGAGCGGTTGAACAGCTTGCTCAAGTTCACCCAGGTCGTTCCAGGCTGATGGCAACAGGATTCTAATGCCTGCATCTTTGTTTTCAGTCCTCGGGCTCTGCTGCCTCTTCTAGAACAAACCATGAATGGTGCTTCCAGGAGGGGGACAGTGGTGGCCCTACTCAAGCCTTCCCTCCAGTAACCAGGAGGTCCTGGAATTGATGCCACCCAGGGGAGGCAGGAGATTCCAGTTGTGTGGGATCTCGTGTCTTGCTGACTCCGTGTGCTCGCTGTAAAGTGGAGAAACCATCCTTAGCTTGTAGCACTGCCTTGAGCATTAAACTGAGAGCAGCAGAGCCTCCCTGTGCCTCCCCTATGACAATTCTGACCCTGCCTGGTGGGATGCAAGTATCAGCTGCTCCTCAGCACGTCTGCTCCCAAACCCCCAACCCAACCCTAGGATGATGGGTTTTTTAAGCTGTAGACCCCTTGCACTAAATTAATGAGGACCCCTATTTGTTAAAGCAGGTGAAAGCAGAGAGGAGCTGGTTGAAGTCAGGTTTGGATGCGAGTGATGGTGAGGGGGCTGATGCTGGGCTTCCTGGCCCCCAGCACTCCTCTGTCCCCGAGACACCTTGAAGAGCCCCAGGACTCCGCAGACCTCAGAGTCATTGTCCTAAAGGGGCCAACTGATCATCTTTTGGGGGACCTGCTGGTACCCTGGTTGGCACCCCAGCGAGTGCCCCTGGAGCTTGCCTTAGGGAGCTCTCCCTCCCCTCACCTGGTGACAATTCTGCGCTGAATGAGTTGGTCTGGGAGGAGATGGGGACGTGAGATCACTGAGCTGGGGTTCACTCACACGTAGGGAGAGAAGGAGGGAAGTGGAGAGAGAGAGCCTGCCTTCCCAGCAGCGATCTTGGCCTTGTGTGCGTGCGTGCGTGTGTGCGTGCGTGTGTGTGTGTGTGTGTGTGTGTTTAGAACCTTAACTCGTTTTCCCATCCGCCCTCCACCCCTCATTGTCAGTTTCCCCGTTTCCCCAGCAGGAGTCTGGGAAGGGCTGGCTGCCAGGACCAGCTCTAAATATCAAGGCCTGGAAAATCCGACCAGCCCCCAGGGCCCTACATCCCCACCCCAGGAGGGAGAATGGTGAAGCTGACTGCCTCTACCCTACTCCTTACGTGTCCCATCTCTGCAGAATTACTCTGCTGGTGGCCTGGACCTCCCAGACCCAGGCTCCTCCCAGGCCATTCCAGCCCTGGACCAAGCCAGACCCCGTCATGCCCCTGCTGCTCAAGAACCAACAGTGGCCCTCACTGCCCAGCTGGGCCGATAGTAGGTCCTCAGCCCAGTACTGAAGTTCCTGCTACAGTTTCACCCCTGGTTACTTCAAACCTGACCACTCCTTGCCCCCTTCTAGAACTTTCTTTGGAAAACCTTTGATCAATATCAGTTTTTCTTACTAGACTTGGGCTTAGGGAGAGAGCCCCTACTCACCGTGAGTGAGACTACCACACCAGCCACGTCAGCTGCAGCCTCTGCACAGCGGGGTCTTGTCTTCTGATTCAATCAGAGCTGACTTTGAACCCTGCATGCCCGGTTCTGCCCAGCTGTGTGACTTTGGGCCACTCACTTCATCCTCATGGACTTTAGTTTCCAAACATCAAAAATGGGGATCACAGTCCCTTTCCTGTCTACTCGAAACTTGCAAGTCCCCTCGAAGTTCAAGGGCGTGAAAGTCACAGCCCTAACCCTGCATTCCCAAAGTGCGTTCCATGGCGCCCTTAGCGATGGGTGCTGGTCCGCTCCGGCTGCTGCACAGAGTGCCACAGACAGGGTGGCTGAAAACTGCTGAAATGCATTTGCTCACAGTTCTGGAGGCTAGAAGTCGAAGATGGAGATGCTGTCGGGGTTGGCTCGTGGTGAGACCCTTCTTCCAGGCCCGGAGATGGCCGCCTCCTTGCTGTGTCCTCACCCGGCCTATCCTCTCTGCAAACAGTTGGGGAGAAGGAGCTCGGCGTCTCTTCCTCTTCTTATGAGAACATCATCCTATCAGATTGGAGCTCCACCCTCCTGCCATCACTTCACCTTAGTTATCTACTTAAACGCGCTCAATCTCCAAATGCAGTCACACAGGGGGTCTGCGCTTCCGCGTGCGAGTTCTGTAGGGACACAGTTCAGTCCGTAACAACAGGTTAAAGAAAAGCATCACAGTCGAGTAAGTTTGAGAACTTAAATGAGTTTAAACAAATTAAACAGGGTTCTTGACTGCATGTCTTCTCACAGCCTTTCACTGTGATCTGGGATGCTCTACGGTGGGACTGTGTTTCCCAGACGTATTTGACCTTGGAACTCATTTTTGGTTAATCTTGCCTAGCTAGGGTTTTCTGGAGCTCCATTTGGGATCCACTGCCTTAGTCAACTACTGCATAGCTTTGTCTAACTTGAGTCAGCTTTCTTTTCCACCCAGAGAACAATAACCAGACAGATTTTCCTGGTGATGCTTCATCACTGGGGAGTAAACCCAGTTTGTGACAGCATCAGCCTTGCCTGTTAGAGTGGCGTGAGGTCTCCGAACCTAAAAGTTTCTTTCTTTCCTTTTCTATTTTTATTTATTTTTAATTGGAGTACAGTCAGTTACAATGTGTCAATTTCTGGTGTACAGCACAATGCATATACATACATATATTCATTTTCATATTCTTTTTCATTAAGGTTATTACAAGGTATTAAATATAGTTCCCTGTGCTATACAGAAGAAATTTTTAAAAATCTATTTTTATATAAAGGGATGGGAAAGGATAACTTTATTTTGATTTTTTTGTGAGGCCCAGATTGGCAGCTGGTCCCGCATGTGGCTCCCAGATCATAGCAGTTCAGCCTGGGTCCTTTGAGGGCAGCTCTTTGTCGTCAGAAGCCATCAGCCCTTTGTAAGATTCAGTTGCAGGCTCGCCTGGAGGCTGAGTGATGGACAACCCTCCATCTTCCCCTTTCACCTTGCAAGCCCCTTTGCTGACATGGGTGCTGTCCAGGAAGCTGTGGTTGGAGCCTTTTAGTCCGGGGCCTGAGGACCAGCCATGCAGCATCATGCTGGGAGCTTGTTAGAAATGCAGAATCTCAGGTCCCATCGCAGACCTATGGAACCGGAATCTGTATCTAGCAAGCTCCCAGGTGATTTATAAGCAGGCTTGATAAGGTTTGAGAAGTGCTGGTCTGGAGCAGTGATTTGCAGAACCACAGGTTATGACTATAGTGGTTTGTGAAGGTAGTGCCATGAGTTGCAATTAGCATAAAAAAATAAGAGAAGAATTGAAAATATAGGATGCTCTAAGCAAGTATGTTTTGGGGGAAAACTGTTCTGGATAGTGGCATAAAATGTGTGTCAAAAAAGGTCTGAAGATGCCAGTCCAGAGGCACTCACGGTGGTAACACAGGGGACTGGCTGGGGTGACCTCTGCCTGGCCCCGCCCACCCCTCCCCAGCTGGCATTTCCCCAGCTGCCCTGGCGGCCTAAGGGTTTCCCGCCACCGACCACACACACCTTGTCACCACACGCTGTGGCCCAGTGCCTGAATTTTGGGGTGTGGTGGGGGAGAGCTGGCACCAAAAAGAGTGACTTTTAAAATAGGTTCTTCTCCAGATTTATTTCTCCCAGCCCTTTTCTCCCCCTTCTTTTTCCAGCTCCTTGCTCCGGGTTGGTTCTTCCTTCTCCCTCTCCTGTTCCGAGCTGGAAGGCGAAGCCAAATCCAGCTCATCAGAGTCTCCTCCCTCCACACTGTACATTTCTCCTTCCTAAGGCCCCTCACCCCATGCCGAGGAGTCAAAATAACCCGGCTGACCCCGCGCCTGCAGGGCTGTTCCCACCTCTGGCAGTCGGCCACCAGCCCCATGTCTGCCAGAAAATTTATCTGATCTTTGAACCTAGCACTCCCCTGGAGATAAACCTGGGTGACTGCTAAAGGCATCAACGCTGCTGTAGAGTCAGGGAGTCGGGGCATTTGGAGGTGAGCAGGGCGGGGAGAGGGCAGAAGGCCCCGGGGCAGAGAGGCTGGGAGGGGCAGCCTGCAGCCCTGCCCCCTCCCCTCGCCCTCAGACCCTGGCTCAAGGCCAAGATGGAATGTCTGCAAATCTGCCAGGGGCTCTGCCCTTTAGAAGTCCTTCGTCATCATCATCTTCATCATCCTCCCTCCTGCAGGTGACATAGGGTGATCCCGTGTCCCCACTTGCCTGGAATTTTGGGGTTCACACCTGCCGTCTGGTATAATGATTAATAAGGCCTGCTTCACTCCAAAGAGTTTCCTATTTGGATATTAAGTTATCTTGTCACCCTCCATAAGAAAACTAAGCTACAGAAAACTGCTGAATGAAAAAAAAGAAGAAAAGAAAAAACAACCCAAAACAAAAATCCTAAAATCCCTCAAACTCCCCCAACCCCCAAATAAATGAAAAACACCCCACAAAAGCCCCCAAACAAACAAACAAACCAACAACAACAAAAAAGGAGAACTTTGCTAAAGGCCATAAAGCTAACGAGCACTTCATTTGGGACTTGATGCAAATTACATGCTCCTCCCAGGATGCCTCGCTGCCTCCCAGGGTGGGTCCTGCGCCTCCCAGGATGCCTCCCTTTCTGCTCAGGGTAGTGTGGCTTGGTGTGTGAGCCTGTGTGCTGGGGTCCTAGGCTCCTTACAGCCTCTGAGAGCCAGTTAGAGAGACCCTAACAACCTTTTCCAGCTGCAGGATTCAGGGACCAAAGAGAAGTTTCTGAAACCTCAGATTTTGCTTCCTGGGTGGACGGGGCTGAGGTGGAGGTCGAAGTATTACCCAGGGGTGCGGGATCTTTCCTCGGGGTGCTCTTTGGTCCCCCACCCCAGGCTGGCTCAGAATCCAGCTGTGGGAACGTGAACTTCCTGAGGATGCGCCCTCTTCCCGTTCTCTGCAAGGGTGTGTGTGGAGGGTGGAGCGGGGCAGGTGGACCTGGGAGTTAGTGGTCAGGTAGGAAGCAGGGGCTGGTGCTTTGCATGCTGAGAGGCCTGGGGTCTGGAAGCAGGATTTGGGGCGAGAAGGACAGCATTCCCTGCAGGAGGTGTGTGCTGGCAGTAACAGCCCTAAGAGCTTGAACTTGGTATTGGGGTAACAACTTTGAGGCACGTGTCCACCCAAAGGCTTCTGGTATCCTTGTTTTACCAAGCCACCCGTGGGTGCTGAACCGTTGCCAGGTTTCTGGCTCTGTGGAGGCTACAGACTCAGAAGGCCTGGGACCTTGTCCCACTGGACCCAAGCCCTGGAGCCTTGCTGGGAATCTGCCACATCTAGTCCAAGGACTGTGCAGGACCCACAGGTGAGGGGGCGCTGTGGGGTGCCTCCCCAAGGAGCACATTGCTGGTCGGGGTGGAAGAGCAACGTGTTCTCCAAAACATACACATATACAAAGGCACACAGGGAGACACACCCCCACATGTCACACATTCACAATACCTACATGATCCGTGCACACCCACATGCATACTAAACACACACACACGCTCACCTCTAGACATCTCACACATGCTCATCTATATCCACGTATGTGTACACACATACACGTGCATGCGTACAAATATGCACAGCCACACACACTCACACACACTCGCAGGTCCACCCACATGCATGCATACAAGTATGCACATACTCAACATAGCAGGTACCCATGTGTGCAGTGTCCCCGGCCAGCCAAGCAGGAATGGGGAATGGCACCTTGCCATGAGGGGGCGGGTGTCCAGGGCTCTCAGAATAGGGGCTGTGTGTATGGAGAGCATTCTCAGTTTTAGGGACTTGAGGCTCAGGACACTGGGGAGGGAAGAATGAGTGGGGCTTGGAGCACAGGCGCAGCAGATGGGGCATGACCAAGGCACCCTCAGCCAGGCTCCCGCCCGACTGTCCATGCAGTGACCCCAGGGTTGAACTTCTCCCCGCCCCTTCTGTCCCACACCCCTTCTCCTCCTGACTCACTGGAGGAGAATGAACAGACTACCTACAAAAAGGAACCCCCATCACATTGACACCAGACTTCTCCCCGGCAACCACGTATGCAAGAAGACAGTAAGATCTTATTTAAATAATTCGAGACTGGTTTCCACTGAATTTTGTTGGGGGAAGCAAGGGACAGCTCCTGTGGCTACTCTTGGATTGGAGGGTTGGGGAGAGAAGCTCCCCAGGGACCCTTCTAGAGGACACATTCCATGAGGATTATGTGGGTCAAAGCTGTTTGCAAACCTACGTGGAGGAGTCAGACTGGCCTCCTCGGGCAGGTGGGGTGGGACGTGGCAGGATTAGAGTAAGCAGAAAGGAGAAGGCCTGCGGGATAAGGTCCAGAGGCCAAGCAAGCTGATGTGCTTGGCAATTGCTTGGTCCTTTCACGTCTTCTGGAAGGTGTGTTGCCTGGGAGCAGTCACTCAGGACTTGCTTGTGGCAGGAGGCTGGGGGTTTGCATAGGACAGACCCTCCGCCTGGCCCATGTGGCTGTCACTCATGTGTAGCCAGCCTGGCGCACCTGTGAGACCGTGCTATGGTTTAGTGTATTCCACTAACCCTATTCAGAGGCCAGAGGTCAGTCTGTGGTCAGGGTCGGCACCGGTTTTGCAGCCGGGGTCAGGGTTAATCTTTGGACAGGGTCAGTTTTGTGGCCAGTGTCAGACGCTGGTCGTGGCCCGGGTTGGGATCATTCTGAGTCAGTGCCAGGGTCAGTCTGCGGTCAGTCTGAGGTTACATGGATGTGACCAGAGTTAAGGCTGAGTGGGCCTGGGAGGCAGTTTATCCTCCATGTAATAGATGGGGACGAGACCTGCAGTGAGGCCTGTGACCACCCAAAGCCCCAGCTTTGGTGGCCTGGCCCCTCCTCCAGCGGAGGCTCAAGCACTATTTCAACATTAGTAGCTCCGAGTTGCAAAGTCCCTGGTGAGGCCTCGGGCGGGAGGCTGCAGATCCGCCAGTCCATGTGCTCCCCCACTGGCAGGCCCCAGCTCCCCCCGACAGCACTCCTGCACATGGCTATAGTCTGGGAGGTCCTGCGGGGGCCAGGGCAGATGGTGGCCCTGGCTCTGAAGCTTGGCATCTGGAGGCCAGGCTTTGATGTGGGATGTGGCCCATGGCAAGGGCTCTTCACATTGACACAGCTGGTCATGGGCTTTGTGGGGCCTTCAGCAAATCTGGGTGACAACCCTCATCTCATCCAGACCCGTTCTTCATCCCTTGAAACAACCAGAGAGCTGCTCCTCTGCCCAAGGAGAGGGGCCACCAAACAATTTCTTTGCCGTGAGCTCCTGCCTCTTTCAATGTTTTGTTCTGGAAGCTCCCATTCTAGAAGGACAAACAAGGAAAGGAAGGGGCTTGGAAGGCTAGGAAAAGCTCAGGCCCCTCTGCTCTGGGTCAGCCCAGTGTCAAAGCAAGCTTGCAGGAAACGGGGTGGCTCGAGTGGAGGGCTGGAATCCTGAGACCCTCAGGTGCGTATCACTCTACTGGCATCACTTGAGATCCCTACCTGGTCTGGGCTCTGCAGGACATTTCAGAGGTGAACCAGATTCTTGTCCTCAAGTCTTCACATAGAAGGCTGTAGAAATGGAGCCATTTACTGTCTGTGGGCTAACAGTAAATGCTAGAATTGTTCCCACATTCAGTGGTCCTCAACCCAAGTTGCACATTAGAATCACCTGAGGAGCTTCTGAAAACTAGTGATGTCTGTGCTCTAGTCCAGACCAGTTGAAATCCGAATCTATGTAAATCAACACCTAGGGAGCTGAGACTTCCTTAAAACATAATCAGAAATGATGGCTAGGCTCACGCTGATTAACAGTAATGATAATAGGTACACTTTACTGAGCCCCTGCAATGTTCCCCCACATCCTCATAACAACTGTGGTGGGTTAAAAACATGGCGGCCAAATTCTTTGACATACTTTCCAGTGATGGGTGGGGTCGATGTCCCCTCCCCTTGAATCTGGGCTCTGTGATAGTTTGGCCAACAGACTATAGCAGAAGTGACACTGTGCTGGTTTCTGGGACCAGGTCTTAAGACACTGGCAGCTTCCACTTCCTGTCTTTTGGGACGTTTGCTTTTGGAAGCCAGTCACCATGGAGTGAGGAAGCCCAGCAGCCACATGGAGAGGTCACAGGTAGGCGCTCTGACCAACAGTTCCAGCTGAGGTCTCAGTGGACAGCCCCCACCAAACACCAGACTGATGAGTGAGCAGGGCTTCAGGCATTCCTACCCCTGACAGCGAGTCACTCCCTGTCTCAAGCCATCCTACGTGATCCTGGAGGGAGCAGAGATAACCCCACTGAGAGCTGCTCAAACTGCAGATCTGTGAACAAAATAAATGGCAGTTGATATTTTAAGCCAGGGGTTGGTAAACTTCTTCTGTACAGGACAAGATAGTAAATATTTAAGCCCTGTGGGCCGTTAGGTCTCTGTTGCAACTTGCCTGGCAAAAGCAACAGGCAATACATAAATGAATGAGTGTGGCTGTGTTCCAATAAACCTTTATTCTTTTGATATTTTCCCAACTCTTTACAAACACAAGAAACCATTCTAAGCATTTAGGCTATACAAAAGCATGAAGTGAGCCACAGTTTGCCGACCCCTGGTTTAAGCCATTAGGCTTGAGGTGGTTTGTTATGCAGCAATTGATAACCATTACAGCAACCCAGCCATGTAGATGATTTAGTGAAATTGATATGAAATTGAGGCATCCCTTTGAGTTCACAGCTACAGTCACTGTGTGCTTAGTTCATTGACAAGAGGGCGAGAGGGTCGAAATGGTGAGATCAGAATGAAAAGATCAGAGAAATAAGAGCTGTTCACTATTTTCCAGTCATATTCAGGGAAGAGAGGCTCAGGAAATAGGGGAGGGCCCTCTTTGGTGGAGTTGAGAAATTTTATTAGGCTTCCCCAGAGCAAAGTAAAATTTCCCTCCAAACCATTCCACACCCCTTTTCTGGTTCCACATTCACAAAGCAATCTTCTGAGTAAGAATTTGTCTTCTCAGGTTTTAGAGTTGTTATTATTAACATTTATTAGGTGCTTAGTTTATTCCAGGCACTGTTCTAAGTTCTTTAAGTGTATTAAATCATTACCTTCACCACAATCTGTTATTATCCCAAATTTGTAAATGAGGAAACTGAAACTCAGAGAGCTTACGTTAAAATGTATGGCTGGGACTTGAACCCAGGCAGCCTGCCTCCTGACCCCATGTACTTAATATTCTGCTATTCTGTTCCCAACCCTGGGAAATGATGCCCTGGAGTGGAGGGTGCATTTTAGGTCTGAAGAAGGGACAGTCCCTGCTACAGAAGAATGAAATGGCGTCTGGTTTGTACTCTGGCTTGTGTGAATTGAGTTAATGCAAGTCTGTGTCTGAGGTACACCAAGACCCTTCAGCCCTGAGCTAGGATTTGAAAGGCAAAGGCTTCCACCTGGAAAGGCAGAGGCCTGGAGGCCTTGCCTGGGGTGGGGAGGACATCTGGCAGGGAAGGCAGGCAGTCAGTGCCCCCGCAGGTCATTTTACTTGACCTCTCAGTAGCATACAGCTTTATTCACATAAAGTTATTTTTTCAATTAACATTCTCTTGACTTTCTAAATCTTTACAGCATCCAGAGATCTTCTCTTTCTCATATTGATATTCCAATCTTCTCTCATTCCTTCTGTCTCTTTCTTTCCCTTGATTATTCCCACTAGTGATTTGTCAATTTTATTAGTCCTTTCAAAGACTCAATTTTGGCTTTGCTGAACCTCTGTTATATATCTGTTTTTTTTTTATTTCATCATTTTTTGCTCTTTTTCTCAGTATTTCCTTTTATTATCTTTGGGTTTCTTTCGTTATTCTTCTAACTCATTAAAATTGATGCCTAGCTCATTATTTTTCAACTTCTTTCCTTTTCTAAATTGTCAAGTCAGTAAATTTTCCTCTTTTGCTTTTGTTTGCATCATCAATTCTCATATATAATATTTTCATTATTATACAGTTTAAAATATTTTCTAGATTTCACATTATTGTTTGCACTTAAGTTACATATAAATGTGTCTCTTAACTTCCAAACATAATGGAATTTTTCTGCTATCTCTTTTGTTAGACATTTCTTGTTTAATTGCCTTGGGACTAGAGAGCATATTCTTTATAATTTGATTATTGTACGTTTGTTGAGATTTGCTTTAGAACACAGTATATAGTCAACTTGTATAAATCTTCCAAGTGTGTTTGAAGAAAAAAATATCTCTTCTGTAGTTGTTGGGTGCTGTTTTCTATATATGTCCACTAGGTATAATTTGTTAATCCTGTTTTTCAAAATTTCTGTATCCCTATTGATTGTTTTCTTTTTGTTTTTTCAATTATTTACAGAATGTGTTAAAATCACCCATTGTGATTGTAGAGTTGTCAGGTTTTTTGGAAGTTCTGATAATTTTTACTTTATATGCTTTTGAGGCTATGTTATTAGGTATGTATAGTTTAAACTTGTTATACTTTTCTGGTGAACTAAATCTTTTTTGATTGTGAATGGATGGCCTTATATTAGTAATATCTTTTTCCTAAAGTCTATTTTGTCTGAAATTAACACAGCTACTTCAGCTTTTCCTTGGTAGCTATATCCATGACATATAGCCTTGGATTTTTGATATCTTATGTAAACACAACTAATTGGGTTAAAAATGCTATATTTTAAATAATATAATAGGGAAAATTGACTAAAAGTATGATCTCACTTACATAAAATTTCACTGCTTGAGATTCTTTGGACTGTCCCAGTGAGACACATTTGGTCAGTGGTTCCAGCGGACAACCCTGTATTTGTTTTGCAAACTCTCAGTGATGGGTTTCCTTGTCCTCTCTCTCTTCTCCCTTCTTCCTTCCCTCCCTTACCTCTTCCTTTCCTTCTCTTTTCTTCTTCCCAGATCTGTTCTGCATCAAGTCAACTCTTGCATAATCCTGGGAGGCACGCGTGTGTGTGTGTGTTTGTGTGTGCACAGGAGTGGGGGGAAGAGAAGGTGAGTGATCATTTTACTTTCAATTCACCCTTACCCTGAGAATTCCAGTTTAATGTGGGAGTGAAGGAGAATTAATAAAATGGACTTAGGCTAACAGATTGCTTATTCTCATGCTTTCTTTTAAACTGGCCAAATAACCTGAGTGATCGGTTGATATTCTCAGCTCCAGGCCCATTGTTAAAATAAAGTAATTAATTTTACTGTCTCTGCTTTATTCCAGTAATTGAAAGTAATAATCATACTTGGTTTCTGAGTTGTTCTCCAGGGAGAAGGTCACGGAACTGTAACCTTAAAAAATAGCCTGAATTACCAAAAAGGCCATGCCATGGGTACTTTAAAGATAAAGAGTTCAAAAGAGTGACAGCCACTAGCCTCCATGGAATTGGTCACCTGGATATACACCATGATGCCACTCTGAGTCTTACGAGAAGAAAACAACTCTGTTGATTGTTATCAATGTTTTATTGTTTGAGATCTGGCTTTATAACCACCCCACCCCATCCCCAAGATGGGTTCACAGTTTTAAAGGCACCAGCCTGCTGTGAGTCCCCTTTGCCCGGCAAAGTAATAAAGCTGCCTCTTTTCTTCTAAGCTCCAAGACCCTGTCTCTGAGTTTCATTTGGCTCTTCAGGGATGGGGGCCGATATTTCAGCAACAAGAGTGTTCTGTTAGAAGTTAGGAAAGCCTTGAGCTTTCTAGTCTCTCTCCCTCTTCATGAGAGGTGTGAAAAATCACAGCTTGGCTTTGAAGCTTTTTCTTACAGACTGGCAAGCACCTTCAGGTTTAGGGTGCTCCCTTGCCTTTCCGGGCAATCTCCTGCTCCTAGATTTGGTCTGGTAATTCCCATTTTTCTTGTGAGCTCTTCTACACTTTTAAGATTATGTTTTTAAAAGTAATCCCTCATCACAATAGGAGGATTGATCCAAATCGCTTAGCCCACCAGTACCAGAAGTGTAGGTCAGTCAGTTTGCTCCTTTCTGAAACTCTGCCTTCCCCTGGCTCACGTGGTATCACTCTTTCCCAATTTTCTGTCTGTCTCTGCTGTCTCTTTTCAGCCTACTTTGGAGTCGTCTTAGCCCAGGCCTTAAATGTCAGTGTTCCTTAGGGTACAGCCCCTGCATGTGTTTGTTTTTTTTTCCTCTACATGTTTCCCAGTGACCCCACTTATTTCCTTGACTTTCTGCCTGGGATGCTCATGGCTCCCAAATTAACATCTCAAGCCCCAACACCTCTCCTGTGCCCCACAGCATAGGCCCAGCTGCCTACTGGATATTCGTCTTGTTGCAGACACCTCAGAATCACCATGTTCAAAGCTGAAATTGTCATTTCCTCCCACACTGACTCCTCCTCAGTATTACCACCTCCACAAAGAGCATCCCCACCCACTAGTTCATTCACTGGATACTCAACAGTGTAACTACCTTAGATCCTAGCATCCAATTATACTTCTCAAGCATAGGAGTGAATTTTGAACTCCTAACCCCAGAACTTCGGAGAGTGACCTTATTTGGCAGTAGTGTCTTTTGCAGATGTAATTAATTAGGTTAAGATGAGGTCACTAGGGTGGGCCCTAACCCAATATGACTGGTGTCCTTAATAAAAAGAGGAAATCAGGACAAAGACACACACAGAGGGAGACTGCCATGTGAGGATGAAGGCAGAGATTGAGGTGATGCTTCTAAAGCCAAGGAAAGCCAAAAATTATCAGCAACTCACCAGAATCCAGGGGAGAGTCATGGAATTTATTCTCTATCAGGCCCTCAGAAGGAACCAGCTCTGCTGACACCTTGGTATCGGACTTCTAGCTTCCAGAACTGTGAGACAATCAATTTATATTGTTAAGGCCACTCAGTTTGTGGGGTTTTTTGTTTTTGTTTTTGTTTGTTTTTTGTTTTGTTACAGCACCCCTAGAAAACTAATAGAGCCATGGTTGTTTTTTTCCTAAAACAGCTAAGACAATCTTTCAGAAAAGTATAAATCAGATCATGTCCTTCCTCTGCTTAATTAAAAACCCTCCAGTGACTCCCCATTTTTTTAGAATAAAATTGAAATACCTCACTGCAGGACCAGGCTGTTGCCTAATCCTCCAGCCTCACTTTCCCCAAATTTCTTCTCACTTAACTGCCCCCAGTTACCCCGGTCTTTCCTCTGTTCCTCGAAAACTGTAAACTCTTCCCCACTCTGATCCTTTGCGTTTCGATTCTCTGGAAATGGCTTCAAAAAACATCTGTCTAAGGCAGACCCTTTCTCCAAATCACTTGGTATTATTTATCCTGTTTTATTACCTTCACAGCATTTGCTACTACCGAAAATGGCCTTGAATTAGTTTATGTATTTAATTTGTGTCTTCCTTATGCCACTAGAAGGTAAACCCCAAGAGCGGAGACCTGTTGTCTTGCTTCCTACTGTATTTTTTTCTCTTTTTTGGAAAATCTTCATGAGTTTGGGAGATCTTTTAATTTAAAAAAGTTACTTAACATCCATGATTCAAGAGGCATTTAATAAACAGCAAAACACGTATTTATATGTTTACAATTTGTGTTTTTCAGTAATCTACATCCTCTTCAGATCTTTTGAGGGTCCTATGTGTTTCGTCTAGTGAACTTCAGTACTTAGCACTACATCCGATAAAACTGGTGCTCATTTCTCAAAGGGTCTTAGCAAAGAGCTTCATGCATTAGATGTTCATGGTACAGCTGACAAATGCAGGTGTGAATGAATGAATGAATAAACTAGTAAATGTTTTATTTCTCTCTGTCTCTGCTTCCCACATCCAAGTATTCACCATGTCTTATGGTTCCTATTTCCTAAATATGTCTCAGGACTGCCCAGCTCTCTCTACCTCCTCCTCCCATTGCCTAAGTTCAGGCCACTTGCGTTACTCAGCGGGACATCTGCTGGTGCCTCCTAATTGGTCTGCCCACATCCTGTCTAGGCCCCCTCCCAACCACTGTCCATACTGTGGCCAAAAGACCCTTCTGACATGGAAATAGATCAGGTTACCCCTGCTTGAAACCCTTCAATGGCTCCCTATTGCCCTCAGGAGGATTCCACTTAACATGGAGTCAAGGCACCACCTGGCTCCCTGTCCCTCCTCCAACCACATCCTGCATCTCCCGTCTCTCTCCCCAGCCATAGCCCCTCTTCTGCAGCCTCACACAGCCTCCCCCTCTCACCCTGGGCCGTTTACACACCGGGTCCCTGTCTGGAATCCTTCCCTAGCCTCCGGAGGCCTTCCAGATCCCTGTCCCCACTGGCTCGGCTTCCTGCCGGCCTCCATCGTCACCCTCAGCACACCTGACTTTGAGCAGCTGCCGGAGCAGCTTCTGGGCCTCATTCCCTCTGATAGTCATGGTAACAAGATACCACCTGGCAGACGGTGGGCTCTGGGGCATCTTTGTGAAATGAAGGGCCAGAGCCCCACGCCAGGACCCCAGTGTAGGCTGCACCAAGCCTGCATGACTAGCCCTTCCCCACGCTGTTGTAGAAACCCCTGGCGGCTGCAGCCTGGGGAGACTGACGGGTCCCTCTTGGCCTGCCCTCTGCTGAGCTGCACAGGGGACCTGGCCCTGGCCCCCCCTCACCTTCTGAAGTGGGGAGTCCGGCAATGCCTCCAACAAGACCGCACCCAAGGAGGATTCGCCAGCACTGGAGCGATGCTGCAACAGTGGGCAAGCCGAGGTGCCAAGTGTGGCCCATTCCCTCGGTAGACTGAGATGGCTGAGCTCTGTGGGATTTGGGAACAGGCAGTGATACTTGGAGACCCACCACACAGTAATGGGGAAAGGAATGCTCCCCTCATTTCTCCGTGGGGCCTTGATGACTCAAGGCCCGGGAGGATTGGAAGGAAGGCAGTACAGTTTGACCTTCTGCAGGCTTGGTGGCCTTGGGAGCTTGGGGACACCCGGGCATGGAGGGGGCTGAGGCCAGACTCCTTCAGGTGGCTTACAGTGATGGGACAGGTGAGGAGGCTTATCCCCAACCATGAGTGAGACCCTGCCAGGACCCCCTAGAATGTCGGCGATGCCTCCCCATAAGCAGGAGGGCCTGAGGTCTGGAGCTGTTGAACTCCTGAAGTGGGCCACACTGGCTTCCCCAAATTCAGAGCTCAGAACCAAGCTCCTGATCCAGGGGAGCAGCTGAAGGTGCTGGGAGGGAACTGTTAGGAGCAGAGAAACATCTGCCAAGCATGTCACCCCTAGCGGCACCCTTGCGTCAAGCTGGGGCCTGCTGGTCCAGGGTCTGCTCCAAGAGGGACCCTGAGGGAAGGGGCGGCCATGGCTGCTTTACTCTGAGGAGGCCCCCACCTGACTCAGGCCTCCTGCTTGTTTCAGAGCTCCCTCAGGGTTCCGGCCTCCAGAACGTCCCCTGTCCCTCACTTCCATTTCTGCCCTGGCCTGAGCCTTCGGGAGAAGAGGCCTCAGCATCAGTCCTCCTGGAGCTGGAAGGTGCACGGGGGTCTTGACCAGCTAGTCTGGGGAATGAGGTACCCTCTGTAATCAGCCTCAGGGCGTGGCCACACCTCCCCATTGGACTGGCCCTTCCAGAAGATGCCAGAAGGGTTCCGTACTCTTGGTCCCCAGTTTGTTTGCAGATTTCTCCGAGCCTTGGGCTCTGTCGCCATCAAGGTCCCTCCAGCTCCTCCCCTCCAGGCCTCTGGCTCTCACTTCCTTTGGGAAAAGGAGTTCCAAGCCGATTTGGGAAACACTCCCTGCAGAGGAGGCTGGCCCCGTGTCCAGGTCGGCAAGGCTATATTTAACTGGCTATATTTGCGGTCCCACTCACTTGTCCCAGCTCCGGCCCCGCCTGCCACCCCTCTCCCCCCTCGGCAGTCTGTGCTGCACCGTCCAGCCCCACGTCGCCCCTGCTCACCCTGCTCCAGCTGTGCAATTGTGGTCTGGGCCACAGGCTATTTTTTGCTTGGTGCCAAAGATTATTCAGTTATCAGGAATGTGTGTTTAAGTGGCCGTCTCCGGAACAAGGATTATAAATAGGAACTTGGGGTCAAGGCCTGGGCCCCAGTGTCCTCCTCTTTGTCCCAGTTCCTGTCCTAGCTCCTGGGTTTTACTTGGGGTGAACACCAGGAGGCCATGCTGAGGTTGTCTGGGGGAAAGGACCCCAGACTGGGAGGCCAGAGGTCCAGGACTCAGAACATCCTGACAGGCAAGTCACCCAACCTCTCTGAGACTCGCTTTCTCCATCTGGGAAATGGGGAGACCCAGAGCCGTTCATCGAATGCAAACACATGGTGAATGCCTGTCAGTCTGTGGGGGAAAATTCAAGTTAGACAGCCGGGTAACTGGGAGGAGAAAGTATTAAACAGTTTTTTGGGGAGTGGGGAGATAGCAGGGTATTTAAAAAAAAAAAGCAAGAAACAGTCTTGGGAGTAAGTATATAGAAGCAGAGAGGAGAGAGATTCAGAATTTGCCTTAAGGGAACTCTCAGTTTAGTGGTGGAGGCTGGGCCCAGGCCTAATTCCAGCACAAAGTGGGGTAAACAGAAAGGAGTGGGCACACTGGGGGGCACACACTCAGGATGAGGCTTAACTTTCTCCCACAGTGGGACAGCTGGTTCCCAAGGTGCCGGCGCTCTCAGACAACGCGTCCAGGCCAGAGGCTCTGGCTTGGGGAAATCTGGCAAGTGAGTGTGGGTGAGGATGCCGGGCCAAGAAGGGTGGGCTACATCCTGAAGACCCGCGGCCCCTCTTGTCCTGTTGAGGGCCACCCCTTCTGACCTGGCTTGGGCCGCCCTAGCTCCCCTTCCCTCCAGCCAGCAGGGTAAGGGGCAAAGTCAGGGCTCCACCAGCCCCTGCGGGCTCCATTCTGCTCCCCTGGGCACCTCATCAGGCTCCTGTCTATGAAGAAGGGGGTCAGCAAGGAAGGAGACACTGTTGTCACTTCCCCTGAGTTATTCCATCCGTAAAATGGGAGCAACAAGGCCCGACCTCCCTCCCTGGAGATACTAGTCATGAGAATGATGTAGAAGGAGACTGTTGATCTTCTGAGCAGAAGGGCATTGGCTGATCTGAGGTGTCAGTCTCCTGATGTCACCAATCTAGGCCAAGGCCCGCCAGAGACGTGGCGGCAATCCCTGTACTTCGGGCCTCAGTCTTTCCCTCACATGTCGTTCTTTCACTTGTCCTGATTTCTTAGCGGTCTTTCCCACGCAAATCTCAGGCCCGGGTGACGTCTGGGACACAATTATGGAGACCCCTTCTCCCCTCTTTCTTCTCTTCGGGTGGGGCCAGAACCTGCCCCCCCACTCTGTCACCAGGAGGGGGCAGTGTTGTCAGGGATGGCCTTGCACCTGCGGCTTCAGCCCTCCTTCTGGATCCATCCACGTACATGACAGTCTCTTCTTTCTTATAATGTTTGAGCATCGAATGTGCACTGTGATTAGCGGAATTGATTTTCACATCTTCGTTAAGAGTTTTCATCTAAATTTGCAAGTGAGAAAACAAAATCGTTTGACAGATTACCTTTTGGTTTTAAAAAAGGAGCCATGGATGGGGGAGGGAGGCACCCCCAAATAGAAGTGGGGGTTGGGCAGGGGCCTGCCTCCCAGGCTGAGGCTTCAGAGGGCTCTGCAGTGAGGAGGGTGGGCAGGTGGTCTGCTAGCGGCCTGGCAGGGTAGGGTTCTGGGGTTGGCAGGCACGTGGGGTGCCTACAGGACAGGCTCTTGTGGAGCCCTTGCTGGGTCACTGCCACAGGTACCGTTGCCTTTACCTCTGGGGGGGCTGTTCTATCTTGATTTGACTGTGCTGAGGGTCCTAGTGGACCTCAGTCTGGTTCCATGGGTGAAAAGGTGTGACATCTGAAGGCCTATTCCAAGAGGCTACTAAATGTAAGATTATGAGGAAGGAAGGGGATCAGGAGATAAAGAGGGAGTCAAAGAGAGAGGGCCTGTTTGGCTTATTCAGGTCCTGACCCTCACCCCTCACTGAGCGCTCAGACCACGGCTGCTCCTCAGCCAGCTCGTGGCTTTGGGGATGGGAATGTGGACGCGTGCTAGGCAGCCACCAGGATTCCATCACACGTGGGACTGAATCAAAAGAGGAGATTGAATATTTTTCTCTGAGGGCTCTGCTGCCACCTCCTTCTCCTACGAGAAGACCAGGATGACTCTCAGCCCTGAGCTCCTGGCCCCGTGGCCCCCAGAGGGGAGAGTCCGTTTCCTCACCTTTTCCAGGATGAATGCCATCCACATCCTGTGACTCACAGCTGCAGTATTCCAGTCTTTACTTTCATTGTCATTCTGCCTTCCCTTATTTCACCCTCTGTCCCCTCCAGTCCAAGATGGCAGTGTGTCTGCTGGTATAACAGCCTCAGAGCCCCTCTTGGGTGGCCCAGCCCTGGCCTTCCTCCCCTCCCGTCAGGCCTGCAGCTTGAACCCTGCTGGCTCCGGTTTGGGATAACAGGCCTTTACCTCTGTGTTCTGCCCTCCTCTTGGGGGCCTGGCCTAGAGAGAAGCCGAGCTCTAGGACTGGGGGCAAGGAGGAGTGATGTTGGCTGGCACAGCCCCACCCTGGAGATGCTGGAAGGCGGGGCCGAGATTCTAGACTTGGACCACACTGGCCGTGGGCAACTCCACCTTTTGCAGGCAGAGGCAGGACCGGGACACCGGGCTATCACGCTGCACAGCAGCTCTCTGGGGTGGGCATTACCATCACTGGCTTATAGATCAAGAACTGGAGGCCAGAGAGGAGCAGAGGGGAGCCTGAGGTCACACAAGCAGTAAAAGACAGAGTCAGGACCAAGAACCAGGTGCTACTGCCCGCCCCTCAGCAGCCCCCGTCGTGGAGGTACAAGGCGTCCTGCTGAAATGTCACTGCCTCCAGTCCCAGGATTGTCCTTAGACCTGGGAAAGAAGGGACCTGTGCTTTGGAGGGCATTCCTTAAAAATTTTAGGTCCCCTTCAGTGCCTAGGACTGACAAGGGCTGACAGTGTCATCTGAGTGGGGCACCCTGACCTGGGACCTGTGTGGGTCCCGGTCCCTCTTTCTCCTCCTTCAACTATCCTCTGACCCTCTAGCCTATGTGTGGGGTCGACCAGATGCCCCAACAAGCAATGCGCCTCCTGTCTACGCAGCTATCCTAGGGCTTCAGAGCCACGCTCGGTCTGGCAGTCTGGCGACTGGATTGCTCCCCTGGCTGGTAAAGAATTTTTTTATGTGGGATCATGCGAGACTGGGCTTTCGGAATGGTGCTGACATGCTGATTTTGAATGACTCAAATTGTTTACATAGACAGGAGCGTGGTAAAAATATACTTTCCTGGGGTCCCACACAACCTAAGGACAGCTCCGCTATTCCTCTGATACGAAGGCATCCTGCCGGATTGTTACTTATTATATTAATTGCTTTTCCCTTTGTTGCCTTGAAACTTTTTTAAAAAGACCTACACCAAGGGATAGTTCCCAAATGCCCTTTATTACCCCCTCCCCATCATGTTTCACAATCCTTAGATTTTAAAATTGGATCCAGATCTGACTTTCAGGCCCTAATTCTTCAGCTCAAACAATCTCCCTTTGTCCTGGTCTCTGTGGACAGTGCTCAGCCCCACCCAACCCTTAGCCTTCTCGAAAAAAAGCAGGAGGCCCACTCACACCCTGGGATTTCCAGGGGGCCAAACATGTAATAAAACCTGCCAAGGAGGCATGGGGTTGTCACAGTGTATACTGCCACCCTGAAATGGGGCACTCTGGGTTGTCTGTGGAGCCTGTGGCCAAAGGGACCCCATCTAGCAAGCATCCTTTGTGCTTGGCACCTGCTCCCCTCTCCTCTCTTTTAGCCTCCTTGCCCAGGTCCTGACCCCCTGGCCCTCCTTCTAATGCATGCTCTGGCCTGTGCTCCCCAGTGAAGTTGGGATGAGGGCTTGGAATGAAACAACCATGGTCCAGGGAGCGATTGTCCCTTGGCAGATAGAGGCGAGCAGACCATCCCTCACCCCGGGAGGTCAGTGCCGTGAACCGCATTTCCTTCCCAGCAGCATCTGCCCATGGGCCCCTCTCTGTGCCTCTTTGTCTCTGTCTCCTCAGTGGGGCTGTCAGAAGCTAAGCCTCACAGGTTGTGACTAATCACTAGCAGATTTTTTTTCCATCCAAGAAGAAGAAAAAGCTGAAGGAGCTGAAGAAAAACCCCAACAGTGAATAACTCGGAAGAGTTTCCAACATGTGGGTGTTTTTCTGGGACCAAAGATCAGGAAGATTCCAAATGTAAACAATCCCAAAATAGCTCAGCTCTCCCAAGCCCAGGCATTCCCAGGACTGGATGTCCACACTCCCTCCCTCTCCCTCTGGGAACCCGAGGTCAGGGAGAGGTGGCAGGGCTTGGGCGCTGTGAAGCGTTGTTTGAGCAAGGCCTTTGGGCAAAGCATAGGCTCCGTGAGGCTGGGATTGAATCTTCTTCATCAGATGACAGCCTTTTTTGAGAGAGGGGCTTCTTCCTGCCTCAGCAGATCAGATCTCCCTGGGATCAGGGACCATGGCAATGGCTCTCTTTGCTCACAGTCACAACCCATTGTGCTTAACCCAAGCTCCTGAGATTTCTTGCCAGCATAGTGTAATGGAAAGAATATGGGCTTTGAAGTCACACAGGGTTGGAATCTTGGCTCCAATGCTTATTAATTGTGTGGCCTTGAGTATGTTATTTAGCATCTGGGAATCTCAGTTTCCTCCTTGTAAAACTGGGGCAGTGATTCTTACCAGAGAAAATCCTCTAACTCATGTGCCTACTATGATGTCTGTTACCTAGAAAGGGCTCGATGAATATTCCTTTTCCTCCCCACCCCTTCCCATGTATGCAGTTCGAGCTGGAGAAACCAGTAGGTTCTTTTCCATCCCCATATTGTCCAAATGAAGAATGCTATGTGTTCAAAGGTAGAAATTACTCCTCCATGTTACAGAAAATCACTATTGCAACTTAAAAGGAAGCATATAGTCAATATGTAATTTTTAAAAACTTTGTGGAAGTGATCATGCTTGAGGAGATGGTGAAATTCTTGGTGAAAATTAAGGAAGTGGCAACAATGGAGTTGATGATATTCATGATGGCGAGATACAATGGTGGAGGGAGTAGAGGTGATGTCAGAAGTGATGGTGGTGATGGACACCAAGGAGTATGGATGGAGGCTGTGATGGTAATGGAGGCTATGATGAAGCCAAGGGAAGGGTATGGGAGGTGAGGAGGGTAACAGTGATGGCGATGATGACGGTGATAAAGGCCGTGGTAGAGATGATGATGGTTGTGCTGTTGGGGATAACTGTGTTACACTTCATTTGGAGTCATGGTGAGATATGGCGATCTGTGATCAGCCCTACCTTCAACCAGTAATCTGCTCCAGGCGGTAAAGGCACAGAGGAGGCAGGCAAAGCAAGGTGGAAGAATTCTTTATGGTTAACTGTTACTTGGGCCCTAAACTCCAATAGAGAACATTAGACTTCTTAATCATTGCTGATTGAACACACATGTTTATCTTGGCTGCTTCCAGAAGCCCCACTAAAATTTCATTAATGGAATTTTCAGAAAAATTCATAAACCCACAAGGAAAAAGAGAATGGGAGAGGGAACGGCAGCAGACAAAAGAAGAATTTGGAAATTAGAAAGTGGAGGGATGAGTGGTACCTGACTTAGCAGACCACAGAAAGCCGAAACCCAAGCCTGCAAGGTTGTGGAGGCAAGTGGCAGGAACAATTAGGTAGCAAAACATTTCTAGCCGCAGAATCCCAGAAAAGCCTGGGAATTGGAGGCACCAGTTACTTCTGAAGGCAGGGATTCAGAATGAGGGTGGAAAATGGGAGAATTGGTTACAAGTTTTTAAAAAAACTGCTAAAACTTCCCCAAATCAGATCTATTCCCTACCCTACATGACCAGGTAAGCATCCCCACCCATGCTGGGAGAAGACAAAAAGTTTATGCTCTGAGACGTCGAACCTGAAAGATTCTGCACATAGAGGTACCAGGCAGAGCAGGCAGAGAGGTGAGGAACCAATCTGAAAAGAAGATAAGCCTTTTTTCCAAAAGGTAAGGACATCTCATCTCTTCTTCATCAACCCCCAGAAATTGGAAGACAGGTTAATATTACACAGGCAAGATGTTCGAGGAGACACTTCCTGGGAAAATGGATTTTCTCCAGAAAACCCCCCACAGGTTTTGATATCTGGTCTCCAGTGAAACTGGGAATCCCACTCAATCCCCTTTAGGTGAAGCCCACATGCCAACAACTTTCTTTCTTCTTCCAACATTTGCAATCAGAATTTTAGTGCCTCACACTTCAAGATGAATGGACAGCTAAGAATTCCTTGATATTTCAGGAAGTCCTTCAACATAAAAGGCAGAGATCAAAACCAACTAAGGGGAAAAGGGAACATAGAGGAAACAATGAGGAAGAAAGCACAGAAATTATGAACATTTTAAGAGTTATATTGGAAAGGTGATGCTTTCTTTAAATGAGAACTGGAGATGACTTTTTAAAAATGGATTAAAAAAAGAGAAAGTTCTTGGAAATACAAATATAATGTCCATATTTTATTAAAAGTCAAAATAATTTTGGAAGATAAAGTCAGGACGAATTCCCCCAAAGTAGAGTAAAAATACCCAAGGGGTGGAGATTGACAGAAAGTTGGATGATCAGTCTAGGAGCAGCATCTAAAAATAAAAGTCCTAGGAAATAAATAAGTAAAATAAAGGAAGGAGGTAAAAAAAAATGACCAAAGAAACAATATAAGAAGACTTCCTAGAATTGCAGAACATGAAATTTATGGACTGAAAAATTTCTATGAGCACACAGTAAACTGAGTTTTAGAACAAAAATAACTCACCCCAAGGCACATTGCAGTGAAATCTCAAAAAGCTGGAAATAAAAACTGTAAAAGTTTCCAGAATGGGGAAGAAGTTTATTTACAAACTGTTGGGAATCAGGATTGTATTTTGATCTCAACAACTACCACACAGAGTAGAAGGAAATTCACAATGTTCCAAAATTCTGAAGGAAATCATTTCTACATGAGAGTTCTATACCCAGCCCAACTAGTAATTAAGTAAGACAATAAAAATAAAGGTATTTGGGGGCATGGATGGTCTTTAAAAATGGCCTCCCAAGCACTATTTTCCCGGAGGGTATTGAGGAATGTTATCTACCTTAATTCAGAAGTAAACCAAGGGAGGGGAAGGAGACAAAGGATGTCAATCAGGATAGAGACAAAGGGAAGTTCAAGAATGGTGATGAAGGAAAGTGTCAGGATGACAGTCATGCAAAATATGCAGAGGACAGTCAATCCATACTGTCCATGAAGATGGGGGACTTCAAGGGGCAGGTCTCCAAGAAGAAAGTAAAACTGACAGTTGTGTACATTCAAAATAAATTTTCAGTTCTATGAGAGAATTCAGGGATGAATTAGTAAATGACACATAGAAAATTAAGCAAATAGCCAAACAAAGTAATTACTAATTCCAAGAGGACCAAAAAGTTGTACAAGAAAGGAAAAGGGGCTGGAGTGTAGATGATGCTAATACAGTAATAGTAATGCCGAGCCTGGATATGACTGTGATTGATATCAGTATTGCATGTGTGCATGCGTGTGTATGTGTGTGTGTGTGTGTGTGTGTGTGTGTGTGGCGTTGTTGTAAGAGAGCTGAATCCTCATCTTCCATAGTAGGTCAGCAGATAAAATCTAAAACTGAAAAATGCAAGAAATAGCAATATTCCATGTCATTCCTAAACATGGAAATAAACACTAGAAGAAAGAGGAGTTAAAACAATTCAAAATGCTTGCCTCAGGAAAGGAGGACTCAGAAGAGAGCAGGATTGGAGCAGAAGTTTTATGGTTTTCATTATAAGCCTTGTAGAATGTTTTACTTTCAAAAATATGTGCATGTATTACTTTGATTAAAAAATAAAGATTTAAATAGAGTATAAAAATGAGAACTCTAGTGAGACATGCTAGATTATGTGGAGAACTTCTTGACCAAGTCATTCAGTCCAAATGGCTTGGAACCAAAATCAGCTGAAAAAGCTGCTCCATCTCCTGCCTCTAGGTTCAAATCCAAGTCTTGGATGTGTCCTCACTCACCAGAAAGCCACAAAAGGGAGCTCAGGAAACACAGAAGCATCTTGCTTTTTCTCCATTGCTCAGGCCTTTCCAGGACCATGTGGCTGCCACATGGGAGAGAAAAAGAGGAGAGGGGAGAAAAGGTTCAAATCAAAAAGGAGAGATAGTGGGTCTTCTAAACCAGCACAGTGTACCATAAGCGAGTCTTCGAACTGAGTAACTATTGCAACAGTCCTTCTTGAGGATAGAGCAAGCAGGAAGGGGAGGGCTGTAAATGACCCCTGGAATCCACCGGTGATGATGGCCGTGAAGCTGGAGGTGCTAGTGTGGTGATGGAGCTGATGGAGACAGAGAAATTGGCAATGACAGTGGGAATTTTGTAATAAGCATAGTAGCGGAAGTGCAGGAGAAGGGAGAGAGGCAGTGACGATGCTATGACAGTGCAAGTGATATTGATGATGATACTGGAAGTAATGGTGAAAAGAATTAGAGGGAAATTACGGAAGTGATTGCCTTAGTGGTGACAGGTGGTAAGATGGAGAAGTTAGAGGAGGGGGTGTTAGCAGTGCCGTGGAAGTGATGTGGTTATAGTGGTGGTGGTGAGATAGATGATAATAGTGGGGTTGACGGCAGTGATGAGGGGGATACAGGAAGAGGTGATAGTAATGTGGATGACATAGACAATGATGTTAATGAAGGTGGAAGTGACAGTGATGGTGCTTAGTGATGAGAATGGTGAGAATGATGGGAGTGATTGCGGCATTGGTGTTGGAGGTGGTAGTGATGGGAATGTTGGCCGTGATGACGGATTTCATATTTGCAGGGGTTTTGGAGTGATTAAAGCCAAGACGTCAGATTTCATAATGGTGAAGATGGTGGTATTGGTGACAGATGCAGTGACGCTGGACGTAGAATGACAGACACAATATTATCAGTATGGGAATATTACTCAAGATTGTAAGACAGACATATATGTAGGGCATTTTAAGACAACAGTCTGGATAGGATGGGTTATGCTGTAATGACAAACAGCCCCCATATGTTGGAGAGTTTACACAGCAAAAATTTAATTCTAATACCACGTGTTAGAAGGTGATGCCACTCTTGTAGTCACTCATGGGCTGTGTTGATGGAGGACCCAATTCTATGTGCTTTTAGGATCACGGAGGCCCTAAGAGGAGAATCTGATGAATCATGCATTGTTTCTGTGTTGATCAGCTTGGGCTAGGTTATGGGGTGGTAATGAAAGACTCCAACATTGCTATGGCTTTCAACAACAGACTTTCTCACTCACCTCTATGCACTTAGCAGGTTGGATGTGGCTTGGTTCCACATCATTTTCACTCTGGGATCCAGGCTGATGGAGCATCCTTGAGGCATTTGTAACTTTGCCAGTCTTGGTGGCAGAGGGGAAAGAGAATATGGTGAAGCAAGCTTTGCGATTTCAAGCTTCTGCTCACAGGTGACACCTATCATTTCTGCCTACTTTCATTGGCCAAAGGAAGACTAATTTCCAAAGGATCAGGGAAGTGCAATCTTCTGAGGGCCTGCAAAGAGGACAACTGGAATATTCCTGAAATTGTTAATGATGAATAGTCGCTGTTTACCCTTAGAGTGCAGAACGTAGTGAGAGCCATGGAGGCATCATGGAAGGCTGATACGGTCATGGAGGAAGTACTTGGTCAATGTGGAGGGGCTTTGGGATGGAGGGAAAACAATTCAGAGGGAGGAAACACCAGGTGCTGGAGGCAGGGCCAATCATGGCAAACCTACTTGCCATCACTCCTCTGTTCCCAGGGCATTTCTGGCTTCCGAGAAATTCAACAGATTCTGGGAAAGCTATTTGGAGCACACAATTCATAGAGAGAAGCAGCTGAATATAGGGCTGGAAAGGTCGGTTAGGGCCAGAGCGTGGAGGGCTCTGAATGCCGTACTGAGGTATTTTCCCACCTAAACCACAGATAAAACACTATACAGTCAAATTAGCTTGGATGCTCTACCCCATCTTGTACATGCACTCTCTTCACATCAGGAAACCCACTGCCATTCTGAACACATGGCTTCCGGTCACTCTGGGTGTCCACTCTCTGGTCAGCAGGACAGGGAAGAACAAAGAGTTGTTTTTATGGCCCGGCCCAGGAAGGCATGCACATCACTTCTGCTCAAGTAGCATTGGACGTAACTGAGTCACGTGGTTGCACCTAACTGCAAGGGAGGCTGGAAGTAGAGTCTTGATGTTTGCCCAAATCAGGAGAGATGAGCTTTTGGAGGATAGCTAATGTTCTCTTCATCCTGCTCTCCTCAAGTCTTTAAAGGACTTGAATGTGAACAGAGGCTGAAAGACTTTCTCAGTATTGCTTTAGAGGGGAGGAAGAGAAAGGGAGGCAGATGTTGGCTCAATGAACCCAAGGACTTTCTTGACCATTTTAGCAGAAAGATGTGCTACCAGGGTTGGGAAGATTGGGAGAACTCTGTTTGAAAGCCTCTAATGGTGGAGCTCTCTCCACGTATGAGACAGTTTGTTCCATTTCTAGGGCTCTGGTGGCTGGCAGTTTTGACCGCTGAACTCAACACAGGCTTGTGAACAGGAACAAATGAGCAAAGGTGTGCATTTTTTTACCCTTTGGGTCAATCCCCACCTCCATACCTTGCTTCAACAACTTGTTGGTCTTTAGCTTTGTTTGATGAACACAAATTCCTTCATATCCCAAAGTAGCAGGACCATACATGTGGCAGCTTTTCCCTATACTGTGGGGATAATGTTCTAGAGGTTGGATTTTTTCCAAGCACAGCCCAGTTGATAGCTTAAAGAGTGATCTCCAGATGTATGTTCTGAAAAGTCCCTCTGTCGCCTCTGTTGCCCATCCTCGTTGGATACCATGCTGCCCAGCTCCAGCCCTCTCCTAATTCCCAGGCACCCTTTCCTGCAGCCTTGGGTTCTCCCCAGAGCTGTCAAATTTTTATATTCCTATGCCAAGAAAATGATTTCCCTTTGCCTCCCACCCCTTCACCCCGAGGCCAGCTTTGCAAACCACATGGCTCTTCCAGGGACTTTGCGTCACACTGAGGTACCTTCCTGGAAGAGGCAGATATTACATCACTATGTCACTCCCTTAGAGGGCAGAAACGTGGTAGTTAGTCAGGGAGTCAGATGACTTAGGTTTTTTCCCAGCCGTCCATCCATTCATCTAATCGTTCAGTGCCTTCTCTATTGAGTGCCTACTGTATGCTGAGCACAGCAGGTGAAGTCCCAGCACAGATCAAGGATTCAATAACTGGCAGCTCACTTCCTTTCCTCTCCTTTTTGGGGAAATTCTCCCTACAGGGGAAATGACACTTCCCACCACAAAGTCTCCAAATCTGGATGCCAGGGAGCGCTGTCCATCCGTGGGACTGGCTGCTCCCAGCATAGGGCCCCCTTCCCTCAGGCTCCCACAGTGGAGAGAATGACCTGGAGAGGGGTCAGGCCTAAGGGTTCGACCTCCAAGGCCACTCTGCCTTATTACACCTGTGACTGACAATGGCAGTGACCCTGACAGTCTGATGTCCCCTGCGCAGACATCAGGAAATATCATATAAAGGAAACCCAGGCTTTAAAGTTGATAAACTAACAGGGGTTCTGGGTGGTCCTCTAGGGATGTCTGATCTGGTCTCCCAGGTGCCAGAGCTGGCCGGAGTGCCCCTGTCTCTTCCGTAGCATCACTGACCGTCTCACTGACTGTGGGCTGTCTGATCATGTCCTAACTCTGTGAGATGCTCTAGCTGGCTTCCCTCTGCAGCCACCTGCTGGGAAGCAGCACGGCCTCGTTTAGATTAGAAGGTACTAAGCAGGACTGTTCTCCTGCAGGGACCTGGCCTCCAGAGAGCCCCTCAATGGTCAGGTGACCAGGATAGCCCCACTTTCCAAGCAAGAAACCTTCTGGACAGCCATATTCCCAACCAGAGGGTCCGGTCTGCAGGCCTGTACCACTCCCACGAGCTCCATTCACATCACAGGGAGCGCCGTGCTTCCGGGCTACAGTGCGAATGGTATCCCGGGGGGGCTTGCATCAATAATGTGCTCCCCTGAGCGCCAAGAGCTGTGAGGTTTCAACGCCCACTTCTGTGCTTTCCAGTCATCCTCAAAACACCCTAAGGTCAGGTGGCATTTCCATTTCACAGAGGGGAAACCGAGGCCCTGTGGCAGGAAGTGGGGCACGGGGCTGTGAAGCAGTGGACCAGGAGCCGGGGCCAGATGCTCTGACTCTCCACACAGGGCTCCGTCTGCAGAGTTGCGTGACAACCTCTTGCCTCCTCCCATGATGCCCCGAGCCTCACCAGGCACCTGCCACCCTCACTACCTCTTCTGCTCTAATTCTTTTTGGGTCCAGGGTCCTCATTTGCAATGCAAATATGTGATAAGTAGTCTGGGCTGATGGGAGAGAACAGAGGTGCTGCTGCTCCTTTGGGTAACACAGGTGTGTTTTCCTAGAGGCTTTGGGCTCCTTTGGTGCCTTAATGGGAAGTGAGGAGGGATCCCCACCCCCCGCCATGGATCTGGCCTAGGACGGAGCCAGGGAGGCAGGAGCAGCGCTGGAGTGGAGGGGTCACCGCTGGGCCCTACATCCCACCTTGGGTCCGTATCCTAGTCCGCTTCTTGTCCTCTGCTCCTGTCTGTCAGATGCGCCTGACGTCCAGAAATCTGAGCTGCCTGGAAAAGGGGGGAAGAGGCACAAGCAGCTATGAGCTCATCCTTGCCGGCTGGCGCCGGGCGCCCCTGCGGGACCCTTTTTCCATGGCGGGGTCCAGGCTCCTCGGGTGGTGATGACTTCAGGGCTGGAGATTCCCCACTGGCTGCCCCGGGGGATGGACGCTGGCTTGTGGTGCATTCCAACCGTGCTCCCCTCAGCCCTGGAGACGTGAGAACTAGAGCCCGAGACCCTCTGTCTCCCGGCTACTCTCCAGGGGAGCCGCAGGCCCAGCGTGTCCCCAGTCGTTGACTCGTCACCTCCTCCCGACCCAGACATTTCAAGTCCCCACTCTTCCTGCTCCAAGGATGGAAAGCCCAGAACCAAGAGATGGGTTCTTCCTCCTTCTTTCTCTTGGCCTAGGGCCCCTTTCTGCCTTCCTCCAGTCTCCATTGGGCCCAGATCTGCCTGGAACTTTGGTCCAGCAAACAGCACCTCAGAGCCGGTGTCCCCAACACTGGACACTGACTGATGGTCCATGGAAGCTGTGACCTGAGGGAGGCCATTGTGGGCAGACCTCGGATCTGCCCTTGCGGGCTGATGATGGGGACTGGGCTCACCCTTCTCCTTCCCAAACCGGTCAGGAAACACTCCAGGACAAGCCTGTCCAGGCCTCCCTGCTGCCTAGCCCCAGCGGCCATTGATTCTCCCACCTCCCACTCTCTCGGCAGTTTTTCCCTTTCTCCTGGTTCCTTCATGATCTTGGGGTGTTTTTTGAGCCCTGTGGACAGGGAGTCCCTACCCATTGACCACACCTAATGCATCCATCCCGGCCTGGGTGACCCAGCCACCCTTCTTCAGCCCAAGACTTGTTTCCCTCAGGAGCATCCTCACAACTAAGGGGCTTCCCTGGACCCCTTCCCTCACTACCCCCTCTACCAGCCCTGCCCGCCTCTCTCACCGCTGCCTCCATGGTCCTGGGAGTCCAGCCCACAGCCCATCTCTTGGCTCTTACCCTCAGCCTGCCTTCTGGAACATGTTGTCTACACCTGCTTCTCCGCTCAACTTGACATTCAGAGCTGCTCTACTTGGACTCAGGCCCCTCCATCCCATTCAGTCCCTGTTCACTGTGGTCACCAGTGGCCTCGATGCTGAGTCCTCTCTGAGCTCTCCCCTTTGACCTCTGTAGTAGCTGATTACACATACCATGCTCCTCCTTGGACTCTACACCCCTCTGAGCCAAGGTATCCCCAAATACAGTGGCTTCGACAAGATGCAAATGGAATTCTGTCTCAAGGAAAAGGCTGGAGGCGTGGCAGGGATGGTGGTGTGATAGTTTCAGGACCCAGGTCCTGTTTATACTGCCGTCTTCCACATGCTACTTCCATTTCTTGGTTTCAGATGCCCACTCCTGCCCTCCGTGGGCAGCGTAATGTCACGTTGGCTCATGACCCACTGGCCAGGACACAGCACGTGGCCACACTTGGCTGGGGACTGTGATCTCTAGCTGGGCTGAAATTCCCTTGCATGTAAGGAAAGGGGAACGGATATTGGAGGACAGCTATCTCTGATGGGTCCTTGTTCGTATTTTTCATGGGCAAGTTTCCTCCGCCTGCCCCTTAAATGTCATTGCTACATCTTCAGCCCCACTCGCTTCTCTCTCTCTCTGTTTTCTGTGGGGACCTAAAGCACCCCAGGGATTTAGTCCCTGCCTTCCCAAAGTAAGGGTTCCCAAGTCTGTATCTTTAGTGCAGAAGTACCTTCTGACCTCACCCCTGGGTAATTCCTTTAGGAGGTCCCATGGCCCCTCAAAATCAATACGCTCCCAAATCTAACTCACGGTTTTCTTCCCAAACCTTCTTTTCCTCGTGGGGCCCTTGCTCCTGTGTGTGGCCCCCACGGCTCCTCCCCAGGCTCTCTGCATCGGTCCCCATGTAACCCATCCCTCCAGCTCCCTCAAAGCTGCCCCTTCCTCTCCATCCCCCGCCACAGTCCATGTCTCTTCACTTCTCTTCCAGTCTCACAGCCGCCTGCTAGCTGTCCCCTTCCTCCCTTCTGGACATGCCTCTACATGTCTCTGGTGTAGCCTGACTCTTTCTTAGACATACCTCCGCTGCTTATGTATCTTGCATGGCTCCCCACTGCCCATAGTGTGCACCCAGCTGGCTTCTGTTTCTCCTTCCAGCCTGTTCTTTCCACCTCCCCAACCAGGTGGCAGACACCTGCTCAGCCCCCAGGACTCAGCCTAAGTGTCGACTCCTCTGGGAAGCTTTTTCTGTCTCCCTTCCATGCCTTTGGTTGGGGGGACATAACTCCAGCCCCAGCCTCTGTGGTACAGCCTCTCTCTGCCCCAGGGCCAGCACAGTAACCACCCATTTCCACATCTCTCTCACCTGCCCAGAGGCTCTTGGTGGGGCAGGACCATGTGCTTTCCTTCTCCCTGTCCCCAGCACTAGGCACAAGGCCTGGAAAATAACCAGCATCCAGGAAGTGTTTGTTGAATGAATGTATGATCATGTCACCCTGGCTCAAACAACAGCAATGACTCCTCATTGACTAGATAATAAAGTCAACGGCCCGTCGGGTTTTTCAGGCCCAGCTCCCACCCCATCACCCAGAGATACCATTTCTTGTCACAGCCACGTACTCTCAGGCTCCCGCATCTTTTGCCGTTTGCTCCTCTCAGCTTGGAGGGACATTCCCCGTCTTCACTCACCATGGTGCCACCTTCTTCCATCCACCCAACTCAGTCACGTGTTCTTCGCCCTGCACTCCTGCTGCTCACGCTGCCATTGTGGTTCTTCACTGAGACTGTTAACTGAGCTGCAGCATCCAGCTGTGGCATGAACATCCAGCCCCCTCCCCTCTCCTTCCACCCGGAGCTGTCTCCCTTCCCTTCCATCCCCACCACCCACGTGGCTGAAGAGTGCAGACTGGCCGGGTCTTTGGCACAGCTGGGTCTTTCCCAGGCTGGGTCAACCATAGCTCCTTACCCTTCCGGTTCTGGTTCATTGGTTCAAGACCCACCACCCTGCTCAATTTAGTCATCCCCTGATTTACTTTTTAAAACAGAAACTGAGAAAGAGAATGAGGTTGAAGGGGTAAAACTTGAAAACTCTTGGGGTCCATTTTTGTCTGTGTGAAGAACGCTGCTGTGCAGTAAGAGAAGGAAGCGAACACACAGAGGTGTGGATGAGAGATGGATACGGAGATGAGAGAGAGAGGAGGGAGGGAGGGAGGAACCCGGGTGCCGGAAGGTTTCCTGAAGCCCAGTTGCATCCTTGCTCTTGCCATGACTTGGTTGAATTCTCTGAGAAAATATTCATCCTTTTTTCCTAAACTGGTTCAAGTTGCAACCCAAAGTCCCGACCAGTACATAGACCTGTCTGGTTCTGCTCACCACCGTAGCTGTCTGAGTGCAACGCTGACCCCACCCCGCTCCTTCTGTGTCTGAGTCTGCAGAGGGTGCAGCTGCCATTGGGTGCCCCGACGATGGTGGAGCCCCCACCCGGGCCCACGGCCCTGGACCAGGGCTGACCCACCTCCGCTAATTCAGTGACTAAATGCTCCCACACAGGGCAATTGGGCCGCTGCCTGCCTGTGGATTTCTTCCCATTTTAGGCTGTGTAAACCCATCAACAATCAGCAAATTAATAGTCTGAGAGCCAAGGTCGCTCGTGGTTTGTTTACTGCAGCTGCTGTTCCCCTGAGCTGAGGAGTTCTTTCCACAGGTGTTTCTTCAGCCTGGGCTTGATTTATTCCTTTTCCCTTTGCTCCCTCACCCAGGCTAATTATTGCTTTTGTTTATAATTGAGTTAAGTAAACTGACCTCCATCGTGCCCAGCAGAAGCCTCCATGCCGCCACGGTCCATTAATGCTGCCGCGGAGCCAGGCTGCAGGACACCAGACATCTGGAGACAGAGGAGGCTTCAGGGGCCACTGCTGAAGGGCAAGTGTCGAGGCTCGGGGAAGGGGACGCTCCAGCAGATGCTCATGGCCAGCCACCAGAGACTTCGCCTGGCATTTGCACCAAACCCTCCCTGAAACCAAATGGAGAGGTCGGCCTGGGTGTGCATTCCGAGCCAGGGACCAGGCCTGGGAGGGGAGCAGTGTGTCTCCCTGGAAGAGGCCACGGAGCCGATCTGTAGAAAGGGATGGTCAAATGGTTGTGGTGGAACGGGGAGGCTTTAGCTGGGAGCTGCTGGGATGGGCCGTCACTGGGGCCCTTTCTGGTGGAGCTTTCTGCGCTGGATTTGGAGCTGCAAGGAGCGAGTGGCCCAGAAAGACCAGCCCCAGGGCCGTCATCAGGGTGTCATCAGCAGGGAGGAACAGGCACACTCTTCTGCACTCTGGCTCCCAGGTGGACCAGCACATGGGGCGCTGTCTGGGTGGGGGCTGCCCCAGCCTCTTGCCCTAAGCCCTGACATCACCAACCTAGACCTCCGGGTGTCAGGTCTGATCGGGCTCATGCTTGGAGGGAGCTGGGGACCAGGAAGCCCAGCTCCATGCACATCCATGCCTCCCAGCCAGGATCGCTCACAGGCACCGCCGTGCTGAGCTCCACGTCCTCATCTGTTAAATGGGGATAACCTGGAAATGTCTGAGGAGGGCACAAGGCATGGGGGCGGGTGTTTAGTCTAAAGTAAAAGTAAAGTAAAGTCTAAAAAGTCCACAGACAGAGTGCAATCCATCTCATTCAGAAGGGAGAGTGGCCACTAGGTGAGGGGGTGATTAGATTTTATGGGCTTTGTAGCTTCATATGCTAACAAGGATTATTCCAACTACTTTGGGGAAGGGGCTGGGATTCCCACCACACACTTTTGGACCTTTTATGGTCAGCCTCGAAACTGTCATGGTACCTGTGGGAGTGCCATTTACCATGTTAACATATTACAATGAGCGTCTAATGAAGCTCAAGGTCTACTGGGAGTTGAATCTTCCGCCATCTGGGTGATAACTGCTGTGTCATTCCTTGGATGGCCGTGCCCCCTTCCGTCCTGTCTCACTATTACCTAATAAATTTCTCCTCTTACTCTCTGTGACACAACTGTGCTGTGTGACCTTGGGCAAGCCATTGTCTCTGAGCCTCAGTTTCCTCATCTGTAAATTAAGAGCCTTCCCATCAAGTTTCCTTTTATAAGCCAAAGTTTCATCATTTATAAAACGAGGATAAGACTATTTTCTTAATTATCTTAATGGGGATGGGGTTGGGGAGGATGGGAAGGAAGAGATTCAAATGGCATATGGCCAAAGGGATAAAGCTTTGAGCAGTTAAAGAGCTGTTCTAACCTGAGGGAGAATAGTTATCAGAAGCAATAATGATAAGGCTAACGAACGCTTGTGGTTTCTGAATCTGCTTCTATCCACTTGTCAAAGGGTTGGAGGGGAGAACTTCCAGTGGATGTGTTGAGGAGGATGTCTGGCAAGTGGTCCCGAGCAGAATGGAAATTCTGCGGGGACGTGGCTGAGCTGGAGACTCTCAGCCCACTTCTGGGAGGTTTCCAAAATTGTTAAGTGTGTGGTTTGGACAAGCTCCCCAAGTCGTTCCGATGCTCTTGACTCCCACCCCGCTGCCTTTCTTGGGTATTCCTCACTTCAGCTCCAGGCTTTGAGGCTTATTGTAAAGTCAGTGCCCCAGGGAGCCCATTCACAGTTCTTTGCAGATACTCATGGCTGTGTGTGTCTGAGAGTCCTGGACTCAGAAGGGAAGAGCCTGGACTCAGAAGCAGTAGACTTGGAGTTGGATCATAGCAGGGAGCGCCACAGAAGGGAAGGCTGCAGGCAAATGCCCCCTTGGCCCACGGTCCTTATGTGTCTCCCTTTTGGACCGGCTGAGATGGGTTCAGTTGCCGTGTTCTCAGGAGCCAGCACAGGGTCTACGTGAGGGTGCCTTGGCCTCTTTTCCCTTCTCCCTATTGATCTGTCCCTCTCTCAGAAGGAATCATCACTCTCACATGTCTCCAGGAGTCAAGCTGAGTGTGGCAAGCTTCCCTTTCTGTGCCTTGTATTGTGAGGACAATACATGTTTCATTTTTTGAACATAGTGTATTATGATGTTCATTAAGAAGTGTCTTTGGGTGGGATCCCCTCGAAGAAGTCCTGAGGCAAAGATGTGAGCGCAAGTAGGGAAGTGATCCCAGAAACTGCTGGCGGAGGTCGGAGGTGAGAAAGGGGAGGGAGGATGCTGCTCTCAGTGTGGACACCTGGGGCTCGGTTTCACTGGGATCTTGGGAGACAGTTGTCCCAAGCAAGGGGGAGGAAGCTGGGGTGTCCATTCACCACCTCCCCATCTTTCTTTGACTGAGGACTGCTTCTGGGATCCCTAGGCCTCCAGCATCTCAGGTTTGTCCTGTGCTGGACAGTCCTCAGGACTGCTGAGGACTATGGCAGGGCACAAAGGAGCTCTTTTACAGAAATATGAGGTCCATCCCCTGCTCTTGCCCTCAACCTCACTGAGACTCTGATGTGCCACTTAGAGGTGGAGATCACAGGGTTCTTGGACCATGCCCAAGATGCTCACTATGAGATGAATAAAAAAAAAAAAAAGTGGATTGAGCCTCCTATTAGGACAGAATGTTCTGTGGATCTCTTTGCACACCTGGCCAGCATAAGCCTGGGCTGCCTTTGTTCCTGACTACCTTTACAAGGTTGTTCTCATGGTTAACAGTCTAGGAAGACAGAGAAAGTGTCTCCCTCTGGAGCAAAGGGCAGCTTGGTTTACTGTTCAGTACAATAAAGAGAATGTCTTCCTCTGGGTCAAAGTTTAGGCACACTTACTGCCTATTAAAAAAGATTCAGGCTCCCTGCCATCAGGGACCCACTCCTGTAGTGCAACCTATGGTGTGTGTGAGCACCACCTGGCCCTCTGTGCCTCACCTTGTAGGAACTGGGGTCCCCAGAACTGGCTCAAGGGCTGATGCCCTGGATACTGCTGTCACTGTGAGTGAGAAACTGTCCTTTGTCTCCGACCCGGGAGTCTTGCGTGTTTTGCCAGCATCCATGAAGCTGACACTTCAGGCAAACTTGCTAGCTTGCAGGTAGAGTGAAAATCTCAGCTCCTTCTATAGTTCTTGAAACTCTCCCACCTGCCCCCCCCCACTCCCATCCCACCAAATCAAGTGCCCGGTCCTCATGTAAGTGACCAAAGGGTCATGAGAACTCCTGTTCAGGGGCACAGAATCTGTTGGGGCAAATAAGACACGTGACTAGGAAGTAAGAAGTCAGCACGATGGGCTGATCGCTCGCAGCACAGTGCTTGAGTAGGGGCTCTGAGGGTGGGGGGTTGTGGGGGCAAGAGCTGGAGCAGAGCTGGGGGGCGGGAGTCAATGCCCAGCGTCCATGCAGCCCTGGGAGGGGCGAGGGTCGGCCCCAACACAGAGGGTCAGGAGTGTCCAGCCAAAGAATGAGGGCTGGGCCTTGGGGTCCTGGGGAACCTGGAAGCCCCTGCATCTTATTTCCTGGTTTCCCCGTGCTTTACCCTTATCTTCCCTGGGACTCACTGTCCTCACCCCTTCATCTCCCTCAACTCCCTACGCCCAAGGTGCCTTGGAAAACCCCCGCAGGATATGTGGCACTTTTGTGAGGCATGCAGTTGTTTTGGGGGCCCGGGAGCCAGGATGGGGACTGAGTCCTGAGCCCAGAAGAGCCCTCAGCCGCTCTCCCAGGCAGCAGCCAGAGACCACCGGGAACGTCCAGCAAGGAGATTTATGGTCGCGCCAGGAGGAGCATCTTTGGGAAGATATCTACCCAGTTGTCTCCACGGGCAAATTTACAAGCGTCCTCCTTCTTTTGCTACTGAGTGGAAAAATACACTGGGCCCAGAGCTGTGAGCTCCTTGCCAAGGCCTGTGACTCATCCCCAAGTCATAAATAACAGGTCCCTCATGACAAAGCAGAGAAGAGAGCTGGGCCCAGGGCCACATATTTATTAGAAAAGAGAGTGGAACCATTAGTCGGGGGGCTTGGCTTCCGGAAAACTCAAACCACGCCACATTACAGAAGGTCAGGAGGCACTTCCACCGGGATGCAGACCTGACAGTTTTTATATTCTCAGCCTTTCCTCTCAAGTGGAACCCCCCCACCCCGACACACCCACCAGGGGCATCCCCCGGCCACCTAGTTTCATGGACAAAGTTGAGGCCTTGCTGTGTCCCAGGCCCTGCTGGGCACCCCCACCCCGCCACCTCCTGATGCTTCTAACGGCCACAAAGGGAGGCAGAGAGGCTGTCCTCGGTGGCCACCGCACTGCGAGCGTCAGGAAGCACTTACTGCCTGGACGTGTGGCCTCTGGCAAGTCGCAGGCCCTCCTGGGGCCTCCATTTCCCAAGGCTTCAAGGGCTGCTGTCGGACTGTGGTGCGAGAGTCCATGCAGGCCCTGTGCGGGCACCAGGACTGGCTCGCCCTCCTGCGAGGCATGGTCCAGGGGCCGAAGGACAGAAAAGGACAGACTCGCCCCTCTCTGGTCGCTCTCCCGGGGCTCTCTCCCCGTCTCCAGGTATGTAAGACTAAGAATCCAAAGAATAATGAATGCGGACAGGGAGGAGCAGTAAATCATTTATGAGTTGTTGACGAAACCTTTTATGCTGGAAGAAAACACGGCCTTGTGTGATTCAGGGAAAGCTGAATTTTTCATCTTCCCCTAAACCCACTCCTGCGTGTTCAGCATCGCCTCCTTAGTTGTTCAGCTGGGAAATCCAGGTGTGGAGGGTGGTACTCTGCTTTCCCACTCACTGCAGCGGCGGCCAAGGCCAGCACGAGCTGCCTCAAACATCTCCTCCCTCCTCCCTGCACCTGCTCAGGGCACTGCCGTCCCTCCCCTGATGGCACAGCTCTGAGTAAGTTGCATTTCCAGCCCCTCTGTGGCCTCCCGGGATCTTCTGGCTGAGGTCCATTTCCTCCAGCGTGGCTCCCAGGCCCCCTGGGATGCAGGCCTGGGATGATGTGCCATTGAGGCTTCCTGACTTCTCCCTCGTTCAGCTGCCTGACACTTGCTTACCCACCAAGGCCGGGGGCCAGCCCCTCTTCTGCATGCTACTTCCTCAGAGCCATCCCGGCTGGGCAGACACCGAACTCAGCCTCTTGTAGCTTTGGTGGCCCCTTAACTGCTACCACCCATCTGTGTGCCCAGTCTGGCCATGCACTCTTCCGGGCAGAGGCTGTCTTACTCACCTAATCCTTCCTCTCTGCAGACCCGGGCGTATAACCACAGCCAGGGAGAACTCCAAGAGTGAGTGATGAATGGCTGATGAGTTGAATGGAGTGATGGTCAACCCTGCCTTTATGACAGCCCTTGGCCCACCCAGGAGTGCGTGCTGAGTCTGAGTCTCCACACTGAACCGCGCCCTACTTTCATGGCCCTCTTCTGACCTTCAAAGCTGATGGCTTTAACGACAACTGGCCTTGAGCACAGATGACTAACAGGAGCTCCATGTGTGGGTTGGCTGTTTGATCTTTGCTACCTCGGCTGTTAGGGAAACACCACTCTTCTACCGCGAGCTACACTGGCCATTCAGACACTGCATGATGGCCATGAGTATTTATTAATGGGGGCTTCCAGGGTCCTGGTACTGAGATACTGAGGTCGGCAGTGCATTCCCCCCATTGTGTATCTGTGTGCCTTACAATCACAGCACATGAGCATCAAAACGAAAATGGAATCCTGATTGTCAGACCTGGGAAAACTTGGAGGAACTTCTGGACCAACCAACACCCTCATTGTACAGATGAGGCCCTTGGAGACAAAGAGTTTGGTCCATAGTTGGAAACTTTTTTCTCTGCTAACCCAGCTCTTATTAGGGAGAACCACTGGGGTCACAGCCAGAGGGCGACAGAGAAGGTCAGAGGATTTGCAGGTATTCAGGGCCATGGCCATGGTCTCCCAGGGCAAAGAGGTCAATGTTGTGGCTTCTTCTCCCGGCCGGTTAGCTTTTCTCACCAGAAGATCTGTCCTACAGCTCTGAACAGCACTCCCAAGTCCAGCCAACCATCTGAAAAATTCATGATGCTGCTTCTAAGGGGCTGGGTGGAGAATGTGGGGACGGTTCCCTGCAAAGTCACCCTGACTGGGCACAGACCCCGGGGTAGCATTCCTCCTTAGGGGGTGTGTGTGTGTTGGAGGGGTACTTCATAAGAGGCCCATAATGTATTGTGACATTTTATTTTTAATAAACATACGCTGAAATTTTATTTCTTAAAAAAAAAAAAAAAAGAGCTTGTTTCAAAGTCCCCAGTGCTGGTGGGAGAGGCAGCCCCGAAAGCCCCAGGCCTCACTGGTGACCTCTGTGGCCTGGGCAGCTGCCCCGCAGTAGCATCCTGGGCCGGCCAGGCTCCCTCTCACCACCAGATCCCTCCCCAGCCTCCCAGACCCTCCCCACTTTCCTTAGCTGCTTTTTCTTTTCTGCCTCTTATCAAGTCCCTGGTGCTCAGGGTCTACTTGGGGGGACAATGAGACCTCAGCTTTGAGGAGGGACTTGGGTCTCAGAACCCCAGGGCTTAGGATCAACTTCTTGGGGCTGATTCAAGGCAGGTCATCAGTGTCCCCTTGGTCCTGTCCCTGGCAGGCTCAGCGAGGGCCAGGAAGAGCCTAGTGCGGACTTACTAGCGGCCCATCCATCTCAGAGGGGAGAAGGCGCCCCGCCAGAAGCTACAAGAAGGAGACACATGCGTGAATAAACAGAAGGCAACTCCTGGGCTTGAGTCTTGAACCCTCACCACCTAAGTGTTCTCGGAATCCAGAGGGCTCCTCCGGAAGGGCTCTCTGGAGGGGGAAGTCTTTGGGGAGGCTCAGGGTAGAGATGGCCTGGGAGGGTAGGACGGACAGAGGCCAGGAGGATGCCCGTTCTTCCCCGGACCGCTTAGCACTCGTGCTGGAGTGGCGCCACCCTGGGCCCAGGCTGACCTGCCAGGTGGAGTCTTGTCCACTACCTGGCTTCCTGGAACTTGGAAGTGTGATTCCCAGCAGGCCCTGGTACCAGGTCTAAGTTGCCCCCTGGAGCCCGCAGGTGGGTGTGAGGGGAGGGGGAGCTGGATTGAGCCTGGAGGGGCCGGTCAGGCTGGGGCCCAGGGCTGAAGCCCTCAGTCTCACTGCCTTGGCTTCTGGAGGGGTATTACCTGTGACAAGCAGGGTCCCCAGCATGGTTCTCACGGGCCAGCTCTCATTCCCAGCTGCTGCCCCTGCCTCGTCCAGCCACCCCCTGGGGAGAGACACAGAGTCTCCAGGTGAGCAGACAGAGCTGCCCGGTGCCTTCCCTCCCCATCCCGATCTGGTTCGGCTGCATTTGTTGGGGAATGAGGGTCTGAGAGCTGCCGTCCTCACGGCGGCGGGGTCGCAGGCAGCAGGGATGAAGATGAGCATTACTGGGAGGATTAAGAGCAGCTGGTCCCTCGGCCCCTGCACTGGAAACCTCTCGGGGAGAGGAGTCAGGACGGCTGGTTTCTTCAGCTGTATTTTCTACCTTGAGCCACCTGTGCTCCAGGCGTGTCCAGCTCCGGAACCATCTGCATATTCCAGGTCCTCGCCCAAGCTGTTTTCTCTGCTCAGAACACCCTTCATACCCTCTTCCTAGCCCCATCTCAGGCTTCCCGCACTAGATAGCGCCTGGATAATAGAAGCCCACTCACACAGCAGGCACGTGGTAAGTGTTGGTTGGATAACACAGCAAGCCCTGACCCAGGGACTGTAGGGACTAAGAGATCTGAATTCACCCTCCGTTCTCTTTGCAGATAATCTGTGCTGTATTTGCTTGTGATCTCGGGCACCTCTCTCCCTGTCTCTGTCCTCAACTTCTTTATCTGTCAATGAGGCGGCCGAGCTGGCCGAGCTGTGAGCCTTCCAGCTCTGACACAAAGCCTGGGTGGCAGTGAGGCCAAGGTCCCATCCCGCTGCTCTCCCTGCGGGCCCGCCTCGCCCTCCCCAGCTGGGGAGGACATCCTGAGCAGCGTCAAGAATAATAAACATGGACTGATAAACATCAATAGGGCCGCCCGGTGCCAAAAGGGAAAGAGGGAAGACTGCGCTTTGCTGGCCGGAGCCTCCCTGGACCAGGGAGCGTCTGCCAGCTCCTTAATCATCTGGAGACAGCCGGCCGGCTCCCCTGGCCCCGCCCCTGGCCCAGGGCAAGTGGAGGCCAAGCCAGCCCTGGAGAGCCGGCCACCGGGTCCTCGGCCACAGGCCAGGCTGCAGATGGCCCCCATCCCTTGTGCCAGGGCCTCCCTCTGTTGAAGGTTATGTCATGGCCCTACCTGAAACCTTCAGTGGCTCCCCAGTGCCCCCAAGACAGAGCCCACATGCCCCAGCCTAGCATGGAAGGAAGGCCCCTCCGGCTCCAGCCTCATCTGCTGATAGACTACAGCCTTGGAGGGTGTCTTGCCATTTTCTGGAAACGCCAAGCTGTTAGTCCTCTGAGATTTTTCCTAGGCTGCCCCTTTTGGGAAGGGAGACATTTTCTCCGATGCCCGGTTAAGGCACCAGGGCCCTGCTGAGTTAGCAGCTTTAATTCAGGAGGCTCAGTATGAAGGGGCAGGAAAAACGAACTAACTTCCCTGAAGCTGCAATTGTTGGCCGATTCTTTTTGACTGCGATACCCTGAAATTTGCTTTCTCTTCCTCACTGCTTTTGTGCTAAGTAATCCCCAAACTTCTCCCTTACATTTTTTACAACAGTTTTAACCCAGAGGCTGTGCTCCAGGAAGAAGGTAATGGGCCGATGATCTCAGAAAAACGGACAGACCCTCCGCGGTTCCCCCATGACGCCAGAAAGATTCACAGAGGTGAAAGGGAATGTGGCAGCATCCTGTAAAGCGCCCTGATTGTTATCACCTTTTCTGTTCTATCCAGTTTTTTTTTTCTATAAAACTTCAAGACCCCAACTCCAGGATGGATTCACAGTCTCTAAGGCAGGAGCCTGCTGTGACTCCCCTTTGCCTGGCAAAGCAATAAAGCTGTTCTTTTTCTCCCAAAACTCTGCCTCCGAGTCTCAACCCATTTTCAGGATAAAGAGGCCAGTTTTGCAGCAACAAGTATTCCAATTATTTGGTTCCTTACCTGGCCCTCTCCTAGACAGTGAGCTCGTGAAAGAGAAGACCTGTTAGTGGAGGAGCAGGGTAGGCTGTTACCCAGAGCTTGAGCTCTGGAGCCAGGTGGTCTAGATTTGAAACCTATTCTGCCATTTTGCTGTGTGGCCTTGCACAAATTACTTAACCTCTCTGTGCCGCAGTTGCCAGGAAAATAAGATTGCCAAGGCTGACATGGGCTGACACATATTGAGTGTGTATAGAGTGCCTGGGACCCAGCAGTGCTCTCCAACTGGTAGCCCTTATTATTTACCCTTGTGCACCACGCACTACCAGTGCCCAGCCCATGGTAGACTTCAGCTGCACGTGTTGTGTGACTATATGACTGCCTGACTCATAGTTAGAGAAAGACCATAGGCCTGGCTCCTCCGCTGTGTCTGGCCTGTTGTGGTTATGCAAAGAATGTGTATTGAGTGCCTAGCTGTGGTGGCTAACAGGGAGGTCAAGGACAGGCAACCCCTAAGGGCAGGGACGTCTTCTCCATCGGGACAGGAGAATCATTTCACGTGGAGCCTATGAGTGTTGATGGACTTGGGGACTCCTGGTTGCCTGGGCCACCCTAAAGGTGCCTATGAACTCGTGGTCATGGCTCTGGGTGCTGAGTCACGTTATGCTTGCTTGGAGTCAGTGGTGGCTGGGGGAGGGAGTGTGGCCAAGGCAGGAAGTGGGCTGCTGTGGTCAGGGTGGGCTGCCCCGATGACCTGCGGGGCCTCAGGGGCTCCTCCCAGAGCAGGCGACCTGGCTCATTCATTAAACCGCAAGTCCAAGGGCACCGCCATTCCCAGGGAGGCTCGGCTCGCTGACTTCCAGCCTTCCCGCCTCCCTGGGGAAGCTGTGTCCCCCTGCTTCGGTCCAATTTTCCATATGGGATTTCCGGAGACACCAAATGGGTCATGTGATAGGAGACATGGTTCGGGAACTTCATACATTTCTAAAATTCCTAACCCTATTTTCAGATGCCTGCTCCCCTGTGCATACCCTCCTCCAAACGTACCCTTTTCTTATGAGCAACATCCTCCTCTCCAGTGGAGAGTAAGAATCATTAAATGATTCATGAATCAGAGTTCCAGTGGGTTGAGAATTATCCCTTCATTTGAGAAGGTCTTCCTGCTAGACGGTGGTTAAGTCTTGACTGAGGAGTCCTGGTGGGAAATGTACAGTGTTTGAAATGCAAATACACTGGAGGAAACTCAAACACTCTCCTTTCATTTGGGGATTATCTCTTGTCTGGTTGTTCATAGCAAGGAGCTGCCCTGACTTGTTCTTCAGGGAACTTGAGAATGACCCTGCCTTAGGCTGTTTTAGAGAAAGTCCGGTCCACGCTGTCCAAGCTCCTTGCATCTGTAACTACAGCCATGTGTGGGCACCTGGAGCTATGGGCCCCTCGTCCCCAGTGACATGGAGATGGGGAACGATGGGCAGATGGCATTAAAAAATCAGCACCTGGAATGTGTGGGTCCTGAGGGGCAGTACCTCAGTCTATGCATGAGGAGGGGTGTGAACGAAAAATACTGCAAACCATATCAGTAAACAAAGAGTGCTGAAACCATCGTCATCAGTGGCTGCCGCCACCCCCAGTGAAGACAATCCTGCAGCCTGGCCTCTGCAGCCACTCACCATGGTGCACTCTGAGGGGACTCAGAATAAGAAAGGACAGGATACTGGCCCGAGACAGCTAGTTGCTTGTCAAAGGAATGACTTCAGTGAGTCCAAGTGTTTGCTTCCTCCCATACATAGAAAAGCGTTAAATTCTTTAACTTGAGATGTCTAATTTTCTTTAGTTAACAAGTAATCTTTAATGTTCTGACTACCTGATCTTTGTTGTAAACTCCTATATATCCTGGCTCCTTCCCTACCTCTTCAGAGCAGTCCCTCAGAGTGATCTGGGAGGCTGTCATCCCGAGCTGAGTGCTCAGAATTGTCCACCGAATAAAACATAACTCTCAACTTTTAGGTTGTGCATTTATTTCAGTCGACAGGCGGAAAGCAGCTGGGGAGACTGGGGTTCTAGAGAGACAGAAGGGAAGAGGGCAGGACACAGCCATTCAAGGAATGACATGGCAATTAACACCAAAATGATGGAAAATTCAACTCCCAACAGACCTTGAGGCCCAAGATGGCAGGAGATTTGATTTCCAGTAGACCGTGAACTTCATTATATGCTCATTGTAATACAATAACATGGTAAATGGCACTCCCACAGGGGCCAGGACAGTTCTGAGGCTGATCGTAAAGGGTCAAAAAGTAGGTGGCAGCCCCGGTTCTGGGAACCCCAGCCCCTTCCCCAAAGTAGCTGGAATAATCTCCCACGTGTCAGCGTATGAAGTTCCTGAGCCCATGAGCACTAACATACCTCGTGGCTCATCTCATTTTCCCTAGCCAACCCCATGCTCTGAGTGAGATGGCCTGCATTGTGCAGGTGGAGTATGTGTCTCCCAGGCTCTTCGGCCCTTCTCTTGCTTCAGGCCCGCACTCTGTCTATGGAGTGTGTATCTCTCCGAATAAATCTACCTTCACTCTCCTATGGCTCACTCTTAAATTCGTTCCTGGGCGAAGCCAAGGACCCTTACCTGGTGGGGCTCATCCCAGGGACTCGACTGAGAACTGGGACACAGCCATCGTCTCATGCCCCTCATTTTCCCTGTATCACTAGAAGGAGGCAGGACCAGTGTCGTGAACCAGGGAAGGTGGGGCCGGGAAGGAAGGGGGAACCCAGATGTATACCAGGCATCGCAGCAAAGACCGTACCTTTGAACGAATCAGGAAAAGATACCAGAGCAGGGTCCTGAGCCAGACTGCAGGGCTCAGTGGGCAATGGCTGGGCTGGATTTCAGCCCTGCGTGGGCTCCTCCTGCCGGGGCCCCAATGCATGGCGTGCACCACCTCACGCTGTGGCCCAGAGTCCTGGAGCAGAAGCGCTGTGTGTGAGTGTGTGTGTGTCTGAGGGAACATGTGTGTGTGCAAGCTGAGCATCCAGGATGGTAAACGGCACTCCCACAGGCACCAGGACAGTTCTGAGGCTGATCGTAAAGGGTCAAAAAGTAGACAGTAGCCCAGTTCCTGGGAACCCCAGCCCCTTCCCCAAAGTAGTTGGAATAATCCTCCCACTTCCTGGATCAAGGACTGTGTCTCCTCTCTCCTCGATGTCCTTCTGTGTCTCTTCTCGGGAAGTCTCTCCTCTGCGGGGCCACAGCGTGGGGGCAGTGAGGGGAGCAGTGAGTCGGCTGCTGTAGCCTGGGGCCTTATTAATGGGGGTACTGAATGCAGCCAGGGTGCCCTCTTTCCTCTGCTGAGGTGCCCTGGGGACAGCTGATTAAGCAGGCTGGCACAGTGTCTGCGGTGATTTATGAGCTACCCGGAAGCTTCTGCCTGGAGAGCAGCGGGGCTGCTGCATTATTCACGGCTGTGAGCTATAAATTTGCTCCCAGCTCTGGCTCCGGCTCTGCCCTGGAGGATGCGGATGAAGGGAAGAGGGGGTGCGGGGAGGAGGGGTGAGGTGCTCAGAGGGCTGGGCAGTTCTGAACAGGAACTTGACCTTCGATGTCTTCTTTGGTTACTCCGGTCCAGCGACCCTCCTCTCGGCTAACCCGGGTACCTTGCACTGGTAGTTGAAGCTCAGGGTTCCTGCCTGCGGTGGTTCTTAATAGGCCTTTAAAGATTCAGATCACGATTCTTTAGAACAAATGACCTGTCTAAAGTCCTGCCATCCGGCAGTGGGGGCTTCCATCAGCAAAGTCCAGACTGAACCTCTGCTGGTCTTCCTTCTGGCTACGGTTACCCACCGAGCAGGCTAGTATCTCTGTGTCAGAGAATGCGGGCAAGGTAGCGCCTCGGGCATGAGACGAACGGTTAGCGCAATGACTCTCAAACTTGACCTTGCGTCAGAGTTACCTGGAGGGGTTGTTAAAACACAGAATGCCCTGCCGCCAATGTTTCTGGTTCAGGAAGTCCCGGGTGGGCCCTGAGGATTTGCATTTCTAACAAGTCCCCATGTTATGAGATGTTGTTGCCCGGGGATCACACCTTGAGAACCACCATCTCAGTGTAACTGAACGTATCTTTGCAGTGCTAACATCACCAAATGAAGGCAGGAACCAGAAGTAAAATATGCAATTACTAAATTCACTCATTCAATAAACATTTATTGACACCTATTAAAAACACACACAGGAAGAGCCAGGCACTGGCCTCTGTACCACAAGAGAAGAAAACTGAGCAGACTCTAGGCATTTGCTGAGAGCTGAATCAAGAAATTGAACAAATTCAGCCACTGCCACTGCCCATGGCTGTGTGCTGTGATCTAGATAAATGGAGAGCTGGGGAGGGTATAGCTCAGTGGCAGAGCACATGCTTAGCATGCACAAGGTCCTGGGTTCAATCCCCAGTACCTCCATCAAAAATAAATTATCTAATTGCCTAGATAAATGGAGAAAGTATAGTCACATGGCGATTTCTTTTCTGTAACTGACTGGAGAAACACTCAAAAGGTGTATTTGATGGGCTGGGAATTAGTCAAGTCTGAAGGTATGACTGTCCTGTAAAGGAGATAATCCCTACAGACTGGGGGATGCAGGAGATTTTACGGAGGAGGTGAGCCTTGAAGGATGGATTTGGGAAGGAGGGAGAACTGGTAAACATGGCTCTCCACGCTAGATTAACAAGCTTTCCAAGTTAAAAAACAATGTGACTTTCCACTTGTTTTCTGAGTTTTAGGCTGAAACCCTTTTCCCTGACTTTATTGATCCCAGATCTTTAGTTTTTTTATAGTTTCTCATTTGCATTTTCCCCCTGGGCTTGCAGACAACAAACACGCTTGTCTCAAAGACTTAATTATAAGGGCAAACAGAGTAAAGAGTAAAGGAGGTTGTCTGGGCAGTGTCTGAGCCTGGAGGGAAGGGGAGGATTATTAAGGAAGGGGATTTGTGACAGACCAGAAATGGGTGGCAAGGAGCCTAATGGGGGATGGGTGGTACCTGGCTGGGAACAGGAAGTTGGTGTGGGGTAAGGAGTAGGTTATTTGGATGCTAGCCAAGGAAGTCCTGTTGAGACCACTCAGGACTGTACCCATCACCCTCCTTCCATCCTACTTCCCAGAAGGAAAGCATTTTAAACATTTTTAGTGTTTCTGTTGGCATTTATATCCATATTTCTAACTAAAATGAATGCATTGCTTTCTCTTTCTCTTTCTCTTTTAACTTCTGACATTATTGACCTTCTATTATGATACAAATATAGATGCATTTATATACTCTCTTCTACATCCCCTGTTCTAATATTACATCTCAATTGTTAAAGTCATTTTCAGAGTTTCATCATTATGGCAATAAATTTTGCTCACTGCTGATACAAGTGGGATAGTCCAGTTACATCTCCTTTATTTTTCAACGTTTAGTTTTTCCTGGAGTTAATAATTGCCTCAGTTTCTCATTCGTTTTGTTTCCTTTGAACCTCGGACTAAGGGATTTCATACCTTTCCATAGCCCTGTAAAACACGTCTCAATACAATTTTCTGATTGGTCAAACCTACCAGATAATTCCCGACTTTCACTTTTTCCTCTTTAGAGTCATGTCTCTTTGTGCTCTGAGTTGTACTGCTCTATCGGGACTCACTTCTCTGTATGGCTGCTGCATATCCTCGTCCTGCCCCTTCCCCTTTCTAACATTATTGCATTCCCTTTGCCCACCACTTATGCTTATTCCTTATTGCACTGATCCCGTGTCATGTCCTCTCTTTCTTGATTTACTCCCTTGCTTTAAACTGGATTTCAATCTGGAGACCCATGATCTTCAATTCTGGGAAAAATTTGTGTACTCTTTCTTTCCCTTCCTTCTTTCTTTCCTTCTTTCCTTCCTTCTTTCCTTCCTTCCTTCCTTCCCTCCTTCCTTCTTTCCTCTCTCCCTCCTTCCCCCTCTCTCTTCCTTCCTTCCTCCTTTCCTTCCTCCCTGCCTCTTTTCTTCCTTCTTTCCTTCCTCTTTCTTTCTTCCTCTCTTTTTTTCTCTCTCTCTTTCTTTCAAATTTCCTTCAATTCTCTTCCTATAATTACTTAGGTGCCATCTTCTTTCTTTACCCTGGAAGCTCCTAGAGGTTGGAAACTGGGTCTCCTGCACTTATTCCTTCATATTTGAATCTTTCATTATATTGTTTATGTCCTTGTCATTTTGTTCTAATTTATCTCTTTCTTGATGTTATCTTCCAATTCTCCTATTTTTTTTTTTTGGTTCATATAGTTAATTTTTTTCAAGAGCTTCTTATTATTGTCTGATTATTCTTTTTTAAAGAGATTCTCTTCTTACTTCATGGATGCAATGTTTTTGAGAATCTCCCTGAAAATGTTAATTACATATTTTTAAGCCTTTGCATTGCTTTCCTTGTTATCTCTGTTTATTTTGAGTTCTCTTTCATTTGTCTCTTTCATGTGTGGAGTTTCCCACATGAACAATATCTGCCAGTCCTTGATTATCTATTCACATTTAGAGGCAAGAACTAAAAAGCAGATCAAAAGCTGGGAAAAGAGGTGGGGCTTTTAGACAGGTAATCAGGTAGCTCAGAATCCTCTGTTGCAAACCTCCAGAAAATCTGTGTATCTTTTCTTTCAGGTAATTCAGTTTCTCCACTGGAAAAAATAATCTTCTATTGTCCTCTCTCCATTCTCCTTACAGCGTAAGTGAGGTAGAGCCTCAGTTATGTTGCACAATGGCTGCTAGTGTTCTGGCATTGGATGAGTGTGGCGCATTAAAGGTGGTCACTGAGCTTTTGCCATTCTGCTCTCAAAAGGTGGAATTTTTTCCCCCCTTAAATCTGGATTGGCTTTGTGACCACTTTAACCAGTAGAATATAGCAGAAGTGATGTCGTGACAGTTCTGAGACTAAGCCTTAAGAAGGCTTGGAAAATTCCACTTTTGTACTTCCGGGAGCCCTGAGACCCCATGTAAGAAGTCTAGCTACCTTGCTGGAGGGACCATGCAGAGAGGCTGCAAGTATAGAGAATGCAGCCCTAAGACTATACGGAGAAAGAGAGGCCCCGCCATCCCAGCCGCCCAGCTTAGCCCAGCCTTCCACTGTCACTGACCAAGGCACCAGGCATGTGAGCTGGCCATCTTGGATGTTCCAGCCCAGATGAACCTTCGGATAACTAAGCATGCCATCAACATCCTACGGTACGGAAGAACTATCTAGCTGGGTGCAACCAACCTACAGAACTGTAAGCAATGAACTGCTCATTGTCTTAAGCCAGCACATTTTGGGGTGGTTGTTAAGTAGCACTGGATAACCAGAACAGTGCGGGGAGAGAGCCTGGGGCTACACTGTGTGATTCAATCTGTAGATTTTCACTCAGTGCCCTACGTTAGCTGGCTTCTTACTTCTACCATCACTGTATTTAGATTCAGGAGCGTATAAAATTTGGAAATTTAACTACTGATATTGACCTCAACATTCAAATTGTAGCATTCAAGATGTCTGCCTTGATAGAGGTCGGACCTAAGGTTTGGCACTATGATGAGCCACAGGTTTTTGAGCCAGTATCCTGATTGCAGCTAGACAACCTGTTCCATCAAGCCAGCTTCTCCCTCTGATCTAGGACATTTTCCTTACAACCCTTTTCTCCATAGTCCGCCTGCATCTTTCAAGAAAATGGAATTAAAATTCCTTCTGCATAACAGCTTCCTAGAATTACTCCGACTCACCTAATTCCTCCAGCAGGTGTGACAATGCACTTCTGTCAGACACTCATTCTGGACTGCTAATGGTTTAAACAGAGGCAGGGTTTGCAGTCCCAGATGTGGCCTCTATGACTTTGCCTCTAAAAGTCTTAGAAAAACTTACAAAGAGATGAAAACGTGTAACATCATTGAAAACCAAGGCTGACGAACAACATAATATCAGATTATAGGAGGAATTCTTACTCAACACAATACTGATGAATTTGTATCAAAACCCAGAAACAAGTGGCATGCACTTGCTTCTCTTAATATAAAGCAAAACACTTCTTCTCTCCTCCTCTGGTGGCCCTAAGGTACTCTGAGATCAAGTTAATTAAAAAAACAAGTAAGCTGTGCCACCCCTCTGTGATGCTGCTTATTCTGCCTTCCTACGAACATTTGTGCATTTATTTGGAGACTGAAACCACTACAAGACAACAGGACAACTTAGGGTGGCCTCAGTGGAGGGGCTTTGCATTCAAGGAGGTGTACCGTCCCCGTGTGCGGGCACGCCTGCGGGTGAGAACAGAGACTGCCACCTGCTAGCAAGGCATTGTGGGAATCACAGCTTCAAAGTTCCAGGCAGCCAGGTAGTAGGGCCACACTCCACCTTGCAACACAGCAGCGCCATATTAAAAGGCAGCCTGGACCAGACCCTGGGAGTTGGGCTGAGAACTCTCCAGTATACAGAGTTCTCAAAAGTCCTATTGCGATAGAGCTGAGAAGGAGACTCAGCTAATTCCAATGGAACAGTACAAGGACCAAGGGAAATGTACACATTCCGTTTGTTGTTACAACAAAATTTTAATATATCTCTTATTTTGAATATGAATAAAAAAAGAAAACAGGCAACTTGATCTATTTTTAAAAAGATGAACTGCCGAACATTAGACAGAAAAAAATTTTCATCTAGATGACTCAAAAATGCATAGTGTCATGAGAATTCAATTTTAGAAAATTGTTTGGAACTGTCACTAAGTTGCAAAGAAATGTGGCCTCTATGAATAGCTTAAGAAAATCATAACGAGAGAGGAGACCACGATAAAAGAAGATGAGGTGGACAAATGAGAAAGTAAGATGAAAAGGAACTAGGTAATATGTCGGGGGTGTGTCAAGTTACTTGTTTCTCTGAAATGAACTACCCTAAAATTTAGTGGCTTAATCCACACCGTTTTATTTGCTCTCAATTCTGTGAGAAGGAATAGGAGAGGTTCAGCCGGACAATTCTGTTCCGTACAGTGTGGGGTCTGCTCTGTGAGGTGATAGCAGTCAGGTGGGAAGTGGGCGGGAGCTGGAATGTTCCAGGTGGCTTCGCTTCACATATCTGGTACCCGGTGACTAATGAATTGTGGGACACTCTCTCTTTCTCGTGACTTGAGTTTCATTATATGGCAGATAGATCACCAACGTGAGAAAGTGGAAACAGCCAACCCTCTTAACAGTGAAGATTGGAAGTCTTATAATATCAATTCTTCTGCATTCTATTGGTTATATCAAGTCATGAGGCACCCCAGTTTAAAGGGAAGGGAGTCTCTGCCTCTTGATGGGAGGGATGTATTGTATGCAAAGTCCAGGAGGAATTGTTGACAGCCATCTTTGTAGTCAACCTACCCAGGAATTGTAGGTCCAAAGGAACGATGAGTAGAAAACTTAAACAAACTAACAGAAATAATATTCACACCAAAGTTGGTGAGGAGCAGAACTGACACAGTGGAAAACTGGAATAGTGATGTGGAACACAAACTTGAGTAGTTCTCCCCAAAAGTATGAATGGATATAGAGATGAAAATAATGAGTGAGAAGATGGAGGCCAGGGAAACAAGGTCTTAGGGGAACTTCCTTTCTCTGCTTGTGAAATTCCCCATGTTAGGTGTCTTTTTGGCAGAACTGTCTCACACACAGAAGCTGAAAAGGCCAGAATCTAGGGGAGGGTATAGCTCAAGTGGTAGAGTGCATGCTTAGTATACACAAGGTCCTGGGTTCAATCCCCAGTACCTCCTCCAAAAATAGATAAAACAAGCAAACCTAATTACCTCCCCCCTAAAAATAAAAAAAAAAAATTGAAAGAAGCTGAAAAGGCTAGAATTTCATTTTTCTCAGGACGATGTCAAAATTCCCACCTTGCTAGAGTACCGGCATGTGATGTATGCCAGGCAGGCAGGCACATGTACCTGGAACTTTGAAAAGGATGCTTGTAGCATGAAGATGAAGAGATAGGGGAGAATTCATTTTGAGGTTGGCAGCACTGGGTCCAGGATACAGAAGCCATGGCACAAGCGCAGTGTTCAGGGTCCAGTGTTAGAGTGGTAATGGTGTAAACAGCCCCCAGGGTTCATCCATGGAGTCCTCAGTGGATGGGTTCTGTGGTCTAACTTGGCTCTCATTCTGGCTGCTGCTGAATCTCATTCTGTGCTGCCCATTTTTCTGAGCCTGGGTCTTGGTCTTTTTGATATTTTTGTAAGATTCCCAATATCCATTTAATAAGTTTTTTTATGACTAAAACAGCCGGAGTCAGTATGGGTTGCTTGAAATTAAGATCCTTGGCTTGTACAGGATATGAACAAAGGAAATAGGTGTTGCTGTGGGAGGAAAACCAGGATAACTGAAAGAGGCAATGACCAGTCAAAATAAAAACTTTTTTTTTTTGGCTTCTTAGGGGCCAGAAGGAAATCCAAGTATGTGTCCATAAGTCCTTTACTATATTTTAGGTAAGATAAATAAAAAGAGATCTCATCTAGACTTATCATGGAAATGATTATATATAATAAGAAAAAATATTACACAGGAATCGAGAAGTTAAAAAAATAGATTATCTGCAAATTAGAATGACGTCAGACTTCCCATCTGCAACACTAACTGCCCAAAGAAAGCATGAAAAGGTTTCCATTTTTCAGTTTTATGGGTAAGAGTCTATGATCCACATTCTTTCTTTAAAAAGAATTATTTGAAGATGGTTAGCCCAGAACTGAGTGAGTAATTCTCACACTTCATTCTTCTTTCTTAAGGTTGTTTTAGCTACTCCAGGGCCTGTGTCTTCCCCACAAACTTTAGAACAAGCTTGTCTATGTCTACAAAAAAATCTTGCTGGGATTTTAATAGGAACTGCATTAAATCTATAAATCAATCTGAATAGAACTAGCATCTTTACTGAGTTGTCTAATTCATGAACACAGTATGTTTTTAAATTTATTTAGATTTTCTTTGATTTCATTCATCAGCATTTTGTAATTTTTAGCATACAGACCCTGTACATATTTTGGTAAATGTATACCTAAGTATTTAATTTTCTTTGGTGTGATTGTAAATGGCATTGTGTTTTAATCTCAGTTTCCATATGTTCATTATTAGTATGTTGATATGCAATTGATTTTTGTGCATTGACTTTGTATCTTGAAACATTACTTATGTCACATATTATAGTTTTTCTTTATAGACTGAGTGCAATTTTCTACCTAGACAATCATGTCATCCTCAAAGACAGTTTTATTTCTAAACCATATGCCTTATATTCCTTTTTCTTACCTTATTGCAGAGGCTAGGACTTCTAGTACTACACTGAACAAAAACAGTGAGGGCAGACATTCTTGCCTTGTTCCTGATCCTAGGGAAAAACGATTCAGTATTTCACCGTTAAGTATGTTAGCTGTAGATTTTTTTTTTAATAGATGCTCTTTATCAAGTTGAGGTAACTCCCTTCTATGCTTAACTTATTGAGTTTTTATCATGAATGGGTGTTGGATTTTGACAAATGATTTATCATGGACTTAAATGTAAACTTTCAGAAAAAATAGAAGATCTTGGGATCTGGGGCTAGACAAAGAGCTCTTAAATTTGATATGAAATCATGATCTATACCAAAAAAAAAAAAAAAAAAGTTGGACCTAATCAAAATTAAAAGCTTTTTCTCTGTGAGAGCCCAGGATAAAGGGATAAGAAAAACCATGGACTAGGATTTTGTAAATCACATATTTGAGAGTGACTATTATCTAGAATATATAAGAACTTCTCAAAACTCAACAGTGAAAAATATCTAACTAGAAAATGGGGAAAAGACATGAACAGACATTTCACAATAAAGAGAACATACAGATAGAAAATAAGCACATGAAAGGATGTTCAACATTTTTAGCTTCTTTATTTATTACAGTCTGGAAACAATACAGATGTCCTTCAATGGGTGAGTGGTTAAACCAGTTGTGGTACATCCATACTATGGACTATCACACAGCAATAAAAAGAAAAAGAAACCAACTATTGATACACACAACTTGGATGCCAGGGAATTATGATGATATTGTGAAAAAGCCCATCTCAAAAGATTACATATTGTATGATTCCATTTATACAACTTTCTTGAAATGACAAAATTATAGGACTGGAGAACTGATTAGTGCTTGCCAGGAGTCAGGGATGGGGTTTGGGGGTTAGGGTCTGAGAGCCAACCGTGGCTATAAAAGAACAACATGGGGGGGTCCTTGTGATGGGGGATCCTTGTGATGGTGGAACTGTCCTTATCATTACTGTGGTAGTGGATATAAGAAACTTACACATGTGATAAAATTCCACAGAACTACACACACACACACACACACACACACACACACACACACAAGGAGAAGTGGGAAAATCTGAATAACATAGGTAAAATTGGATCAATGCTAATATCCTGGTTGTGACTATACTTTTGCAAGATATAACTTTACGGGAAATCCGGTAAAGAATACATGAGGTCTCTCTGTGACTTCAGCTGCACATGAATCTACAATTATCTCAAAATACAGAGTGTAATGAAAAAAAGTGAAACGTCAGAGACATTTACATTAAAGTCAGAAGCAGGACAAAGATGCTCACCATTCCCATTATTAGTTGACATTTTTCTCAAAGTTTTAGCTAATGCAATTATTTGAGAAACTGAAAGAAGAAAATAAAAGGAGGAAATGAAATGATCATAATTTGCATATAATACACTTTTTTCTGCCTGGCATGAACTATTGAAAACCGTGTAGGACTCAGAGAAATAAAATTCTGAAACAGTACTGAAGAGACACAAAAGAAGACCTGAATAAAGAGGGTGACATGCTCCTTGTTGGGAAGATTCAATATATAAAAATGTCATTTCACCACAAATTAACTCGTAAATTTAATAAAATTCTGATAACTCCCAGAGGAGTTTAATTAGAACTTAAAGAGAATACAAAGTTCAGTTGGAAAAATAAAATGGGCTAGAATGCTTCATTATTCAATAAAAACATTAGCATTCAACTCAAGAAACCTGAAAAAGAACAAAACACAGCAGAAGAAATAAGGAGGGAAAAAGTAATAAAGAAAAAAATGAATCACAAAAAGAAAAATGGTAGAGTTGATAAATATATTCAATAACTCTTTCTTTGAAAAAAAGCAATGAAATAAACAAATTCTCCCTTACACTGTTCATCATAGTAATCATGGAAGAAATAAAGTGTAAGGAAAAAATAAACCTGTGATTCTTTGCTTATGTTAGGAATAAGATAGGTATATATATTCCCATTAATATATATAATTTATATAATAGGGAAAAATTCCTATGCATTTGCTTAGTTGAGCCCTCTCTCAGTACCAGGTGGTTTTAATTTCTCTAAAGTTTGTAAGATATTTAATTAGCATACTAGTTAAAGTTTAAGTTCTGAAGTAATGAGCCTTGGGTTCAAATAAAACTAATATTTAGTACTTCTGTAATATTGGCAAACTTATTAAACATCTCTAAGTTGCAGGTAATTGTACTTCACTGAGTTTTGGGGAGGAGGAAATAGAAACTATAATGCATGTGAAACATGCAATTCAGTGCAGCATAAGTACTCAGGAGATGTAAAGTTTTTAATATGCAGGAGGCAACATCTCAAGTTTTTCCTGGTTTCCATTAAATCTTCCACCTCAGTTACAGAATTTGTATTGTCAAATTTTTGAAAACAATGCTATTGAGATTGCATTAAATTTACAGATTGATTGAAGGTAGCTGAACATTTTCACAATATGCATCTTTCTACCCACGCACAGTGCATGTCTCTCCTTTTACTCAAGTCTCCTTTTGATGCCTTCACATAATATATTCTCCATTTCTTCAGTATTCGTACATCACTAGTATTAATCCTCTAGGTACTTTATAGTCTTTTGTAGATATTATAAATGGAATTTTTCCCCATTGGTTTTTCAAGCTGGTTATTGTTGATTTCTAGGAGTTATTGATTTTAGAATATTTATTCCAATGAACAGATATAAGAACCAGTTTTGCCTTTTCCTTCCTCACATTTACTCTTCTTGGTTCTGATTTATTGACTTCCATGAGATAGCTGTATGTGTGTAAACTTGACTTGGATTCTGTTACTTGCAACCAAAAAAGTCTTGAGTTATACACCTGGAAAAGAGTCTGAAGTCTAAAAAAAAATCCATTTGATGTCAACTGCTATCTCTATGTCTCCTTTTACCTATTAATTTAGGGTTAAGAGATTTCCTAATGTTGACCCACCCCTGCATTTCTGGAGTTAAATCTAGTTGGCCACGCACTACTCTCAAATGTGTTGCTGAATTCAGCTTATTCTTATTGAAGTGAAGTTTTTTATTTCTGTAGTCAGGTTTTAATATCAGAGTTTTAATGGATTAATACAATGATTTGAGATACTTCCCATCTTTTCCTCTGGTCTTGGAATAGTCTATGTGGTGCAGGGATGACCTGCTTCTCACGGGCTGGAAATACTTCTGGGCCTAACACTTTTGATGGCTAAGGCTTTCATGGTTTCTTAATTTCTTTCAAGCTTATTTCTCTATTTTTAAAGAAATTCATTTGGTATTCTGTTGCCTGCTTCACAGTCTTTGCCTCTCTCCCCTTTCTCCCTTTTTAAATAATTCTTTCAGAAGCCATCGGATACAACTGGACAAGGTAGCTGATGTACACACAGGGTAGGTGATGTCCATACAGGGTAGGTGATGTCCACACAGGCGAGGTGATGTCCACACCAGCTAGGTGATGTCCATACACGGTAGGTGATGTCCAGAGCTCTAAGTTGGAGTGTCAGGGTCTGAATGGGTGGAGGAAGCCTGCATGAGTGGCAGAGGAAATTGGCTCTAAATGGGGGGTGGAGGGTGGGGAATTGACCCAATAAATACATATATTAAAGAATGATGTGATTCAGATTCTCACTGCCTGAGAAGGGAGTCACAATTATGGAAAGGAAGAAAACTAGAATTAATCCTGTGGTGTTGAAGTGGAATTGGAGGGATGGGTGTGAATTCATGGCTTTCAATCTATAGAATAGATATAAAAATAAGTGTATTTATTTGTGTGTATAGTTTCTTTTTTAACTGCTATGTAATAAAGTATCCCAAACCTTAGTAGTTTAAAACAATAGCTCATATTTATTATCTCATAATTTCTGCACATCAGGAAGCTAGGAATGACTTAGCTGAGTGCTTCTGCCTCAAGATCTCACAAGGCTGTCAGGGTTGTAGTCCCGTCTGAAGGTTCTGTTAGAGGAAGACCTGCTTCTGAGCTCACTCATGTGGTTGTTGGATGATTCCTCACTGGCAGATGACCCGAAGCACCCTCAGCCCCTGGCCATGTGGGCCTCTCAATTAGGGCAGCTTAACAGCATGGCAGCTGGCTTCCTTCAGAGGGAGTGAGGGAGGGACTCAGAGCGAATGCCCAAGATAAAAGTCACAGACTTTCTGAAACCTAAACTAGAACTTGAACTTTTGTCATATTCTGTTTGTAATAAATGAGTCACTAGGTCCAGTCCACATTTGAGAGGAGGGGATTACATGAGGGCTGGAATACCAGGAGATGGAGATTACTGGGAGCAATCTTGGGGCTGCCTACCATAGACAGACAGACAGATGGATAGATGGATAGATGGATTTCTCAACTCTATGCCCTGTGCCCTAATAGCAATGAACACCTGGTACCTCGATCTTAGTTTTTAAGTACCTTTCTCCACTAAAAGGAACCAGGGATTTTTGAACAAATTATGGATTCCAGGACTGAGGCAGGAAGTTTACAAGATGAGTCAGGAACATCTTGTTGTGCCAGAAAGTAAAGAAGTACTCAAAGGATGGTAGATATGGTTCAAAAGGACAAAGAAACCAGTTTGAAGGGACTCCCGCTGGCCAGATCTGGGATAGTTTGATGAAACACAAGACAATAATAACAGATTTTTATCATCAACAAAATAGAAATCCAGGAGTCCACACGGAGACAAATCAGTAAGTGAATATATAAATGGAGAAGAGAGAAAAACTTCTTCTTAAAAGAAGAATATCAACTAATTTATAGTAGGAGGGGTGGTTTGACAGTGAGTGATTCAGTCAAGAAACATCACTGTATAATAGTGGGTGAGGAACTGGTTAGGTACATAATCTCAAAGTACTTCCCCAGGAAGGATTTATTGATTACAATGGGAAGAAGAGTCACTTGACAGTGGAAGTTACTCCCTTAATTCCAGGATCAAGGTCAAATTAAAATCATGTGACCCCCTGCTAGGATGTAATAAGGAGCATGTGATGCTCCTGTTCAAAATATGTAACTCGAGGAAGCATCATGCAAACCCAAACTGAGGGACTTTCAAAAAAACCACAACGAACACCTGGTGTTCAAAACTAGCAGTTAATGGCAAAAGGAAAAAAGTGTCAAGGTCAAGAGAGTCAAAAAAGACTGAAGAATTGTTCCAGATTAAAGGAGACTAAAAAGAAGTGACAACAAAATGCAACATGTGATCCTGGATTGAATCCACTTACTTATGGGTATTGAGACAGCTTGAAGGCAAAACTTGAATGCTGTCTGTGCGTTGGGTGGTAGGAATGCATTGCGATTATCTTCCTGATTCTGATGGGGACATCTGTACTTCCTACCTCGTGATGATCACGTTTATAGTTTTTATTTTTCATTTATTATCTTCAATTCATTATCTCCGAATTCTTTCTCTAGCATTTCCTAAGTTCACTTTATTGCTCTTTTACTGGCCTTTTGAGCTGAATACATTGTTCAATAAATTTCTTTCTTCTGTTTAATGAGAAAAACGTGTAACTCTGTGTATTGTTACTTAGAGTTTTGTGTTTCCTTTTTGCTATAGCTCCCCAGTTGTTTCTTAAACAATCATTAATTATAGTTTTGATTTCCTATTTGACTCTAGGCTATTAAGACGAGGTTTCTCCCCTCCAGAGTGGCTTCATTTTATTGGTTTCTTTTTTTTTTCCTTTTGCTATTAACTTCTAGTTTTGTTGCAATGTGGTTTGTGTTTGTGTATTGTACTATTTCTAATTTTGAGAGTATAATGAGATTTTCCTTGTGGCCTAAGATAGGATCAAATTTGTAACCATTCTTTAGACATTTGAAAAGAATATGTGTTTTCTGTTTCTAGGAAGGACATTTTGATATAGATCTATTAAGTTAAAATTTTAATAATCTTTAACTCTTCTATGTTCTTATTAAATTTATGCCTACTTGATCTCACAGAAATGATAAGGCATATTAAAAGTTCTATTATTACTGTGGGGTTTTTTTTTGTTTTTTCAATGTCTCCTTAATTTCCAAACTTTTTGGCTTTGTGCATTTGCTGCTATAGTCAGGATACACAGATGCATGGTGCTTATATTCTCGTTTAGTTTGTACAATTTACTGTATAGGTTAACTCTTTCCCTCACTTAGTGCCTTTTTTTTTGCTGTGAATTCTACATTGTCTGATATGAGCATTGCTTTCTTTTTGTTGGTCCTTGGGTAGTGGATTCCTAGTAGATTGTCTACCCTTTTCTTGGAAGGTGGTCCACTTTGCATGGAGTTCTGTAAGACCCTGTCCTTGCCTATTCTTGTTTGCTCCAGATGGGCATCTGACCCATGCTCAGCCAGTCAGACTCATCCCCTAGTGGTGGGAACTGGGACTGACGATTTTCACTCAGCTTTGCCGCTCCTTAGTTCAAAGGAGAGCTATACACTGACTTGCTTCCCTTGCCATGGCCACCTTCCTACAGGTACACTGGAAACCAGAGGACATGGATTATTGCAAATGGGGAAAAAAGGAGATCCAGTGATGAGAGACCGGGAGAGTTCCCAGCATGAAGTTCCCAGCGTCATTTTGGTCCTGAGGCTCTGAAGTCAGGATATTTGATCATTTACTTTGTAAGATAATAATGCTTTCTGCTCTTCATGCTTCCTTATATTTTTCTTTTTCATTTTCCCATTTGCTTTGCAAGTTTCTTAATATTTAGAAATTAGGAAGTCACACTTTCCAGCTTTAGTTTACCTCTGGTTCTTTTAATTACACACACACACACCGTATATATACTGTATCTTTACCAATTTCAAAAAGAACATAGTATGTATTTATTTGTATAAGATAATTTCATGCTTTTAAAATTTCCCCCTACTTCTACCTCCCACTTTTCTTGAGATAATGACATTTTAGACTAAGATTGCTATTATGAATTTATTTCTTATATTTATGTACCTTCTCCTCAGTAATTATTTCGGAAATTTCTATTATTTTTCTCAATCATATTAATATTGATTTTTAATAAATTAACCCTAATTTTCCTTTTTGTTTCTTGCTTAGTTGGACCATTATTTTGAACAAATTTTTCTGGGTGGTTGAGGATGTAGTATGAATTTGAATGCTTAAATGTTTGAAAAATATTCTTTTAATTGATCTCACAAATGAATCACAGCTTTCCAGTTTTAAAATGCAGCGGTTTCCCCCTTGGAACTTTGTAGATGTTACTAGATTTATAATATTCCTTTTTGTTTTTAGGCTTGTAGAGGAGAATTTTGAATCCAAGTCAATCCTCTTCACCCCAACATGTAAACTTTTTCTCCCTCAAATACCTAAAGAATTTTGAACTTTGTCCCTGACAGCTAACATTTCACCAGGAGATATTTAAGCATGGTTCCTCTTTTGTGAATAATACTTAGTCCTTCATGGGATCTTTTGTTCCTAAGATGAAAGATACTGTTCATCTCTCATATTTTCCCATTTGATCCATCTTCTTCTCTTTTTCTTTCTGGAACAGTGATAAGGAAATTTGTTTAAAATGTAAGTTTTATTGTTATTCAGGTATGGTAAGGCCAACAGGTCAGGAGATGATTGCCATCGAAAAGGAAGTTTGTTTCAGTTCCCAAGAGAAGGGAGCATGCCACCAGCAGGGCCACATGGGGAGGCACCAGGGTCAGTCAGGAGGCAGAAGGGGTGAGGGGAAAAGGATGGGCAAGAAACTTTTCTGTGGTTGCTAAGAGAATGGGCAAGGTAGAGTAAGAAAGCTTAGGATTGGCTAGTCTGAATAATTTCAGTGGGCTCTGGGGCATAAAGGCTGCCCCTCGCTGTCTGTGCCTGTCCTGGGGTGATTAGGGCAGGTGGATAAAGGAAGTAGATGAAAAGTGGGTTCTGGATTAGTCGGTTTGCATATGAAGGGTGCCTGCAGATGAGTCCTTTACTATATCTAGGAATTGTGAGGGGCAGCCTCTCTGGGGTCAGCACGTTCCCAGATATCAAAGCATCAGGAAATATAGAAAAGAAAAAGACATGATTAATACAGAAGTAGCTACTGAAAGCCCCCAAAATAACTCTACTGAATCTGTAGTTATGTTTGCTTGATTATAACAACATTGCAATATTGAAAGAATATTATTAATATTATAATACATTTTTTTCTGTCTTGCTAGTTTTTTTTTTTCCCCAACCATCCACTTTTTATTTCATCGGTCCTTTCTGTGTTTTATTTATTTTTATTTTATTAATTTTGGCTTTCATCTTTATTACTCTTTTTTTTCCTTCCTTTTGTTTTGCCCCATCATCCTATTTTCAACTTAAAAAAATTTTTTTTGAAGTACAGTCAGTTACAATGCATCAATTTCTGGTGTACAGCACAATGTCCCAGTCAAGTATATACATACATATATCTATTTTCAACTTCTTGATATGGCTCCTCTGTCTGTTTATTTTAAACCTTTCTTGATTTCTAATAAATGTAAATGGATCTAGACGTTTTCCTCTAGGGACAGCATCACAAATTTTGATATGCTATGCTCTCATTATTGTTCAGTTCTGAGATGTTCGTCATTTCTAATATGAATTCCTCTTTAACGTATAAATTATTTGGCAGTGGGATGTTTTGCTTGTTTGTTTCTAACTATGTGGGCTTTTGGGGTGCCTTTTCTTAATGGTTTGAGTTTTATTATGTGGCAGTCAGAACTGGTGGTCTCTGTCATACTGAGTCTTTGGAATTTGGTGAGACTAGTTTTAGCATGCATTTCAGATCAGCTATCACAAGTGATCCATGTGTACTTCAAAGGTGTGTGTGTTTTCTGTGTATTGGGTGCGAAGTGCTACATGGCTCTATTATATCAAATCTTCTATACTTTTGTTATTCAAGTCTTTTATAATCTTGGTAATGTTTGACTGTATGATCATTTCTGAGAAAGCGGCCTATTCTGATTGTGGATTTCTCAGCTTCTTTCAATACTAACAATTACATATTTTGAGTCTGTGTTGTATACAAGACATTATTGTCACATAATTTTAATGGATATTTCTTTTTAAGACTAGGAAGTGTTCAGAAATGTTCTTTCTCATGTCCATAAAATTAATGTTTCCTTCTATTAATTAACATTTTATCCGTCCCCTTTTGTATAGCATTTGACATGTGTGTGTGTGCATGTATGTTTTTCAAATCTTCATTTCCAACCCTTCTGTCTCAATCTTAGATGGTTTTTTCATAAATAGCATATGTATGAATTAAAGGGAAAAAACTTTGTGAAATTTTGTCTTTTAATAAAAGTTTAACCCATTCAGGTTCATTTACTCTAAGTATCAATATATTTAAATTTCTTCTGCAATATCATTTTTATTTCTATTTACCACGATTTATCTTTGTTTCTTTACTTCCCCACCATTCCTACTTTCTGTTGAATCAATCTTTTGCTCATTGTATTCTCTACATATTTGAATATTACTCATTCTACTTCTTTCAGTGAATAGTTTTTTTTTTGAGGGTTCATATTATATGAGAGTGTTTTTCCAAATGCCCTCCTTCCCCACCAGGTGACTTTGTGTTACCTCAGCCCCAGCTCTGAACCAGGGAATTCAGAGTTGTGAACAACTTTGTCTGGGGGTCTTCTCCGTAAGGATGGAGTAGTTCTGAACTTCAAAACTTCAATATCTTATAGTAACATATACTGGAAAAGAATCGAACTCTCTCTCTCTCTCTGTGTGTGTGTGTGTGTGTGTGTGAGTGTATATATAATCTCCAAATCACTTTGCTGTGCACCTGAAACTGAACTTCATACCTACACAGGGAACAGGGTTGGGACTCAGTTTTGCTCTTGGGTTACATCTCTATCTCTGGCTTTGAATAGACAGTGTGTTTCTAGACACCTGTCCCAGGCTGAGCAGTGTCCGTCTGCCTCCCTTGGTGGGTGGGCAGTATGTTCATGGCTCCCCAGCTTCACAGAGGAGCCCGGTCCTGACATAGCAACCCTATCCCCAGGGACACGTCCCTGTTCCCAGTTCTTAGATGCGTTCCAGCCCCTGTTCAACACTTTGCTTTCCTTCCTCATCATTTGCCTGTGAAGACCTTCCTTTCTTTATTCCCTTTAACATAGTTATCTACATATACTCTAAATGAACAAACACAGCTGTCATTCCTGTATGTTGAGAAGGAGGCAGGAGGTTTGGCCTCTTGTCCTGAAAGTCCCATATTAATGATTCATATATAAATTAGACTGAACGACTGAACGACTGACACGTGGTGACACATGTTAGGGTGAAACTCCCCTCCGGGCAGCAGTCGTAAGGGAAGCAGAGGCCTATTTTCAAGCAGCCCTAAAAGCCACATCTTCTTTTGGGTTTATCCTGTGCCTTCCCAGGTCTCCCTGGGCTCTTGATAGGACCTGGCTATCCCTACAGCCCCTGCTCCCGCCCCCCCAGCCTGGCCAGGGAAGCCCGACAACTTCTCCCGAAATACCCACAAGCAGCTTGGAGGCGAGAGAAGGCAACACAACAGTGCAGTAGCAGAAACAAAAGGTGCTGGCAGAGATGGATGGGGGTAAAGCAAAGGAAGAGATTTCCCCAGGGCAGGTTTCCGAGCTGTTCCGAACCTTGCACAACTGTGTTGCAGATGTTTGCCTGAGGTTGTGCTGGGCTGGCTCCAGAGCTGCTGGCTGGGACGACTCTGACCCCGAAGCCTCCTCCCCATGGGTGGGCACTGGCAGCTGGGTACCAGGTCGTGGCTGTTGCCGCCGACCAGGCTCCTGTGGTCCTGCTGACACCTCTTCCTGCCTTTGTGAGCTGAACAAATTCACTGACTGCTTGATGAGGCTGCCAGAGCCTCTCTGATTCTCGCCCCTTCAGTGTAGCACACTCGTCCTAAATACCATTTATGAATCACTTATATGTGCTCCGTGGCAGATCCTGTGCTGAGGGCTGTGTCTTCTTTCACCCTCGTGGTATCCTTACATGAGCGCTCTCGTAACGTGGGGACGCATGTGGTCACCGTTTGACAGATAGGAAATAGAGGCTTATATAATTTCAGCCCATGTCCAAGTTCACACACCTGGCACATGGCAGAGTTGAGAATGAAACCCAGAGTCATCTGATCTCAAAGACTAGGTTGCTTCCCCTACACTTTCCTGCTGGCCCATCCAATAGGAGTCAGATGTGACGTCAGTATTTGCTTCCAGGATAACTGCCCAGGCAGTTTCCAAATGGCCAGTCTTGTCTGGGGGAATGGCAAGAGGGGTTTCTCAATTCACCGCTTCTCTAGGAAATGGTACAGCCCTTCCAGGGTCTTCTGAAAGGAACTCAGTGCATTCCATAGGAAGGTGGATTAGATTTTTCAAGCAGCTTTGGCCAGGGTGGGGTGTGGGTAAGGGTAGTTCTGGGGAACTGTGGGTGGGGAGGTGTCAGGGGAAGAGTGAATAAAAGCAGGTCGTGACAGGAGGGAAAAGGGAAAGTGGTGGAAAGATATCTGGGGGTCACTTATGCCTTGAGGCATCCTTCCACGCACAATAATCAGGCAGCTGTCACTTAAGGGAAAATCTCTCTACACCCTCCCCTGCCCCATCTTCTACAGGGATCCCCTCTGAGTACCTGGTTCCAAGATCTCTCTCAGTTCAAATCCAGCTTCAGAACCACCTTATCCAGAAGGGGCTGTTTTAAAGCCTAACCACTTTCCCTCTCTGCCTTTTGGAAATGTGGGCTGGGGGTCTCTGTTTGTGCTGGAGAAGGGGAAGCGATAACCCTTCAAGGGAAGGGTTAGAGCCCACACCCCACCACAGGGTCAGGCCCACTCCCAGGAGATCCTGCCAGCGCTCTGCAGCCCAGACCTGCTGCTGCCGTTTGTGTTCCAGAACTCATGCCCATGGAGGACCCCGTCCCCTGCCCACAGGGTCTGCCTGGGCAAGGGAGCCTGCGCCCAAGTAATGGGGCACCATTGCCTGAGCCTGTCTGCCAAGGTGCCAATCTGCATCTATGCCCAATGGCAGCTGTGAGAGGCCCTGCTGGCACTTGGCCTGGGGGCAAGCTGGCTTCTCCCAAGGCCAAATTTTGACCCCTCTTACACAAGGCCTGGGCAGCCTGGATCTGGTCTGTGTGAGGCAAGACTTCCCTGACCCAGCTCTGCTAAACTCGGATGGCCCAGATGACCGCCCTGTAGTCTGAAAGCTCTTTGGCTCAGGGCTGTTAGAATCCTTGTCTCCCCTGCTGCCCGTTTCTCCAGGGCCTTGGTTTCTCTGAAACATGGTGGTGTGGTGGATGGAAATGTGCCCCTGTCCTTTCCCTTTGCTGATCACTACCGTGTACATCTAGAAGAATTCACCTGCTTCGTCCTCCCAGAGTGTTGCAGAAAAGCATGTGACAGCTCATTTGTGACAGCAACCTGGATCCTGGCGAAAGACCAAGCAGCTCTCAGACAGTTGGAGAACTCAGGTTTATTACACCAGCAGGCCCAGAGGAGTTAACACTCCAAGCTCTGGACCCCATCTGCAGGTTTACACAGGCTTTTATGGGCTGCCAGTTTACACTTTGCAACATCATATGCAAATTAGGTATAACAAAAGTTGACTAATTAGGAACAAGCTTTGTAGAAATGGACAAATCAGGAGAGAGAGAAATAACCAATCAGGAGTGAGCTCCGTGCGCATGAAGTACTACAAATGGACCAATCAGGAGTTAGCTCAGGGAACCAATAGAATTTTGGGAGTAAGTTACACTTTCCTAGAAATAAGCCTTTTCAGATGCAAAAAGTGAGACAGAGCTGCTGGGCCAGGGAACCGGTTGGTGCTGGCAGGAAAGTAGTGGCCCTGCCTGGGGGTCCTGTCGGTCTTTTTTATGGGACTTCCCACCTCAAGAGAGCAAGGAGTATCCATCACGATAGGATAAGTTGTGCTGCAGTAACAAACCTCAAATCTCGGTGGTTTAAAGCAGTGAAGGTTTATTTCTCACTCATGCTCCATTGTCCATTGTGGGCTGGCTGGGGGGCCTGTCCACATCACCCTAATGTAGGATCCAGGCTGATGAAGCAGTCTCTCTGGAACAGTGCTGGTCACTGTGACAGTGGACAAGAGCTTGGGAGGACTTCATACTGACAACGAAATGCCCGAGCCTGGAAGTGACACACAGCACATGGTCCACCAGCCACAAGGAGACTGGGAAGTATGTTCAGAAAGCAGAAGGGTGGAAATAAAAACCACAGGTCTTGCAGGGTGGCAAAGCAATGACACATTTCTGGAAGGGTGAGGAGCTGGTGTTTCACAAGTCAGTAGGCACCCGGGGAGATTTATTCCCCCAATTGCTGCTTCATTCAACACTATTTACTTTGGAGCTAGACTGTCCTGGTTTAAGTCCAAATGCTGCCATGAGCTACGTGTGTGACTTTGGGCAAATTGCTTAGCTAGGCTAAGCCTCAGTTTCCTCATCTATAACATGGGGCAGTACTGTCTAAGATGCAGCAGCCAGTGAGTTCCAGGGCTGTGATTCCCAACCACCTATGTCTAGAATCCACAGCCAATTCTTCTTTCAAAATCCAGTGTCTTCACCAGCTAAGGGAAAAAAAAAAGTCTGGGTGACTTAGTCACATCCTCGTGGGACAAGATGACAGCCCAAGCTCTTCCCTGTTTCACTTGCTCACTCTTCTCCCCCTCATCCTTCTTGCCCCAGATTTCTCCCCAGTGGTCCCGGGTGTTCTGGAGCCTCCCTCCAGCCCCAGCTCCAATCTGGCTGAAAGACAGAGCTTGTTCTCAGCAACTCAACATTCATTTGCTGAGGACTGATGGTGGGTCTGCTTCAGAACCACTCAGCCCAGGTTCTCACCCGGCCCTGCCTCTCACTGCACATGGAGTGACCCCCAACCCAGTCGGAGGCCCTGAACCTCAGGCTTCCTCGGCCCTGGGTGCACATGGGAAGGTTCTAGGGAGTCCCCTCTGCGGAAAGGAGGGAAAGGTTACAGAATCACTCTAAACAAGGCAAAACACAGCCATTTATCTTCAGGCATTAGTCACTGAGCTGCTGACACAGGAAAACAGGCTGTACTCTTCGCAATTGCCATTTACATTAAAACAGGATGATTTGTGGACTTGGAGGCCTGAGAACCTTCCAGATTCCCCCACCCATTTCAGTCTGTCCCTGCAAGTGCCAGGGCCTGGGGCTGTAGCATTTCCTCGGGGAAGAGGGGCTGGCCTTGGCCTGGGCATAACAGTTGCCCAAAGTCCCAGCCCCATCCCCTTCCACAAGCACATCGGCTACGGGACTGTAGGAGGTGCCTCAGCCTCCCTGAGCCATGCTCACTGGGTTCAGGGTCAACATCACATTGTACGTGTGGTCTTTTTTTCTTGGCTATGACTGGTTAGTGTTTGGAAGGAAGGGCTTTCAACCCCCCAATCTCCCTATATTTCAAAGGAATATGATACCACAACACACAGACACACAGACACACACACACACACACACACACACACACACACGAGCTCACACGATCGCTCATAGAGGGATGAAAGTTGCACTGCCCAGAGCTAATGCTTCCTCGTTCCAGCTTAGGTAACACGGAGAAGTAAATCAGGAGAAAGGCAACCCGGAAGAAGTTGGGGGTTCGCCATTTTCTCCCAGAGTCTTTCTTTTCAAGGTGACTTGTTATTTGGTATGAAGTAAATCCCAGGGAACCTTCTCATCCACAGGGTACAGGACAGGGGCGTCTCCAGCCCTGGGCCCATCTTCAGTGCACCTGGTCCCTGTGTCCTTCATGCCTGCTCTCTACCTATGTGCTCAAGGGTGGAGCACATGACCTGGCCTGAGCCAATGAGAAGATCGTATTCTCCCAGTCTCAGTGATTGGTTCAAAGATGCATATTTAATCCAGTCATAGCCAATGAGCTTTAAGGAAACATATGCCATATTTCTGCAAGGAAGGGAGGGAGAGTGAAGGTGAGTGTGTCATTGGCACAGGATGTTCTCTCCTGGGCAGGTTGGTGTTAGGGGGTCTGGCACTGCTGCCTGGAGTGGGGAGCTGGAAGGTGCTGGAAGGTGCTGTAGGGGGCCACCTTGTAAACCTGAGGATAAAACAAAGACAGAGAGAAACCGAGTCTCTGGTGTTGTCTTTAAGTAGCTGGGTCGAGTTTCTCCACTTCAATCTGTTGCGTTTGGGTTGAAAGTCAACATGTTCATTTTGTTGTTTAAGTTAGTCTGAGGTGGCCTTTGTGTCACTTAGGGCCTCAACAGCCTTGACCAGTACAATAAGTGAGTCTGATCAGGGCACAGAAGACCTTGGAATCCAGCCTCTGAGCCTTTGCACAGGCCATTCCACCACTGAGAACACCACTGTTGCCTAGCGGAGGGCTAGCCCTCTTCCAGTTCGCCGCCCCTAAGAAGCGTACCATGACCCTGAGACCCAGCCTGCACCCGGGGCAGGCTCTGTGCTGCCGCACAGCTCTGCTACACCGACTCGGTCATGTCCATCTTCTCCACCAGAAGACAGGCCTGTCCTTGCCCCCAGTTCCTGTGGCCCCTGGCACACAGTAGGTGGGCATTCAGTAAATTCTTGTTCCTCTATATACAAGATCTTGCGGTAGCTCACAATGAAAAAGAATGTGACAATGAATATATGTATGTTCATGTATAACTGAAAAATCGTGCTCTACACTGGAAATCGACACAACGTTGTAAATGACTATGACTCAATAAAAAGAAATGTAAAAAAAAAAAAAGTAAATGTTTGTTCTCCTGAGCAGCTCTGCTGGTGGGGATGGAAGACTGAGGCCAGCGTGAGGACGGAGAGGCAGGCAGTCCTCAAGGGGAGGACTGTAAGAGGCCAGATCAAAAGTTATGAAGGCCTGAACTGGGCAGTGGAAGTGAAGAAATTTGGGACAAAGAGAGGAGCTGCTTTTAAAAACAAGCTGGAGGCAAGAATGGTCCATTTTTCACATGGGAGGTGTGGTGAGCGGCTTGAAAGTCCTCGAACAGAATAACAGAGAATAGCTTCAAGTTGGAGTCGGGTGGGGGCAGGTCAGTCTCTGGACCACAGCCAGGAGGCCCGCCCCTCTGGGCTGCCCTAGCAGACAGACAAATTAGCAGGTGCCCCCTTGCCCCCGCCCACATCCCGTGCTGACCTAGGTCATCCAAATTGAAGGGTGGTAAAAAGTAAGCATTCCTGATTGACCTTGGAACACCTTTTTATACCTCAAAGGACTGGGATTTAACTCCAAACTGATAATGAACTAGGCTAGGAGTGGGGAATCAGTGTGCCTTCCCCGTGGCTGCAGATCTCCCACCCTGAGCTCTTCTTTGGGGCTAATACCATTTTGAGGAAGCACAGAACCAGCCCAAGAAGCACTGTCTTTTCTCTTTGAGCTGTGGATGGCCTAGCCTTCCATCCTGGCTGTTACCAAGGTGGGGATAAAGGGCAGCCAGGCTGGAGTCCTGGAGGGGTGAGGGCAGGGGCTGGGGTAGCGGGCTGGGGTAGCAGCCTGGGGCAGAAAGTTTGAGGCTTCCATCCCAGCAGGGGTCAGAAATGGTAGGAGGGAACAGAGGCACGGCAGAAGGTGGGAAGGTGAGGAGGGGACTACATCCAGTTGCTCTTGAGGGTCCTTCGGCTCGGTCACCCCCGGCTGCCAGATCAGATCCTGCAGATTCTGGTTGCCAGCAGGGGAAGGGGTTTCTGGTGGCCCCCTTAGGCCAGTCTTTTACTCAAGGCACAGGCTAGTGCTGCTGTCCGTGACCAGCACAGAGGCAGAAGTTGGGGTGGTGGCATGTGGCCTGGCTAGGAAGGGAAGCCAGCCCTAACCTGGCCCCACCCAGCAGCAGCTCCCTGAGACTTTCAGCCTAGAAGCTTGGTGTCACCCAACCACGGGGCAAATCCAGCCAGACCAGGTGGGTCTTCTGGCCACCTGGAGCCCTTAATAAGCATCTCAAGTGCCAATGCTGAAGCTCTGGGAACTCACAGGGCTGCCGTGCTGCGGTGCTCTGGCTAATACCCACTTCGTGGGCTCCTGAAACCTCTGCTCTTAGCTGGCCTTTGTTCCATTGTCTGCCCAAGTCTTGCTCTTCATTTGGGCTGGGGACACTCCTCCCTCTCCCCGCCTCCCCTCACAACCCAGCCCAGCCCCTTCCACCAGCAGGGGCCCGGATCCACCCCAATGGAAAGGTCAGAGTTGGGGCGCAGTCACTAGCAGGAATTCTGAGTGATGCCCAGATGCCCTGTGGCTTCCCCCTCCCCCCTCCACGATGCTGGCATGGAGCCCCCAAGGGCTTTGGGCTTGGATAGGGAAGGAATGGAGTGAAATGAAGCAGCCTGGGGGTGGGCCCATCTCTGCAGCCCCTCCTGCCCCTGCCCTTACCCGCCCTTTCCTTTCAGCCCAGCCCCATTCATGCAAGAGTCTTTACACAGACCCATTATTTTGTTTCCTTGGGCTTATGTCTAGGAGTGGAATGGCTGAATCATAGAGTAGGTATAAATGTAACTTTGGAATAAACTGACAGATAGTTTTTCAAAGTCGTTGTCCCAGTTTCCGTTCCCTCCAGCAATGTGTGTGAGGACTGGTTGTTCCACCTAGCTGCCAGCCCTTGGTATGTGAGTCATCTTAGATCAGGGCTGAGGCCGTGTGGGTTAGAATGGCCCATGGAACAGGACAGAGTTGGCATTGAGAGGACAAGTGGAGAGGAAACCAAGGTGAGAGATGGGGTTTGGGGGCACCATGCTGTTTGAATCTCACCGCCGTTGATTATCAGCCATGTGACTGTCGGTGAGTACTTGAACCTGGCCATGTTTCCATCTTCTCACCTTTAAAACGGGGACATCACATCTACCTTTGTTGAGACAAAATGAGATCATGGATGTCAACCTATTACCACAGTGCTTGGCATCAGGGCTCCTGTGAGTCTGTGCAGTGTCTGCATCAATTAGGTAAAGGTGCCCCCCTTTCCTGGTTGACACAGCGCAGGGCCAGGATGCAGGGAGCTGCAATTTGGGGCTTTTGCTCCCTAGACAAGGAGCCTTGGGCAGCACACAAGCTGCACAATGATTCCCAGTGATTCTCTTTGACCCACAAATTCTCAACAAAAGCATGCTGAACAAATGAAGTCAAAAGTAAAAGGTGAATGTATCTGTCTGTGGGGTCCAATGTATGTTGCCCTCTACCCTGCAGCCCTCTCATCTGCTCTGGTGGCTTTGCTTACCTTCCACCACTTCTCCTTTGAGTCACTGAGGCCTTGGGCATCAATCTCGTCATCACATCCCATTGTGGGAAATGTCTGTGGAGTTTGGTATTTGTATTGAGTCAGAGAGAACCTTGCTTAAAGTCATAGTCTGGTTCTTGGAAATAATCCAGTGTGACAGAGATGTGCTTGAGGCACTTGGTGTAACTGGATTTGGCCTTTGGAAAGAGACAGAAGCACAAAATATTTGGGACCGCCAGGAAATATGGCCAGAGTTTGCTTTTTCCAGTAGGGAGATGCTGAGAAGCTAGAGATGAAATTGAAGGGCCCTCGCGTTGTTTGAAATGTCTCTGGGCTTTTGAGGGGAAGCCTTTGGTCAGCGAAGCATCTCTTCAGAAGGCAGGCATCCCCGCGTCTCTCTCTGGCCCCAACATACAAAAGACCAAGATACATCTGCCTAAAATGAACTCGAAGGAGACAACATCAGCTCAGAACACAGAGCTCAGCAGATGAACCAGGCAGTCTAACCTCACTCTTACGCTGTCGAGGGGAAGGATAGGACACTGTCATCTATTGAGGGGTGACCATAAAGAGGAAGTCAATTGAACCAGGCCTCTTGATTTCTGTGTTTACATCCTCAAAAGGAGCCTTTCTTTACCTGAGGGACTATTGGCTGGGCTCCTTTAATTACGAAAACAGGACAGGTAAACTCTGTTTATGGAGAGGGTGTGGTGGCAGGAGGCAGAGGTCCTCAGAGCTGCGGTCTGGGCAGCCCCGATAACTCTCCCCTGGAGAGTTTTGCCTCTGAACCTCTGTCCTCCACGCCTCAGGTGGGGCACACAGTATAGGACTTCCTGGTCGAGTGACACATGAGCCTTTTCTGAGACACCCTGGTGAGTCACTGGAGAAGCAGTGGTACGTTTCCAACTGTAATTCACCAGCCACGTGGGGATTTCAGGCGTGTGCCAGGGAGCGGTGCCTCCTGGGTCCCGCCCCCTCTCCAGGACGACCACCTGCTGGCCGGGAGGGGTCTGGAAAGGAGAGGACACTAAGCACCTTCCAGCCAGGTGAAGAGAAGGAAGATCGACTTCCTCTTTATGGTCAACCCCCAATAGATGACAGTGTCCTATCCTTCCCCTCGACAGCGTTAAGAGTGGTTAGGACTGGCGGAGAGCTCTGACCAGTGACGGAAATAGAATGGAACTCACTTCCCTCCAGTCTTCCTGGGCTGAACCTTGCCAGGCCCAGAGGAGTTGGCCAGACACAGGTTGGCCGCCTGCAAGAGCCCCCTGTGGCCCAGGGCTGGGCAGGGGTCAGGCGGGAAAGGCCCCCTCCGCCCTCCCCTCTCCCGTCCATCGTGGGGAGAAGCCCAGGCCGCTCGGCTCATGTCGGGCTGCGTCTGAAGGTGAAAGTCACCTTCCGCCGCTCTCCCGACGGCCCGCCGCTGGGGTGGGGAAGCAGGCGGCATAAATCCTTCCTCGTCCCTGTCCCGCGGCGCTTGCCTGCGCGGCCGCGGGGAGGAGACTCCGGAGGCTGTAAATCAGCGTCGCCTCCGCGGGCCGCCTGCCCTTCATCACGGTGCTTTACGGCGCTGACACCAGCCAGGATTTAGTGGGCCAGCCGGGCTGAGGCCGCCTCATTGAAATGCCCCCTCCACCGTCCCACCTCCTCCCTTGGAACTGAGGCCACCCATAAATCCTGGAGATGCCTATTTGCATATTTATCTGCATACATTTGTCCCTCAAATTGCCTGCATGGGAACTCAGGGACTCATCAGGAGCCGGCCGGGTCTGAGAGTTTCTGTTGCCCCAACTCTTGTTGGAGAAGGGGAAACTGAGGCCAGGGAGGGATGGAGACTTGCCTGTGGCACAGTGGAAAGCCGGTGACGGGGGGCAGAGTCGGAGCTGGATGCAGGAAGGATTTAGTTAGAAGAGGCCAAGGAATCAGACAGGGGGAGAGGGAGAGTGAGCAGATGGCTCTTCCCTAGGCTGAGAAGCCAAGGGCCCCGCAAGCCAAGGGGACGGTGGGAGAGCCCTGGGGAAGGACTGGCACCAGGAGGCCTGAGGAGCCCCTCAGGGAGGTCCCACAGAGGTCTGGCTCCTTCCGCCTCAAGCTGATGTCAGTCAAGACCAGGCCCTGGTCTGGACATGAATAATCTGTTGGAAAAGGCCAAGGCTTGCTGGAAGCTTGTGGTGCAGCCAGATTCTTCTGCTGTTCATAAGCCCCCTTGCCCTACACCTCAACACACATGCAACCCCCAGTGTGTCTGAGAGCATCACTCATTGGTTTAAAGATGGCTTCCCTGGGCAACTTTGACTGGGCCCTCTCCCAGGGTGAGTATGCACTGAGCCCCTCCCTCCTGCTCCCTTCTGCTCAGGAAGGCTCTGATCTTTCTGGGCTCTCAGGGAGAGGTAAGGCCATGGCAGAGCCAGTAAGCTTGCCTCCCTTGACTCCAGACCTGGTTCGGTCTTCCAAGTCGAAGCTCCGTGGATGGGACCCAGTGCCCCCAGCTGGAGGCTAGGTCAGGGAGCTGTCTGCCTGGGGGCGGGGGGGGGGGGTGGCCTCTGGCTCTGCGTGTCTGCCCCTCCCCTGTCCCCGCTCCTCTGTCCCTCACCCCTGTGGTGTGTGCTTCATGTGTTTCTGATTGACTCATAAAAAATGCCTTCTCATCAGAGGCCTGTATGGCAGCAGTCTGGGGAGAGGCAGGCTCTGGGGGAAACCTGCTGCTGCTTCTGAGACCCAGAGTCCTGCAGGATTGGGGTGAATTCTGCTTTGAGCCAGGCCAGCCCATTGCCACAGCCAGGCCTGGTGGCTCGCTCACTCCCGCCCCCAGAGTGGGACCTAGAGAGTCATCCATGCTTGGTCCCAGGTGTGAAGCCCTCTTCTCAAAGTCTCCTTTCCTGATTCCCCTCTCCACTACCCTCCGCAGTTTCCCCCACCACCTGAAGGCTGGTGGACAAATCCCAAGCAGGATAGAAAGGGGTAGGGACCCTGCGGGGCTGAGCCCCATCACCAGCGTCTCGCACCGAGCCTTCTCCGATCTCTGCAGGGCTCTGCACTGGGCAGCCCAGATGAGGTCATCTGCCCAGGGTGTGGCTGCGTGTCCTCAACACCCCAGCTCAAGGAGTGGCTGATGGTGGGGATAGGCTGGGAGCAAGGACTGAGCCAGGGTGGTTAGAGGGGAGAGAGTTAGGAAGGGGAATGGTCCCTGAGCATGGGGTGGGCACCACCTGGCTTCCCTGAGAAATAACCCTATGGAACAACAGAAGAGTTGGACCCCCCCCCGACCCTGCCAACCCCACCGCCCTTACCGTGTGCTGGGAGAGGACCTGGAGGCCACCCCTCCTTTCTGCTCTCCTTCCTAGCCTCTGTCCCTCCCCTCCTCAGAGGTCCCCGGGTTGTTCTGTTTTCTCCTCTCTCTTGATCTTCCCATGGTCCCCCCTGCTTTGGGGGAGAGGCAGGTCCTTCCCTCTGATGCCTTCCTTCAGGGCAGACTGGTCCAGATGACATGGACAGAGGGCACACGGGGATGTGGAGACCCTGGAAGGAAGACCTTCTCAGGGGAAGGAAGAGGGCGACAAAGATGAACCCAAACTCTGTCTCTGTAGCCTTTTAATAAGCAAGAATAACAGCGATGGATGAGACATGGCCCCTATTAGCTCCAGCATAGTGGGAGCCGGAGGCAGGGGAGTGCCTCGGAGGGCCTCCCCAGAGCCTGCCGGGCTAACATTTGCTGGGATTCTTAGAAAGCGCTGCACAGACTTCGTGGCGGCACGGCAGCAGGCCTGGGCAGATGGGCCCCCCATCTGGAAGCCTTTAAGGTCTCCCTCCCCCTCTTCTCCAAATAGCTTGTTCCCAGAAAACAGGAGGAGAAGTTACCCAACAACAAGCCGGGGCTTCCTGTGGGGCTGGCGGCCCCCTCCCTGCCTCTGTTGTAGCACACCCGGCCCTTGCCTGCCCCCCAGGCTCTGCTCAGTGGGGGCCCTGCCAGCGACACATCGCGGAGTTGGTTCCTATCAGTTCCTCAGTGATCTGGGTGTGGAGCTCACCTCCCCCAGGAAGCCCTCCGGAGCTGCCTCTCAGTATTTCGGTAACTGCTCCACCTCCGTGGTGAACACACATTTTAGCCTTTGTGTGTGCCCTTGTTCTGGTCCAAGTCTGTTGGTCTATTTGCAATTGTTCTCTCTTTTCATCCAGTCTGGGCTGGAAGAGTATTTAGGGGTTGGTAAGCCGCACTTTGGATTTTACAGAATGGAAAATTGAGGCCCAGAGGAGCCAAATGACTTGCCCCAACACACACAGAGGGAGATGGAGCCTCTCAGCTCTCTTCCTCCCAGTCCGGGATTCTGTCGGCTCCCCCCATGTCCATTTGGTTGTGCGCATCCCCCCAGGATGACAGTGCAGACAGCCCCCAAGTTCTGGTTTGTTGACTTGATGTGGGGTTGAGCACAGCTGAAGTGCTGCCTGGGTGCAGAAGCTGCCAGAAACTGAGGGGTAGGGACCTTGGGGAGGTGGCCAGACTGGCCACTCGCTGGGGTGGAGTGGTCTTCAGAGGGAAGAGTTGCAGCCCACTGATGCTAACCCTGACCTGCAGGGCCTGGCTGCCTGGCCTGCATGCTGATTGGCCACTCTGGCTCCTGACCCGCTTACTCGGCATCTGAGGATATCACCTTGGAGTGAAAAATCTCCATCAAAAAGAGGTTTTTAACTTTAAGGGAAGCAGAGAGTTCAGTTTTAGACAGCACTCTGGTCGCTGTAAGATTTCACCATACATACAGTGACTTCTGGGTCTCAGTTTCTTCATCTTTAAAATGGGGATAAGAGCACGGAGCCTTCAAGAGGAAGGTGGAAATGGGCTTTGAAGGATGAGAAGGAACAAGTGAGGGGACTTCTAGAGCAGAGATTCAGAAGGGTGAATGGGCACCGGCTGTTTGCGAGCACGGAGGAGACCGTGCTCTGTCACTCTAACTAGGTGTGTGACCTGGGACAAGTTCCTTAACTGGTCTGTGCCTCAGTTTCTCACTTGTATAAAGGGGATACCAGTGGCACTTATCTGAGGCAGCCGAGGCCATATTTGTAAAAGTTTTGTAATAAACATAGTAAGTGCCCCCGGAGAGGCTTGTTTATTTCTTCATTTATTTAACAACCCCATTTCCTTTGTACTGTCTGTTTTAATTCCTATAAGCAACACAAGATGGCGTTTACTCCAGCTTGTGACTCTGGGATACTGGGCTTGAGGGCTTCTCAGGGAGGGAGAGCCTGGGACTTGTACCCTCCAGCCTCCTCACACAGGATGCTGTTGGTGTCTAGAAGGCCTTCCTTGCCTTCCCGGGGTTGTGGGGGACTTCTGCTGTGCCTCTGGGGTGGGAAGGTGCACAGGGCGTCTGGGCGGGCTGTTAGTCTTGAGGCTCCAGCATCCTCCAGAATCCTGGGTCTCAGCTTCCAGTCCCCCTGTGTCCATGACCACGGCGTGGTCCAGCAAGGGGCCGAATAGTGGGCCCCTCTCTTGGGATACACCCCACAAATTCCCGACTCTGGGAACAGCCTGGGTAAAGGGGGCGGGGGGGGAGGGGGCACGTGTGACCAAGGATTCCAGTTCCAAGTGAGAAATAAGCAGGAGCAGATGGAGCCCAGAGCACAAAGTTCCTGTTTTCACGCAAATGTCTGGGACAATAAAAGTCAGGGGGGCAGCCAGAGTGGGGGTGAGGGGTGGAGGGAGACACAGACAGAAACAGGCCGCGGGGTGGAAAGGAAGATGCTATGTCGGCAGAATTAGCTCATATTCAGAATTGTCATGAATTGGCTGGGGATGAGGGTGGCCTTTCCAGCCCTTGGCCCAAGGGGGGCTTGGCCAGCCCTCAAGGGCCCAGGCTGGCCCCAGGACAGTGCGGAGGGGTCTGGGCCTGTGCCCGCTGAGGACAGCCAGACAGCAAGTTCTCCTAAGAGCTGATTGCATTTCCTGGCCTTTGATGCCCAAGATCAAAGCAGGGCCAAGGCCTTCCAGCCTCCCAGCTCCTGGCAGCTCCTCCCTGCCCTCGAGGTCCGGGCTATGTGGCCGCGGTGGCAGGAGAGGGCAGGCCAGCCTGGCATTCATGGCAGGCTCCAAGTGAGTGAGGGGCTAGGATGTGAGTTCTTTCCCACTCTGGGGCTGCCAGGAGCTCCAGCTGCGGGTCCAGCCCATACCTGCTGTCACCCGTGCTTGTCACGCTGGCTCTGTGTCCTCAGACACCCAGGGGTTGGATGTGGAGGTCACTAACACCCGGCCACGGTGGGGGGCTGGGGGTGGAGCCCACGTGGCCTGGATGAACAGCAAGAGCAAGGCTGGAAACCTGCAGCCGGTGGAGACGGCACATGGTCTGTTTGGCTGCAGCGAGAAAGACCGGTGGCCCGGATCGTGCAAACTGGCCTTTCATGGGAACCCGGCTGGGAAGGATATGGAGCTGGTTTAGGGGAGGGTCCCCTGCACAGGCTTTCCTCCAGAGGACCCTCTAACCCCCCACTGACCATCCAGACTCCATCCTGGGGGATCTTCCACTCCCCTGCTCTTGTTTGCCCCTGACCCGAGCCCCCTCGGGGCACTAGCTCCAGGGGTATCCACTGCTGGGAAGACGGCCACCTGGGGTCCTGCGCTGAGTGCCCAAGGATGCCGGCAAGCCCCTCTTGAGGCACAACATAGATCTGTAAGGGTCCCATGCTTCCCTGGGGAACTTTCCTGGGCCTTTTTGACTGTGACGCCCTTGGGAGGACTCCAAGTTCAAGGGGCTGCCTCAGCTCAGGGCAACCACTGCTTGCCTGGCTCCTCCCCCCCAGGTGTCTGTCACCTGGCACTGCCTCAGTTTCCCTTTGGCAGAAGTCTGCAAGGCGATGCCAGGCAGAGTGAGGGCCGAGAGTAGGAAGGCGGGGAGGCAGAAGCTTCTATAATCACATACCTGCAGGTCTAGGGGAGGGGTCCATGGACAGAGTGATGGTAGGGCCCCCGCTGGCCCATGTGCTTGCAGTGGGGCCCTGGCTCTCTGTGGTGCCCTCCCATGTGGAGAGAATTAGGGCCGGAAAGACATGTTTTTCTCCCCTTCCTTCTTGGAAGGAGGATCAAGGGGACCCGGTGACAGCCCAGAGATTCTGGGCGTGTGGACATCCCCACTTCCCTTCCTGTCCATCTCCCAGGCAGCCTGGGAGATGGACACCATCTGCTGGCAGCCCCAAGCCTCGAGCCCCCAGCCAGCCGGGAGCAGAAGCTGTGAGTCAAACCTGCCTTTCCATTTCCGGATCCCCTGCCTGAGAGGAAGCATTGGGCTGGGGGCTTGATGGAAATAAGGAAGCAGGTATTATGCAAAGTGTTTCTTGGGCTTAATGGACCTGAGAAAGGTTGTTCAGGGGCTGCAAAGATGTAGGGACCCCTCCCACCTTGACTTCTCTGTGCCCATTAGATCAGGAGCCAATACTTCAGGGGAAGGACTTACGGGACCTGTTGCCCCAGAAAGTAGAGTTGGGATTGAGGCTGGGACCGAGGGTGGCCTTGGGATCCTGCTCTTGTCTGGGTTTGTGTGTGGTGGGTGGGGGAGTAGTTCCTGAAGCCGGATGCGCTCACACACATGTATACACACACCCTCACACTCACACTTCTGTGAAGACCGTGTCCAGCACAGGGCTTCCATGCGGTAGGTACTCCATCAATATTTGCTGAATGGATGGTTGAATTAGTGAATGAACAGCCTCAAAGTTCTAGCCCACAGGGCTTTTCTGCCTCTATCTTCAAAACCTTAGTTTTTGAGACTCTTTCATTCTTTATTCCCAGCTGGTGATAAATCCTGGGTTATCTGGGGAGGTCACTCCTCCCTTGCTGATTTTTCTCTAATTCTTACCATAGAATTCAACTGTGGCTTTGATCTCACCCGCACAGAGTTCCCATAGACTGGGCTTGGTCTTCAGCCAGCCCCGTCACAGATTTCCTGGGGCATCTGTTGGGCCTTGCCGTGTTTGGAATTGGGCACAGAGGTGATGATTGCTGCTCTAGTCTGAGCTGTGCGCCTGGAGCATGGTTGACGTGGCTAGGAAAGTTCTGGGGCTCAGGGACCAGGTAAAATCAGGACTAGAACAGGAATTTCTAACCTGGCAATATGTGTGAGGCCAGCACCCCCATCCCTCAAGACCTCACTGCTTCAAGGGATGTGTGCGGGAGTGTCCTCAGAAGCACATTTAAAATAAAAAATGTTTAACTTCGGTCTACACAGGGACGGAGCCGTCAGAATGGACGCCAGGCAGAAACAGCTACAGGTCAGCCCTGCGGCACCCTTCTTCTCCCCACCTCCCACTCTCCCCTCCCCTCACTCTCTCCCCTTCCTTCTCTTGATTGGGTACCACAGATTGGGTGGTACCGGTTCTCTGTCGCAATTGCCCCGCACTTCCATGCCTGTCAAAAAAGGGACTAGAAACTTCCATGCTGGCCCTGGTCCCAACCTTATGGGACAGCTGTGTCTCCTCCCCTCCTCTGAGGCCTCAGCAGAGGTTGACGTGGCAGGACCGGTCACGTGAGGGAGGAAGGGATGGAGACCTTGGGCCTTGGCCAACAGTGGGGTTTGGAGGCTCTGACCTTGGTTTTCGTGCTGTTACTCCACAGGAACCCTCTTTGGAAGTGACTCATTGTGACTGAGCAAAGCCACTCTGCCACACACCCAGCAGGATTCCAAAGGTCCCCTCTTCCCAAACCAGGTGCCCCAGGGTGGCTGAGCAGCGGGGGTGGCAGGGGAGGGGCTGGGACCTGCCCGGTGACAGGACCTGTGCCCAGCACCTTGACTGAGCCTCTCTGTGCTGTGTGTCTGGGTGTGCAGTCGGGTCAGCCGGTGGCCGGCGGGCATCTGTAGGCACACGTGCCTGTGAGTGAGCGCGGGCATGAGGCGCTGCGTGTGCGCACGTGCGCGTGTACATGTGCGCACGTGAGTCTGTGTGGGGATTACGTGCCTGTGTGTGCACGCACACAGACGGAAGGCTTGGCTGGGAAACCCGAATCTCCCCCTCCCAGGCCTCAGCCCCTGCTCCCTGGGGCCCTGGTGGAGGAGAACACAGAGTCTCCAATCCCTGATTTGGGACGGTGGCTTCTATCGGATCCCCCGCCCCCTCTTTCTTGACACAAATAGCTTGTGGAACAAAGGGAGCTGGGGATTTGGATTATTTATACAGTCAACATTAAACAACTTGTGGTCTATTTAAATTCTTCTTTATTAGGCCGGGAAATTCCATGGCAGACGCTCAGGCAGAGGAAACCTCCGCCAGGGCAGCTCCCAGCTCCCGCTGTTGCCTCTTGGTTCCTCATCTCCTTTCCTGCTCCTGACCCTCTGACCCCTGCTTCTTCCATGCGAGCTCCCGAGGCCAGGCTCCACCCCTCTTCCCCGCTGCCCACACTCCAGATGCCCCTCCATCCTTCCCATCCCCTCCACCGCCACCTCTCAGACCTCCCCCACAGACCCGCTGCCTCACCCCACCCCCTGCCGCCTGTGACCTGGGAGGTGCGGCCAGATGTCAGGTCTCACACTTCACCGTCAGCCCTGCAGGCGCAGCACGGGCCCCGGAGAGGGGGAGTCGGGCTTGGGAGAGGATGAGGGGCAGACTGGGGGCCTGTGCACATCACCAGTGTTCTCCGGAGGCCCAGAGGACCTCTGCTCTCTGAGGCACCTCAGCTGCACAGGTAGTGAAAGAAAGGGTCCCTTCTTTCTCTGGAGAAGCCACCAGTGAATTCCAGCCAGTGATAACCTGAGACAAGTTGACTGGTCTTGGAGACGTGCTGTCACCTGGGCTGACACCTGGGCACCGTGAACTGGGGCTGCAGCGGAGGACTTGTCCAGGCCGAGCCGCAGTGAGGGAGATGTGAAGTGTTAGGCGAAGAGCAGTGAGGAGCCCTGGGATCAGGGGTGGCAGTGAGGGGGAGGTGGGGCGGGCGAGGGGGAGGTCCCTGAGGCAGCAGGGCTGCGAGGGGCCAGAATTCCTAGGAAAGGTCTGCAGGCAACCTGGTACCCAGGTAGCTGGAGCCACATCAGCTGCGTTCTTCAAGATTTTTTCTATGAGGCCTCAGAGCCTAGAACTGGAACCCGAGGCTGGAGGATTCAGGGAGGCGGCTTCTGGCCCCTGCAGGCCAGGGAAGCTCTTTTGCTCGTTCAGAGCTGCCAAAAGCGCTCCTGGCTGCCTTCGGAGGTCAGGGTGTGCAGCCCTGGAAGGGCTCCAGCAGACGCTGAAAATGCACGGAAGGGCTCCTGGCGACGGGTGCCGTCGGACCAGGAGGCCTTTCCAATCTCTCTCCTCCTCTGGCTGCTGTGATTACCCGTGGAGCTCGGCAGGGCCTGGGACAGAGGAGGGGCTGCAAGATTCCTTCAGAGAGGACAGCCTCTGGGCTGAGGGTCTGCAGGGCCTGGCCCCTTCCTCCCTGCAGAGGACCCTCCATCCTCTATCCCCAGGCTGTGGCCCAGAGGCAGACATGGCTGAAGGTGGAAGGAAAGCTTGGGAAAGGGGAAAGGAGAGGGGAAAGGAGACCCAGGAGAGCACCCTGGGTCCTGGAGGACCCCAGCCGGCCGCCTCTATCTCCCGCTTCTGGGTGGGTGCTCCTCTCCCAGCTCCCAGAGTCTCTCCCGTCACTGTACTTACCTCTAGTGAAAGCTCCTCTTTCCTTATTTTTCTCTCCAACTGGACTGTCAGCCTCCTGAGGACAGAGAATGCAAACATTTACCTTGTAGCCCTGTGCCTGGCATGCAGCTAACAGCAGGAGCGTAATAAATGCTTTATGAACTCAAAGAAGCAGCAAGTTTGCGGCCGGGTGGGAGGGGGTCCGACTCAGCCCAACCTTCACTTTTCTCCGCGTGACCTCAGCCCCAGAATCCCCTCCCTTTCCCCAGGGGACAGAGCCTGTGCCCTCCATGGGGAGGGGCCCACCAAGGGCTCAGAGGCTCATCCTGAACCTCTCCTGATGTCAGACTGTGCTGGGGCAAGGGGAACACGCCTCAGAGATTGGAGGTGGGGGCGCTGTCACCGGGAAGGGAAGAGGTAAAGGTCACTGTGCCCCGATTCCATCCTCTGGAGAGTGGCCCAAAGCTTCAGCTATTGTTTAAGCTGCTGTTAGGGTTATGGATGATTCTGGATGGGCAATACACCCACCCTCCAGGCAGACAGGACAGGGGTAGAGAAGCTGCCCCTTCCAGATTGCAGTGTGACAACCTCTGTCTCCAAACGGCAGCCGGAGAGGGTGGGGAGACGGACCTAGAGCTTGCTGCCAATTATCACCTCGCTGTCAGCCCTGCCCTCTGGGCCTGTCCCTGCTGCCACCTCTGGGCCTGTGTTTCTGATTAGTGGGCCCCAGCTGGGTAGCATTAGTTGCATTTTTCCAGGATGAATCTTGGTTGTGACTTCCTGCCACGGGTCTGAAGCAGCTGCCTGCCTTTGCCTCCTGCTTCTCATCCCAGTCCCCCGGGCTGCCCCAAATGCCCTCTCTCCCAGGGGGCTCCTCCAGGGGACAGTGAGGCCACCGCAGTCTCAGAGGTTGGCCTCCTGGTTTGGGGGAGATGTCCCTCAGCCTGCCTGGGGCAGCTCAGGACACAGCCATTGCTCACGAGCAGAATCCACTCAGCTTCTCAGACGTGTGACCTTCAGAGTGGGTGACAGGGCCCCAGACCTTGGCATACATCCAGATGCCACTGCACAAGGGCAAAGTAGGTCAAGGCCAGGGAGGTGTTTGGACAGGGCTGGGGGGAGTTGCTCAGGGAAGTCTCCAAAGGCAGAGAGCATCACCTTCTGACTCTCCCGGGTCTATCCTCTGTCTAGTCATGGTCTTGATCTGATGGAGCCAGTTTCCAACTGAAGCCTTTAGAGGCATCAGCCTCCTTTCCTGGTTTCCCAGGGCACTTCCGGTGAGCTGCTCAGCGAAGACAACAACTTAACACACTCAGCATCCTCCTGAGAGGTGGGGGGCTCCCTGTCCTGCAGGTAGGTAGGTGTGAGATGGAGGATAAAATCTTTTACATTCATAGCGGCCTTTACATCCCATGTGATGCTCACTGCATCTCTGTTGGGGGCAGGGCAGGGGTGGGGGTGATCCTTACCATTTGCAGCGGAGGAAACAGGCTGTAGTGAGTGAGAGAGTGCTGAAGGCTGAGCTAGTACCCAGCTGTGAGGCTCACTTAGTCAGTGTGAGTTTGATCAATGTGTCTCCTCTCTGAGCCCAGCCAGACTCCCAGAGACTGTAAGCCCAGAGCCCAGCCAGGTCTCTGGTGCATCCTCTCCCCTCTCTCCCTGCTTCCCAGCTTCCTGGATGATCCCTCCAACAGTCTGACAGCCCTATCCCAGGCAAGCCTGATTCTGACTGTCCCTTCTTGTCCCAATAGCCTCCCCTCAGGCATAGCCTCTGGTCTCTACCAGGATCTGGGATCTGGGACTGCTCTCTGGAAGGCAAAGCCCTAGAGGATTCTCGAGGCTGTCGGCATCCTGAATAGGAGGTCCATGGCGGGCAGCTTGCTCCTGTGTCCCCACTGCCCAGAGGAGGCCTGGCACACGGGACGACTCAGGCTGGAGAGTGCGCTGAGCATCTGGAAGAAATGGAGCCAAGGGTGGCAGGGAGAAGTGGCTACCATTGGCACCGGGGACCCCAGCGATAAGGGAGACCTGCTCTCTCGGAAGGAGGCATAGGCTGCAGGCAGGTGGCTCGAGCTCTCCCTAGGGAGAGGAGGCTCATGTCCCAGGAGCATCTGGTTCTTGAAAATGCTGACCAGAGAAGGGCCAGCAGCCGCACTGGGTGCCAGACACTCTGGGTGGGATAACGTTCTCTTGCGGCCTTCGTGGCAGGGCTGCTGAGCGAGGACCAGATGCTGCTGCGAGCTGGGGGCTGCCACAGGCTGCCTCTCATCTGGATCCCTGCAGGGGTGCAGTATTCCAGCCCCAAACCCATTCCAGGAGCCCCACCAGCAGCTCGGGTCCTGCGAGGTGGGCCCATCGGCTCCCTCAAACACCCTCGAAGAGTTTCCTGGACTGATGTGGTGGGTGGTGTCAAGCAGGGGACAGAGACTCTGCCCTGGGGACGCCTCTGTCCCAACCAGGGAGATGCTGCCTCTGCCCTGGGGCTCCTCTTCAGTTTATGATGTGTTGACATATCATAACCCCCAGGTTTCCTTTGCCCTGGAACTAAAGGTTTTATTCCTTCAATTTTGAAAGTTATTTTAGGCAAATGCGAGCTGTCTCTCTAATTATCTGCGAAGAACTGCCAACAGCTACATTTGGCTTCGGTGAGACTATGAATGAAACTTGTGTTTGTCTCTCACGATCTTGGTTGGTTTGAACCTTCGCTGTCCCTTGGATGGCTGGTGGCGGAGCACTGTGTGTGGATCAGCTAATGGGAACACAGTGTCGATCGGCCTCGGCCGTGTCAACAGGGCCTTGGAGCAGGGTGGACCCACGTCAGACTTTCACATGGGAAAGACTTTCCCCTGTTGGAAGACAACTCCTTCAGCCTCCATCACACACCTGCAGAGATAGGGAGCTCCCTATCTGCCAGTCGGTTTTAGGTTCTGTCATTTACTCTAGGGCGCTAGGCCAGGCCAGGGGTCACTGAAGGTTCTCCTCCAGAAGCAGCTCTTGTAGGGTCCCCCAGAGCCCCCTGGTGGTCACTGTGAAGGTGTGCTGCTCTCCCCAGGGTTCTCTCACAGCCCTCAAGTGGATGAAGGGAGCTTCCTGCCTTGGCAGGAGCTCCCCTGTGCTAGCTCTGAGGCTGGCAAGGGGCCCCGAGTTAGAGTTTCCTTGCTGCCCACCAAGCGTAAGGTCAAAGCCCATCCTCCGCTCCCTGCCATGACCCTCTTCGGGCACCTCTTCTTGAATATCCTTACTCCACGCTGCCAAGTCCGGGCTCACTCAGAACCAGCCTACATAGAGGTCAGGTTTTCTCCTGAGCTGAGAGGCTCCCACCATCTAGCAGAGGCTCAGCCTTCATTGTAGGGAAGAGGGGACCACAGACTGGGAAAGACAGAGGAAAGATAGGAAGCAAGGCAATATCTTCCTTGCCGGGGCCCCTTCCACCATCTGACCAGATACCTGAGCTTAGGTGCAAACCTACCTTGGTCACTGTGGGTTCAAAGGAGAGGAGGCCTTTGTCACACCCGAGAGACCAGGGGACGTGGTATCACTTCTCTAGTGTTTTGGCTTAGAACATGGCCACCTGCAACCAGTGATGGGGGCTCTGAGGAAGGACCCACCACTTTCCCCATTACCAGCCATCCCACCGTGGCCACATCCAGCTTTCCAACCAAAGATTTTCAAAGCCATGTTTTGGTAGAAGGAGCAGGAGGTGGCTCCAGAATCCAGTCAAGTCTAGACTGTGACTTTAAATTAGACTCATTGAACAGCTGGGGATAATGGAAGGCAAGGAAGGGTCCAGTGGGGCTCCAGTCAGCCCTTGGTCCAATCCATGAGCCCAGGGCACTCTAGCCCAGTTGGAGTTGTCCCAGTACCCTTAGGCCTGGGAGCCCAAGAACGGCCTCCACACCCTCCTCCTGTCCTGTGTTCTGTCCCACTGGAGCCAGCAGGCAGCGTGGGCTGGTCCCATGGCCTTGCATGGCGGGAGAGCATCACAGTGATTCAGTTGGGGCTTTTCCTTTACCAGCATCATGGTAGGAAGTCTGTGGGCCTGTCCAGTTACCTTAAACAGCTCCCCCAGCTGGAGCTGAAACCCACGCCTGTCAGTCTTTCCTGCAGCCCTTGGGGTTTCCTCTTCGGCCCTCCGGCAAAAAGCCATTCCAACAAAAACCTTCAGAGCGCCTCGAGAACTTGCCATAATTTATAGGCACAAAGCAGCCCAAATCCATGCAGAGAAAAGTAACATTCCTCCCCAAGACGCAGCTCAGCCAGCAGAGAGAGAAAGAGGGAGACAGGGAGAAAGGGAGGCAGGAGAGAAGAGAGAGAGATTCTGCTAAAAGATACACTCGTTTACAAAATAAACTGGTGAAAAACAATACGAGAGTGAGCAGATGTCATCCTTATGGCAGGCAGGCTAAGGGTGACCAGTTGTCTCCAAGGACAGAGGGTACCTTAGGACAGAGGATGGTTACCAGTTTTTATTTGCCTCAGTGATGGCTTTCCTAGAACAAAGGGACACTTGATTTTTTTCTCCTCAAAAGTAATTCAAGCCCCTGGCTTTAGAGAAGCCCAGAAAGATTTGCAACTTTTTTATGAGTTTTCCCACCATTTATGCCATTATACAATTTAACTTCTGCGATGGACTGGGGAGATTAGGTTTTACCAGCCCCATTTTATGAATGAAGAAACTGAGGTTTCTGGAGGGTACATGGGTTCTACTCTGACGAGGTAACAAAAGGGGGCAGGAGGCAGAGCTAGGTCTGCAGCCTCCAGAGCCCACAATGGGGGGTGGGGGGAGGGAGGAAGATGGGGACCCCAGAACTGAGATGACATCGAGGAAAGGCCAAGTAGGGCTGCACGGGAACCGGAGGGGTTACGAGGCACACTGTGGAGGTAGTCTTTTCCACATCCTCCCTCCCCCCTTTCTTCTTCCTTTTCCACTGAGTTGACCTTTAAATTATAGCATCAGCTGCCGTGCCAGCCACGCTGCGATTTCCCCTCGCTCCATCTGCCTAGCCTTCCGACTGGCTCAGTCTCTCCTCTTGCTGTTTCCCCCTCCCTCTTTCCAACTCAGTCCTTCTCTCTTCCCCTTCCCCAGGCAGGGCTGCCTCCCTGGGCGTCCCATTCACAAAAATCCCAGCATCTCAGCATCTCAGGAGGTCCTGCTGCAGGTGGGCAGGGCTGGTACTGCCCTCTCTCCGCTGTGGGGCTCTGCAGGCAGGAAAATCTCCTCTGTTCCTGCTTCCCCTCCTCCGGCTGCGGCCGCGAAAACATCACGCCAGCCCCTCCTCACTGTTGCCCAAACCCCAGCTCCTTCTGCTCCCCCCTCCCCCGGCTGCCCCAGCCTCACCCCTCCCAAAAGCCTCACGCAGGGATGTACCCTCTGCTTAATGTTCATTTGCATTTGGCCCAAGGCCTAAATGATATTTTTTGCCATGACCGTGGAATATAGCAGACTTTAAATCTTATCGGTTTAATATTCTTCCAGATAATAGTACAGCCTTTGATTTTTTTTTCCTCCCAAACTATGGAAAAAGTGTCAAAGAAAAGTGGAACATTAATCAAAGGACTTTGATGAAAAGAATGAACGTGTTTTCCTAACAGCCCAACATGTGGCGCAGCTGCTGGTGGATATTTAAATGACATTTTTCATATGTTGCTGTAAAAAAAAAATCTCTTTGAGTCGATTCTGGAAATATATTCCAATTTGCTACAAGGCCAGTGGTTTTAAAATAATTTAGAAATAAAATGTGTTTATGATTTCTGCTCTACTTTTTGTATATTTGTCTGCTGCAGGCCTCTTTCCTTTGAGGAGGGCCTAGCCTGTCTCTCCCAGAAGCTGCGGGCCTCTTAAGGCAGAAACATTCAGACTGGGGGGTTTTTCGAAGCTGGGGACCATATTTTCTTCCTCTGTGGACTTTGGCTGGACTTCTCACTCTGTCCTAGAGGTTTAAACTGCGACAGGAGGGGTTCAGGAGAAGAAGAAGAAAGAAGTTGACGGGGAACGTCCTTATGATGAGGAAGGTCCGGGAGAAACCTTTATAAAAGGCTGGGTTTCTCCTGTAAAAGAGAAAAGAATGAACTCATTCAACTCTTAGGTTCCCTTACAAGCCTGAACACCTGAATGAGGGAAATCCAGAAGCCAGAAGGCCTTGGCCTCCAGCCTCTGACATGTAAGGCTTCTCACAGTAGTGGAGGGAGCCCCAGTCCCACTTGGGCTGGGAGAGACCTGAGTTTTAGCCTCCTTTTTGGAACCCACTGGGCTAGGAAATCCCCTCCCACCCTCCTGGGGTCTCTCCCTCAGAAGATCCTTTAGAGATTTCCAGACTCCTGCCCTCTGAACGACCAGCTGCTTCTCTCATCTCAAAGTGCCATCCTTGGGGACTTTGCCAACCCTAATACCAAAGGAGGGAGAGAGACTTCTCAGCGCCTTGTGAGTGTACACCGTGGCTGTTCTGTCCCGGGATCTCTGACCACGTGGGCAAGGCCTGCCTGGCAGGAGTGGGAGCATATAAATTAGATTCCAGACAAGGAGAGGCCCCCAGACCCTTCCCAGGGCCAGGAAGGCAAATGGCCTGGAGCTCACGGTCCTTCTCTAGGGCAGGGCCACCTCTGGGGGCAATGAACTAGGACCTGAAGTCCTGTCAGGCCTGGCCTGGGCTCTGCACCCCCAGCGGTCCTGTCCCGGCTGGCCAGTGGGGGGCACACTCTCCTCAGTTTTCCTGTCTCTGCTGTATCATCATTTGGACCTGAGGGAACGTGGTGCCTCTCCCCTGTCAGGAGCTTCCTGGGGGACTTCATGGTCTGTCCGGGGCCACCTCCATCCTCCTGTGCTGGCCTTTGGCTGCCCCCCCTCATGTCCTCCCAGGGTCTTACCTGGAGGGAACATTTTATGGGGCAGATGTGGTTTGGGTGAGGGTAGGATGTCAGTCCAGACCCGGGGCCGGGATGAGAGCTGCTGGATTTCCTTGACTCTGAGCTCAAGTCCAAACTCAAGCCTCCCCTTTTCAGATCTGCATCCCCCTTCCCTCCTAATCTTGTGTCCCCTTCTTCCTACCGCACTTGCTCAGTTCCGCACTGTCTCCCGAGTGTCTAGCCCTCTCCTGCCTCTGTGTCTTGGCCGCAGTGAAGGGCTGACCCCCGCGGGTCTGGGAGAGGCCCGCCTTCTCTCTAAGGCCTTCACGTCCAGCTCCCGAGAACTCACTGACTGAAGCCAGGGAAGGAAGAAGCCGGGGTTGTGCCCAGTCACTTACCCATCTATGTTGTCTTGTCTTGCGCCCATGTTGGACGTGAGCCCCTGAGGCATGACAGTGGGGGCCCTTCCTTTGTGTTCCCCCAACACTGCTGGGTGCAGGCAGGCTGGGGCTTGGAGGGGCTCCTCCAGGCCAGTGAGGAGCGGCCTCTTGGAGAAAGCCTGTAATGCTCCAGGAGCCGGGTCCCCGCGGCTGCTCTAACCCAGTTATCGGATAATCCCATCGTGTAAGAAGGAGATGTGGGGGGTGTCTGTTGGGGGCTTCCAGGAAACAATCCCTCACTCCTCAGACAGAGACACAGGAAGACAGGTCCTTTGCCTTCCTCTGGGCATAGTCATACCTAAATGGGATGCCAGGAATTCCTGCCGCATCTGGGGTGAAGCTCAGACACAGAAGGGAAGATCGAGAGCATCAGAGAAATAGGGAACCCTGGTGAACCTTCTTAGAATAAGAGATAATCAATTGCTCTCACTGGAGTCTGCCTGGAGACAGGCTATCTTGTTCTGTACAGCTATGGGTCAGCTTACCTGATGGGCTGAGAGCTGGGGTGGTGCCCGCAGAAATTCCCACTGCTGCCGCTGAACTGGGAGTGCCTGATACCAAAGACTTTCCCTCTCTCCCTCCCTCATCCTTTCCAGAAGGAGAGCAGTGACCGGAGCTTTGTCTAAGACCACCTCTGAGACTGACTGGGATGGCCAGCCTGCCTTATTGGGCCATTCTGAGTATTCGCAAGGATAACCTACATACTAAAGTCTCATCAGATGGTCCTTCCCTTCTCGTTTCCCCTGCCGTCTTGCTTGCCAAGACAAGGTCTTCCCATGGCTTCCTTGCTGTTATGCTAAAGGTAGTCATTAGTCTGGAAAGGAGAACTGAGGGCCCTAATGGAGGAATCCCAGTGTCCATCCTTGATTGCAAACCAATCAGATCCAAGGGGCTTTCAATGGAGACAGGGCATTGCAGAGTCTCACTACACCCTGAGCACTGTATTTTGTGATTTAATATCATTGGGAGATGGACTGCATCTCACGATGGGCCCGTGAACCCAGGGGCTGCCCCTGCAGAGGTGCTGCATGACATTAGGGTTGGTCCCAGCAGCCCACACTGGATCCCCACAGTTGTCTTTGAGGATGCTTGCAACAAAAGACCTGGCTGTGCCTGGTGAGAGCATGCCAAGCAGGGGAAGGGACAGAACCTGGCCTGCCCTGTCCAGTGCTCTTGGACTTCTGAGTGTTAAGCAGAACTCAGTGTTGACCAGTGCTCCAAGGAATCAGCTAAGCCCCATGCCCCTGCAAACCGGAATCAGTGAATAAAGCATCGCAGCAGAGCTCCAAGTTCTTCTACGAATTGGCAGGTAGAAATGGGCTTGAGCTACAGCCAGGAGGGCATGGGTGAGCTGCAAGGAGAGCTTCTAAAACAGTGGTTGGGCCACAGGAAGAAATGGGCAACCAGTGATATTTTCTGTTTCTGTTTTAGACTCGTGTCTTTCAAGGCAGGCGAGCTGTTCAGGAGACAGGTGCGGATTTGATGCTGCTCTTGGTTAGAGGCTGGGGCTACATGACCTCCTGCCCTCTTCCAGGCATGGAGAGGGACATGGGGCTCAGTCTCAGTCCTGAAATACAAGGACTGAAGCAGGGCATGGCCTCTCTCTGGCTGGCTGGGACTTCTGGGTACCCCAACACAAAGTAATTAGAGTGGAGTGGAATTTGTCCAAATGAAAATATTTTCCTACTGCGTAAGTACCTTTGTGGGGTTCCTTGCCAGTGTTGCTCTTCCTCCCAACCATGCTGAAAATTCATTCATCCAGTGTCATGAACACACAAGAAGGACAAAGGCGGGATGGGGGGTGGGCACACTTCCATGTTCAGTGCTCAGTCTCTGCCAGGGAAGCCTGAGGAGAGGATGGTGGTGAGCTCTCTAATGAGAGCTGGACCCTGGGAAGGAGACTGACTGGTGGGCAGGACACAGCTGGAGGAAGTGGAGATGGTCACGAAAGAGAGGAGCAGAGGGCATCTTCCCAGCCCCATGGCTGGGCTCTGCTACCACCAGCCGAGTCATCCTGGGCTGGATTTCAGAGGGAGCCACATATTTCTGGCTTTTGGAAAACCCTAGCCCTATGAGAGAGTCAAAGTCCTGGTCGCCAGGTGATTTTATGACCTGGGAAGTTTCAGGCCCATTGGCTCAGATAGAAACCAAAGACATAAGTGTGAGCGAATAATCTTAATACTTAGCAGAACTGAGAATTTCTGGACCTGCTTCAGAGCACTTGTGGCAGGGCAAAGGAAAAAAAAAAAAAAAAAAAAAGCCAGCCTTTTCCCCAGGGACCTGGGATTACAGGGACTTGAGTTCCTAGACCATTGTCCTCAAGCCACTGCCTCTTAGAAATGGTTTTTTTTTCCTTATGTCTAACGTCACAAAAAGTGATCTGTCAACTCTAGAGGTTTCTTTTGCTATGAGGCATAACCACTTAGTCCCCTGATGTCCTTGGCTTCCTCTTAACGCATCCTTGGCTATGAACGCCTTTCAGATGTTGTCTTTGTTTGGGTTCCCTAGAAAATAGAGCCTGAGGCAAGGCTTAAGTGCTACTGCTTTATTTGGGAGGTGCAAATCCAGAGCAGCAAGAGTGAGGCAAAGGGGGAGTGAAGCAGCAAAGGCTGGGACCAACGCAAGATGCCCGGCACTGGCGTGGCTTCCGGACAAGTTGCGGAGACATCATTGATCAAGACGTAGGTGCATCCCATCGGCCAGGCAGGACGTCTCTGGACAAACTGCACAGAAAAAGAGTGCCTTGGAACAATCCATTAGGAAGGGAAAGGAGAGAGAATTTTATCTGAAGGTCGCTCCCATCTTCTCTCTGTCAAAGTCCATCTCACAGGCAGCTGACTGACCTGAGCTTCCTGGCTATATCCCTCAGCTCCTTCAGCAGCTGCTTAGGAATTCAGAACTCACTCTGCAGAGTAATGCTTTTCCTAAGACTGAGAATGCAGTTCCTGAGATGCCAGCGGGACAGCTGGTCAACCTCAGATGGCAGCACTCAGCAAGCGTGTGTGGTGGAGTCAGTTGACTGTGGTGGCAGCTGAGCAGAAGTAAGTGGCTGAGGGTCTGAGAGAATCTGAAGAGCTTTGTAAGCCATGACCAGTAGAAATGGAGAGAGTCCCTGGAAGAGGAGGATGAGAAAGGGGTCGCCGAAGAAAGTCACAGTCCTTAGAGATCAGGGAAAGTCAGAGAAGAAGGAAATCTAAGAGACAAAAGAAATTGATGAGGGTGTTTGTGAAAGTGGTAATGACGGTGGCAATGGCTGTGGTGGAGACGTTAATAATAGCAGTAACGGTGACTGGGGGTGATGGTGGTGGTGGTGGTGGTAATGACTGTTGGTGATGATGGTAATCATCATGGTAAAAACAACAGAGAAGGTGATAAAGATGAGGGTGACAACCAGAGTGATGATGTTCATTGGATGGTGGCAATGGTGGTCATCGTTGTCATGACGATAGTCATGGTGGTGATGATCATGGTGTTGAAGGCGAGTTTTGACCCCAGTAAGTTGCTAGCTAAGATACATCTGCATCTTGATGGCAAGCAAGTTCTTGGACTGGATTTCTCCCTTACACTGTAAACTCACAACCTAGCTCCCAAGATAAGAGAGGTTTTCTGAGCAACTTATTCTACAAGCTGGGAAGATTAGAACTCCTGGCTTCAGTTTCTTTTCTGACAAGAACTGTGAACCAGAGCCAGGATAGAAGTGGACGGAGAAGGAGGGGCCTCTGTTGTCAGCGCCAGCTGCATCTTTGAAAGCAGAATGCGATAAAAGGCCCACAATAGGCTGGTCAGAGGTGGAGGGAAGAGAAGGCAAGTTTTACACCACCTTAAGCCAGAAGCCACAGTCTTGGTCTCTGGAAGCTCCAAGAACATGCTCCCTGGGCCCTGGAGAGCGCCCAGCAGCTGGGGAGCGAGACCCTGACAGCGAGATGCTTGTAGCGTCGTATGGCCAGGCTGAATTTCTGTGTCAACGTGTGGGAAAGGCCTCAAAGGGCCAAAGGCTCAGTTTTGACGGGGCTTGGAGTGCTTGTCATCTGCCACCTGACTTGGGAGGAGCCCACTGTGCCTTTGCTCTGTCCCAGATGCTGTGGGAGGATGCGCTGCGGAGGATGGGGCAAGAGTGAAAGAAGATGCTGACGACAGGCTGCTGGCTTGGGGGGCAGTGTGATCTGCGGGGCCATGTGGAGGTCAGACGTGGGGAGGATGGGGAGGGCCAGGGCTGCCCCAGCTGCAGTGCAGCTGCTCCCTGACCGGTCATCCAGACCTTGCCGAGGACTGGGAATGCTGCAGAGGTTTTATCACCCAACGCGGGCCTGCCTGCTGGCCAGTTGGATGCAGTACTGGCTTCTCTGCTGCTTCCCAGAACCCTGCTAGTGGAATTCACACCTATGTTTCCCCCTGGAGGATAGGACCCAGTTCCCCCAGCCACCAGCTGTCACTAATCACAGGAGCATAGCTGGGAGCCCTGTGGACTATTAATTGTGATTCTTAGTAAGGCCCGTGACAGGTGTCAGCAGAAGTGGGAAGAGAGTAGGGGAGGCTGAATCATTGGTTTGGGAAAGTGGCCAGAGCTGGTGGAAGGGCCAGAGATGTTGGCAGAGCCAGACTCCAAAATACAACTCTGAGAGAGGCTTCACGGGTCCTGTGGGGAAAGAGGGGTACAACTTCTTGAGCCCCAACTAGGTCTTGAGAATGCTGCAGAGTTTCAGAACACGGGTCAGTGTCTTTAGCTAGCCTGAACATTAGCCCGATTTTGGACCTGGGTCTTAATCAGGGCACGTCCTGCAAAAAAGGACCTTGCTCCACGGGTGAGTCAGAGGTGAAATGCAGGCGGTCTGATTCTGCTTGGTAGGGCCTGTGCCCTGCCACTGGGCTGCAACCCCTTCCCCGGGAGAAGGAGCATCTTTTCCTCATCTCACAAAGGCGCAGTACAGGCGAGGGGGAGCTCAGGTCTAAATGCACTTGGAGGAGCATCTCCAGCCCGGGTCGGTTCCTTCCTTGCTGCTGCGATCCGGCATGCAGGCTGCACCCGCCAGTAGAACAGGGAAGGGGACACAGGCGTCTCAGCTCTTGCCCACGAAGGCCTGGAGTTCCTTGAGTCAGCCCAGTATCTGCAGCCAACACAGACAGGGCCCCACTCTCCAAGTGCTTATTCTAGTTGAGGGAAAGAGACATGATTACATGAATGACTATTGACATTTCATGATGTTAAGGGTGATGAGGAGCACATACTGCAGGGCACTGACTTTACCTGAAGGTCAGGTAAGACGTCCCTTTCTGAAGAAGTGCCATTTACATTGAAATGAGAATGATGTGTAAAGTTGGCAAGAAGAAGAGAGCGGGGATGGGGGAAAGCGTGGTGGGCCGGGAAGAGCAGCTGTGCCAGTTGTCAGGGAGGCACGTGGAAGCTGGCTCGTGGCAGGTCCCGAAGAAAGGCAACGTGGCTGTCACCAACAAGGGGACACACTGCTTGAGAGGAGACGGAAGGGTCATCAGGGTCCAGATCATGCAGAAATGTGTAGACCGTGGAGGGTGTGGGTCTGATTTGTACCCTGGCTTCTCCCTGGCTTCTGAGGGGAAGTGAATTGGGGGCGGGGAGGTGGGATGCTGGTTGACGGTGGCTTCGTTAGCGAACAATGGAGAGGCAGATGCCACTGGAGTTCTAACTCGAAAGCGGTCCTTGGAATTTAGTCTCCGCTCTGTGTACCAAGTTCTGTGCCCCACTCAGCCCTGGGAAAGAATCAGGGGAGGAAGTGAGGTATTTGGGACTCCGGCCACTGCTGGGGTCACCGTCTCCAGGGTTCCTGCCACGCTGGCCCCACCAGGTACGTCCAGACAGACAGCCATGACTTAGCACGTGGAGTCTCGGCTCACCTGGGCTCTCGGGATGAGAGAAGTATGACAGAGGTGATGTCCACACTCAAGAGAGACTCAGAGTGCGGGTGGGGATCCAGGTGGGAACCCACGGAGACCGCGGGAGAGCTGGATGGGAGCAGGGCCCTCAGGGAGGCCTGAGACAGGAGCACAGCTGCAGAAGGGACTGTGCTTGAATAAACCCGGCGGTAAGACAGGGTGAATAACTGAGAACATGGTAAACGCATCGCCCTCCAAACTTTGCCGCTGCTGGGCTGCCATCTTGGCTTGGAGCTTCCTTGGAGCCAGTGTGGGGCACAGAGAAATGGGGAGAAGATGCGAGCAGGCCTCTGGGCGCTCAGGGCCAGAGAACCCTTCCTGACGGCAGAAGAGTTTCTCTGCAGTAGGGACCTGTGGGAGATCAGCCCCCAGGCTCTGAGGCTGCAAGCCTCCAGCATCTGCTCTCTCGGGTGCTTCGCGTACTTGAGAGTTGGCCGGAGGAGCCTGGGGCCATTGTGAAGGGACAGTTGGGGTCAAATGAAGATCAGAGTTAAGGATCTATTGTGTTCAGGACAGGACAGTGTGAGGCCGAGGGGACAGCCTGAGGGACAGTCCGTTTCTCACCAGAGCATGGTCTCCATCCTGGATTCTGGGTCTGTCTGTGCTGGGGTGAAGGGAACGGTGCAGATGTGACAGCCTTTCCATGGAAGTGGTGGTCACACTTTAGGGCTCTAGTGAGCCAGCAGGGTACCTTTTAGGGACAGGGAAGGGGAGTGACAGTGTCATCAGGGGCCTGCTTAGGGCCCTAACAGGAGGGAGGGGACGAGGTGACCTTGGAGGAGGTGGAAGGAAGGGTTGTGAAAGTTTGGGCCAAGATTCCTTCAGGCAACTTAGAGCCAGAAAGCTTGAGAGGTGATGGGAGGGCAGAGTAGAGTGGGAAGGAAGAATCCAGACTGTTCCTGGGAGCTCAGACCACCTTGGTGGCCTCCCTAACTCTCCCTCTAGTGCTCTGCCTGGAACGCAGCAGAGGAACACAAGGTCCTGGACTTCCCTGGGGTCTGCAGTCCAGGAGGAAGAGATAGCAGCCTCCTTGTGGTGTAGATGCAGGCAGCAGGAAATGGCCTTGGGTCTGGACCCCTGGGAAGCCCGCAAGGGGAAGAGGGTGCTGAGCGTGTGGAGAGAGTCAGGGTAGTGGAGCTGGGGATGCACGTGTGAGGGAGGCTGGAGAAATCTCCTCCCTCCACGATAGTCACAAGGTTTTTAGGAGCTGGGTCCGGCTGGGACTCCCACCGCTGACAGCCTCCGGGACAGGGGTGATCTCTGAACACCTACACCCCAGGCTGGGAGGACGGACCCACCAGATGGGGCCTGGTGAGTTCCATGTGGACGGTGAGCCTGTAGCCTGATGGACTGGGGTCCATCCCCAAGGTTATGGTGACACTGAGCACCCAGGAAGAGGGGGAGGTCAGAGGAGTCCATCAGGCAGTGGAGAGTTATAGGACTTGGGCTGGTGAAGGGAGGTGGTCCTCTGGGTGATGGATTGACACATTTTGGAGAGAGAGATGGCAGACTGTGGTGAGGGGCAAGGGAGGGGAGACACAGGCACCAGCCCCAGAGTGTCTTTTGTGTGTTTCCCATCAATCCATGGGCTCCACTTTCTCACCGACCCTTTTACAGTGGGTTCTGCACATTCATTCATATATTCATTCAACAAACATTGGTGTTTCCATTGTGCTGGCCCTGCTCGAGCACCTTGGGATACCTCAGTGAGCAAGAGCTGAGGAATCCCTGCCGGCAGAGGGTTCACATTCTAGTGAGGGCCCAGGCAGTCAGGAGGAGTGGGAAGTGGGAGGGGCCAGGAGTGTGGGAGCAGGGGTGGGGCTCTGGCCACTGGGCCTGGGGTCCAGAGGGAACTTGGGCCTCCGGGACGAGCAGCAAGACCTGGGCTTCAAAATGGTGCTGAGAGGATGTCAGGGTGGAGGATCAGACTCGGGGAACGGGTTTGTGTGGATCCTGGGTCTCAGATACAAGGTAGAACCCATTTATCAGAACACAGGCACAAGGTCGAGGCTGCCAGAGGATGGGCCGGCCTCTCCCCACGTCCCCTTCCCCTGGCCAGCCCGAGAGGCATGCTGAGCAGGCCGGCCTGTGATCCAGGTGGGCCCGGGTCCTCCCATTGACGGTCAGCCTCACCTCAGGCTGGGGACGGACTGGATATTTTCGGCAGAAGATCTGCCAAGATTGGCCTTTCTCCTGAAATACTTCAGACGCTTTAGTGTTTCCTGGGTGCTCTGGCCACCCTGGTTTCTTGTTAACCCTCCACCGCACGTGAGGTGAGGTTGGGACTGATCTCCGTTTTGCATGATGGGCTCACCGAGTCCCTGACCATCTACTGGGAGCTTCGTGCTACGACAAGGGCTCTGGGAAAATGAGGCCTGGCTGCTGGCTCCGCTGGGTGTAACCCAGCTTTCCCACCCAGCTGGGAGCCGGGGCAGAGCCCATCCCAGACTCCCTCAGAGGCGGAGGGCAAAGGAGGAGCAGGTGGGCCGTGCCTGCGGTCTCAAGGTCGTGGCAGTGGCTTGGAGGAGGAAGGAGGCTGCTGAGAACCCGAATCTGAGGCCCAGGGCTGCCTGTGGCCCCTGCCCATGCTGGAGAGGTGAGGGGGGGACATGCCCTGGATTCCTGGTCAGGGTTCTTGGAACAGCAGCAGTGTGGTGCACGTGGCCAGCCTTGGTCCACTGGGGGCTCCCGGGGTGCCTGAGGGCTGGGCAACCCAGGGTAACCTTGACTCTCGTGGACTTGGTCTCACTCTGCTGCTCCACCTGGGGCTGGTTCCCCTCCGTGGAATCCTCAGTGCTCTCTGTGTATCTTATTCTTGCTTGTTATCCTCTCCCGGCCAGTGAGCGGCTGATCTCCGTGCTTGTTGTCGCATCTGTGCCACAAAACTGGCCTCCAGAGGACATGGGCTGGATCCTTTAGTGGACTCTAAGTGGCCCAGCTGAGATGCGGGTCTGTCTGTGCCCCTGGGGACACACCTCTCCCTGGTGGCTCTTTGCCCCTCCCTGGGGATTTGGTGGCAGCAGAGCCCCCCCAGCTCTGGCCCCTTCCCCAGCTCTGCACCTCTGATCTTCAGCCCGAGCTGCCCGCATGCCTCCCTCCGCAGGCAGCCTCCTGGCTGACTTCACTCGCTGTCACATTCCTGGCTGTGAAAGGGACCTCTTCCAGAGCCCTGGGGAGATGACACGACTTTGTTTGTTTTTCTCCTGTCTCCACTTCAAGGGCTCCACTGGCAAAAACAACACCCTGATGACTTCCAGCTCTTCCCCATCTTTGCCCTGAACATGGGAAAGACGGCCTCCACTCTCGGCCGTGTCAGCTGGGGAGAGAGGAGCCCAGGGCGGCTTCGGGATGGCCACTTGCTCCTACTGCCCTTTTGAGGAACAGCCACAGACTCACCTGGCGTCCACAAAGCTCTCCCATGGGACCAGCCCTGGGGACCCCTCAGGGGAGGCAGGAAGACCATTATTTGAATAAAAGAGTCTGGTGAGGGCAAGCCTCCGCCCAAAGGAATGAATCTAGTGGAAAAACGTTAAGTTAGATTCGAGGCTTGGAATACCTTTCCTGACACCTCTCACACAAAACTCTGTGCGACCAAGCCCCCTCATAGCAGATACGTGTTCCTGTGCAGATGAACTGTGCCAAGCCTTTAAAATCATGACTATAAGAGACTTCCTTCTGATGGGAGGGGTGTCACACAGAACCGGTGAGAAGGGATTGTGTGTGGGGTCCAGCGTATGTCCACCCTCAGTTTCCGAAGATGAGCTGCTAAGGACCAGTCTGTCTTTCAAGGGACAAAGAGAACAGCCACTGTCCCCTTTAAAGGATAGTGTTTGCATCAAAGAGGCTGATATTGAGAGCCCAGAGGAAGGATGAGGTGAAGGACCAAAGGCATTCTGAATGCTGCATCACCGTCCACAACCTTGGCATTGATAGGGCTGCCGTCTTGGGATTTGGGTCTGTTGTTGGGAACGGCCTAGGTTCTAGTGGGGAGAGAAACTGAACTTTCTCTTAGGGGGGAGCAAAATTTTAATACCCTCAGCTTTGTGCATAAACTCAAGGGAACCACAGAGAAGTGGGTGCAGGGTGAGAGCAGGATTCTAAGGGTCAGAGAGCCCTTCTTGATGGCAGGACAGTCTCTATGAAGCAGTGAATGCAGGGATAGCTCTCGGGTCAACTAAGGACCCACAGAGAGCCAAGTCAGTGCTACCCAACTGCTCGGTCCATCTCCTCTAGATTCTCAGAGAGCAAAGGAAGATGATGGTGCTGAAATAAGAGCTGATACAGGAAAACACAGGGTAGTGGAGGAGGGGAGGTTGAACTTCTTCAAATGCTCAAGGTTCAGGCCCAACCCCCTCACTTCACCCAGGGCCAGCCATTTGCCCCGGGGAGAAACTGTTGCATAAAGTCCACCTGAGGTTGGAGAGGAACAATAGCCTCACCTTGAGCTCCCCCAGCCCCTGCTCTGTGTCTGCCATGGACAGGGCTCTGGCTGGATTGTTCCCAAAGATCAGATCTCATGGTTGTTCCCTTACAAGCCCATTGCTTGATGAGAAAACAGGCCCCTGGGGAGCCCTTACTCATCCAGATCAGCAAAATATAGCTCTCGCCCCTGGGGACTCCAGGTCCGGTGGAGCCTCCTCCTTGGGGATCTGCTGATCAGCCTGAAGGAGAGAGCAGTCAAGGACATGAGACATACGTGCTGGAACACGAATGAACAGTGACCACAGCCACCACGTGGGGTTCCTTCAAACTATACTGGGGGATGCTGGACAGTGTGGAGCGTGGGACCAGCTGGGGTTGGTCAGGAGAACCTTCTCAGGGCTTTGCAAGGACAATGGGGGACACGGATTGGTAGAGACGTGAGAAGAGGTGTCAAGGAGGAGAGGCTGGTAGGAATGAGCAGTCCTGTGCAATTAGGCACCAGCATCATGGTGCTACTGAAGGGCACTGGCCACAGCATTTCAGTGTCTCGGGACAGAGAAAGGCCACCTGGCCCACAATGAGTTGTTCTCTCTGTCTCTCGCTTACGTTGTATTTCCTCTTGGTCACTGTCTTTGGAACATACATCATGCAGGATCAATTCCTCTTGACGTGCGGTGTTCAAAACTTATTCTCTCATCTACTCTCCCAATCCCTATATATCTAGCATTTTCTATGCTTTAGATTCTATCCTGGGTGCCCAGGGTACAAAAATGAATAACACCCAGTTTGGTCCTCAGGGAGCTCTTAGTCTAACGCAGTGCCATTCAGCAGATTGAGAAGATGTTCTCAATTTGTGCTGTCTGATGTAGGAGTCACTAGCCATATGTGGCTATTGAGCACCTGAAACGTGGCTAGGGCAGCTGAGGTACTGAATTTTTATTTTATTAAATTTTAATTAATTTAAACTGAGATAGCTACATGTGACTGGTAGGCACCATGTTAGACAGCACAGATCTAATGGAAAGAGAGACAAATAACCAGGCCATTACATTACCAGGACAGCATGATACAGTCTGGTCAAAGAAGCAGAGGAGAGAGAGTGGCTAGATCTGCCTGGGAATTAGGAAGGCTTCCCGGAGGAGGTGATCTTTGAGCTAAGTCTGGGGTGATGAAGAAGACATGCATGATGATGTGGAGGGGCTGTGTGTGGGCAGAGGGCTCAAGCTATGATTCTTGCATTTCTTTTTTTTAGTAGACTTCCTGGCTGGGCTTCTCCACAGATTAACCAGCAGAGTTGGGCTTGAACAAGGAGATACAGATGTGCTCTGCCCGCTGGCCTGGCTCTCAGCCCTCCTCAGTTTCCAGGGAGGTGGGTGATGACAGATGGACTTATGATTCTTCCTAGATTGAGAGATACCAGGGGCTGAACTGACCCTAGGAATGATGATTGCACCCAGGGGAGAGGGTGCGGGTTATCTGGAGACCATCTGGGAAGCATTTAGGGGAAGAGGATTGACGCAGGGGGAGGAAGTTGCTGGGAGCCAGTTTCCCAGTAGAGGCCAAGAGTTACTCCCAGGGTCAATCCCATCCTCCTGTCCAGATGGAGAAATTGGGAAGGGGTATTTGAGGACCCGTAGGGCTGCTGGAGAACAGATATTGTGGGGCTGGGGCAAAGGATGGGTGATGAGATCTTCCAGAGCTCCCCTGTGCTTGCATCCTTGGTGGTTGGCTGGTAGGGCCCACACCACCCCCATCAGACAAGGGTCCCCCAGGGGTGAGGTCCAGCGTGTGACCATAGATAAAAGAGAGCTTTAGAAGTAGATGCTTAATTTCTACATGCCTGAAATAGAACTCTTCATTTACATGTTCAAGACTCACCCCTCCCCCATGCTTTCCCATCTCAAGTTAGCATCACCATCCAACAAATTGCTCCATCCAGAAACCTGTGAGTAATTATGTATTCTCCACATTTCCTTATTTCCCACACTGTCTTCATCCGAAGGTTCTGTTGATTCTTCCTCCAACATACATCTCTAGTCCATTTACTTATCTCCATCTTCACTGACACCATTCTGGCTCAAGCTTCTATAATTTCTCATTTGGGAGTTTGCTTTTAACCAGTTTCCCTACTTCCTATGCTGCCCTTTCCTATCCCTTTTACATACAGAAATTAGAGCAATTGAAAAAAAAAAAAGAAATCAGAGTACTTTCTTCACCTGCTTAAAAACATTTTCAATGGCTTCACATTTGACTTGGAATAAAATCCACATTGTCAGAAGGAATGTAAATTGGTGCAGCCACTATAGAGGACAGTATGGAGGTTCCTTAAAAAACTAAAAGCAGACTTACCATATATGATCCAGCAATCCCACTCCTGGGCATATATCTGGAGAAAAATATAACTCAAAAAGACACATGTACCCCAATGTTCACAGCAGCACTATTTACAATAGCCAAGGCATGGAAACAACCAAATGTCCATCAACAGGTGCCTGGATAACAAAGATGTAGGGTGTGTGTGTGTGTGTGTCTATTTATACAATGGAATACTACTTAGCCATAAAAAGAATAAAATAATGCCATTTGCAGCAACTGTGGATGGACCTGGAGACTGTCATACTAAGTGAAATAAGCCAGAAAGAGAAAGAAAAATACCTATGATATCACTTATAAGTGGAATCCAAAAAAAGGACACAAATGAACTTATCTACAAAACGAAATAGACTCACAAACATAGAACAAACAGTTACAAGGGGGTAAAGGAGGTGGGAAGGGGTAAATCAGGAGTTCAAAATTTGTACCTCTGGGGGAGTGATGGAAATGTTAGCTATCTTGATTGTGGTGGTGGTTTCATAGGTGTACACATCTATAAATATCCATCAAATTGTACATCTGAAGTATGTGTAGTTTACTGTACAGAAATTATACCACAATAAAGGTATAATAAAGGTGTTAAAAAATAAAATGAAAACAAATCCACACTCTTTATCGTGGCCAGAGAGGACCTGCATGATTTGGCCCTGATACTTCTTCAATGTCATGTCACATGGGTCTCCTCCCACACATGATGCTCCTCCTACACTGGTCCTCCAGCTCCTTGAGCAAAGCGAACTCTTTCCTACTGCCAAGACTTCACCCAAGATGTGGCTTCCCTCCCTCTTCACTGAGATGTCTTCTTCTCACCATTGACACCTTCATGTGTGTACAACACTTCCTCCTCTTCCATAACACACTCTTCCCTTGGAGCAGAATTTGATATTTGTTTTCTGTTGACTGTCTTTTTTGCAAGACTCAAAGTTTTGTCAAAGAAGGGGCCATGGTTATTATGTCCACCACTGAATATCCAGCAACTGGTGGGCTGATTTGCACACAGAAGGAACTAGGGAAATATACATCTAAAATATGAATGGATGGTATTTCTTCTTATTCAGTCCTATGAAATCAACACTGTTCTCTGTGAGAAAGAGCTGGCTAACCCCAAGGACTTCCAACATGGTCTTCAGCTATTGGTGAGTTTGCCCTACATTTTCCCACTCTCCCTTCATCGTACCTAAGATAAATCAGACTTTTCAGGGATTACCAAAGCCCTGTAGGTTTCCAAGGAATCCTGGTTCCATTAATTTTGATGTCCAATCTAGCTTTTTTTTTTTTTTTTTTTTTTTTTTTTTTTTTTTAACAGAAGAGCTGTTAGCTGCATAAACATTGTGATGGGGACAGTCCTTTCCCATCCCGAGTCAGGCTGGGATTTCCATAAACTTTCCCTTTTCCTAAAAACTCTCTGGAAAAATGTGGGTTGTGTGAGAAAAGGAGGACTGGATCTTTGAGAACTCATCTGGGCAGCAGTATTAAAGGGGACCAGATATCTGATCCTTGGTGAAAAGGGTTCTGTAACCCAGAAGAGGCTTCAGACCCAGTTATGAAAAGGGGTATTGGTTCTGTCCTTCCCTGAACTTTCAGTTCCAAGGAGTTTATAGCCCTTGTTCTGAGCAGTACAGACCAACCTCCAGGGTAGTGTAGTGGTGAGACTAAGAGGTCAAGCTTTGGAGGTAGACAACCTGTGTTCAAAACCTGTGTAACTGTAGGTAAGTCACAGGCTCTCTGCACCAGCATCCTCATCTGTCTCCTGAGTGCTTCTTTTCCTCCAACAGATTTTGATCCTGTTTGTTACCCCATGACCATTTCTGATAGAGGTCATGTGGAAGGAACCACTGGGGGATTGAGCTATCCTAGGCGCTTGCCTCTTATGTGATTACTGTCAGTGTCTTAGGTCCAAGAAAGGCAAAGGGCTAAAAGCTGAGCCAGGGGCCATATCCTTTCTCCATATCCTTGAATCTTGGCTCATATATGCCCTCCATGGACGCCCAAAGTTTTCTCCCTTAACCAGGAGCTCCCTTGAAATAGAAATATGTCACAACTGCTTTTTATAAGTAGTCTCTTCATCTCCACCATAAAACTAGTCACAGGAATACAGAAACTGTCCAATGTGAAAAAATGTATCCATGTAATTCATTACACAAGTAAAAGAGAGTAAATGCACGAACATAGTAATTGACATTTAATAAAAATTCAATTTTAATTCCTCAGTAAAGAATTTCAATCAGCTGGGCCTAGAATGGTATTTTTCTTACTTGGTAAAGAGTGACAAGCATTGTCCGAATCATTTTCTCTAGAATGATAAAATACTAGAGGCATTCCCACTGAAGTCAAGGAATACTATTGTTACAATTTTTCAACATAGTTCCGGACATCCTAGACAGTGCAATAAGAAAAGAAAAACTGGGTCGTATAAACATTAGAAAAAAGAAGCAAAAACACCATTATTTTCAGATGACTTGATTGTCTTCATAGTGAGCATTCATTGCGTCTCCAGCATCTGTTGCCTCTTCTTCTTGAAATAGCTCACAAACTTATCTTGTAGACTGACTCCTTCATACATTCTTGGTCCACATGATCTGGATGGAGCTTCTGCCTCAGCACCAGGAGTCAAGCACGTGATCCAGGCCTAATCAATCAAAACATTCCATGCTTCTGGGTTATTTTGTGACGGTCATGTGACTAACCACAAGGAGTCTGAGAATGAATTTTATACACCCAAAGGCCAAGGAGATATTATTTTCCACAGTGGCTGCACCATTTTGCATTCCTACCAGCAGTGTATTAGGCTCCAATTTCTCTACATGTTATTATCCTTTTGATTATAGCCATCCTAGTAGATAGGTGGTACCCCATTGTGGTTTTGATTTGTATTTCTCTGATGGCTAATGGTATTGAGCATCGTTTCATGTTCTTATGGGCCATTTGCGTATCTGCTCAGGGAAATATTGATTCAGACCCCTGGAGGGTTTTTTTCCCCTTCTAATTGTGGAGTGGGGAAGACCTTCCTAGACAATGCACCAACTCAGAAGTCTTAAAAGAAAAATTATTGAAAATACTAAAACTATGTGAAAATTTTAAACACCTATATTTTCAAAGACAGACACAGTTAAGTGAAAATCACCTCTCTGCTTTAAAGGAAAAAAATATTTGAAGCACATATAACAAGGGTTATTGTTAATAATATGCAAAGAAATTCTACAAATAAATAAAGAAAAATCAAACAACTCAAAAGCAAACTGGGCAAAGAGTAAGAATGAGCATTTCCCAGAATTGCCAATAGCTAGTGAACATATGAAATAATGCCCAACCAGCCTGCAGGTCTGGGACCACAAATTAAATGAACAAGGAATTACAGTTTTTTAACCATCAGTTTGGCAAACTTTTTAAAGATCAATATTATCCATTAGTATTAATCTCAGGACTAATTAGTACCAGTCTCAGGAAGTAGGAGTCTCAAACACCCAGCTGACGTTTACATCATTACAACCTTCTTGAAGTTTACGGCAGGACCTACTTGCATTGAACTATTAAGAGAAGTCATCTCAGGGTGGTAAGATTACAGATGGCTTTTGCTTTGTGCTTTTGTGTGCTCTTTGAGCATTCAGCATCAGGTATATTTTAGTTTTGCAGATGGGATCAGGGAATATTATTTAAAATTAACAAAGGGCCATGTTGTTTATTTATAGAACTTACAGATTTATAGAAATTACTTGTCGTGTATAATTGAAACTTTATACCTATCGAGCAGCAACTCTCTGTTTCCCCCTCTTCTCAGCCCCTGGCAACCACTATTCTACATTCTGTTGTCATATAATTGGAGTCATGCAGTATTTTTCTGTGGCTGTTTTATTTCACATAGCATAATGTCCTCAAGTTTCATCCATGTTGTCACCTATGACAGAATTTCCATCTTTTCATGAGTAAATAATATTCCATTGTATGTATATATCACATCTTCTTTATCTATTCATCCATTGATGGGGCATTTAGGTTTTTTCCATATCTTGGCTCTTTTGAATGATGCTGCAATAACACGGGAGTGCAAATATTTCTTCAAGTTCCTAATTTCAATTCATTTCAATCAGTACCCCAGAGTGGAACCGCTGGATCATGAGGTTGTTCTATTTTTAATTCTTTGAGGAAACTCCATACTGTTTTCCATAATGGCTGCATCATTTACATTCCTTCCAAGACTGTTCAAGGGTTCCAATTTCTCCACATCCTCATCAGCAGTCACTTTCTTTTTTAATAATAGTCTTCCTAAAAGGTGTGAAGTGATACCTCACTGCGAATTTTGATTTGCATTTCCCTGACAATTAGTGATGCTGAGCATCTTTTCACACACCTGTTGCCACTTGTATGTCTTCTTCGGAGAAATGTCTATTCAAGCTCTTTGCCCAGTTTGAAATTGGTCTATTTGTTTTTATGCTGTTGAGTTCCTTTCATGTTTTTTTGTACTAACCCTTTATGAGGATATAGAATTTGCAAATATTCTCTCCCATTCCATAGATTGTCTTTTCACTCTGTTGATTGTTTCCATTGCTGTGAAAAAGTTTTTCAGCTTGATGTAATCCCAACTTGTCTATTTCAGTCATGCAAGAGACGTTCTAGAGATCGGCTGTACACTATTGTACAGTAGTTAACAATATTGTAATGTATACTTAGAATTTCAAGAATATTGATCTCATGTTATACATTCTTACCACAATTATTTATGTACAAGAAATTATATATCTAACCTAATTGTCATTTGAATGACAATATATAATAAAGATATTCTTAGTGATATGCGGGCTTGGATAACCAGCCAGAGACCCATGTTGAGGACAGTCTTTGAAGTGTCCTTTAAGAAGGGAACTAAATTCAAGCAACAATGCAAGATATATCAGAAGCAAAGGTGATCAAAAGTCTTGGCAAAGCTATTTATTTGTCTGTTTTATTGATAGGATCAAAGAAAAAAAAAGAGAAGGGACCCACTATGACAAATATAAATCTTGGTAGCATAATTTTGAGTGAAAAAAAGAAATCTCCAAATGTTCTGATGCTCAACTATCGTTCCCTCAAGTTTGAAAACAAGTAAAACTGAAAAAAGTCTTACATTTAAACATACACATATATCTGATAAAATTATATATTTTTTGAAAAGAAAGAGAATGGTAAACATGATATTCAGTACAGTTACTCTGAGGGTGGGATCAGGGGAGAGGAAGGGACAGGAAGGGACAGGAACAGAGGTAGTTGTCCATTATCTGTAATATCGGGTAGTGGTCTGTGGGTGTAGAAATAAACAAAAACACATAAACAGAAAATAATGGGGAGCCACAGGTGAACCGATGATGCTAACATGCCAAGAGCTGTGTTGAGTATCACTGTAGCTTTGTGTACCGGAAGTCCCTAAGAAGTTGAAGTTAAGGAAATACAAGGCAGTTCCACTTACTTGTCTTCTTGGAGTTGCAAACTGTTTCACAGCCAGTGCTTGGAGCTTCTGCAAAAAGTTGGCCTGAGCCAGAAGTGGATTCCAAGGTTCACTTGTGCTTTCTGGCTGCCCAGCCATCTCCCCTCCACCCCTCTTAGACGCCTTGTGTTGCAAGGAAGGATGTGGACACATGGCCAAAGAGAGGCAGGATAGAAGGTAATCAAAACACAGGTATGGGGGTCAGAGAGCTTGGGTTCAGTTCCCATTCCTGCCAGAGAGGAGCGACTGTGGGCAAATTATTTAACTCCTCCGAACCTGATAAAATGATTTATGTACACAGTGATTGAACCTGATGAAAATATACACAGTCACATTGCAAAGTGCTTGGCACATGGCATATGCTCAAAAACATTAGGAAAAATGACTTTGAGAATGAGGATTGGAAGAATAAAATAAGAACAAGGAATAAGAATCACTTCTTCTTCTAAAAAAGAAATCCTTGGGGATTTAGGTTGGGTTCTTTGACCCAAGACTGTTGATAAATTCTGGAATTCTGTAATAGTTCCTCAACGTCTGTCACTTGACTTCAGTTCTGCTTTGCTTGCTTCTTAGTTTCCTAGTAAACATTTTGAAAAACTCCAATCTTATTTTTTCTGAGTGACGGGGAAAAGAGACTTGGCCGGAAGAGCCAGGAGGAGGCTATTGTGTTCCTGGTGAAGCTGCCCCCCCAGGCCTCCTGGTGCGCAGAGCCGGAACAGGGACAGTAAGTGGAACTCACATTTGTTGAGCCCCTACTCGGAGCCAGGCACTGTGTTCTGTGTTCTCTCAAAGGTCAGAACAAGTTTGGATAATGTCACATCCAGTCCTAAGATACCAAGACTCTATACACTAGGTGAGGAGTCAAAAATCTCCTGGGTCCGAGAGAGTGCAAGGGACCCAGGGAAGCTGGATGGCAGCAGTTAGCAAGCCCGCTCTCCGTCACCTTGCTCCAAGGAGTTTGAATGGTCGTGCCCTCTCGGGTCACCCCAGCAGGAGTCCAACTGCCTAGACTAGTGTTTGGATGCTAAGTCTTCCGCTCTCTCCAGGTCCCCCAGGGGTCTGATCTGAGCCCCTGCCTGAGTCCCGATGCCTCCACTCCCATTGCCAGTAAGGGCACAGAGGTGCAGAGAAGCGGGGCCATCAGCTTCCCCGGCATTTGGGAGCCAGCGGCCTCCGGGCCCTCCTGAGGTCATGTAGGCTCTGTGGGTCACCCAGACTCTCTCCCCAGTTTGTGCTGGGGTTTCTGGGAGTTTCCCGGATTGTCTCCAGTTTGCCTGTAATGCAGCCTCTTCTTCTGCATCCCGCTGCCCCTCCAGCTCCCTTCCGGCAAACCCTTGGGAAAGTGCCAGAGCTCCCTCTCCAAGCGTGCGAAAGCTCAGATCGCCGAGGGCCCCGGGGCCTGAGTGGCGGCTGGCACTGTGCATATGGACAGTGCACATGTGGGCTTGGTCCTAGGGCGGGTGGCGGCCCCCAAAGGTGGCCGTTGACAGATGGTGGTCCTGGCCCCGCGTTGACTCATCGGTGACATCTGAGTCTTCGTTGCGTTCGAAGCTACATCTTTTGTCTTCCTGCTTTCCTGAAATAAGGAATGACAAACAATCCCAGAACCGGAGCCACATGTCCCCAAATGCGTGTGGCTCAGGATCAGTCATGTTTTTCCAATTATCCCTTGTTCTGAATGCCACAGTTAATACGCGCGTGCACACTCACACACATACCCAGGACAATTTTTAGCCAGACATTCAGGCTCCTCTTTTCCCAGAACCCCATGGCCCTTCAAGGCTGTGCCCCACCCAGTCCCTCCATCCCTGCTCCACACCCCTCACAGTCCCCTGGCCCCTGGACTCACCCCTGCTCTGGGAAGGCCACTGTCTCAAGACAAGATGTACTTATTTTTGTGTTGCCTGGAATACCCTTTCACCCGCCTCGTGACATCTAATTCCTACCCATCCTTAAGACCCTTGCCGCCCCAAGGCGGTCCTAAGACCCAGTGCAAGGCGGTCCACCCTGACAGCTTCCCAAGGCCTGGTCCCCACGCCCATCTCTCTGAAGCCTGAATTCTGACCACACACATTCAAGGGTCCAAATCAACACCTCCCAGTCTCTTTGAATCTAAGAATTCTTATTATAATGTATTAAAAATTGTATTTTGAAAGGAAAAAAAAAAGGAAAACAGATTCATTGGAAATACAGATAAACAAAATAAAGAAAATAAAAATGACCCCATTCTTTCTACTTAGAGGTAACCACCATTCACATGTCTGTGAGGGTCTGAAAGGAAGGTCTTTTTCTAGACACACACACACACACGCACGCACATACACTCATTTTTTTTTAAAAAAAAAGAATTGAAATCATACTTACATATGGCTTCATAGCTGCTTTTTTTCATTCAACAATGTATTGTGAACAGCTTTCCGCAAAAAAAAAACCCTCCCTTTTTTAATGTCAAAAGATTCCACGAATGACCACATAAGAGCGCTTATATTTTATAAAAAAATTTTTATTATGGAAAGTTTTGAACGGACAAAAGTAGAGACAGCAGTATAATAGCCCCTCGTGTACTCATCTTCCAGCTTCAATAATTATTAACATTCTCTCCTTCTAGTTTCATTCACCCCCCACCCCCCTCCTTTTTTCCCTTGAGTGTTTTAAAGAACTCAGATATCACTTTATTTCGCTGTAAACCGCAGTTGTCTTTATAAGGTCTGCTGTTTGAGAAACTGCATGGTAACCCAAAGGCGGTCTGCAGGCAGGACCACTTCCGAGTGAATCTGTGTTTCATCCGTGATAGCAGCGTTGATGATTTGAAAAATCGTCACACATATACATGCAAGTTGTATTATTTATTTGGCCTTCGGTCGATGCTTGTAGGGCATATGGATGTACAGCTCCCTTGCAAGAGTTCCAGCCCACAAGCCGGCACTGCTGGTCTGATCCACTCACTCAGGCATTCAATCAAACTCTGCCAAGCGTTTGTCTCCAGTTGGTTCACACATGTGAGTTTTCTCTCCTAACCCCATGGCTCCACCATTACGTTTTCTGGGCTTCTGTCCTGCACACAAAGCTGAAGACATCAAACCAAATTCCGATCAGAAAGTTGCTTAACATGAGAGGTTGTGAGGTCCTCTGGGGTCTTCTAGACCCATCTCCTCATTCTGCAAGTGAGGAAACTGGGCTGTGGAGGAGGAAAGATGCCTTCGGGGGCAGAGTCAAAATCTCAGGCCTCCTCTCTCCCAGCCTGTGCTTGTTACTTTATCTGCCTTGGGGGCAGAAGGCTGTGGACCGGGCAGGGCCTGGGGAAAGTGCCATCCTGAGGATGGCGTCTTAGCATCTTTGCTGAGTGACCGCTGCGCTGGCTCCTTGTCAGGGGTTCCCAGGGAGGTCTGGGGCCTGAATTCTCCTGTTCACCTTCTGGCTTCCCTGCCCAGGGAGTCTTGAACATAGGGCTAAAATCCAAAAGGGAAACCAAGAAGCAGCTTCCTAATCTCTGAACGAGGAGCCAGCATCTCCCCAAGCAGGGCTGCTCCGACAAGCTGGGTGGACAGGACGCTCTGCCTGGAAGCCCAAGGGGAGCCTCCTGCCCCCAGCCCCCCGGGGTCTCAGCAGGTCAGAGCTTGTGGCAGGCTGCCCTGCCCACTCCCCTGTAGGCTGGGAGCGCCTGGTCCTCCTGGCCGGCCTCGGAAGGCTGATTCCCAGGAAGGGAAAGAGAGAAGAAGGTGGCACCTGAGGAAACCCACCCACTGTGAAAGCAGGGGACTGTCCGGCTCTGACCAGATCGCCAACTGGGCGAGTGAACGGCAGACAGGAGGGGAAGGAGGAGACGGTGGAGATCACTCCCCCACAGGCCCTCGATGGGAGAGGGGCTGGAGGGGCAACCCCATCTTGAGTCAAGTTGAATTGCGGGGTTCAGAATCTCGTGCCCTTCCTCAGCATTTCAAAGGCGCTAATGTTCACTATTTTGACTATATCCTGCGGTCCCTTGGTTAAAAGTGAGATCAGCCCATGTTTCTGCTGCTCGCGTGCTGTGCGCTCTGCAGGTACATGGAATGATGCTGCAGGAAGTCTGCCTGTTTTATTCCTGTTTTATTCCTGTTTTATCTTTGCTGTCCTGCTGCCAGAAGTTTTAAATCTGAAAACTTATTTTTCTCTCCCACCTTCCTTCTTCCTCTCCCTTCCTGTCTTCCAACCAGCTGCAACTTTGGGGCACCTACTGAGGGTCAGATTTTTTGTGAGGCTCAGGGCTTCTGCAGCTCTGAGGCTCCCAGATAAGGAGTGAGGCAGTTGAACAGAGACAGCATGAAGGAGATGGTACTGGGAGAAAAGCAAAGGAACAGTTGTAAAGGACTGGACCACCTTGAGACTCACCCTGGGCTTAGTGTGTCCCAACCCTCACCACTGAGGAAGGAAAATCGGAGTCGCCGCCGCAGCTGAGGAACCAAAACCTCTGCTCTGGGGTCCTGCCAGCAGGGCTCCTCCATCTCCAGCCAAAGTTGGGAGGCTCAGGATGGGACCCAGGCACTTTTAGCACAAAAGATGGGGGCACTGGCTCTTCAGGGTGTCCAGGCCTATCTTGAGAACCCCAGAAATTATTCAGGAATCCCATTCTAGTTCTTTCCTTTGGGTTAATAGAGTCCTCCACGTATTTGTACAAAAGAGTGGGCATGCGTGCACGTGTGCTCTCTCTCTCTCTCTCTCTCTCTCTCTCACAGACACACACACACAGTGGAATAAGGCTCCCCATCCTTCCCTTCCCATCCTACTGACTCTCCACCTTCCCTACCCCCTTGTCTAGAATGAGTGCAGCCTGCCCTGGGGATGGAGAAGGGCCCAGCTTGGGTGGAGGGCAGGTGCACGGGCCAGAGGGGAGCATGCTGAAAAGGGGGAACAGCCGATTGCAAGGGCCTGCGTCAGGCACATTTGTAGGACACGCTGCCTGGAATTTTTCCGGAGAGGTAGGGAATTTGGGTCTGAGTGTATTTTTAGCCCCGTCTTTTCCGCCCTCTTCTGAGCAAGGATTCTAAGAGCTTTCAGCCTGAGGTCATCTGTTTTCCTAGTCCCTGTTCCAGGGAAGCAGATGCCAGCATCACCACCTCACACGGAGGCTGCTGCCGCCCCGGCGCTGACCCCAGGAGAGCGACGTGTCCACTGGACCACAGGAGCAGCCTGTGGGAGGCCGCCCCGGGGCAGTGGAGCCGTCCCGAGCCCTGCCAGGATGTCACCCTTCTGCTCTGGCATGGCTCTAGAGGAGGCACTGAGGCTTCAAGACACCCCGCAGTGCCTGTCCCCACTTCATTTCAGGCCAACTTGGGCACCCCTCAGGCTGGAAGGAAGGCCCAGCCTCCAGGACTCCTCCGGTCAGAGGGACTCTGCCTGTCTCTCTTTCTATTTCTGGCTTCCTCCTCCTTCCCTGACACCCTGCGGGTGGTTACCAGGATCTGCCTTCTCCCAGCAGCATCTGTCCCACACCCCCGATCGCCCTCGGAAGAGAGCTCATCTGATTCTTCATCTTCTAAGGCCACATCCCGATCCAAAGCCTCGGTTCTAAGCTCTAGGCCCACATTTCTAAGTCCCTGGTGGACATGACTGCTGGGAAAACATGACCCCAAACAATTTGTCATCTTCCCTCTGGGACTTAACTCCTTTCAGTCATCTTGTTTCCCTTGGAGGTACCACCAGTCTACTTGGTAGACCAGAAACCCTAAGGCCCCTCACTGCCTTACCTCCCTTTCAGTGGTCGCATCTGTGGGGCCAACCGGTGTCCCTCAAGGTGCAGCGCCCCCCATTCCTGGGCTCTCGGATGTCTGCCTGTGGTCCCTCAACAGATAAAGCAGTCTTTACTGGGCATGTTTGCCCGAACAAACTAACAGGCCCTAATCTCACAGCAGCTCAGGCTGGCTCCCTTCAGCCCACGTCTCCACTGCAGCAGAGTCATAAACCCCACCACCCTTCACAGACCCTAAACCTCTCATAACCAATCAAAAACTTGTGCATGAGCCAGTCAGGCACCTCGTGACCTTCCCTTGTAAAGGACCCCAGCAGCCGAGCCCCGGCGCTCACACAGGCACCTCCCGTCTGTGTGGCCTGCTGTTGTCCATACAGCATCACCTAATAAACTCCTTTCCTATTTGCATCCTTTGTCTTTGGTAAGTTGTTTTACCACCCAAGCACCAGCCCGCCGGACCCCACAACAACATCCAGTGAGACGATGAGACAGGTTCTTTCTCAGCCCATCTTTTGTGTGATGCTCCATCCACCATTCCAGTCCCACTCGCATTGTTGCTTGGCTGGACGACCCCAGCAGCCTTCCGATGGTCTCTTCCCGGCAAGCCCTCCCTGCCCAGCCACTCTGTAACGCACTTCTCCCCAATCAAGCATCCTCGGTGTCACCTCTTCCCCTGTCTCCTCAAATCTCAGGTCCTCTCCTTGGTGTCCATGCCCTCCCCTCGTTCCCTCCCCGTTTCAGCTTCAGCTTCGCCTCTTCTCCACCTCCTCTCCTCCACCCCGAGTGTTCCCGGAACATGTCAAGTTTATTCCTGTCTCAAGGCCTTTGCTCTGTGGTTTCTCTACCTTTCTCCCTTCTTGCCAGTCTATTTCAAGTCCCAGGCAAGGATTTAATTCTCCAAAGGCAAGCTTTACTTTGTTTCCGAAAGCATATGACACATCCCAGCCTGGAATTGTCCTCAGAGGCAGTTTGAAAGTCACAGAAGAAAATCTGTCTCCTTTCAAAAATGTTTTTAAAATTTTTATTTTCCCCAGAATGGTATCACCGAGTTTGACCACTTAGGTTGATACCCTTGGGTCTTGCGAAAAGCGCAGAATAAAATGCAAAAAGACATGAAAGAGATTTACTAGGGGAAACACCTGTGAAGGATAAGGGAGCAGGAGCTGGAGGAGCGAGGGGAACCTTCAGAGGGTCTGCCCTGCAGGTCTGCCCTCTGTGAAGGAGAGAGGGAAGGAAGGAGGGCTGGGGAGGAAGAGTCTGAGGCTCAGTGCAGTCCCAAGAAAATCTCAGCCGTGACGAGGAGTCTGATGGGGAGCCCCTGAACCAAATTCACCTTGCCCAAGAGTCTTGCCTCTCCAGGAACAGGCCCGCGTTAATGGCCCTGCCGTGCTCTGTCATTTCCTGGAGCAGGCCTCGGCACCGACGCTGGGGTGGATCCAAGGGCAGCAGCCAGAGCTGTCTTTCCATATGCTCATCAAAGCAACAGTTCTGAGCAGAATATTTTTATGGCTGCCTCATGAGGCTTAATTTCTGCTTCTGAAGAAAGATTAGAGTAAGGGCTCAGATTCTGAATCATTCCAGAGTTGAAGATTAGTGTCGAAATTGGCATGCACTCCGCATTCCTAAAGAGAATTCCTTGAGAGAAAGGGGACTCGTCTTTATTATCACATCAAGGCACCGTCACCATCATTACCACGCTCGCACCATCATTTCCACCCTCATCACCATCATCACTAGTATAGCCACCTTAACTGTCGTCATTACCACAGCACTTCATCACCACCCTCACCACCATCACTGACATCGACTCTGCCATCATTGCGATCACCCCCATTAACATCATCACCACCGCTCTCACCGCCATCACAGTTATGAAGTCAGAGAGTCTGGTGCATGGAAAAGAAATCTAACTCCAAGGCCCAGCACCTGGGCTTTAACCCTGTGTCTGCCACGGGTTTGCTGTGTGACCTCAGGCAACTCTCTACCTCTGTGAATCTTTATTTCATTTTCCCATTTAGCAAACAATTCCAGTGCCTCTGCTCTGAGTCAGGCGGTCCTGCGTGAAGCAGAGAGTATTATTGTAAGTCGGACTGACTGCCAGTTCTGCGGCCAAAGAATCGGTGGCATTGCCTGATGATTGACCACACCCAAGGCTTCCTGAAAACAGTGGCCATGGCAGCTGCGGAATGGGATGTGACCTTGCCCGGGTTAGACTACCCCAGGGCAATAAAAGACGTTTTATATTTTATCTAGTTCCTGTGGGGAGCCAATAAATGCATGACTAAACTCAAGGGCCTCAGGAAGGATGAGAATATTAGATAGAGAACTTAGGGCTCAAACTTGAGCCCAAGTCTACAGAGGCCCGGGGACGGGAGGCCTTTCCCGTTGGTGGCTCGGCACAGTATGACTGAGCGGGGCCTGTGATTCTCGGCCGCTGAGTGTTCTCTGGAGCTGCTGGAGGAGGGTGGTGGCTGAGGTGGGGCCTGTCTGGGACAGGGACAGGAATGTTGCTAGAATACAGCTCAAGGGTGAAATAAAGGCCATCGGCCCTGGGTGATGACAGAGGCAGCTGCTGCAAGCCAGAGTCCCAGCCACATCTGGGTTGTTGATTGCACAACCCAGCTGTCGGCTGGGCCTTCTCACTCCCCAGTGGGATGGGCTGGCTGGGGACCGGAGGAGGGTGGGCTAGAGGCCTTGGGAAAATTCAGCACCTGCAGGTGAGTCTGGGGAGTCCCTCCTCCTTCAGAGGATGCTCTGGCTGAGGATGAAGGTGGGGGCGGGAAGCCAAGGGGTCCTTCTCAATTTTCACTATTCCTCTCATTTCCACCACCCCTTGCTCTCTGGGTCACCCCCGTGTTCCTGAAAAGGGAATTTCCATAGTTCCCTTCCCACCCGTCCTGGGGACAGGGCAGGGGTGGAGGGTGAGTTGAGGGGCAAAGAGGAGATGGAAATTCCCTTAAAGTTGGTGATAGTGGGGGATGCCATGTGTAGGACCGAAACTACAAATCTGTGGCTTCAGGTCCATTCCAGGAAGGCTGTATTCTCTGCACCACTCCCCCACCCCCGTCCTCCATTGCCGCCTGGAACCCCTGCACCCAAGGGCCCTCTGTTCCCTGGACCCTGAAATAGGTGCTGATCTTGCTTGGGCCATCCGCCCTTTCATCAGTCTGTGCCCCTCATCTGACCCCTCCCCACACACATGTTAAGGCTGGGACTTGGCAAGAGGAAGGCGGAGACCTGGGTCATCCCTGAGGTCAAGACGCCTGCCTCACTTTGGGAAAGGAGTTCCCCCCATGCCTCCCCCACAGGACTGGGGTTCCAGAGGGAATGCGTGCAGAGTACCCCAGGGAGGGGAGAGCAGCTGGGGCCCTCCTGCTTCTTCATGGTCAGGAGGAGCTAGGCTCTGTGATGGATGGGACACTGCTGCTCATTTTAGTGTTGTTTTTTTTTTCTTTTTTTTTCTGAGAACTGGCACAGGAGCCCAGAAGATATGACAGTTCCTCAACTCAAAGATGTTACTGATCATGAGAACCACTATCGATGTAATTAGAGGTTTTCCCTTGGCTGTGTTATTGTTTGGTGAGGTGGGAAGCGGATGAATTGCCTGGCAAGGACTCAAGGTCCTCTCCCGTATGAGAAGATTTTTGCAGCAGGATTTTGGGTTTTCCAAGATGCAGGCAGAATTCTAACTGCCCACGTTTCTTTCTGCAGTTGTGGCTTGGATGGAGGTGAGGGAGCTGGGTGAAAAAGTGGAGTCATCTGTCCTCTTTCATGACTCCATACCGAACTCACTTCTCATTCAAGGGGGCACGGTCTCTTGAAGCACCAGAAGAGACCTTAAAAGACACGTCCAGGCTTTGCTCAGATATGTCTAGGGGCAGGAATCTCAGAATACTGCCCCACACATCCATCCTATCTCAGGACCACCAGGAGGGTGAAAGATTTCTACTTCATTGATAAAACAGATTCCTTTGGAACCCTGAGGTTTGAGTTCTCCCCTTGAGGACCACAGAACGCAAGTCCCATCCCTTAAGAAAATGGCATATCTTCTTAATTTTCTCTTATTTTGCTGAAATTTCACACCTAGTTCCTTCCTTTTAAAAAGTGCTTTCTAGATTCCTCCCCATCTAGGTGTCCTCTCTGTTTGTCCATGTCTTTTTATTTCTTGTGGATTTTTTTCTTTTTCTTTTGTCATTGTTATTTTTTTAAATGGAGGTACTGGGGGTTAAATCCAGGACCTCGCACGTGCTAAGCATGTGCTCGACCACTGAGCTATACCCACCCCAACCCTATCCGTAGCCTGGAATCCTAGCTAAACACTGTGCTTTGGTGATGACATGGAGCCCACGGGACCCTTCTCAGTGATGACATGGAACTTCTATCTCCCCATTCCAAGCCCACACAGCTTTTTTTGCGTCTCTTTTGTTTATTTGTCTTCTACTGAGGTTATAGTCAATAAAAATTCTTAGGCCCTTTACACATCATGGTAGTCTGCTATATTCCGGCAAACTGGGTTTGATTGTTTCCTTTGACTTCAACATAAAATTTTGCATTGAATTTGTATTTTAAAACACTTCCTTTTGTTAAACCGTCTTATAATTTCAGTCAATATATTAGCTTCGTTTTGCTGCTATAACAAATTATCACAAGCTCAATGGCTTCAAACTATACAAATTTATGTCTTACAGTTCTAGAGGCTGGAAGTTCAAAATGGGCTTCACTGGGCTAAAATCAAGGTGTGGGCAGAGCTTCATTTCTCTGGAGGCTCTGGGAGAAAATCAGTTTCCTTGTCTTTTCTATGTCTAGAGGTTTTCCACATTCCTGGGCTCACGGTCCCTTCCTCCATCTTTAAAACAAACAGCGTAGCATCCTCAAATATCTCTCTGTTTCTGTCACCACATCTCCTTCTATGACTCTGAAAGATTCTTGTGATTACATTGGGCCCGGCCAGATAATTCAGGATAATCTCTCCTTCTTAAGGTGTTTAATGTAACCACATCTGCAAAGTCTCTTTTGCCATGTAAAGTAACATATTCACCAGCTCCAGAGAATAGCACCTGGAGATATATATATATATATATTTTTTTTTTTTGGTGGAGGCACATTATTCTGTCTACCACAGCTAGTCAAGATATTTTTTAGTCCTGATTCTACTGCTTAATATATTGGTTATTCCCATTAACCATTAAACTGAATAGCATCAAGTCATTACCCTCATCCAAATAATTGATTACAATGTTAAAGAAGACAGGGACCAGTATAGATTGCACATGAAAATCCCTCTTCAGGCTGATGCTTATTCATTAATAAACACTCTTCAATTATGATGCTCCAGGGAGCTGAGTCTATAGATAGCCTTACTTTTCTTCTTTTCCTTCCTTTTCTTTTACTTTCCCTCCCTTCTTCACATGAATCCAATTTGTACAAGCACTGTACCAAGTTCCAAAATATAGGAAGAGACAAGATAGAAATGGTCCCTTCCAAGCTGGATCTGATGGTATACTGGTGGAGAAATATTATTCAACAATTATACCAGTTAATATTAAATTTGGCAGTGACTGCTAGAGATCCAGATTCAATGCCTGAAACAAAAAACTGTTTTCACTCCCTCATGAGAGAAGCCTAAGGGTAGACAGCCCAGAGGTGGTAAGATACACATTTATCCTACTTTGAAGGCACACATCTATTTCTGTTTTCATGGAAGGTACTTTTTTTCCCCCTGCATTACTCTTGCTCAATCTATCTACTGTCTTCTTAAACAGTATGAAGACCAAGCACTACTTTTTACTAATATGTTATTTTCCAATATTTCATTCCCACTTATGTACTCCTTCAAAGTTAACCATCATAGTAATGATTGTTTTCTAGAATCAATACTTGTTTATATCTACCTACAAGTTGATACATTTCTTTCCTTGCTATAGTTTCTCATTTCTCATTGCTAACTTCTGGGTTTAATTTCTTCCCTCTTGAAAACACCTTTCTTTTTTTTTTTTTTTTTTCAGTGAGGGCTTATGAGTAGTATACTTCCTCTGTCTTTATGAAAATACTGTTTCATTCTCACTTTTGAAATATGCATTTGCTGGGTATGGAATTGTAGTTGACAATTAGCCTCATTACTTTGAAGATGATCCAATTGTCAACTGACATTTGTTGTTGATGATGAAAAGTCTGCTGTCGGTTTAAATGCTGTTCCTTTCTGAGTAATCTGTCTTTTCCCTCTTGCTACTTTTAATATCTCCCCATTATCTTTTGGGTTCTGTAATTTCACTATGATATGTCTACATAGGGATTTATTTTTGTATCCCTTGTTTGAGGTGGTTATTTCCTGAATATAAGTCATGTCTTTCACCAGAATGTAGAAGGTTCTCAGCCATTATCTTTAGATGTTGCTTCTCTCCCATTCTCTGTTCTCCCATTCAGAAACCTCTGTTAGAAACATGTTGTACTTTATCATTCTACTCTCCACATTTCTTAAACCCTCATATATATTTTCCATTTGTGTTTCTTTCTGTCCTACAATTTGGGTAATATTCTCAGAACCGTCTTCCAGTTTACTAATCCTCTATTCAGCTACATTTAATGTACTCATCCATTGAGGTTTTTTTTTTTTTTTTTTTAAAGAGGAGGTAGTTAGGTTTACATATTTTATTTTTAGAGGCATTACTGGGGCCTGAACCCAACACCTCATGCATGCTAAGCATGCACTCTACCACTTGATGATTCTATTTTTTCATTTTTTCATTTCTAGAAGTTCTATTTGGTTCTTTTTCAAGGTCATCTGATCTTTTTTAGAGAGCATTTTTGGTTTTTTTGCTATATATTTAATTTTGGTCTTTAATAATTTTTAAATCTTTGTAATTAATTTTAAAGGGTGTTAATTTAAATTTCATCAAATCCCTGATATTTCAATAATTTCTCATTTATTTTTACACAGTGTTTTTATGATAAATGCACAATTGTTGTTATTTAGCTAATTAATTTGCATTCATTTCGTGCCAAATGTTTACCAACTGAACAAGTAATCTCTCATTCTCTCAGTGCCCTGGGATGCTGGTAGCATTCTTTTTTTTTTTCTTTTTTTCCAATTTTCAGTTTTATTAGGTAGAGTTGTTACAATTTGATTGCAACATACACAATATATTGCATGTAAATACATATATACAGTATACTGCACATTTGTTTAGTTTACATATAAGTACCATTTATTGTTTCTAAGAATAGCTTAGAGCTTTATCTTTTTAAACTTACATAGTTATCAAAGGAATAAAACCAATCACAAAATAAGAATCAACAGAATGCTATAATTCAATCATAAAGGACAGTGAAGTGTGCTTTCATGTATTCAAGAAATCATCTAAGTTATAAATAATAAGTAGTTAATTTGTGTCCTTTTTTTTTTTAGAGCCCACATATAAGTGATATCATATGGCATTTTTCTTTCTCTTTCCAGCCCACTTCACTTAGAATGATGATCTCTAGGTCCATCTATGTTGCTGCAAATAGCATTATTTTATTCTTTTTTATGGCTGACTAGTATCCCATTGTATGTATATATATACCACATCTTCTTTATCCAGTCATCTGTTGATGGACATTTGGGTTGTTTACATGTCTTGGCTATTGTAAATAGTGCTACTATGAACACTGGGGTGCATGTGTCTTTTTTTTTTTTTTTTACCATTTAATACTTTTTAGAAAACTACATCCACAAAGTAGGAATGTAAAAACTAACTTTCTTAGCCTTTCATAGATTTTATGACATTAGATAGATAGATAGATAGACAGATAGATAGATAGATAGATAGAACAAAGCCAAAACTATATGCTTATCAGGAAAGCATTAGAGGCATTCCCTTCAAAATCAGGAACACTACAAGGATTCCCCCAATCTCCTTTACTACTTAGCAGAGTGCTGTAATTCCTGGCAAATGCTATGAGGAAAATCAAACAAAGTTGTGCAGCTTGAAGCAAAAGTGATCAATAACTTAATTCACAATAGCATGATTAACTGTCCTTTTTTTAAAAACATTTTTTATTGAGTTACAGTCATTTTACAATGTTGTGTCGATTTCCAGTGTAGAGCACAATTTTTTCAGTTATACATGAACATACATATATTCATTGTCACATTTTTTTCCACTGTGAACTACCACAAGATCTCGTATCTATTTCTCTGTGCTATGCAGTATAATCTTGTCTTTTTGAATTGTATTTTTCTCCAGGTATATGCCCAGGAGTTGGTCTCTAATAATTAAAATGTTTAATTTTATAGTATCCATCAGATAGTTCTATTATCTGAATTCTTAAGAGTCTAATCCAACTGCTTGTTTGGTTTACTAACTCTTGCTGATGACATAATGTTTTCTTTCTGAGTTTCATCTTCAAGGGTCTTCTTTTGTAGGAATCCAGTGCTATCTGGGTTGAGTACTTGGTCTTCAAGGACTTTGTGTTTGCCTCTGCCGGGCATCCGAGGGACATCACTGGGATGGAACTACGTTTCACGAGGACCCTTCAAGGAGTGTAAACATAAAGCCAAAACCTGCATAAGGACAGATGAACAGCTAAACATCCCCAGAGGTTAGTTTTTCTCTACATCTAGATCGTAGACAAAGAAAGTAGGTAGCTAAACATTATTCTATTCTATTCTTGGACTAAAGGTACATCTCAAGATTGTGACATTACGAAGAATGATAAATTCCAACTCTCCAACTTTAGGGGACATATCTTTCCTGATTCCATGTGAGAATTAAAATCTGAGCTTCTTAATTCCTGGAGTTCTAGAAATCCCTAATATTAAGAGACCATTCAAAACATATTCTCTGACCTCTGATTGGTGGAAACCCAACCAATCTCTTTCACATGATGGAAAAATAGACAAATAGAGAGAAACTTACTGTTTTTGAAGATAACTTAGGCTTTCTGTTGAGCATTACCCAATTTAATTCTCAGAGCAACTGTAAAGACAAGTATTATTACCCTCATTTTTACAGATGAAGAAACAGGCTTAGAGAGGTTAAGTAATTTTCTCAAAGTCACACAGCTGGTGAGTTTCATTGCCAGGTCTTAATCCTAAGTTTGAAAGATGCCACAGGCTTTCTTTCATTTTATATATACTTTAATAGATATTAAAAATGCTATCTACTTCCATCTTTAAAAAAAAATGCTTCCCATCAGCTAATGCCTTCATTCGCAACTTAACCACAAAACAGATGTTCTTGAAAGACTGGTGGATCATGATCCCTATTCAGGCCCCCTCTTTACTATCAGACGTCTCCCCCCATGGTACCCTGGGACCATTTCTTCTCCGTTCTCCAGTGAGCCTTCTAACTGCTATGACTATGGCCCTTGTTGACCTTGATTTTGGCAGCTTTTTAAAAATTGTTCCTTGACTCTTTGTTAGAACACTTCCTCCTTTGGCTTCTTGAGTTCTTCTGATTCTTCATTTGCTTCTTTGTTTTATGTCTCTTCCTCTTTTCCGCTTCCAAAGTGTAGGTGTTTTCTCCCTCTCCCTCATACTCTCCTTGAGCCTTCTTTTACTCTCTTCTCTTCCTGATGGTCTCAGCAGTCCAGTGGCTTTGACCTCCACTTCTAAGCAGGTGACTGGAATTTCTGTCTCCAGCTTGGGCCGGTCACCCCAGCTTCAGATCCCTCTGTGCAACCACCTACCAGACATCTCCACTGGATGACTCACAGAGACCTCAAATTCAACTTACCCAAACCTCTACTCATCATCTTCCTCCTAAAGCTTGCCTTGGTCTCATCATAGAAAACACCCTATCAGTTCCCATTCGTGCATAGATCTCTGGTCTTCCCATCCCTTCCATGGCTTGACCATCACCTAACAAAAATTTTCTGCCCTTGACTCATTCTAAGATCCCACTGTTCCTGTGGTCTTGCTTCCATGACCTTCCCCTTGTTGTTCCCCTTGCCTTGAATGCTCTCCTTGTTGCTGGTTTTTAAACCTTACCCGATCTTTAAAGTCCACTTCAAATTTAACTCCAGTATGAGCCATTACTCATCCCTGTCTCCTTTAAACAAACTCCTTAGTACATTGTAACAGATGCTGTCAGTGCCCATATCCTCTTTCCCTTTCCATTTTAGTGCATTCTGGCTCAACCTCCAACCAACAGAGCTCACACTTATTTTCCTGTGGGGTTTCTCTGGTTACCAGTAGCTTTGTTCTCTGTGCAGCAGGCTAGAAGTATTGGGGTATTAACACTCCCTGAAAATAGCTCTCAACCAATAAAATACCCGGCTCCCTTACTCTTGGGTAAAGTTACCTAATGAGCATCTTAGTTGGCCCCTAGAGAACCCCCAGTGGAATTAAACTTCAGTTGCTCACAGTGATAGCCCCCGTTGACTGCCCTCCCCTCCCTGTCTCATGTCCCCACTCCAATACTTGTGCTTCCTGGAAACACTTCTCGAATAGACTACCTTACTGAAATCCTTGTCTCAGAGTCTGCTTCTGGGAGACCCCAATTAGGATACATGTGGTCTGTGCCTCTCCCAACATACTTGGCTCCTGGAGAGCCAAGCTGGCATTTATCTCTTTCCCCAGTCCTGGTGAAGCCCCTGCACACCAAGGGTGAGGAAATGGCAGTGTAATAAAGAAGCTTTGGGGGCTACAGAGAAGCAAGCCAGGGCCTGCTTATGGTATCTCCTGTATCTCAGAGGAGGATGCTGGATTCTCATCACAGGCTCTGGGCTGCAGGGGTACGACTGAAGCCACATGAGGAGAACTCCCAGAGGAGAGAGGCAGGGGATGCCGAGTCCTTAGTGATGTGAAGGCCAGCCTGGGAAGGCACAGATAAAGGTCAATGATGAAAAGATGGTTCTGGAAAACCAAAAATGAGACAAGCAAAGCTGAGAGTCAAGAGTGGAGAAGAAGGAGAAGATTTACCCTAAAAAGGGGCGAACAATGAACCTTAAAGAACTCTGCTATAACCTGAGCGTGCCAATTTCACCTTCTGTCCCAGGTAGGTCCCACTTTACTTTTGCAGCCTCACAAGGTTTCTCCAGGCCAGTGGCACGCAGAGTCCCATGCCCTGGGTACCTGCCTGCCCACCAGCACCTTAGTGAACCAGTGCCTCTCCTGCGAGCCTAGGGCTCTTCCAGGATCTAGACAGCAGGACTCAGCTTCCTTAGTGTTCTGACGCCTCCATCAGATATTTACCAAATGTCTGCTCTGCTATTACCCCAATCTTTACCTCTGAGTTGTCCCTGACTCACTCTGGTCCTTTCCTCTCTGTCCCTCCAGGACAGGCCTGGGAGCCCAGTGGTGCTGGGAACCATTCTGAATGGAGTGTTTCAGGCCCTCAGTGCTGCCCTCCACCCTCTTGGAGGCTGGAATTGTACAAATAGCACATTCCTTCCGATAAATACCCCAAACTCATCTGCATGCCCCTCAGGCGGAACTGCAGAGGCCCTGGTCCTGGAGCAGGTTTGGAATGTGTCCGAATTTACCCAGGGGGAGGGAGCAAGGCCAGAAGGCCCCAGAAAGCTGGGCCTTGGGCCAGCATTGGCTGAGATGCCTTCCTACCTGCCCCAGAGACAAGGACCTCAGGCAGCCCTCAGCCTGCCTGCCCAGGGGAGGAAGTGCGGATTCTGCAGAAAGGTTCAGGCTCTAGAAAGATAAATAGTGTTGGGGGTTGGGGGGGGCAGATGGGGAGCAGCATGGAATAATGAAAGTTGTCAGGTTTTTGAAGAATTGTCCCTGGCAACTCGACCCACTAAACCAAGAGATTTAAACTGGGTAGAAGCTGTGTGGCTTCAGGCTAGGCACCAAAAAGGACATCACTGAAAATCAGTTTAACAAGGCAGTGTTGGTCACCTGCTCTCGGTTCTCAGGAACAAGGGAAGAAGACGTAATCACCCACAGGAAGGAGACATCCTTACTATCTTCTAACCACCTGCTCTAAACCTTCTCCCCGGATCCCTCCCCAACCCTCATATCCCCGGGGGCAGGGGAGTCCCTTCTCTTGAGAAAGGCTCGTCTCTCCTTCCATGTCCCTTCCGCAGGCCGCCCTGGCTCCCTGTCATCCTGTAGGCTCTGATTCAATTTCCTCACAGGAACCCTGGCTCTCAGTCAAGTTCCCCCACCCCCACCACTGTGTCCCCGTGTTACCCCCAGAAATGATAGTATGTATTTACTCATTCACTTCCTCCTTCTCCTTCTTCCTATTTTTAAACCAAAGATCAAACCTCCTCTCTCTGGCCCTGCCACTCGACTACCCCTCAGGACTCAGACCATGGGGCTTGCCCAAGAAAGCCAGACGGGAAAAGGCATCACTGGGTATAGGAATAGCAGGCATGGGGTGAAGGGGGGAGGAGGTGGAGGCTAGGAGCGGCTGCCACAGCGTCGGAGCTGTGGTGGGGGACCCAACCCAGCAGAGCACCTCTTTCCCGTCACTCTTCCTGGAGCATCCTCTTGGCAGGGACAAGGTTTGGACTGGAGGCCCCCCAGGAGAGGACTCTCAGGCCTCGGGTCCCAGGCCTCAACTCCACAGGCCTGACTTAAAAACCACTGGCTTAAGAGAAGTTGGATGGAGTTTTCCCTGGTGCTGACTGTGAAGCTGAGATTACTCAGGGCTCCTGGCAAAGTTCCTGGCAGAAATCATAGGAAGTGACTGGTATGGTAATTAGAGTGACAGAGAAGGCTGAGGCCCAGTTCAGAGTGAGGGTGGGGTCATTCCCATTGTTCTGTTTCTCATCTCCTCTTCTCAGCCACAGGCTGAACCTCTAATGGCCTCGGCAGGCTGGAGTTTGACCCCAATTCTGTGGTAGGGATCCCCACTCTTCCCCAATATCTGGTCTCCTCACCTTCTAGGTATGTGGGGGATTGAGTTTCCCCACCCCCTGTAACTAAGGGTGGTCATGTGATGTGCTTTGGCCAGTGAACTGCGAGCTGAAGGGATGTGCACCCCCTTCTGGTGGAAAAATTAAATTGTCTGCGCTCAGCTCGCAGCCTCTGTCTTCGGCAAGCGCCGCGGATGTGAGGGTGCAAAATTAAGACATTACACTGAAGGAAGACCCTGCCCTGGAGAGTCACCCAGATCTTTGCTATTTAAGTCAGTAGTATTTGAGGGCTATTTGTTACTGTGTCATGACCTGGTCTGTTCTGACTGATACCAAGCTGAGCCCAAGATGTCTTCTGGGGGGCGGGGAAGAGGGGAAAGGAGATATAAAAGTCATCTTCCAGGATGTCTATAAAGCAACTGGGGGAAATGGGATAATCTTGAGTTTAATTCTGATTGGCAAGAAGAAATTAAAAATGACACAAATGAACTTACTTACAAAACAGAGACAGACTCACAGACATAGAGAACAAACTTGTGGTTACCAGTGGGGAGGGATAAATTGGGAATTTGGGATTTGCAGGTACTAACTATGATAAATAAAATAGATAAACAATAAGGTCCTGCTGTATAGCTCAGAGAACTATATCCAATACCTTGTAATGGCCTATAATGAAAAAGAATATGAAAAGGATCACACACACACACACACACACACACACACATAACTGAATCACGATGCTGTACACCAGAAATTAACACAACATTGTAAATTGACTATATTTCAATTTAAAAAAAGAAATCAATTAGAAAATTGAAAATGAGAGGAATCCTGATAGTGACTTACGTAGCTAGAGTGATTTCCAAAAGCTCTGAGGAAAACACTCATTCATTAACTCAGGCCTTCAGTCAGTCCTTTTCTGTTTATTTGTCCAACAGTTACTTGCTGAATGCCACGCATGATGCTACGATCCGGGACACCGAGAGAGAATGTAAGGCCACTTCCCTTGAGAAGCTTGTGGAATGCAGAGGCCTTTACAGCCGGGAATCCTAGGAGAAATGCTGCCTGGAGAATCTTGAATGATCACGGTAAGGAAAGGAGAGAGAAAGAGCTTAGGCTTGGATGTAAGAGGCAGGAATGGATGCAGGAGGTGGAAAGAGGCTCACAGCCCAGGTTGAGAAAACTCGAAACTGCATCGCAGTCACTTACTGAGCATCTAGTATGTGCCAGGCATTGCTCAGCCAAAGACCTGCTTTGGCTCAAAGATGCTCTAGATGCTAGGAGGGTGCAGAGGTAAACAAGGCCTGCAGAGAATCAATGTGCAATATTGGTCTAACTAATAATGTAATATTGAACATCAATGTGATGAAGTGTGTGGTGAGAGTTGCAAAGGAGTGAATATGGAGTGAGTGGCTCTGTCTAGGCACTGGGCATTGAGGGAAGGCCCTGGTATGTGAAGACTGAATAGGGGTTTACTGTTCACCATTCACTCATTCATTCATTAAACCTCCCTTTCAGGCCCTGGTAAACCTGGATGAGGGCTGTCTGGGAGGGGCCCTGCCCAGATGCAAAAGCCCAGGGTCAGGCTGAATCAGGGCAGCAGCCCCCCCACCCCCAGGGCAGGGGCAGCCCCACAGCAGTGGGAACCCTGTGTCCTGGTTCCAGGGAGAAGCCACCAGCCCCGGTGAACAACTGACTGAGGGATGAGGTGAGGGCTTTGAAAGGAGACAACCCAATGTCAAAATCTGAAAAGACCGGGCTAGGGTCAGAAAGGGGAGCTTTTAGGGAGGAGCCTGAACCACAGCCCTAGCCTTGACGTGGCTGGTGGGTGCTGGCTGCATAAAGGGGGCAGATTGGTAGCTGACCACAACGAACGGAACCGATCTGGACAAAGAAAACTTTGTCGGATTTTAAAATCACCAAAGTAGACCTGCTTTGGCTCAAAAAAGAAAGAGCCATCTGACCACACTGTGTGAGGGATGGGCTTTGTTCAGGACCAGGGAGCATCAACTCTTGTCATCCTGAAAACAAGATGGCAGTGAGAGGCTATGTCCCAAGGTGTAAGCTGAGGTTCCCACCATTAGTCTGGAGGGATGTTGGGCAGCTGCCAAGACCTGAGCATCCCTGACTGGGGCCACAAGACTGCCTGGCTCACACCTTAAGAGGGCTAAGAGCCCCAGGGCCTTCTGGAATGGCTGCAGACGAGGTTGGCCCCCACAGGCCCAGCTTCTGGGGGCCCTGGAACCCTGTGCCCAGACTTCCCCACTCTTAGGCCAGGACTCCAGGGCTGTCAGGGCCTTTTTCACATGTGTGTGTGATTTCTTGGTTGATGTGGGTCTTTTTCTGTCTTTAATTAAATTCCTTTTGGAAAAGATCCATCTCTGCAGAACCAAGGGATGAAAAGTTTTCAGTTTTGTTGTTGAGTTTTGTTTTCACCCTGTCTGTGCCGTGGCTTGGGGGCCCTTCATGACAGGTTTTCATGCTGGGGACGGCAGGCACCTGACCGAGCTGGGTGTGTGAAGGAGGTGTTGAGTGAGGGGCCTACGTGAGGCCAGACAGGTGGCAAAGCCAAGGCAAATGTCTTCCTCTCAGACTTACACACACCTCCCCGAAATGCCCACCCTCGGGGAGCTTCCTGGAGGACATGAGCCCCTGCACACCCGCCACCGGCAGCCCTGACCACCCCAGCTTCGCCCCCTCCCTCCCAGGCCCACCCCTCTCCTCCTGTGTGGCCACGTCCCAGCCTGGACACTCCATCTTCAAAGGAAGAAGACAAAGCCTGCTTGTTGCTCCGTATTTGTCTTGGGAGCTCCTGTTCCTCGGAGAGCCTCCTGGCCTCCCAGGCCAGGAATAGCACCGAGTCTATGAGGCCGGCCAGCCTGCCTGCCCCGCCAGACCTTCTGAATTGCTTGTTTTTATTAAAATTCTTGTGCACGCGCAATCCCGGACGGTGTGTGGATCTTGGATGAGGTGGTGTGGGGGGACCTGGGGAGAGGAAGGCCTCAGGCTTGTTCGGCCTGGTGTTTATCTGGCCTGCCTTTCCAGAGAAGTAGAGAATGGAAGCCCATAAAAGTGACCCAAGAGTGGTGCCCCAGAGTGTGGTGGAGTGTGACAAGTTCCGTGGCGGGCCTTGGCCTGGCTCTGGGCTGCCAGCCCCCAGACGATACAGGAAGCCCTCAGGAAAGCTGTGGGGACAGAAAAAGGACAGGGCCCAGCACTGCGGGGCAGAGCTCAGAAGAACTGCTCCCTCTCGGCTCCTACCTGTAGACTCCTGCAGGGCGACCTGACAGCTTGGCAGCTGTCCCCTGCCCACAAGCACCCTTCTGAAGCCAGCGGGGGCTGCCTGTGACAACTTCAGCAATGTGAGCCTGTTGGGAGCAGGGTTGGGCTCTTGGCTTCCAGTTTTTCTCCAGGGCCAGCCTGGTCCCAGGCTCTGAACCCGACGCTCTTCGGAGCTATGTGTGTCACCTCCCCAGGCCCAGACATCCTTCAGTATCCCTGCATACTGGGTAGCACTGGCCCCAAACCCCAGAGTAAATCTGTCCTGCACGGCTGGAGCTGTGCAGAGAAACTCTGCTGCCATCATCCCGTCCCCTTTACCTGGAGATTGGTTTCCTTCTTGCCCCACCAATCTCTACCCTCTGGAGCCTTTAAGCCAGTCATTGTCCTGGGAGGCCCTCGGCAAGACAGGCAGGTGATGGGAACTTCCAACCAAAGAGCGCACTTTGCCACAGCTGAAGACCTAGCGTTATGGTCCCAACATAACGTCTGGGCTCTGAGCCCCTGCTGAGGTGACCACCCCAAAAGACCTGCGGGGATGTGGTGGAGGGCGCAGGGGTGGGGGAGCAGTTTTCGAGTCAGGAAATTGCAAAAGTTCCAGTGTCTGCAGCCAAAGTCTCAGTGTGGAAAATTTCAGGCTCCAAGCAGGGTTCCAGAGGAGGGGGAAAGGAGCCCTGGGGCCAAGATGCTTGTCCTGGGCTTCCCAGGCTTGGGCTGTCCCGCCACGGGCAGGAGGTGTGGCGAGGGCGCGAAGCAGTATATTCCTGCAAACCCAGAGAGCCCAGGGCTGCTGGCTCATGCACTTTCGGTGCCCTGAGGGGGTCTACACTGGGCAGAGAACAAAGCGTGCAAAAGGGTCCTCGTTCCCGGGGAGGGCTATAGGGGAACCCCAGCCCCTGGTGTTCAGGAGGAAACCGAGGCACAATGAGAATTTGCTCTAGACAAGATCAGAGTTTCAGTGCGGGGACTGCCTCCCCCACATGAGGGGTGAGCATCCTAGTAGGACATAGGAATGGGGTGCAATCGTAGGGGAAGATTTAGGGTAGGAGTGATGGGCTGGGCTGGGGACGCCTTCCCCGCCCCTTCTCCCGTCAGATTCATTGCAGGGGCTTCGCTGAGGGAAGAGCTGAGGCTAAGGGTATCCAGGACGATAAAGGGATGAAATTAAATGGGGGTGGGGGTGTCAGGCCCAGGCATAGAGGCCAGAAGTGGCTGCAGCCCTGTCCAAGCTGCCAGCCAAGACTTCCTGCCCACCTGGCCCAGCCACCACTGCTGTGTCCCCTGCAAGGGCCCTGCTCTGCTCGGTGGCCTTGATCCAAGTGGCAGGGCTCCCACCTGTCATCAGGAATCACCAGGGCCCCACAGGCACCATGCTGACCCTGCGTCCGGGCCAGGACCATTTGACCGGACCTGGGGGGGAGCTGCCCACCCGCCGCCGCCGCCGCCGTCGCCACCAGCATCCCTGCCGCCTGCTCAGGCTTCCTCGGGGCTGCTGGAGCCCGGCCGAGCGTGTGCAGCCCGCCGGCTTGCGGCTGGGGATTTCACTCGGAGCCGCTACATTTGGAACCTATTATTTAATCATTAATTTCCTCCTCTCGTCGACCCCTTCCACCCCGCCTCAGCTCGGCGCCCCCGCCCCAGATTAGATCTCCACGTGGTGCTTTGCAGTGATCCCTGACGGGGGCTTCTGTGCTGGGGACGGGGAGGCAGGGAGGGGGGCGAGGAGGCGGCTGGGGCTGTCCCAGGCCTCCTCAGTCCGACGGGTTGGGAGAGGAGATGGGGCAGCCCAGGACCTGGATCTGTGAGACTGGATCTAGAGGGTGCAAAAGAACTTGGGGGTACAATCTGTGCCCACCTGGGGAGGGGGCTTCCCAGAGGCTCAGGGAGTCCAGCCAGCCCTGCTTTGATGCTTTTACAGGCCAAGGGCTCCCGAAGCTCCTTTAAGCTCCTTTAAGTGGTGGGATGAGACACAGCGTGCCCCTCCCTGCCCTCTGCTCCTGGGGAGGGGTGGGGTTCATGGAGGCAGAGATGAGAGGAGGCGGGGAGGGATACTCGCCACTGTCCTGAGGACCAACCACCTCGGCCCCGGCCCAGCCAGGTAGCAGACATGTCCCCTGCCCCCAGGGAGTTCCCAGTCTGTACGAGAAACAGACTCACCAGGAAGACGAGACCTGGCAGGGCACGCAGAGCACTGGTCCAGTCCCGGGCAGCCTGGGGAGCTGAGGCTGGACCAGGGAAGCAGAGCCTCTGCTGGGTGTGCATCCTTCCCCCGACTTCGCCTCATACCTTAATTATAGGCTCAGAGATCTGACAGGTGGTCATGACCAAAGCAAGTCCCATTCCTGGGGAGGGCCAGCCCTGAGGACACTGTGCACCTGGGAAGGGAGAAAGGGCACAGGGAAATCAGGGAAAGAGGGAAAGAGACGGCATTTTGGGGGGGCCTACTATGCACTTACCTGCAAGCTAGCTTCATTGTACCGTCCTCATTGTCCGCAGCGACAGCATGGCTAACCCTCACACGGCGCTTTTATGTGCAGACAATGTACTAAGCACTTTATATCTGGTGCCTTATTGTTATCCTCCTGACAGACCTACGGTGCAGGCACCACTGTTTTGCTTACTTTAAAGATGGGGACACTGAGGCTCAGAGCGATGAAGTAACTCGGTCTAAGTGAGAAGAGTCAGGACGAGGATCTGAAATCCATACTCACCCCAGCACCCAGTGGGCTTCTAGCCATGAGCATCACGGTTATCTGGGCTCTGGTCTGTACACAGGCCACCGCTGTCCTCTCTTGTCCCCGGCCCTGGAGAAAGCTGGCCAGCCCAGGCCGCATGGGCAGACCTCAACAGGAGATGGAGAAGGGACAGGGAAGTCCTTTTGCCCACAACCCCGCACACAGCAACATGCCCTCCCTCATCCTTCATCCCTCATCCCCCATCCCAAACCCTCCACCTCCTTCCGGGGCCCAGCTCAGTGCCCGACCCTCTCTGACATCCCCAATCCCTTCTCTGAGTCTTCCTAACTCTTTTTTGTTTTTGAGGGGGTGGGAGGTAGGAGGAGGGAGGTAATTAGGGGTTTTTATTTATGTATTTATTTTAATGGAGGTAGTGGGGATTGAACCCAGGACCCCGTGCATGCTAAGCATGCACTGTACCACTGAGCTCTACCCTCCGTCCAAGTCTTACTAACTCTGAAAGTTTGAGACCTGTCACTTGCCCTGTGCTGTTCTCCAGAATTTCCTTGTGGGTGAAAATTTTCTCTAGTCCAACCTGGAAGCCCTTGAGGGCAGGAAAAGCATTGGCCTTCTGCTGAGCATCAGGGAACCGTGGTTGGAGGCCAGGATGCTGAGGTCTGGGCCTCACTGCCTCCCCACTGCCCCGCCTCCCCCTGCCGCAGGTGGGTGAAGAGAAGTGGGAAGTCCAGGCGCAGCTGACTGACTGCACCAGCTGCTGGTAGCTGGCTGAGCCTGCGGAGGGACATTTATCCTTTTTTCTGTTTTTGTTTTTGCTTCTTAGCCTCTGAACCCTCTTCCTGTGCTTGGAGGCATCCCTAACTGAACCAGTCCTGGTGCAACACAGATCCCGTCTCTTACTACAGGTGCTGAAGCCAGACGCTTACTTTCCGTGCAGCTGGGACCTGGGCATCTTCCCTGGGCTTGTTGGAGGCACCCTGCCTGGACGTTAAACCCAGGACAGGGAAGAACTATTCTAGTGGTGGCTGCAGCAACAGCCTCCAGTTCTGAGGGGTGGCAACAGCAGTGGCGGTTGTGGTACCCAGCGTGCGGGCCAGCAGGTGATTCTGCAGCATGATTTGGGCTGTGCTCTGGCTTTTCAGACTTCCCTGCTCCCCTGTCTTCTGAGCTTATCTTTTCACCTCTGGGCAATTCTGGGAAACACTGAATAGACTTTTTTCTTTTCTTTTCTTTTCTTTTCTTTTCTTTTCTTTTCTTTTCTTTTCTTTTTTTTCTTTCTTTTCTTTCACATTTATTGTGGTATGAGTAGACTTTTTTTGCTTAAATCATCCAAACTAAGTTTCTGTTTCTTACAACCAACACAGTCTGGATTCTCGGAAGCTTCTTTGCCCATCTTCCACCCATACTTTGGCGTCTACTTGGCCTTCAATCAGATATGTAGTGACAAGTTACCAAGCTGACAGTCTTCCCAGGGCTGGTTTCCCAAGTCAGGCCCTCTTTCTTTCTCGGAAGAAGCTGGGGAAAGTCAGGACACATGTTGTGATGGGTGAGGACAGGCTTCAGCAAGGTCAGAACTAGGGATGAGACTCCGCCCCAGCCTTTCAAAAGTGATATATTACTTAACCTCTTTGAGTAATAGTTTTTTAAGAGCTGCAAAGTAAATATAATAAAGCCTGTTTCATATTAGTTGTTGCAGAGGTTAAACGGGATGATTAATGGACACAAAGCCCCTAACGGTGCCTGACATAATAGGCACTCAACATTTATTTATTCAGCTAGTGTTTTCTAATTATTGGCTGCAATCTTAACTTGTATCTATATCCAGGCCCTTTGTTGGGTGAATCTGTGGCTCTTTCTGCTAGAGGAATAATACACTTTGCCAGCCCTCAATTCTGTGGGCTCCTTTATGTGACATACTTTGGTTAATGGGATATTAGCAGATGTAATGCAAATAGAGATTTCACATGTGCTTGCACAGTTGAGCTTGTCTCCTTGTTACTCTACTTTCATTATGGGAAGACATGCTCTGGGTTATGTACTCGTTCTAAGGGGATGAGATGTGCATGAAGCTGACCCAGCTGTAGCTTGGAGCCAAATCCAGTTGATCCTCAGATGTGTTCATGAGACTGAATGATGGCTTCTTAAGCCATTGACTTTTGGAATGATCTGTTGTGAAGCACTGTTGCCACTGTTGCAGTAGTTGCTAACTGACACGTGAAGTACCAAGAAGTTCAAAGACAGGCAATCCAGGGGTGGCATTGTCCGGCCTCCACCATGGTATCAGAGACTCAGGATTTCTCTACCATTCTGCTTTGCTATCCTTAGTGTATAAAATTTCCCCTCATTGTTGCCAACTGGTTCCTGTACCTCTGAGCATCATGTCCATGTTCCGGGCAGGAAGAGAGATGAAAGGTGAAGGGTAAGGATGAAGGACAAAAGTTGAAAAGGAACATGCCAGTTGAGTCTGCCCCTTCAATAAGCTTTCCCAGAAGCCCCACCCACTGCATATGTTACATTATATTCTCCCACTTCAGTTTTATTATGCAGAACACTGTCTTAACATGACCCTAGCTGCAAGGGAGTCTGGGAAGCTGAATACTTTTAATAAAGCACACTGCTTCCCTGAATAGACTTGAGTTTCTGTTAGTAAGGAAAAGGAGAACACCTGCCTCAGGTTTACTGAGAAGCTACAATGTGCCAGGGAGTATGCCAAGAGCTGGGGATGCAGCTGGCCTGGGCTCCTGGCCTGGGGTGGAAGAGGGGTGAGTATAACAGAGATGTGCATTCTTCCAAGCTGCCCTCCATGAAGGAGCATCTTGAGTGGGCTCTGTTCTGTCAGGTGTGAAATGGGTATGGGGAATTTCCTTCCCCAGCATCCCATCCCTGCCTCTCCTTCAGAGCCCCACATCCCTGGGATATTGCAGTGTTGGTGGGGGTCCACCCTGCATGAGTTGAATGGAAATTGAGGACACAGAGCACAGAGGGAAGTTCCCCTTTCTCTGGATGATCAATAGGCAGCATTCTGGCTGCTGCCCATAGCAGGTGCTGTCCAGACACCAGGGACAACATCCTAGGGGGTCCACTCAAGTGGAGATCAGGGAGTTTGAGGTTGTACCAACTCGGTTCCCACATGGCTGCCTGCTGTTGGTAATAAACGTTGCCTATCAAAGCGCCAGACATTTCCAGATGCTGATCCCACCCCTGGACACATGGTTCCTTTTGGTGCCATGTCTTCCTTCTATTCTGGCCCCACTCCTCTCTTCATATCTCCCTCTCACTCCCTTCACTTTAATCTGGGGGCATCTTACCTGCACTCATTATTTCTTCCATCCTTTCAGAGTCTATGCTCTGAATTTTCTAACGTATATTTCTCCCTTTCTACTGAAGCAGCTTCTCCTGAATGCATGCATAGCTCACAATCTAGCTTCAACGAGGGATAGCCATGGGATAAAAAGTACATCAGTGAAGATGCTAAAATCCTGTCATCTGCACAAGAGACCAGGCTATTTCAGCACAATGTGATAAAAGCTAGGGACTCCTAACCCAGTCGGAGGTACCTAACCTGGCCTGAAGGAAGGAAGGGAAGGCAGAGTCTGAAAGACTCATTCATTCATCATTATTCATTGGCACCTACTTGGTGCCAGGCGCTGTCCTTGGTGCTGGGGTGAGAGGCCTTAACCAGGTGCGTGATGGAGGGTACTGTCGCAGCAGAGGGAGCAGGCGGTGTGGGGGCAGGGAGAGTGTGGAACACTTGGGAATTGCAAGTGTTGTGAAGTGGGTACAGGAGCACGGGCAAGGTGTGGGTGTCAGGACATGGTATTGGAGTGGTAGGAGGGTGCTCTGTCAGGAGGACCTTTGGGGACATACTTGGGAACTTGACCTCTATCCTGAGAGCCGAGGGGAAACATGGGGGCTTTTAATGCAAGGCAGGTGTTAGTATCTGAGAGGAGGAAGAGGGCTCTGGTTGGGCTGTGGGGGATGGCTCTGAGGGGGCCTGGGATACACACAGCAGGACTGGTTAGGGGCTTCGCCCTTGTGGTATTTCAAGGCTCTCACCCCAACCAGAAAGAAGCGTGGGCATGGAGAGAAGGGGATGAACAAGAGAGGTGAAAGGCAGAGGAGCAGTGGGTGTGTCTCCTCTTTTCCATAAAAGGTCAGTAGGGCAGAGTCACTGCTCCCTCCCCCGCCCCACCACCATATTTTCCTTCTTGGGACCCAGGCCTAGTGTTTCTCCAGGACTCATGCAGGTATGGGGAGGTGGGATCAGGGGAAGGTGAGAGAAAGAAGCTGTGGGCAAAAGTGACCTCTGGGCTAGAACAAGCAGGGACACAAGACTGGGGAGCAAGTCCAAGCACTGAATGACCCCCCTCCTCCCGCCGGGCCAGTCACCACCCTCTCCCTCCTGCCCTCCACCAGACTTAGAGGAAGCCTGCTCCCTGTGGGCTCCTCAGGGAACCTCAGGAATCTCCATCCACGCTCAGGCCACCCATATTCTGGCTCTAACCTCCTGCTGACCGTCCCCTAGCAGCCCACTGTGGGGAGACCAACCTGCAACTTGCCTTCACTCCTGCTCAGACAGGACCAGACAGGACCCCTTTTCCTTTGGCCCCCGAGTCCAGGGCCTCCTGTAGATCCCTGCCCACGGCCTCCATCTGGCCTTCAAGGCATCGCTTCATTTTCTTTGGCTGTAGTTTTTTCCTCTTTCCACATACCTGGTTGGCTTCCAGGATCAGCCGAGGCTCAGACTTGGCTACATGGAAGCAGAGATAGACACAGTCCCTCTATTATTTAATTTAGTGAAATAAAAAAAAGAAAGAAGAATTCTTGGCTAGGGTGGTACATCTCAAGCCAGGAGACCCTACTAAAGACCCTGGGAGCTTGGACAGGAAGTGGCCGGCAAGGATCTCCCTTCTAAGTGCAAATGGCCTCCCCACCCCCACCTCAGGTCTTCTCCTATGGCAGCTTCCAGGCCTCCTGGCTACCTTCTGCCTCCCCCCACCCCCCAACCAGGCTTCCCTTGCTCCCAACCCCCCAGGGCTGCAGCCCTTGCCAAGCCCTGGCAGTGACACATTGCTCAGCCCCCGCCGGGGGCCCTCCCAGCTCCAGCGACCTCTGGATGCCCCCCCAGGCCCACCACACGCTACGGGCTGTTTCAGCCGAAATTCCCTTGCACTGTGGAAAGAGGAAATGAGAGCAGGGGTGGGGGCAAGGGATAGCAGAAAAAAATAAGATGGGACCAAGTCCTGGAAGGAGAGAGAGAGCTGGAGGAAGGAGGAAGAGGGGACTAGCTGACTTGGCTGAGAGTTACTCTGGGGCCATAGCAGAGGGTCTTGTCAGGTCACGGTCAAAGGGAGATGGCCCACCTCTCCCCCGTGACAACGTCTAAAGGCAGATCTTGTCTTGGTCTGAGCTTGGGTGAGTCTTCTGTCCTGACTCCTCTTGGGTAGGCATCACTGTCCATCAGAGCTGGCCAAAGTGCTGAGAGCAGCTCAGGCCCCCGAGGATGCAGGGGAAATGTCTGGGCTGGCTGGCGCCCCAGGAGCCCCTCTCCTGAAAAGAGCATCCTAGCCTCTTAATTTCACTCTGTCGTTTACACCTTTATTAACCCACTAAATGCTTTCCCAAGTGGATCGTGGTGATTATGTAACTACTGTAATTATCTCTACAAAACTTCAGCTCTTTGGGAATGGGCTCTTAATGCCTCCCTCTGTTCCCAAGTGTGGGGTTCCCTGATGTAACTGCATCAGAGAGCAGAGCACGATGTCCTGCCTTGTACCTGAGTTGAGGCAGAGCCACTGGGAAATGACCCATCTGCTGGCTGAGGGCCCCAGGGGACTTCAGGCTCTCACCAGCCACGCCAGTGCTGGAAACAGTACTAAACGGTTGCTTAATGAATTAAATGCATTTATAAAAGTAGTGTATTAAGTTGATCTACACTACGATATAAGTGACTAAGAACCTCGTTAGTCTCCCAAACAAGGTGCTCCCATTTGTCATGAAAATGCTTAATAAACTAGAGGGAGAGAGAGAGTTCCCCAACCTGAGAAGCCTGATGGGAGGGATGGGAACCTTGTACTACTGGGTTGAGGAGGTGATTGCCCAGCTCTGTGAATTTGCTAAAGTCAGTGACCAAGCTGCATTATGAGTGAATGTCATGGCTTGAAAATGTACCTCAATAAAGCTATAAGGAAACCAGAAAGATAGTGCTCGTTAACCTAACGGTGTCCTCCAGGGAGCGTGGGGGTCGGGTGAGGGAAGGCTGTGACGAGAGGCTGATGTCCCCAGGACCCCTCAGCCAGGGGTCAGGTCACTGCAGGTAAGAGGTGAGACATCCCGCACTGGTCCTGATCCACTGACACCAGGGAACACAGCACTTGGGAATTACTGGGATTCTGACTCTGGGCTTTGATCCCCATTTGACTCCCAGCTGATTAGAAACAGAGGGTCCACGTGGATGAGTATATGAGTGTGTGCATTTGCGTGTGAACCTATGAGTGCGTGTAAGGGTATAAGCCTGTGTGTATGTTTGCAAGTGTGTGAATGTGTGTGTTCCTATTTGTGATCTCCATTCTGAGCCGCCAACTATGCACCTTGGAGCGATAAGTGTCTTAGCAGATGAAACAATGGATCAGGTGGACTGGATGGCAGGGAGGGGTGATTAAGGGTTGACAGCAGCCTGAAGCTAGCTTGGGAGAAAAGGATGGCTTGAAGTCCTCTCCTGCCCCATACACCTTGCCATCTATACACACACACGCACACACGCACACACACCCCATTCTGAATATTGAGACCACAGTCATCAAGAAAGCCACCACCACTTCTGGACCCCCAGACACCCCTGAATCTGAGCCTCCTGCTGCTGTCACACTTTCTTGAAGAGGACAAAGGGGAGAGAATCACAGGCATGTGAGCCTCAAATCTTTCCATTCTGATGCAGGACATACCTGTCATCTGGCATGCAGTAGAGAAAAGGGTGGACACACCATCCTGCCTGGGTCTTAGCCAGAATCTCTTGCTCCCTCCCCCATCCCACTGGAGCATAAACAACACAGTTCAGACCCTCTTTCAACTATCCATTTCTCCATCCATCCATCCATCCATCCATCCACCCACTCCTTTGCTCAATGAAATTTTTACTAGGCGCCCACCAGATGCCAAGCACCATGCCCAGTCCTGAGAAGCCAGTGATGGAGGAGCCCAGGGGGCTGCCCTTAAGGAGTTTATGTCCGCTGGGGAGGGCAGAGAAACTAGTCCCACACAGTCACAGAGGCTGAGTTGTGTGGGTTTGTGTGTGCAGCGAGAGGGGTGGGTACTGTACTGGGGGGGATTACGGAACAGGGGCACCCAACCGAGCCTCTGAGAAGGGAGGCTGGTCAAGAGAAGGTTCCCACGAGGGGTGATGCCAGGTGAAGAGCGATTTGCCCACCAGAGAAGGGGAAAGGCTGTCTCTGGCTGTGGGAACAGCTTACGCAAACCCTGCAGGTGAGGTGAACGTTGACTTGCCCCAGGGGCTGCAGGCAGGAGGGGGGATGGTGGATGGCCCCAACAGACTCCTAGACATGCTGGAGGGCGAGACAGGCTCTGGGCTCAGCACCAAGGCAACAGTGCCCCACAAGTGCCCCAGCCTCCGGGAGTCTCAGCCAGACTCCCCGCCATCTGTGGAGGCTGGAGCCACTCAGATGTGCTTCCGTTTGTAAGGTTTGGGAGGAAAGAAGTGCGGGGGAGGAAAAATTGTGCAGACCAGTAAAAATCTGCCCTGGCCCCGTGCCTGTCCGTGGACTGGTGGTTGGGAAATGCTGGGCTGGAGGATCTCTAACATTCCGTGAAGCTAATGTTCCAGCCTTCCTGGTCCGGGAGCTGCAATGCTAAAGTCCTTTTCTCCAAAATGTCAGGGAGCTGTGGGCGAAAGCAGACCAAAGAGTTTGGGAGAATCAGACCGCACGCCTCCTCGGGGGGCCCCAGATGGATGGAGTCACCATCCTTGCCCAGGGGCACCACCATCTGATGGAGAAGGCGGGGCCTGACTTGGTCCCTCAAAAGCAGCCCAGAGGCATGAAGGGCAGGGGAAGCCCCGCCTCTGGAGTACGAGTCCCAGGCGGTACAGTGGCCCTGCGGACGGGGCTCTGGGCCATGAACACCCACACAGCTCCACCCTGAGCTGCTAACAGGATCACAAGCTGTTTTGAATCTTTTAACCTCATCAAATGTGTTGCCCCAAATTGCATTTTCTGAAAGCGTGCCTCAGACCCGAGCACTGTCTGAAGAACCATGTGATGTGAATGTGGTGGAGATGTTGGGAAGAAGAGGAGAGTTGGGGGATGTTAGAGACACCGCGTTCTTCTCAGGTGTCTTCGAGAAGGTGGGTAGGAGCTGGGCCGCGATCCCCGTGATGGTGAGAGCATGGCCGTACCCCAAACAAGAGAATCCGATCATCTACCTTCCCAGTGACAGGAAAGCACAGTCAGCCTTGGCGCCGCTCAGGGATGGGACCTGTCAGCGCTGTGCTCATGGCAGTTCCCAAGCCTTTGTCCCTGTTACTGGTCCAGCTGGAGCTGCTTCCCGTCTCTGCGGCCATCCACCTGCCAAGGCCAGCTCTGATCCTGTTTCCTCTGATGCTCTGGGGTGCCATGTGGCCCTCGTGTGGCTGAGAAGCAGTGCCAGCTCCTCTCTAAAGCCCTTGGAGGGCAGATGGCCACTCGCTTTCCACCTCCCTGATGCCCACCTGTCACACCACTGGTGCCAACACATACAGGTGGTGCCTAATAAATGATGCCTGATAAGATTAGAAGGGAGCTTTTGTACCCCAGCCCGTATGATTCATGTTCCCCTCCAGGTGCGTTCTCCCGGGTTGCAAACCTTATCTTCCCAGCCAGAGTGGAAGCAAACTGAGGGCGATGTTGCCTCCTCTTTTGTTTCTTGGAGTTCCAGAAGGGCTGAGCCGGAAGGGTCTCTCAGAAACCGTCTCAGAAAACCTCCTACTTTTACTCGGAGAAAACTGGGCCCCAGTGCAGGGAAATGTGGTACTTGAGGGAAGAGTACCTGAGTGTACAACATCAGACCTGGTCTTAATTCTGACTCTGTGTTCATTAAATATGTGATGTTTTCCAAAGCGTTACACACTCTGAACCTTGTTTTTTTCATCTGTAAAAGTAGGCATTAATTCTTACCTCCCAGGTGTTGGGAATAAAAAATAAGGAAAGAGTGACTGGTCCCCAGTTCCTAATAGGAATTCAGGTTTACCCAGAAACGAGCATTGTTGCTACTTTGATGCACTTTCTTTCTGTGTATATATATATATATATATATATATATATATATATACACATACACACACACACACACACACACACACACACACACACGGTTTTTACATAATGGTGATCTTGCAGTATGTATACAGTTGGCAATATTGATTTTTTAGTTGACATTATTTCCTTAAAAATCTATAATTGCAGAATTGATTTTCTCTTTATCCCAGGAGTTATTCAGGAGACTGCATGTACATTCCTAAGTAGTTGCAATTTTTTTTTTGTTTCAAGTTTTGTTATTAATATCTAGTTTTATTGCGATGTGGTTTAAAAATATGGTCCGGAACAGTTTCTACTTTGGGGATTTTATTTTGAAGCATTCCTTGTGGCCTAAAATACGATCGTTTTGAATGTAATTTGAATGCTTGAAAGGGAGGTACGTTCTGTGTGGAGGATGTGAGGATTGTGAGTGTATTAATCCTTCGTTACTAGCTGCACCATCCAGACGGTCTGCACTCTTGCTTTTGTGATTATTTCATTAGTTAAATGGTGACATGGACGTGTTACATCTCCCATAATGCCCTGTTCCTGTCAATCTCTCCTTGTGTATTTAGCAGATTTTGCTCTTTCAAGTTCGACAGCGTGTTAATCGTGCCTAAAGCCTTACGCGTTGTAGCCGCTAACATTTATCAAGTGAACTTTTGTCCAGTTGAACTGCTTTGTTTGATATTCCTGTGGCTTTTGCTCTTTTTCTTTTTCCTCATTTGTTTGGCATTCTATTACTCATCCTATCACTTCTAAGTCTTCTGCTCCACTTTGGTAGAGATGTGTCTTCTGTGATGGGCGTATAATTGGATTTATTTTCATATTTTTGTCATAGACAGTCATCCTTCATTCATGTTGTTTACAGTTCCTTTTGGAGTTTTTTTCCACATTACTTATGGCTTTAATTTGCTACATGCACTGTATTTCTTTATTTCCACCCACCTCCCCCACCCTCCTTGGCTTCAAGTTGGTACCAAACCAGAAGCGATGCTGTCTGGGGAAGACAGTTCCTATCTGGGGCACACTTTGGGGATTTCCTCAGGGTTTTTAATCCTAAGGGCACTGTGGTAGGGGAGAACAAATCTGGCTCCATATTGGATTTGTTTCTTTTACTTGAACCTTTGTATTCTATTACTTTTGCTACAAGTTAATAACGAAAAGAATGGTGCCTAGAGCCTGAAATATACAGGATAGCCCATTCTCTAGGCTCTGACCTTTAAAAGGATAACATTCATATGGAGATAAAAAAGCTGCAGACCAGAGAATAACATTTGTCTTGTTGGAAGTTTGTAGGAACACTGCGACCAGACCCATGTGGACAAACGCAAGAACAAAGGATTCTGGCACCAAGAAGTTTATAAAAACCAACCACCTCGCTCCCCCTTTTAGTATAAAAGAAGCCTGAATTCTAACTCGGGTAACACGGTTCTTTGGGACAGTAGTCCACCATCTTCTCAGTCTGTTGGCTTTCTGAATAAAGTTGCTATTCCTTGCCCTGACACCTTGCCTCTCAATTTACTGGCTTATTGTGCATCAAATAACATGAGCTTGGACTCGGTAACAGCAATATTGAGACATGGTACAGATTAAATCGTCATCCAAGAGTGCATCCTTACTACCAAGCTAAACTCTCAGTCACTTGGTGCCTGGAGGAGGGACTAGCCCATGGGAGCTGCCTGGGGCCCTAGAATTCACTTGAAAGCTGGAGGGAAGCCAGGAAGCTTTCTGAGCTTGATTTGCAATCTGTTGGGGGCGGCTCTGTCCAATCTTGGTGCCTGAGACAGAGAACCGAGGTCAGGAAGGGCTATGTCAACTCACTAATGAAGTCTAAGAGATTTCCTGGTGAAGACAGCAGGCCTTGGCAGATAAACAATTTCTTGAAAAATTAGAGTCTTTCCTGGAAGGGGAAGGGAGGTCCCTGGCAGGTTTCCTTTAGTTTCAATGACCCTGATTCACCTGCTGCCACACTTCAGTGACCCTGGGGCTGTGACACTGGGTGTGTGCTTCCAGAGACCTAGGACCCCATGTGACTTTCATAGACCCCAGGCACCTCTGCCTTCATGAACCTCTTCTTCTATTATGCATGTACATACATACATATATAATTATAGTTTACAATTGCATTTGTGTAAAGATTAATTTGATTACTATATGTCATTATTATCATATTATTTTTCTTCTGATTTTAAAAGTAGATACAATCAAACCATTTTTATGAGCTCCTAAAATTACCGTGAGCCCTTAGCACTGTGTCCCGTTCCTAATGGATACATAGATCCTGCAGAAACCAGGGCCATATGTGGGGACTGGCAAACCCAGAGGGATGAGGGGTAGACCTTCGGACTGTGGTTATGACTTCAGGTGCTTGCTTCAGAGACAGAGAGCTCAGACTGAGAGAAAGTTTGATAGGGCAGGCAGTAGGGACGTTAATGGTCTCAAAGCCACAAAAGCCTTTCCATCTGCGGCAGGCATGAGGGCTGCCAGCCCTTGAAAGGACATGTGGTGAGGTGGGAAGGTGCTGGAATGCCCTTAAGGTTTCTGACCACAACGATGAGAAGAAGAAACGGCCTCTACACAGATGTTGTGACACAAGAGATTTTGTGTAGAGCTGCACTGTCAGGTGCTGAAGGGGGCGGACTGCACAACCAGACCACGTGGACCAAGTTGCTGGCAGAGGGAACTGAGGGCAGCCTTGGTGCTGGCTTTCATCAGTGCCTCCTCCATTCTCTGAGTTAGGCTTCACTCTGGACTTCTAAAACAGTCTCTCAACCTCAACACCACTGACATTTGGGGCTGGATAATTTCCAGGGTAGGGGATGGTGGGGAGAAGGGGGCAGTCCTGTGCATTGTGGGATATTTAGCAGCATCCCCAGCCTCCACTCACTAGATGGCAGTAGCATCTCCCTCCCTAGACTGTGCCAACAAAAAATGCTTCCTCATTGCTTATGCCAAGTGTTCCTTAACCACAGGTATTACCACAGCTACCTGCTGGCATGTTTTCCTCACTCCCATCCTTCCTCCCCTCTTTCAAATAAGATCTGAGTATATCTCTTCCACCCTGAAGTTTTGTGGAACCAGGTGGACACAAACAATTTTGCACATGCCGGCCATTTGCTTCAAAGTCGAGAAGTGCTCTGACCCTTTTTGTAACTTCTCTAGGGGTTGAAATTATTGGCCATGGTGAGCATCAGTCATAAGTCTGCTATCTCATTCGAGGGTAACGGACAAGCCTCCCTGTGTTCTGCCGTAGCGACATCTAACAAACTGGCGCAGTCTGGGGCAGAGTAATTTCTCACAAGAATTTTATCAGTCTTAGATGCATTTCACTTGTTAGAATTAGTAAAATTCACCTTTAGGGGCCCGAATTCCAGTGCCACTGACCTCTTTACAAAGGAAAGTGTTAAAATTTGTTAATTAATCTCATTTATCCTTGAGGTAGATAAAATATATAACTAAATAAACAAATAAATAAACAAATTCTATGATAAGAATTTATATACAAACAAAGAAGGAAATAAATAAACAAGCAAATTCTATGATAAGAACGCTGGGGCTTTAGACCCATCCAGGGAAGTGAACACTATAAAATCCTACAGCTCATGAGAATAAACATGTCCTCAAATTCTCATCATTAGTAACATTGATTCAGAAAGACAGCGAGAAGGTGGAGGCACTGGCTTCCCTCAGGGGACAGACGGCGGGGGCAGGTGGCACTAGGGAAAACCTGGGTAACTGGAGGGGGTGGTGGAGTGACCATTCCTGGTCAGCAGGCTTCCCAAAAAGCCCAGGGGGCCTGCGGAGCCTGGGCCCACCACTTTGCTCCCTACATTAGGGTACCTGGTTACAAACAGGACAGGGGTGACCAACCACAGGCTCATCCCCTGCTTAGAGCAGGCCCTAGGATCTGTGGGATAGATTTAGGAAAAGACAGGGGATTTCTGAGCAGCTGTAATAGGTGGAGACCATCCACTCATTTCTGACAATTGTACTGAGGACTCTTATGCCAAACTTATGGCAGATCCCATGGCAAACTTCCCCTATGCAGAGAAATCTACTGTATTTCTCCAGAAATTGGTTTAGAAATAAAGAATGGGCCAGTGTTGATGAACTCTGCCCATCAGGCAAGAAGACAGCCCAGCAGCAGTTGGCTCTCACTCCAAGCAGAGGCAGAGGCTGGGGAGAAAGAGGTTGGGGCAGGCAGGGCAGCCAAAGCGAAACCATAAGGGTGGGCAGGTTGCGCACTGCACAAGTGCACCACAGCCAAGGGGATATTATTTAATCATAGTGATCAAGGACATGTATACATATTACTACAGTTTTTAAGAGATGGGAGTAAAGCATCTAGAGATGCCACTTTCTAACTTGCACAAAGAGGTCACGTGGACAGCTCAAGGGCACCCATTTAATGGTATTTCTTCCCAGTGGTGGGAATTTCAATCTTTTGATATAAGTGGACTTTTTGGTCTTTTCATTTTGCTTGTTTATTTCTAATGGAGGGAAAACTTATATGCAATCAAATGCACAAATCTGAAGAACGTATTACAGCTCAGTCAGTTTTTACATTTGGATACAGCTATGTAAATACGACTTAAAACAAGGTAGCATATTAATGGCTTAGGGAATTCTTTATGTGCAAAGAATTCATGAATCTACAATAGAAGTTTACAAAGAAATGGTCACCTAGGTCTCAGATATCTTCCTCCAACTTTGGACATGGACAGTCATTTGCCTTGAAACCGGAGTACCCACGATTACTTAGACCCAAGCCTGTGTTTAACAGTGCTCACTGCTGGTCCTATGTTACACCCTCCCTTTTCTTGAGTTCTTTATGGGTTAGATTGTGTCTTCAAACAGAGAAGAAGTCCGAAGTTGACTTTTCTTCTTTTGTAAGTAACTTATTTTCTTTTTCATCATGTTGTTCTTTGTCTTTGAATTTTGGAAATGTTATTGGGAGTGTGTCCAATATGTTGCTTCCTTTTCAACTCTTTCTTTACCTCAGTAAAGTCTCGTTTCTGTTGTTGCTGTGATGGGTTTCTTTGGTTCTGATTTCTTCCTCAGGATAATCAATTTTCTGCACACTGGACCCTCTTCTTTCCTGCCACAATGCCTTGTTCTCTTTTTTTTTTTTTTCGCTGCTTTTTAAATGGACTTTATTTTTCAGAGCAGTCTTAGGTTCACAGAAAAAGTGAGCAGAAAGCACGGAAGATTCCCATATAACCCTTGCTCCCCTCCCAGTTTCCCCCGGTATCAACATCCACACCAAAGTGGTACATTTGTGGCAACAGATGAACATCCATTGACACCTCATTGTCACCCAAAGTCCATAGTTGACATTAGGGTTCACTCTTGGTATTGTACATTCTGTGAGTTTTGACAGACGTTTAATGACATCTCTCCACCATTACAGTATCATCCTAATGCCTGGTATCATAGAATAGTGTCACTGCCCCCAAATCCTCTGTGCCCTGCCTACTCAGCCCTCCCTCCAGCTTAGCCTCAGCCATCACTCATCATTCTACTGTCCCCATAGTTCTGCCTTTTCCAGAATGTCATACTGTTGGAACCGTACAGTGTATAGCCTTTTCAGATTGGTTTCTTTCACTTAGTAATATGCATGTAAATTTTATCCATGTCTTTTCATGGCACGATCCCTTATTTCTTTTTAGTGCTGTATAATATTCCACTGTCTAGATATACCACAGTTTACCCATTCACACACTGCAGGCCAACTTGGTTGCTTCCAAGTTTTGGCAATTATGACTAAAGCTGCTCTAAACATTCATATGCAGATTTTTGCATGGACATTCTTTTTCAGCTCATTTGGGTAAATGCCAAGGAGCACAATTGCTGGTTGTATGGTGAGATCATTTTTTCATTTTGTAAGAGACTGATAAACTGTCTTCCGAAGTGGCTGTGTTATTTTGCATTCTCACCAGCAATGAGTGAGAGTTCCTGTTGCTCCACATCCTTGCCAGCATTTGGTGCTGTCAGTGCTCTGGATTTCAGCCTTTCTATTTAGGTGTGTAGTGATGTCTCATTGCTGTTTTAATTTGCCTTTTCCTAATGACCTATGCTGTGGAGCATTATTTCATGTGCTTATTTGCCATCTGCATATCTTCTCTGGTGAGGGGTCTGTTCAGGTCTTTTGCCCATTTTTTGAGTTGTTCATCTTCTTATTTTTGAATTTTAAGAATTCTCTTTGTGTTTTGAATAACAGTTCTTTATCAGACGTTTCTTTTGCAAATATGTTCTCCTCATCTGTGGTTTATCTTTTCATTCTCTTAACAACATCTTTCGCAGAGCAGCATTTTTTAATTTCAGTGAAGTCCAGCTTATCAGTTATGTTTTTCACGGATCATGACTGGTGTTGTAGCTAAAGAAGTCATTGCCAAACTCATCATCTAGGTTTTATCTTATGCTCTCGTCTATAAGGTTTATAGTTTTGCATTTTATGTTTAGGTCTATGATCCGTTTTGAGCTCATATTTGTGAAAGCTGAAGGTCTGTGTCTAATTCATGTTTAGCATGTGGATGTCCAGGTGTTCAGCACCATTTGTTGAAAAGACTGTCTTTGCTCCATTGTGTTGCCTCTGCTCCTTTATGAAATATCAGTTAACTATACTGACAGGGGTCTACTTCTGGGTTCTGCTCTGCTCCAGTAATCTATTGTTCTATTCTTTTAGTTATTGCACTGTCTTGATTACTGCGGGTTTATAGTAAGTCTTGGTGTCAGGAGGTGCCAGTCCTCCAACGTTGTTACTCTCCTTCCGTATTGTGTTGGCGAGTCTGGGTCTTTCGCATCTCCATATCAGCTTTAGAATCAGTTTGTCAACATCCACAAGACAACTTGCTTGGATTTTGATTGGGATATAGATCAAGTTGGAAAGAACTCACCTTCTGACAGTTCTGAGTCTTCCTGTTCCCAAGGATCCATGCTCTCTTTCGATCATTCTATCTTCCTATTCTTTCCCTTGGCACCAGAGAAGATGTCTCAAGTACCCTGCATATTGTTGATTCTATTTTCTTCAGTGTCCAATAGTCCTGTCCATTTCTAAGGAAGCTTTCAATTCTTTATGGCATTTCTAGTTTCCTTACTCTCTTTCCCCATCATCAAGCTCCTATTTCCTCTGAAACTTTTAGACTTATCCCTTTTCATCTCAGTCTTATATTTCATCATCTCATCTGTTAGCTCTTTTTTCATAGGGTTCACATTTTCTTGAATTATTTAAGAACACAAAGCAGCTATTTCCTAACATTTCTTTTATTTCCTTACTAAATATTTGACCAAAGCACATCTGTCATCTGCATCCTGATTGTGGTGCTTTATTTTGCAGAATCTCTTTGGCGTCCTCCTGAGGACAAATCAATAAGGTCTGGTGTTTGCCCAGCCATTAGAACCAGTGAGTGGATTGCTCTTTGTTCCCATTACTTTTTTGGTTGCCGTACAAGACCTGATGCCAGATCTTAAGCTGGAGAGGGGGCTGGTAATAATTCACACAATCAATTCAGAGCGGAAGGGAGGCAGAGCTGTGAGCAGTGCTAGCAGGGAACTGTGTGTCTGGGACCCTGGTTCAGTGTTTGGGGAAGCTGTTTTCTACTTCTGTTTCCCTATGAGATAGGGCCTTCATAGCAGGTGTAAGCCACAGCTGAACCCACCCTCCTTCCATGGATCGTTCCCTGCTTTACCAGAGGCAAACTCCACTTCCCTGCAGGCTTTGTGTGGAAGGTTGCTGCCACTCAAAACCAGGAGCCCTTCCCGCCCCAGTGCCTCTTCCACAGGCTGCTGCTCTGTAGTGTGGAGGGAGTTCGCTTGGTCTTTGCCTCCTCATCCCTCAAATTCAGGACTGGTGGGAGGGTCTGCAGGCTTTGCCCTCCTCGCCTCCTTAAAAGGGTGCTGCTTCTCAGATGGGGCCAGTGCAGATTGACTTTTCTGCTTTCCTTCTAATGTGCACTCGCGCAAACCTCCCTGTCCTTGATTTTCTGGATGTGAGTGGTCCTCTTCCCTATGATCAGTGATTCTGCACATTTCCTATTTGCACATTTCCAATAGTTTGATCAATTCAATGATCATCTTGGGGAATGTGAGTGGGTGGGGAGGCAGATCGGACATCTGCTCTCAGAGCACTGTCTTCTTCAGAACTCAGCTGGTTCGTCCATCCGTTCATCCACCTAGTTAACTGTCCAACATGGTCAGAGCTCCATGAATTTGGGTGAAGTGTCATCATCCTGCTATTTCCTTCTGACTCAGCTCACAATGGTTTCATCCTCCCTTTCCCATATTGGGAACCTGATCCCGTAGGTCTAGGCATGTCCTCATGTGTCTAAAGATGATCAGATGTTATAGTCTTATATCATTGGCCAGCCCAAAGGAAGTCAGTTCTGTTCAATTAAAACCAATACGTATCAATGAATCAGAGGCAGTTCCTTAGAGAAGGAAAGGCACAGTCTCAAAGGGGATAGGGTACCAGTCGGGCTTCCAGCTCCACGATTAACAGGCTAGGCTGCCCAGGGAAACAGCTTTCTTTTCACAGGGTCTCAACTTTATTTCTTTGTTAAATGAGTGTGTTGAATTTCCAAGGCCTCCCTCAGCCTGATATTTTTGGGTTTTGCAGTGAGCCAAACTCTGCTGTGGATCAGACAAGAGAAAGTGCAGCTCAGATTTCTGGTTAAACAGGCAGGACTAACATTTGCATTAGCCTGTGAAGCTCTATCATGTCAGGGGAGACTACACTCTGCAAACAAGGATGCGATGCTTAATATTTTGTTGAGAAAAGAAAGAGGGAGGGACCAAGAGAAGGACACAGAGAAACTGGATGAGAAAGAAAGAGAAATGATGTGGAAAAAGTAGAGAAAGACTGGAAATAAGAAAAGAAGAGAGAGAAGGAGAATGAGAGGGAGAGAGTTGGAAAGACAGGGAGGTGGTGCGGAAGTGGGGTGGGCAGAGGAGGCCCCAGGACAATACAGGTGGCTATGGAAGTGAGGGGCTGGACTGCTGGAGTGGAGGAGATGAATTGAAAAGCGTTTCATTCATTCTGGTCACTGTCTGAGGTGACAAACAGAAGCTCCAAAGGTCTGACCTTTCCTGGTGGCTGCCTCCCACTTACATCACCACTCAAATTGCCAGCGCACCCCTGAGCACAGGAGGAGGGAGAGATGCGGCTGATGCAGTGACATCCGGGCCCCACTAGGTGGCCGCGGGCCTCCTTTGAACTCTAGGCTTAGCAGAGAATTCCTTCCCATGTAACCAGTGATCTATTTCCTATTTCCTCTGTTCCCTGGAGAAGATGGGATGGAATTGTGATGAAAAGAATTCTAAATAGAGTAAAAGACACACACACACACACACACACACACACAGAGCCCTCTGTGGAAGCAGTTGTTGTGTGTGGAAAACATAACCACTGCAGAGAGGCTGAGCCTGACCTCCGCAATTTCTTACCTGGTTTTCCTTAGCAACCAGTGGTTTTCTCTGAAAGCCAGCAGATAGAGATGGGGTTGAGTCTGAGTCTAGGCTTGAGGTCTACCTTTGGTTAGGGTTACGTTCAGTCCACAGTCAGGGTTAGGATCAGTATGAGGTCAAGGTAAAGGCTCTGATTGAGGTCGGAGTTGGAGTTATTCTGTAGCTGGGAAACAGAATGACTATAAGCTTGCAGAAGTGACCCCATGACAGTTTGAGCTCTGCTCTCTAAGGGAAAAACTAGGGATGAGTTCCTGGAAGGAATAAGCTTCTAGTGAGGCTTTGAAGAAGAGGCAAAGGGAAACCTTGTGGGATCAGAAAGAGTGGCTGGATGCAAATGACCGTAATGTTAGTTAAAATCCTCATGGGATGGTGTCTCCTGATCAGGCTCCAGATTATCGTCAGACGCCTGAGCTCCCAGGTCACCTTCCTTTGCCCTTGGGGGAAGAGAACTCTCCCCTGGCTTTGGCCAAGGACACTTCTCACACGTCTCTGACCCTGAGTGCCCCTGGGCCCTGCGTCTGCACTCGGGGCTGCCAGGGCAGGGCAGGGGCTGGCGCCGGGTGGGTGGACACCACCTGGGATCAGGGAGTGGCTGTGGAAACAATGTGAGTCTGGCACATACCCTCCAGCCACTCCCAGGCTGGTGATGGGCTGGGTCATCACTGTGGAAGCCAGAACCCTGGGACAGATTGGCCAAGGGCTCACTGGCCCAGAGCCACCTTCTCCTGGAGGCCTTACCAGGTGGAACCCCGATCTGGCAGCTGCAGCAGGCTGGAGGTCCGTTCCACTGTGTTACCGGGCACTCTTACTGTGGATTTTGGGATTTTGGTATGCACCTTAGCTCTGTGTTCCCAAAGGATAGCCTCAGTAAAGCAGGTCCCTTCCTCCGGGCACTCCTGCACCTGTCAGTGGGCTCTGACCACCATGAGAGGACAGCCTTTACCCGTTAGTCAAAGGCTTCCCTAAAGACAGTCCACCTCAGTCAGAATATGGCTCACTGAAAAGACCCTCCCATCAGGAATCTGGGAGCTCCTGACAAAATTCCTCCACCTGCAGTCTGGAGACTCCTCTCCCATCAGTCTAGGGGATCCCTAATATCCCCCAGGAATCTCCATCAATGTGGTTAAACCACTGAAGGATCTTCTTGAGGATGGAGCCCTTGAAAGTATGTCATCCCCAGTAGCCTGGGGTCCCTGGGGGGATGTCATCACCCTCAGCAGACTGGGAAGTCCCTGTATGTTCCTGGAGAAGAGCAGTCACAGTGAGATGGAGACATCAACTGAGAATCCAAGCCAGGCTCGAGTGAAGTTCAGGGTAGGATGTCAGTCTACGCTCATGAAGATTTCGTCAAGGGAATGGTGGTGGACGTGACAGTGCTGGTGGTGTTGGTAATCAAGGGAGAGTGATGGTGGTGGTGATGGTGGTAGTGATGGTGGCGGTGATGGTGGTGGTGATGGAAAGTAGGGAGATGGTATTGGTGGTAGTTGTTGCAGTGGCGGAGGGTGACCCCAGTGATGGGGCAGCACTGGTGATGGAGGTACCGCCTCCAGAGTTCTTCCCTGGGGATGTTTGAATGTGGTGGTTCTCACACTTCAGTGCACGGCAGCATCACCTGGGGGGGCAGGTTGCAATGCAGATGGCTGAGCTTCTCCCCCACAGTCCCTGATTCAGTAAGTCTGAGGTCGGGCCTGAGAACTGGTGTTTCTAACAAGTTTCCATTTCTCAGTTGCCCTGGATGGAAGAAAGAAGATATGGGTATTTTAAAAGCTGGAGACCGACGATGTCGGCATAGGACTGGATATTACCTGTCACCTAGTCTAGCCCCCTTGTTTGTAATCTGCTTCCTCTTGAGAAACTCAGATGCACATTTAGGTGTAAATGTGGATATGCAAATGCACATATAAACATACACACACACATATATATTTCCTTTTTTTTCATATTTTCTGTATGCCTTTGTACATACTCATCGAATTTTGATAAGACAATAAGCTTTAATTCTCTCATTAAATACAAAGATGTGAGGACCAAATATAAATAAATGACTTCTTTTAGATTGTAAAGATAATCAGTGGTAGAGCCTGAGCCAGAATGGTGCTATTTTGATTTTAACATTTTTGAATTTTTTTTTTTTTTTGCTAAATCACGTATCTTTTTTGTAAAGGAGATTTAAATGATTAAATAATAAAATCAATACTATCAATAAAAAAGATACAAACCCATCACCACTGTTCTAAGAGAGATGGGTCCTGGAGCCAGGGGAGTAGAGAGTTGGGGCAATAAGGAATATCTAAAACATAAATTTTTTTTTTAAAAAAAGGGCAAAAAATAGCTGTATGCAAAAGAGGTTCTAGTTTGACCTGAAACAGGAACACGAATTACAGAGGCCAAAGCTGTGGGATTTACAAGGCTTTAGAGATGTGAGTAAGACACAAACAGAAGCAAAGCCCATAGGACCAAGACTGTGGGGAGGGAACACGGCCCTCTTGGATGGAGCCCCTGGCCAGGGTGGGGTCTGATGGCCCTGAAGCAAAGGTAAGGAAGACGAAACCCAGAGGCCGCCATGCCTCCAGCTGGTCCAGAGGAAGCTGGAGGGTCCAGGGCCGCCCAGGGGCTGACTAGATGGGGAGGGCTGATGGCCAGATCTCGGAACCTCTCTTGTCCTTCAGCCTCTTTGTTTTCAAACCCGGGGGAAGGTGGGGCTGTGTGAAGGACGTCAGAATCAGCTGGTGAATGTTATAAATATACACATACCTCCGCACAACGTGTCCTGGATATTCTGACTCAGTTTCCAGGGTGGGGCCTAGGCATATGTATTTTTACTAAGCTCCCAAGGTGATGCTGATACAAACACACACACATACACTCACACACACACACACACACACACACACACACACACACACACACATGTCAAGACCTGTGACCAGACACTATATTCAGCACCCCCATCCTCCACCACTGGCCTGGGGGTATTTATAGCAATGGCAATAATATCTCCACATCCTCACATTCTCATCTGCCCCACCTGAAGGGTCTTGGAGGCTCAGGTGATTGGATGATCAGAAAGGCCAAGAGGTGGGGAGCAGGGCTGGTCATTTCCCCATGAAGACCTGACACTGGCCTCAAAGAGGAAACAGGAGGTATTGGTGCCCGGGGGTGACTCCATGCAGACGCCCTGGATTTCCACATGAGGAGACCTGGGGGTGGGGGGCTGAAAGGTGGGGGAAGGACTTGGGGAGCCCGCAAGGTCAAAGCTGAAGGGAGAGGAGGCTGAGGCAGCAGAGGTGATGCTGAGAGGACGCTGGGCCAGGCGGCCGTGGGGTCAGTCATCCAGCTTCTGGAGGGCGCTGTGCCTTTAGCTGGAAGTGCCCTCCCTCCGCACCAGCGCCACTCACCTGCCTCCAGCCCAGCTCATCCCCTGGGTGCGTCTGTGAGGTCCTCCCAGGCCCCAGGGACTGCAGGGCCCTCTTCCTTGGCCAGGCTCTCAGGCTGTGTTCTTTGTGTTTGAGATTGGACGCACCCAGTTCTCATATTTCACCCGTTCTGACAGTGTTTTGGTAGTGCCCTCACAGTTGACTGTCCCCACTCCCCCAGCTGATTTGTCTTTGGCCCGCAGGCACCAAGGCCCCCTGTTAAGCACGGGAGAGTGTTTATTAAGATGTGTGGGCGAAGTGGTGGGTATAGCTCAGTGGCAGAATATGAGCTTAGCAGGCATGAGGTCCTGGGTTCAATCCCCAGTACCTCCATTAAATGAATAAATAAATAAACCTAATTACCTCCCCCCTCCAAAAAAAAAAAGAAATAAATAAAATGTGTGGGCTTGATTCGAGGGTGGGGTGAGCACCCATGGGAAATGAGGGCCTTGGGTTCTAGCCCTGCTCGGCTCCCTCCCTGGCTCCCGGGACCCATTCTGATGGGAGAGACACAGGAATGGCTTGTTCCCAGGTCTTCTCCCTCTTCCTCAAGCCCGGGTGACTCTGTGTCCCCTGTTCTGATGCAACAGCCGGATCCTGTCGGCAACAGAAAGATGAGTCCCCAGACCTGGGGCCCAGCAGAGTTCAGAATGCAGGCAGGGAAAGGGACATGGAGACTGTCTCTGAGACGCTGACAACGCTGCTCTCTCCCCGCAGAGGCCCTGCAAGGGGGTCACTTCAGGTCATGGGCCTGTGAGAAAGAACTAAGGTTGGCAGTTCAGGTTGAGGGAGTGACTTGAGCTGATCAAAGGAAGCTTTCTGGAGGAGGACAAAGTGAGGAAGGCCTCGGGAGCAGAGATGGCTCACTTTGCAGGTGAGGAGGCCCTGAGGTGAGGGACGGGGGCCTGCGACAGAGTGAGCTGGCAGTGGGGGTGGGTTCGGTTCTGAAGGCCGGCCTGTCCACGCAGTGACCCCGGCTGTGGGGCGTGTGGGGAGGAGGCAGGGAGGGCCAGGATGGGAGGTTTAGGGACAAAAGGATGCGGGGCCTGAGGTCCAGAGGGAGGGGGTGCGGCTGCAGCAGTTAAAGCAGCTCAGATACCAATGGGGTTTTTTCAAACTCCTCCACATCCAGCTGCTCCCTCAGCGGCCCCGCAGTCACCTGAGGTCAGGCCAGAGCAGCTGCTCCCATGTGGGGGCATGAGCCTTAGGGCGACTCCACCCTCTCTGCCAAGAGGCCCTTCTTTGGGCTTTGAGGGGCCTCTTACCTCCTAGGCCTTCAGCCCTGCAGCTCTGAGCCCCTCTGCTTGCCCATGGGCTACAGAGGACTCTCTGTGTGTGTGTGTGTGTGTGTGTGTGTGTACACTTAGGAAAGAAAGCTGTAGTTTTGTCAGGAGGAAAGGCCATTTCCTGTCCTCCACCACAGTGGGAATAGAATGTGCTGGTAGGTCCTTCATTCTAAACAGGGCGTGAGTGAGGAGGCCTGGAGAACTTTTTTCTATAATCCGCTGTGTGTGGCGACAGCGACCCTGGGAAAGACAGTCAGAGCCCCTAATGGGGCATGTGGGTGGTGTGACTGCTGACATGGGCCAGGCAGCCAGCCCCACCCCTCCCTGCCCCTGGGGACCTGTGGCAAGGCCTTAGCCGGTCAGTCTTGTGTTCTCTCCTCTTTGCTCCTCTCCCCCTTCCTTCTCGGGCTGTCCTCCTAACCAGGCACCCCGCCCCCATACTGGCGGAGTCCGTGCACAAAGGTGTAGTAAGAAATATGAAAGCGTCTGCACAAGGGCTTGTGCGAAGACGCACACACAGATGTCGGAAGGTTTTATCTGGAGGAGCTGCGAGCTGGCAGCAGCCCAAATACCCATCCACAGGTGTGTGGATAAACAGCTCCCAGTACATCCAGCCAACGGAACACTAGTCAGCAATAGAAAGGAATGAGCTACTGAGTCATGCCACAGCTTGGACGAATCCCGAGATAATTATGCTGAGTGAAAGAAGTCAGGCCAAGACAGAGTGCACACTGTACGATTCCATTTATATAAAACTCAAGAAAATGCAAACTAATCTATAGTGACAGGAGGCAGAGCAGGGGTGGCCAGGGGACAGAGAGGGGGCTGGGAGGGGCCGGGGTAGGGGTGACAACGGGCAAGAGGACACGTTTGACGAGGATGGAAGTGTTCGTTATCTTGATCATGGCGATGGTTCCATGGTGTATGTGTGTGTCAGAGATGATCCAACTGTGAGCCTTAAGTAGGTCTGTATATTATCCATCAGTTACACCTCAATAAAGCTGTTTGGAAAAAAGATGGTGGTGGTGACCGTGGTGGTGATAAAGCTGAAGCAAAAGTTTTGATGGTCAAGCAGATGCGTGAGTGATGCTTTCTGATGGTAGTTTAGGTCCTTGCCGCTCCCTGTCCACTGCGGGGATGGAGGGGACTGTGCTCCTACCTTCTGTCCCCAGCACCCTGAGTGGGGCTCACCACTCAGCAGGTAAGCAGCAAATAGTCCACTTGTTGACCTTGGTGAGGATGATCCAGCGTGAGTAATGCGACAACATAAGAGACCCAGGGGGCTGAGGGAGCTCAGAGGAACATCACCGTATGTTCATGAAGCACATGAAGGCTTCCTGGAAGAGGTCATGTCTGAGCTGAGACTGGACGGGCCAGTAAGGGCTTGCTAGGCAAGGAGGGCTTGGGTGGGGGAGGAGTGTCCCAAGGGTAGGAGACAGCTTGTGTTAAGGTCTGGAAGCTTCACGGAACCAAAGGGACTAAGGAAGTTCAGCGTGAAGGGAGCCAGCATAGGAAAAGGGAGAAGCAGGATGTCAGATGAGTTTATTAAGTGATGGATGGATGGATGGGTGGATGGATGGGTGGGTGGATGGATGGATGGGTAGATGGATGGATGGGTGTATGGATGCATGGATGCATGGATGGATGGATGGATGGATGGATGGATGGATGGATGGATGAATTGGTGGTGTTCACAAGCCATAAGGAGCTCCTACCATGGAGGGGGTCCAAGAGATTGGCATTGGAACATGACAGTCGTGTCCCAGAGGTTTCCCTCAGATGTCAGAGAAGCCTCTGCCATTTCAGCTGTCCCTCAGGTGGGTGCAATAGCCAGGTGCCCACACTGGTACCAGCGCATCAAAGGTGGGGACAAGAAGGCATGGGTTTGTACCCCCCAACCCCCACCTGCTGCCCCCTCACGGGAGGAGAGAGATCTGGGCTGTGGGAGGGGGTTGAGGGGTGGGTTTCCTGCTCTGAGGCCCCCCTCAGAACTCCCCCTGCGGTCTGCCGCGTTCACGTTCAGGTTTGGAGCGGCGGTGTGAAGACGGCAGGGCCAGTGCAGGGGGAGGGGGCGGCCTTTGCTGAGGGCCGTCAGCTGCAGTGACCTGCGCCGGCCCCGCCGGTCCCCGGGGGGCAACGGGAATGAAGTGAGAAGGGTGCAGACCGTGCGGGGCTCTTCTGGGTGGGCCAGCTGTGCTCCACACACACACAGAGCGGCCTTGGGCAGCACAGCCAGACCTGCCCTGCAGGCCTGGGGCGAGCCAGAGAGGCGACCTTCTGCCCTGGCTTCAGCCCGCCCCATGTGTGGCCTCACTTCCCCAGCACAGGGCCTGCCTTGCGCCCCGGGTCAGCCTGACCTTTGTAGGGTGCAGCCACCCACCAAGGCTGGACCCTGCCACCCATCCTGAGGATCAGTGTCCTCAGCACTCAGGGCCTGGGGGCGGCAGAGACTGCCTGTCCGTGCACGAGGAGATCCCAGTGGAATGGACTGGTCTTGACACGGCATAGTCCCTTCCCCCGGATCCACGGTCCCCGTTTCATCCTGCTGCCTGGCACTCCCTCTTACCCCTGACACTGCCTAAAACCCGCTTCCGCCCACCCCACTGCCCACCCCCGTGGCGTGGCACAGCTGCTTGTCACCTCTCAGCTGAAGCCAGAGCAGTGGCCAGCGGCCCCGCCCTGCGTGATGAGCCCTGATGCGGCTGGAGCGTCTGTGCCCCCCTTTGTGGACCCGTGTAACTGTCATCCGCTGTGCGCCTCAGGGTTGCAGCGTTCTAAAGTGAGACTGCCCTGCTTTTCCTCCCGGGCTGGCTGTTTTGTTTGGTCAACCCTTGGGCTCCCGGGAGGGCAGGCTGTGCCAGGGAAGCTGCAGCTGCAGAGATAGGTGGCGCTGAGCTGCCCCTGGCCTGCCTCCCGCTTTGCCCAGTGCCAGGCAAGGGGCAGGAGCAGGTACCCCTCCTCCCGCCCAGGTCTACCCTCACTCACCCCTCACTCCCCACCCCCTCCCTGGAGGACAGCTTTCCCAAAGCCCGCTCCCCCATGGCCCTGGGTCACTTCTCCAGTCCTGGGGAGGGTCTGGGCCGCTTCTTTCCCGTGGTGGCTCCACGCTTGCCCACAAAGCAATGTGTTCCAGGCCCCAGGTCCTTCTGACTGTTTCCATCACAATTCATAGTCCCACTGGGGACCGTGTCCCTGCACCTTCTCAGAGAAGAAGAGGAGAGAAGGAAAATGGAGTGTCTTGGTTACCACCACATCCCCTGTTTCAGGGATTTTGAAGCTTTTGAGGACAGAGCCAACCGGAATCAAAGTCTGTGGGTGGCAGGGTCAGGGCAAAGGATTGACTCTGATGGTTGTTGGCAGAAGTCACACTGTTTCATGGGAAATCAACCTCTTCTTTCCTTCTGCCTCTTCTCCTGCCCCCCAGAGAGGGCAGTGCTGACAAGTGATGCCAGGTGGCCTTTGCTGCCCATCACAGACAACTCCTGGATGCAGACTGGGAAAGGAGCTCAGGAAATGGGCATCAATTTCAGACCCAGGCTAAGGTTGTGTCTGAAAAGTGCAAGCGGGGTCCAGGAGGCAATGCACATGAAAAGTAGCTGGAACTGGAAAAGCCAGCGTGCAGGTGGAGACACTAACTGGTCAGCAAGTCCAAATGCCCATCTTATGAATGGGGAAACAGATGTGCCAGCCCTGACGGAGCTTTCTGAAGGCAGGGTCCCAGGACCCCTATGGGATATCCAGACCTGAACTTCAGTCCCCTTCCCCGAGTTCTCTACACACACACACACACACACACACACGAGCTAATTCACAGGGTGGATACCCTTTGTGGATCAAAGATTGCGAAAGTGACATGAAATATGTAAGTGGTGCATCTCTTATTTTGCGTTGAGGCGATCACACCCCCAAGCTTCAGTGGAAGCTGCGTGGTCACAGCAGGTGTGGGCAGAGCTGGCTGCTCCTGGCTACCACCTGACCTGGGGGTTTCCCAGGTGAGCTTGAGCCATGCGGCTGGATGCTGGGGAGACTGAGGAGGCTGGATAAAATGAGGGAAGGTTGGGGGAACGTCAGAGTGGACCACAAAGAAAGGAATGCCCAGTCACTGTTGTAGCCTGGGCTCTGAGGCTGAGAAATGGAAGGCCCGTCCCCACTCCACACAGCCCAGTCAGTTAGAAGCAGAAGGAGGAAGCTGGCAGAGGGAAAGGTCGTGGGCCACTCTTTTTTTTTTCCACTGGTGAATCAGAGGAGAGTGGTGATGGGAAGCCCGCTGGCCTGACCCTGCTCACCTCTGTGAGTCATAGCTGAGGTCCGTGTGCTAATCTTAACCCCTCGAAGAGGACTTGCTGGGACTTGCCATCCAGCCTTGACCACCAAAATACTCTCGGAGCTGACGTCACCCTGGGAAGGCCTGGCCCATCGGGACAGGGTCAAAGCTTGGAGCCAGGGTGGAGGGGGCTGCTCTGGGTGTTCGCCTCTGCCTCTAGCTCACCTGTGACCTTGAGCAAGTCCCAGTGAGGGGTCCAGCCAGATGAGCTCCCAGACCCTCCCAGCCCAGATGTCCTCCCAGACCCTGGCTGGGCCGGGGTCCAAGAAGGAAAGGACAGGAGCCAGCAGGAGCCTTCAGGCCAGACCTGGCCCCATCCCTGTCATAGCATCACTCACCAAGGACCTGACTCCTGAGGATGGGCAGCAAGTGATGGCAATCTGGGTTGTGGGGTCAAGCACCCCCCAGATTTGTTGTGTGACTTTGGACCAGTTGCTTCTCAGATCCCTTTTCTGCCCCAGAGGCAGTACAGCCGGTGGTTAAGGCATTGCACCGAATTGGGTTGGAGAATTGTTCCTACAGTTAGTAGCTGGGTGTTCCAGGGCGAGGCATTTAACCTTACCAAGACTCAGTTTTCATGTCTGTAAAGTGGGGGCAGCTTTTCTCAGGGAACTGCTGTGCAGATTAAATGAGGCAATACATGTGAAATGCTCAGCTCAGGGTCTGGGTCATGGCAAACAATGGGTAAATCCTTGCTACTGTTACCACCAGCTACTACCTCCGGGCCTCAATCACATTCCTTTATAAAAAGAGAGGCTGGCAGGAATGATTTCTAAGACCCTTTCTCGAACTGTCCTTCCCTCTAATCGGCTCCTCGATCCTGTGCCATCAGTCCAGGTTCTGGGACTTGGGGAATGAGGAAGCTGGGAGATGTGGACAGATCTCCAGGGCTCCAGAGACAGGATGTGAGAGGTGACAGAGGACCTGCAGCTACACAGGGGTGACAGACAGATATGGGCATCCTTGCCAACTTCCGGGGAAGCCAGGCAGCGGTGGAGCTGTGGTCTGATGGGAAGGTCAGGATGGGGGGCCCAGAAAGGCTGGACCACCATCTCCAAACTCCTACCCAGGCCAGAAAAGGGCCCTGTTCCTTTTCTATTCAACATCAGGACCCCTGGAGGTCGGGAAAGAACAGAAGCCCCCTTCGCCCTGGAAGAATGACTGTGGGGAGCTCGGATGGGGCCGGAGCTGGGGCCAGGGCAGGAGGAATGGAGGTAACCCTTCCTTGGGAAGATGAGGCCACGTGAAGCCCCTAAAAGGAACATGGCGCCTGGGAGGGGTGAGGGGCTGAGCCTGCAGCACTTCATCTGGGTGGGCCTGTCAGACTGTCTTCTCCCGGTCAGGAGGGTGCTGGGGCACGTGGGGGGCCTCGGCACCTGGTGGGGGAGACCAGCCCTGAGAATTGGGGGAGCAGGGTGCTGGGAGCACAGTGAAGACATGATGGGCATCTTTTATATTGCTGCCAAATGCTGGAGTCTACAGAGGCAGCTAAGGAGAGAGAAAGAAAATGCAATGGAAGAGAGAGAGGGAGAGAGAAAACGCAGTGAAAAGGGACCCTCTCAGTTCCTGCCCTGAGAGCAAGATGGGAGGGGAGGGTGGAGGGTGGGGAGGGCCAAAGGCAATCCCTTGACATACAGAGCTTTGACTCAGGGGTCAAGGGAACAGCTGGGAAAGCCACTGGCACATCTGGCCGGGGCTGGGCTGGAGGAGGGTGAGCCTGGGACGGCAGGAAGCCAGGGACGTGGTGGAGACAGATAGAGCCCCATGTTTACTGCCCAGCCGAGGTGTTGCAACAGGAAGAGGGCTGGGGGAGGAGGAGGCAGCTCAGGCGGAAACAATTTATCTGGAGCACGAGGAGCAGCTGGGGAGGAGGCCAGCCCTGCTGCTTTCCAAGGCCAAGTGGGATGCGAGGAAGGGATGCCTGGTGACCAAGCTGCCAGCGATCTCTGTCTCCTGCCCTGCCTGCCCTGCCTCTGCTGTCCTGCAGCCTCAGAATCCAGCCCGGCTGTCCGCACTCGGAGCAGAGCTTTTTTTCAGCCATCTCCAGTCCTCGTCGCCAGCTCAAGGTGGCCCTTCGAGTGGGATGCCTCACCAGACAGACTGCAGGCTTTATCTATTGCTGTGTCCAATGAACACCTGCCACCTGCTAGGCACTGCACGGTCCTTTACTGCGTGGCTCGTGAGACAGGTATGTGCTCACTTTCAGAGATGGAAACAGAGAAGTCATAAGTGATTTGTCCAGGGCCACACAAAAAGGAACTTGAACCCAAATGTCTTGTTTCCAGAATCATTCAGATGCCCCTGGGCACGTGGAGGTGGGCTCTGGGCCTGCCATTGACTCTGTGGGACAGCCCTGGGATGCCTTACCTCCCTCCAGCTCACAGCCCCTCCCCATAAGCATCCTTCTCCTGCCAGGGCTGATCAGGCAGCCCTGGCTATCGCGTGCCTCTCCTAAGACTCTGTGCCTGCAGCTGGACAGCCTCAGAGCAAGGATTTCTGGAGCCCATTCAGGGAAGAGGCCCTGGGGCTGGATGAGTTCTCCTGGAACTCTCCACATCTCTTGAGATAGATTTCCAGAATGAAGTGGACAGCTGGGACAGCCATGAACGACTGGCGTCCCTCTGGGAGGACAGCTGGCCAGGTAAGAGGGCAAAAGAGCAGAGAGGGCACCACTGAGATGACCTCTTGAGTTACACCCATTTTTGAGATGGAAAGGAAAAGGCTTCGGGGGCCTCACCAAATCAAGAAGGCAGACATTACCTCATCCCCACTTAAAAAACCCACCAACCAAAAAACTGGAACAGAGGCTCCAGCCCTCCATTCAGTCAATTCTCGGGGAATGTCATTTCCCACCTGCAGGGATGTCACAGCCCATCTCACTTTGTGCCATGAATGAGACTGGACATCCTCCAGGTCAGGGTCCTTGCCTCCTACCTCTTTATGTCTCATTCATGGAAGGGGAAGTGAAAGGAACAAAATTTGTATGTGTCTCACTGAGGTGGGAAGCCCCATAAAAAAGGAACGGCAGGACCCCCTGGCAGGTCCACTACTCTCCTGCCAGCGCCATCCGGTTCCCTGGCCCAGAGGCTCTATCTCACTTTTTGCCTCTGAAACGGCTTACTTCTAGGAAAGCGGAACTTACCCCTAAAATTCTACTGGTTCCCTGAGTCACTCCGGATTGGTTATTTCCTTCACTCCTGATTGGTCCATTTCCCTCACTCCTGATTGGTTATTTCTCTCCCTCCTGATTGGTCCATTTCTACAAATCTTGTTCCTAATTAGTCAACTTTTGTTATACCTCATTTGCATATGATTTGCAAAGTGTAAACTGGCAGCCTATAAAAGCCTGTGCAAACCTACAGACAGTGTCCAGAGCATGAAGTGTTAACTCCTCTGGGCCCGCTGGCGTAATAAACCTGAGTTCTCCAACTCTCTGAGTTTTACTTGGTCTCTCGCCTGGATCCACGTTGCTGTCACAACTGAGCTGTAACCCGTTTTTCTGCAACACCTCAATGAGCTGAGTACTGTCACATTCAGTCCCTACAACAATCCTGTAAAGCAAATGTAATCACTCATTTTTTAGATGAAGAAACTGAGGTCCAGAGAGGAAGGGACTGGCCCAAGGTCATATAACCAGTCAGTCGCTATAATTTAAATGCATGGGTATTGAGCACATATTGTGTATTGGTAAAAATACGTGACATTATGCTGCAGTAACAAACAGCCCTGAATCTTAATGTAACAAAGGCTAATTTTTCTGTCACCCAAATTCTGCAGCTGGATTCTTCAGGGAAATTATCTCCCACTCTTTTTTCAGGCTGCTTTGACTGGAGGCTCTATCATCTCATCAGAAGATTTCTCATTCACAGGGTGGGTCATGAGACAGTTTAGTAATGCATTGGTCAGAATTAGCCCCGTGGTCCTGCATCTTTGCAGGAGGTGAGGGCAGTTATGGGCAGGTGGAGTGTTGGCAGGCACCACTGTCTCTTCACAGCCATGCATGATGCTAGATGGAGTCCAGTCATAAATGCTCGACCCTACACTGTTCCTGAGCCCCCTGGGCAGTGCCCTCATCATGAACATTTTCCAGGGTCCCTGGGCTCTGCAGTGGGCCCTACAAAGACTGAGCTCCTTCAGCTGGTGTGAGTGTATAAGGCTCAGCCTCAGGTGAGCCTCGACGATCCCACGATGTAATTCCAATTCGTCCATTTTAAAATCCTACTTCCTTAGAGGCTACTTCTCCAGGTAAGATTCTGTGGCCACCACCCACTCGCATGGCTTCCAAAGCACATGGTGAGAGCTCTTTCCCTTCACCGTGTCCTCAAATTCCTTTCCTGCAACAGCTTGGCCAGCAGGCATCGCCCACCACAGGCATCTGCAGTGCAGAGACCCCAGGGGGATGAGAAGTCCAACCCACTGCCTCAACTCAGCTTGTCCTTGGCAAGAGGAGAACTCACTCCGACACCTCTCTTCCTGCTTCAGTCTCTGCTTTCTCCCTTGACCCAGCACCATAGCTATTTCTCTGATTCCCAAGTCCCTGGGAAAGCACAGTTCTTTGCACCTGGGCTCCAGGTCTCCTCATGTGTCCAGGGCTGAGCTGTTCCCCTAAGAACCTCACCTGGACTCGGAGGCTTCCCTTTTCCTGCCTCCAGAATTTCACCAAATCAGGCTCTGCTCTCCCACATGACACAGGCACGGGAGGGGCTGTTCACACTCACCCATTCGGGGAAGATGGGGAGAAACCCTACAGAAGTGCCAGACACCTCAAAGAACTTTCTCATCCACTCTGCACCAGAGCAAAACCAAACCATGTGGCTTTAAAGAGCCTCCAGTTGCCTGGGATTCAAATTCCCCTAGGGCTTTAGAAAGCTTAGTGGATAATTATATAAGGTGCCTAGCATAGCATTCAAAAAATATTAGAAAAACATACACAACAACATTATCTAAAGTCTCCAATATGGAGTGATCTCCGGAGTGTCAGATCTGTATATGTGACTGCCTGCTTGACATCTCTATCTGAGCATCCCACAGGTAGACCTGGTTGGAACCTCCCCACAGCCATTCTTCCTTCACAGCTCACTTTTCTCTGTCCAAGTCCAAGTCCACTTCCCACAGGAAATGGCTGTGAAGTCCACATGGTTGTTCTCCCCGCCTCCCTTGCAGCTAGGACATGGACACATGACATCATCCTGATCAGTGGAACTAGGGGCTTCTGGGAAAGTTTTCCTCTCTACTAAAATAGGCTTATGCATGGAAAGCCTGCTTTTCTTTGGCCAAGAATTAGTAGCTAGAGGTAGGTAGTGCCTAGACATCCAGCAGCTACTTTGTGACCATAAGGGAACAAATCCAATCTGCTGAGGTTGGCGGACCAAAAGTGTAGCTGAATCTTGTGTCGCTAATGATATGACTGAACCAATGAAATAACCCTGGGATATCTGGGCTTATTGTGACATACAACAACACACATCTTTATTCTAAGCCACTTCTGGTTTGGTATTCTGTTACCTGTAGCTGAAATCATTCTAATACACACACACATTATAATCAACAAGTCCATTAAAAAGCTCATCGACTCCTTCCCAAATCACTCTTCCTCTAAAATTTCTCATCTCAGCAAATGACAGGTTTCTTTGCTCAAAGTTCCAGTAATCTCTCTTCCTTCTCCCTCATTTCTCTCATTCGGACTGTCACCAAATACATTGGCTCTCCTTCCAGAGACTCTTCGGTCACTTGTCTTTTTGGTCACTTGCCAAGGTCATGGTGATCATCTCCTGCTGGTTCTCTCTGACTCCGATTTCAGTCCACTGAGTGTCCCTCTCTGTGCCCTGGACATGCCATCCTAGGCACACCTCCGGGCTCCTGCACCTGCTGCTCCCTCTGCTGGCATGCTCTCCTCACTCCCTTTTCATCAAACTCCTGTTCAGCCTAAGAGACCATCACCAGATGCTATTTCCTCTGTGAGCCTTTTATTAACTTGCCCAATCAGAGGTGGATGAACTCGCTTTTGGGTCAGCAGATTGTCACGACCTCATTGTCCATACGTCTCCCCTACAAAACTGGAAGCAGCTTGAGGTGAGGAATGGTGTCTGAGTCTACTCTGAACTTCCGGGACTCAACAAAGCCAGGCAGTAGCTGCTTAGAAATTCTCAACCCCATGAATGAACAGCAGTGCAGAATAAATCGACTTCTTGGGCATCTGCCCTGGCTCTCTGTCGCTATACAATACAACTTAGTGACTTGTTTTGCTCACAAATCTGAAATTTTGGCAAGATACCACGGGGAAGGCTCACCTCTGCCTCACCTGGCATGCGCTGGGGTGGGTCAAAGCCTGGAGACTAGAATCATCCCCAGGCCCATTCACTCACAGGTCTGATGGCGATGCGGGCTGTTGACGGACACCTTAGCTGAGGTTGTCGGCTGGGGAACTTACACCTGGACTCGCCACGTGCTGGGCTTCCCTGCAACATACGGGCCAGGTCCTAAGGGTGAGCACTTGAAAAGAGCCTAGAAGAAACCGTATGGACTTTTACAGCCCCGTTTCAACAATCATGCAGCGTCACTATCACCCCATCTCACCCACCAAGGCAGTCACAAAGGCCTGCCCAGGTTCCAGGGGAGGGGACGTGGACTCTACTTCCTGATGGGGCAGCGACAAGGTTCAGGAAGCGTGTGTGGGACTGGAAATATGGCTGTGGCTATTTTTTGGAAAACGCAGCCTGCTTCAGTACCCTTTTAAGTATTTTAAGTCAACTCTTTTGTCTACTGCTCCCCCTAAATGGTCTTTGGTCTTCCTTGTGAGACCTTGTGTCTGGACCTCCCGGGTCCTCTCCTTGTGACATGCTTGTCTGCGTGTGATGTGATGTGCTTCTCTGAATGTAGCTGAGACATGTGGTTTGGTGGAGCAGATAATAAGCTGTGGGGAGAACTGGGTTTGTGAGCCAGCTCTGCCACCGTCTGACTCTGGGGCCTGGGATGAGTTACTCGAATCCCAAGAGCCTCACTTTTTATCCTCGGTAAGTGAGGAGCTGAGGCTGCCTTCCGCCTAGCTTCACAGGAGTGTGCTCAGGGTGAAGGAAGGCGTGCTGAGGATGGGGATCTTGGAGGCACGCAGGCAGCTTGTGTCAGTCAGAACTCAGTGGCAGGAAACAGAAGACACTGACGTTATGTTAAGCAGAAAGGGGTTTCGCACAGGTACTTAGGTGATCACAAAACCACTGGAGGGGCTGGGGGAGCAGGATCAGGGCTGACCTTCTGGGAAACACGTCCTGGATGTGGCCAGGGGAGCTTGTCATCTGCCACAACCAGGATGGCAAGGAGTGTGGAGGCTGCTGTGGGGTGAGGTCCAGGAAGTCCCCGCCACCATCCTGCAACTGCATCTCAGTGTTCAGGAAGCCAATGGCTGGCATGTTGCCATTAGGGTTTCACCAAATAGTTCTACTCCCCCCGCCTTCTCAACCCCCTGGAGTTAAGTGACCATGTGATTCAGTGACATACACGTCACCCCCGATGGAAGCTTTAAGTGCTATTGCGTAATTTTCTGTATTCTTTCTTTCCCTTGTCACAGTGACCCACATTCTTCACATTATAGTTTCTTTGCCAACCTGGGTCCCCAAGTTGGGGAAACAGTGACCAGTCACTCATGTGATGTGGTGAGCATAGTATAGGCCATTCAGACCGGTGTCACCGGACACTGGAACGTTGCTGGCTCTGATGACGCTCACCCAAAGCAAGAGCCAAAGGAGTGGGAAGATGGTCCTTGCTGCAATTCCACCTTCCCAATCCCGCGTCCAGTTGGCAAAAACTAATTTGCATCCAGAATCATAGCTTTGGAAGAGTCTAGGAAATACAGTTTTTAGTTTTCCAGCCTCTACGATACAGGAAGGTATTCTCAAAGGATTGGCTCTGGGGGTCAGTTTAGCACACCTACCAGAGCAAACCCATGCTGGAATTCCAAGGGTGCTCCAGCCAAAAGCCAGGGTGAGAAAAATCTACAGCCTGATACTTGGGCCAAACAGGGCTGGATGGAGGAAATTGAGGTACAAAATCATGGGAGATGGGCTTGGGAGGGCAGGTGGAGGAGAGAGGTCTGTATTAAATTTCCTCCTCAAATGAGGACCAGGACAGTAGTGTGTTTGTGTGTGTATGTGTGGTACCCATGTGATTCATGGGAACACTTAAAGGATTCCAAGCACAGCCAACAGAAGATATTTTTGCTTTCTAAGTATTGCTTTATAAATTATTAAATGTTATGTGAAATCTGAACACCGCTGATATGCCCAGATGGTGACCTCCGTGTGTGCAGGGAGCAGGTTTCACGTATCTGTGTATCCTTTGCCTCTGGCCCAGTGCCGGGCATGTAGTAGGCATTCAATAAACGCTTTATGAAGGAAGGAATTTGTCAATGTTCCACTGAGAAACCAATGGAGAGAGAGCACGACTCGATGTTCCCAGTGTGGTCTGATTAATCAGGGCCTGGTGGGAACGCCCCCTCCCCTGGTCTTAATATTATACTTCTCTTAACGTGGCCCAAGATTATGTTAGTCTCCTTGGCAGCCACACAGCACAGATGATTCACATTGAGCTGGAGGTCAACTGTAGTCTCTGGGTCTGTTTCACATGAACAGCTATTAAGTAAGGCAGGGCTTCCCCATCCTGTCCATGTGCAGTTGATTTTTTGAACTAAACGCCTTATGTAACATTTCATCCTGCTGAGTTATGGTCCAGCCTTCTAACTCCTCAAGATCTATTCAACTCTTCAGTCTTTTAACTCAATGTATTATTCACCCCTCTTCGAGTTGTTTCATCCATGGTCGTGACACAAGGGCTGGGGAATGCTATAACTTAGCCATCTCTGATCCTATCTGTGTGCGCAACCATTTTGTCTACAGAATAGGACCAGAGACTGTCACAAGCGGAAACAATGAAGTATACAGAATCCCCTGGTCTCTGGCACTCACACCCAAGGGAGAATGGATCCTGCCAGGTTTTATTCACTCTTCGCAAACCACCTCTGGCTCCTAGGCACCTTCGCTTTCTCTTATCAGCTGTCAAAGACATTTTCTTTCTTTCTTTCCTTCTTTCTTTCTGTTTTTTTTTGGGGGGGCGGTGGATAGGTAATTTATTTTATTTATTTAATTTTAGAAGAGGTACTGGGGATTGAACCCAGGAACTCGTGCATGTTAAGCACACGCTCTACCACTGAGCTGTACCCTCCCCTGCTGACATTTATTCATTTTATCCCTGTGTACTGAGAACCATGAAGTTCTTCAAATTCTTAGACCTCATAGCCTCACCACAATGTTAACAGCCACAGTCTAGGAGCCCAGATGCAAGAAAATGGCAAAGTCAATTGTGATCCCTCCTTCCTGTCCTTGGAAAAGCACCATCCAAACCATAATACTTTTTAAAAACATATGTGATAACATAGGAGGGAAAACTTAGATATAATGTGAGCTCAAAAAAGCAAGCCACAAAATTGTGTGCGCCCCATGAGGGTAAATCTGTAAAACGATGTACATGCAAATATTGTAGAAGTTGGGTTAGGGAGGTGGAACTATAGGTGATGCAACCTCTCTGTTTTCCAAACTTTCCCTAACTCTACAGAAGGTAGCTTCTGAAACAAAGGCTAAAGGAAGGAATCTTACTGAGGACTGTGCCCAGGGAGCAGGAGGGAGGGACAGGGAATGGAGTGGGCGGGAGGGAGCTGGCCTCTACCACCCGTCGGTCGCTGGGCTCCACGTGGCTGCCGAAGGAGCCGTATGAGATGCACTTCAGGGCTGCTTGTCTGTGGAGGGAAGTGGGAACACTCGTCAGCTCCAGCCTTACCCCAGAGCATTCGCCCTCCTGCACTTCCGTGAGAGGGCATCTAGAAGGTTCCTGAGGCCCTCCTGCTGCTGGGAGCGCTCCCCAGAGCACTCTGTGGGGAGCAGCCATGTGGGCGGTGGAGGGTGCAGTGCCACCAGGTGATGCGCCGTGAGTGTGGCTGGCAGGGCAGCACCCACCCTGCAGCAGGGCGAGGGGCAGAGCTGGGTGGGACTGAGAGAGCCCACAGGACTGCCCGGGGTGGCTGTGATCAGCTCCACCAACCATTTATAGACACAGAGCTGCTCCTGTTTATCATGGGATGCCGATTTTCCTGGTTCTCTGGCTGCCAAACTCCATCTGGAAGACCAGGAGAGTCTTCATCCATCTCTGATTTTCATCTTTCCTCCTTTCATCAAAGGGTTTCCTCAGCAATCTCTCCTGGAGCTGAAGCCCAGCTCACCAGGCCCCTTAGACACTGCGCCTCCCCGCAGCTCACCCCTCTCCAAACCTCTCTGGGCGTCAGGTTGCAGCCCCCACGTGCAGACAGTTCCCAGGGGTGCTCACTCTCCAAGGAAGACCAGAGCGTTTTTAGAAGGCAAGGGTGCAGCTGTCTCTCTCATCAAAGGCCCTTTTAGGCTTTGACACGCTCCGGCTGGCGCGGTCCTGGTGCCCTTTGTATCGTCTGATCTGAGTACATGTGTGCGTGTGGTGGGGGTGGTTTTTGTTCTTGGCAATAGGCTGAATCCCCCTTCCCCCACCATCATATTCCTGCTTTGTTGTTGGTGATGTTTTTGTGTTTCTTTTTTGTTTTGAGTCTTTTCAAGGGGCCACATCGGTCTTCTGAGTCATCTTGTCAGGGCCACTTTATTTTCTCGACTTGGAAATGATCTACTTTCTCAAGGTCCACCCTGCATAACTGGACTTGCCCACCACGCCCTTCCTGCGACACCACAAGTGCCAAGATGAAAAAGCCCTTTTCTTCCCAGGCTTCTATCACTTTCGTTTCACCGCTGCATGCCTCTTGGTTGATCAGATTTTGGTGTGTCCTGCCAGTTCCTCTTGTTGCTTTTGGAGAGATTAAATTATCAGCCAGGCAGGAATGTAACAGGCATCCTGGCTTCAGCACTGTCCTTGTAGCCGGACTCCCACCCCTCCCAGCCAGGACCTGGCTTCTGCCAGTTTGGGGGCCCCGGTCTTGGATGGGGAGAAATACTTCCCCTTCCTTCCCCCTCCAAAGAAGTCAGGGGACCCTCCTAGGCCCCAACGAGAGGGCTGGGAGAGGAGAGTCGTCCAACATGGCTGCTTTCCCAGAACAAGTCTTGCAATCCTTTGGAAGCAGAGAGAAGCGGGATGGCAGGCTGCAAACTGCAGCTCCATCGCCCGTTGACTGTGTGACCTTGGGCAAGTTACTAACCTCTCTGGGCATCAGCTTCCACATCCATAGATGCTGGAACTCTCTTGATCTTCTGAGAAAGTGCCAGAGGAACGTTTTCCACACACAAGCACCATGACAGCTGCTTAGCTGACAGTGATCGAAGGATGCCATTGACTATGTTCTGATTTCAGAGGGGCAAAGTGGGGGGAGGGGGTGCATCTTGGAGCCAATGAAACAGAGTAGTATCTACTCAGAGGGTTGTTGTGAGAATTACGTGATTTAAAATACACAAAGCATGGAGAGCAGTGACTGGAACATAATGTGTGTGTGTGTGTGTGTGTGTGTGCATGAGTGTGTGTGTGTGTGTTAGCTATTTGGATGATGAAGAAGAGGATGGCAAGGATGAATGGATGGTGAGATGGCTCACTCTCCACTGTCCCTCCCTGTAGCACAGAGATCTTTTTTTTCTGGCAGTCAACTGTCCAGCGTGGAATGTCCCCAGCCCTCCTTCCATCCAGATGCAGTATATATAGGCTGTGTGTGACTAATTCTCACCAATGGTGTAGAAATGATCACTTCCCAGTTAAGGGGTTTCAAAAGGGGGTATGCCTTCTTCACATGCTGTCCGTCCACTGGATATGCGGAGAGGCCTCCAGGCCCCGGGGGGTGATGAAGCCACAAGATGGGAAAGGCTGGGGTCCCCACATCACCACCTGGAGAAAAGTCACAGGCCGGCCAGGAACACCCACGTTGGACAGGCACATAAGTGAGCCACAAACCACCCTTGGATGAGGCCACTGAAATTTAGGGGTTAATTTACGACGGCACCTCACATCACCTTGGCTAAACACATGGTCAGTGTGGGAGGCAGTGACGTGACGGGGCAGGGCAGCCATGGAGGGAGCCTGGTAAAACGGAAGAGTGCTTCAGAGAAATCTGAGGGACTCCCTCATCAGAATCTAATGCTTCAGGAACAGCTGACAACAGCCAGCCCTCCGCTCGCCACCCCCACACAGCGCTGACTCTATCGAAGTTTCCATCAACGGACCATTCATTCAGCGTGCCCTGTGTCTCCACCACGTGTTAGCACAAAGTCCCTGCGTGACGAGCCTGCTGGGTGTGGTCCCCGCACGGCCCCCATCCTGTGGTCAGACCCACTCCTGCTGCCCATTCATCATCCTGACATCCAGAAGAGAGCCCATCAATCACAACACCTCATTTGCTAATGTGACTTCCCTCAGCTGCACTCCTCCAGGGAGGGGGGCCCGCCGCCCTGCAGCGGGTGGCTGGCTGGAAGTCGGGGGCAGCAGCCTGCACCCCGCAGACCCACAGCAGGGCTTCTGGGCCCCAGTTCCAGGCCCCCGGGGTAGAACACCCCCCAGGGCGTCTGTCTGTGGTGTGGTGGGGTGGGGTCACCGCCGCTGAGCTGCGAGCTTCCTCCAGGGGCCAGGGGCCACTCCACCGCCACCTGGAAGGCTGCAAAATCCCAGCGCCACCACCTGAAGTGAGCTTTGACTTTTATTTCTTTTTTTTCTTTAAAAAAAAAAAAAAATTTTTTTAAACCCAAACCCAAATAGTTTGTCTGCATTTTTGTTCAGTATGTTAGTATCAAGATTAAATCGTCTGGGCCTGCTCCCCCGTTCACCTCTCAGATCATAAAACCTCTGTAGTGACTGAAAGCAGGAGTCTATCAAGTGGCTTTCTGTTCTCCTCCTCTGTCCCCACAGGGCTAGTTACCAGGAATCCAAGTTACAAAGTGCAGGCACCCCAAGGCCTGGTCCCAGGTGGTCTTAGAAGTCCCCCTGCCTGGGATGAGGTTCTGGTAACCCCAGGTCCACAATTGGGTGTGACAGGTCGACCCAGGCTGACCCAGCTTTCCCGAGGCACCTCTCCCAGACTCCTGGCTGGGGCCGCTCCCCTCGCCCCACCCCTGCAGAGTCCCTGCCTGGTTGTCCGGTCCAGTGGGGGAGCTCTGGCCTAGCAGGCAGTGCTGCCGGAAGAAGAACCTTCCAGAAGAGACTGACCCAGCTTGCTTCTGCTTGGGAGCTCAGTCTCCCCTCCCCTTCCCCCAGCACTGCTGTTGTTACTGTAAACTCTTCCCAGTAAAGCAAACCCTACAAAATTAAATATTTGGGACCCATAAACTCTACCCATCAAAATGTTGCAAGCTGGGAAAAATGAAGTCGCTCCAAAATCCAAAAGAGCAAAATTGGAAATTATAAATTTTTAATGAATACATTCAAATGTCATTAATTGTCCAATTTGGTATCATGAAAATTTCCTTCCATTTGAAAACAATTTGTACCTTCGATTCTCTTGCCTCGTAGAGATTCCTGAGTGTGCGTGATGAGGGCTGGGAAGTCGGAGACGATCGTAAACTAAATGAGTAAACTTCAGCCAAATCATTTCAAAAGCAAAATTATAAAAATTCTTTCCAAGTATTTTATAGCAAAATAATTCTACTTAATGTGGGACGCGGGGGCATTTTAATTCTTTTATACACTCTGGGTTGGGACCTACAAAAGGAAGGCTGTCTGGTACCCAGGAAGGCCCTGCCTCTCCCCTCCTTTCCTCTCCCTTCCTCTCCTCTCCTCCTTCCCCTCTTCTTCTCAGACGGCAGCTTGGAGGGAACGGCAACAGAATCTCCTGTGAAAAATATTCATTTTTATAAGGATACTGATTCTTAACATTCGGAGGGCTCTCCTTGAGGGTGGTGAAAACTGCTCCAAGTGTTGGCTGGTTTTGTCTCCCTCCAGTCCCCGAGGACAACACCCTCTGCTAAATGGACACTTTCTGATAGCAGAGGAACAGGAAATACACCGCCCCTTGCTCCCCCACGCGCGGTGGTCCCCTCGCTCTGGCTGGCTGAGCAGACAGGCCACCATCACTGTGGTCCATGGATTCTGGGATGAGACTAAAGTCTCAGCCAGCAGCAAACAGAGGCTGCAACCCATGGTTTAGCTGAAAGGTGTCTTCTCGATCGGACAGGTGGGTCACCCAGCAGCCTGGCACCTTCTTGCCAAAGTGCCCGGCACCCTCGGGGCTCCCAAGCGGCCTTCCTGTCTCCCAGGAAAAGCACTTGAGTGGCTCATGAAGCAGAGGTGTGGCCCACAGGCCACTGGGCAGGGACAGCCATTTGCAGAACCCAGCAGGCTGCTGAGGGAGCTCCTGGCCGGGAGACAGCCTCCAAGGACACCCCTGGAAGCCCACTTGGGACCCTCTGAGAAAACACTGGGGAGGGCCAGCTGTCTCGGCCTGGGGGAGCACCATCCAGAATGTCCTCCGAGGGCCTCCCGGTGGTCACACTCAGCTCGGCAGCTTCTCTCCTTCCCTTCCCCTCACAGCCTGCTCTCCAAATGGCAGCTCTTGAGTCACCCTGCGCAGCTGCCTGGCCCTAAGTCCCGGCCCTGCAGCCCCTCCTGCACTGCCCATGGCCCCAAGTCTGCACCTGGCTAATTCCCCTGCCTCCTTCAAGACTGAGCCAAGGCACCCCCTTCTCCCAGGAAGCTTTCTCCAACCAGTTCTCCCCTCCCAGGTGCTCTGCTGTGGTCACTGTGTCAGATAGATAGATGGATAGATAGATACCCAGACAGACAGAGGACAGGTAGGTAGATAGATGATAGATACATAGATGATGGATAGATACATAGATCATTGATACATAAGGACATAGATGATAGACAGACAGACAGACAGACAGACAGATAGATAAATTGTTGTCCCATCAGACTGTGATGACACAAACAGAGCCTCATCCATCGCTGCGCCACCCCCATTCCCAGCACAGAGCTGAGCACACAGTAACACTTAATGGATGGATGGATGGATGGATGAGGGCGAGGCCTGTGTGAGCAGGAAGCTGGGACAGATACCGTGGGTCTAGAATGAATGCAAGCCGCTGCTGTCTCCAATGCTCCCAGGCAGGGTGTGGTGTCACGTGAGGCCCAGAGGCCAGGGTTGGGGTCAGATGATTTCCAGCTTGGCTCTGCCCCCTCTTCTGCCACCTCTTGGGTAGGAAGCACGCGTGTGCTGTCATCTAGCAAGGAAGATGAGGCCCTCGGCCACCCGCCGGGCCAGCACAAGTGCCGCCTTTCCCTTCCTCCCCAGCGGTGGGGTCGCACCCCCGCGCACTGGGTAGGTACCTGCCTCCGGGGCCAGACCACCTGAGTCCAGGCTCCGCTGCCCGCTTACTGTGGAACCTGAGGCAGGTGCTTCCTCCTCACTGTGCCTCCGAGATAGCAGTGCTTAACTTTGATGAGTTGTTGTGTGGGTTTAAATAAATTAATCCATACAAATGGCTTAGAATAGTGCCCAGCGTGGAGGAAAGGATGTGTAAGTATTAGTGTGTGTTATACCCCGCCAGCTCCCCGCCCCGGCGGCCGGCACCGCAGGCACCAATCTGAAGACAGGGTCGGGGTCCATCTGAGGTCGGTTAGGTTGGCACTGAGTCAGGGGCAGGATGTGGCCGTGGCCCCACTGCAGGAGGGCTGGGAACTCCTGACTTGCTCAGCACCGGTTCATCAAGCCACTCCCGCTCCCAGAAGTGTCGTCAGGAGGAGGGAGGATGCGCCAAGGGACCGCCCCAGCGCTGCCCTCACTGAATGCGGAGGAGAGGGGTGGTGTCCTGCCTCAGCCTGGCCTCCTCCCTGCTGCTCCCCTGCAGAATAGTCCTCACGCCCAGCTCGATGTGCCATGGACACCGGGCACGGTCAGGGGCAGGCCAGGCCCTGGCGTGCAGCGCGTACATGGAAAACACTCCGCCTGGCTCTGTGTTTGTGTTCCCCGCCTGGGCGGAGACCAGGAACACCAGGGCACCACCCCGGTCAGTGCCCACTGCCGCCCACCTGCCCGGAGGAAGACCTCGCAGGGAAAACAGGGAGGAAGAGAGCCATGCTCTGTTCTGGAAATGTCGCTCCCTGTCCCTTTAGCTTCTCCAGACACCCCAGCAGCCCTGCCCCAGGATCTCCTGACCATGGTCCTAAACGTAACACTGAGGCCTACTCAGAAGCACAGACTGCTCCAACTAGCCTTCCATCCAAGCACAGCCAGGACTCCTGGGTGATGTAGAAAGGCCCACGGGGAACAAGGACACAGTGACACAATGACAGTGGCTTTTCTAAGGCTTACTTTATGGGAATCTGGGGGGAAAAAAGGAACGGTTCTGTCCATATATCACACCGGGCTGGTACGTCAAGGCCCAGTTTTGTCCCCTACTCCAGAAAGCCTTCCCTGGCTGTCCCAGCCCACAGTCCCTTCCTGTCCTCAGTTCTTTCCGCTGTCCGTCTAAGCTGCCCCCATAAACAAGCATAATTTGACTAGGCTGGTGGCCAGGCTAAGGGTGGACATCGGCCCCGGGGAGCAGACATCCCTCCGTCCTCTAGCTCTGCTCTCTGATGGCTCCCGGGGCTGCGTCTGGGCCTCCCCTCCATCTCCTGTGTTGCCCACAGCACGCTCCAGGGATGGACAAGAAGTAGCCAGCTGCCCAGCCCCGTGGGGGTCACGCGTCTGGAACTACTTGTGAGCATGAGAGTCTTCCCAAGCACCGACTCAGGGTCAGGGGAAGGGGATTCAGAAGCCACGCTGGTCTGCAAGCACGCCGGGTCTACAGCTCGTCTTTTCTTGGCTCACCCAGACAGGACCCCTCTGGCTTTGTGCTTGCAGGGGCTTGGAGAGGTCCCTGCTCTGCTCCCGGCCTCCTGAGAGCAAAACTCTAACCTATACGGGACCAATGGGAGTGGCCCATCTCTCCTAGACGCTGGCCAAGCTGTTCATCCTTTACCTGCTTTACATCCAGGTTCCATTCTCTAGCGAGGTGGGGACAATGCCTCCTCCCAGATCTGTCCCTGACCCAGTCTCCTTTTATTCACGCTCCTTCCTGAGCCCCCTTGTCTGTGGCCAGCCTTGATTGTCCAGGGCCTGCCCAGAGGACTCCATGGGCACCCGGAAGCCTCTCCCACCTCCCAGGGGAGAAGGAAAGGGCTCCTCGCTGGGCTCCGGCAGCCCCACAGGGCACCCGTTCCCTCTGGAGACCCTGCAGTCCCGGCCGTGGGCACTTCTGAGAGGCCCGTCTGTCTTCACCGTTTTTTCTCTTTGCTTCTTCCACAGCCCTCCCCATCCCCTCCTCCTCACCCTACCTGGATAGGGCCCCATCAAACCTCCTGACACATGTGCTTCATTAGGTGAGGAGTGGGGTACGCTGTGACTCCCTCATGGGATCTAAAGCCTAAATGAGTGTGGCCATCACCCAAGGGCCTTGCTGTCAAAGTGGGTTCCCTGGCACCTGCCCAGTGATGGATTCAGTAAGTCCAGAGTAGGGCCTGAGGCTCTGAATTTTTAACCAGTGCCCCAGGTCACATCCCCCTTGTCTCTGAGCCCTGCGTTCAGATGCAGTGTGAGGGAACAGAGGGAGGAGACGAGGCTGGGACACCCAGCAAGTTCCCCTGTTGCCCTGGTGTGCACACAAGGAAGCCGCTTAGTCAGCTAAGCTCATCTGGTTCAACCGCCCAGCGCCATGTGGAGCAGTGAGTTAATGTACTCTCAGAGCAGGGTGAGATCAGGGAAGCAGCTGAAGTGGTGCTTTCTTTTTCTTTTTTTAACTAAAGTATAATTGATTTACAATGTTGTATTAGTTTCAGGTGTACAGCAAAGAGATTCAGTTGTGTATATGTATCTATTCTTTTTCAGACTTTCTATTATACATTATCACAAGATACTGAGTGTAGCTCCCTGTGCTATACAGTAGGTCTTTGTTGTTTATCTATTTTATATATAGTGGGGTGTATATGCTAATTTCAAACTCCTAATTTATCCCTTCCCCCCTTTCCCCCTTAGGTAACTGTAAGTTTGTTTTCTATGTCTGTGAGTCTGTTTCTGTTTTGCATATAAGTTCATTTGTATCACTTTTTTAGATTCCACATATGTGATATCATATAGTATTTTTCTTTCTCTGGCTGACTTACTTCGCTTAGAATGACGATCTCTAGGTCCATCCATGTTGCTGCAAATGGCATTATTTTATTCTTTTTCATGGCCGAGTAGTATTCCATTGCATAAACATACCACAATTTCTTTATCCAGTCATCTGTCAATGGGCATTTAGGTTGCTCCCATTGATGAAAAGATATGAACAACATAATTTTATATTGCTTTATGTCTGTGTCATCATTTACTTACTTAGGCTTCTATTTTAGGACATCCACATTGTCTCCAATTTTTGGTATAATAAACAGTCTTGCAATAGACATCCTTTTTTAGAATAGTCTGATTCCTACCTCTGCCTCACTTAGAATAAATTCCTAGCAATGGAGTTGATGAGTCAAATGATAACATGTTCTTAACAAATACTTGATTTCTGCAGCATTGTCCTACCAATGGTTACAAGGGGATTTATAATCCTGTTTATTTCATTGGAGCATGTCTATGGCTTCACTCTCACCAGTGCTGATCTTATCATTGATTTTCATCTTTGCAGTCTGGAAAGGAAAAAACAAAAAGAAGCATCTCATTTCAATATGAATTTCTTTGATTACTAGAGAGGTTAGATACAATTAGAAATTGTATCCTTCTTTTGAGACTTGCTTCCTTACATAGTTTGTCTAGATTTAGCTATTGAGAAGGGTGTTTGAGTAATTTTGTTATTGAATTTTAAGTATTCCATATAGATAAACACTATTAATCCCTTCTGTCCTATATTTTGCAAATATTTTCACAGTTTACATTATGAAATATAGAAATATGACATAATACCTGTGCATCCTTTCATGTGGCCTTATGAAATATCAACAACTTGGCAATTTGCCTTAGATTTTTTAAAGCAACAAAACATTCCCATTATGATTGATGTACTCTGTATTCCTCTCCATAATTACATTTCTCTTCCACTCTCTCCAAATCTAATCACTAACCTATTTTTTTAATATATCATTCTCCTGCATGTTTTAATAGCTACAAGTGTTTGTTCATAAATAATGTACGTGACATCGTTTTGCACATTTTCTGTTTTGAAGTTTTACACGAACGAAATCATATTGTAGATGTCCTGTACTTTGCTTTTGCTCAATATTAAGTTTTAGAAATGTATTCATGTTGAAATACACAGCTGTAATTCATTCATTTTAATGGAGGCATAGTATTCTATTTTATAAATGCACCACAGTTTATCCATCTTCCTATGGTTGGACAATTAAGGTTTTTTCTTCTAAATTTTCATTATAAGAGCAACATTGCAGTGAATATTATTGTACATGGCCCTTTATGTGCATATGTAAGAGTTTATCCAGGTACATGCCAAGATGTTGACCGTCTGGGTAGCTGGTGTGCATATTTTCAGATTCCTTAGATGGTGCCAAAGAGTTCTCCCAAGCAGTGGTACCATTTTACTCTCTCCTAAGTATTTTTTCTTTACTCCAACTCATAGTATTATCAGACTTTTAATTTTTGTTAATACTATGGGTAAAACATGTTACTTAACTATTTTGACATGTTCCTGATCCCAAGTTAATTTGGTTATGCTTTCACACATTTATTGGCCACTGGGGCTTCGTCTTCTGTAAATCCTCACATATTGTGCCCACTCTTCTATTTATTTTTCTAATTCTATTGTAGTATTCCTTTGTAGTTCTACCCTTTGCAGATTACTTCACAGTTTGTTGTTGGCTTAGTAAATACGTATGGCATCTTTGTTGAGCAAAATCTTAAACTTTAGTGTCATCTCACTTTTTCTTCAAGGTTTGGGCTGTCTGTGTTTTAAATATGGCTTTTGTGTGGGGGAGGGTATAGCTCAAGTGGTAGAGTGTATGCTTAGCATGTGCAAGGTCATGAGTTCAATTCCCAGTACCTCCTCTAAAAATAAATAAACCTAATTACCTCTCCCTCCACTAAAATAAAATAAATGATAAAATAGTAAATAAAATATTTTTAAAGATACGGTTTTCCTTATCCAAAGATTATAAAGATAGTGTCCTAGATTTTCTTCTAAATGTTAAAAGCTTGTGCTTTTTATATTTAGATTTATGATCTACTTGGAATTTTTTTAAAAAATATGGTGTGAGGTAGGGATCTAATTGTTTTTCCATATGGATAACCTACCATTCCAGCACCATTTTTTAAACAGTTCATCCTTTTGCCATTGCTTTGTTATTGCCTTTTTGGTCACATTAACTTTATCTATATGAGTGAGTGTTTCTTTGATCTCTATTATGTTACATTGGCCTTTTTATCAGTTCCCCTCCACCACCAACACCTTATATTAATTATACCTCTGTAATACCTTTAAACTTGGTCAAAAGAGTCCCTGTACCAGGTTTTTTCAAAAGTTATTTTGAAATGTAGTCAAATATAACATTTCTTCCCTTTATATTTAGTTTTATGTTTGGGAGAGTGTGCCCCATCCCAAGATTAGAAAAACATCAGAGGGACGATGTGTAAATATTCGATAGCCTACCTCCCTGCATACCAAAGGATATTCTGTGTCTGTTTGCTCTCTGATTTTTTGTTATGTTTACAAATACTAAGTAGAAAGAGCTGCAGAATCAGAAGGACCTAGAAGAGGGGTAAGAGATTTTACACAGGAAAAAGTTCTAGCAGAAGGAAAATGTATATCCACAGAAGAAAATGAATGGCAGAATTGAGCCATGCATTGTCAGTTTCAGAATGAATTTTGATTGGGAGTTTGAGTGGAACAAACACCAAATTTTGTAGCGACCAGCTGCTGTACATGTGGAAGACACAGAGAATGGCAAAGATGGGGAGAGATTTTTTTTTTAATGTTTTGTGGTTCATTAAAAATGTCCTTCTCTCACACATGCACATACTGTCAGTACAGCACATTGGCATTTACTTGAGAGTAAGATTAAACTCTTTTCAATTCCATTTTTCTGTATGGATTCTGTTTAACTGTTAGTCTATGTTAGGACTGAACTATGAAACTACCCAGGCTTCATTTGGATAAATAATCACCTGTTTTTCCCTAGTACTTACACAGTTCTGCAGTTTATTTATATGCACAAGGTAGAAAGTAGATGCCCCTTCCATATCTGTTCCCTAGTATCCTGCTTGTCTTCTTCAGAAGCAAATTGTGTGGCCAGTTTCTTAGGTAACCTTCTAGAGACACTCTAACTTAAAATGTGTATGTATTGTATGTCCCCCCTACCCCCCTTTCCCCCCCACATAGAGTAGCACACTCCATAAATTGTTCTATACTTTGCTTTCATCCCCACTGCATGCATTATTTGGAGATTACCCCTTATAAGTGCATAAAGACCTTCCTTGTTATTTTTAACAACAGTGTAATGTCTTACATATGGACACATCAGTGTATTTATCTAGCCCTTTTTGGGTGCACCTTGAAGTTTTCCCAGTGTTTTACTGCTGTAACTGGTATGTTGAACAAGTGTGCATCATGACATAATCAGAATAAAACTTTATTTTCTCCTTCCATCATTCCTTTAAAAGTATTTCTTTAGGTTAACACTTTCTGACTTTGTCTGAAAACACTGGAAGTTCTCCTGGGTTTTTATTTTTGGTCCAACATAGCGTCAGTTCAGGAATTATAACGTCTATTCCCATGTAATAAACCAACCCCCTGAACTTGACTTTGTGTTGTATCTTCTTTCCTCCCTCGACCCTGGCCAGCTTCCAATAGGAAGCCTGGAGTAGAGAAGGGGTCTCGGGCTGTCTGCTTCTCTTCCTTCCATCATCCCCACAACTAGTTGCTGTTTTACTCCACATGGGAGTCAAGATGGCGATGGGATGGGGTAAATGAGCAAGGAAAGGTAAAAGAATGAGATGGTTGCTCTTATTTGGCTGGGCGATTTTGAGTTCTCTGCCCCTGGCAGATGGCTCATGCTGCCTCTTGGTCTTAGGAAGCTTTGGGTGTTGTTAGAAGGGGCTCCTAAAAAGTCCCTCTTCCTTGCAGTTCTCCTGATCTGTTTCTGATTGTCCTTTCGGACTCCTTCCTTGGCATGAGCGTATGAAGCTATCGCCACCTTGGTCTGCCTTGTTCTCCTGGGCAGATCTACTAAACCAGACCCCGGGGAACCCCATGCTGGTCCTCTCTTTGGCACAGGGCCTATGTCTGGCCTTGGAAACACTCACATATCCCTTGTCCTAACAATCTGCTCCCAACACAGCAGAGATTGCGGGGCTTTGCCATTAAAGCCACAAGGCAGGCTTTCCCTGACTTCTGAATTCCTCAGGAGCGCCAGCCCCTGGCCCAGGCCAGGTCTTCTGTGTCTCCCACTGTGGTGAAGCCTCCTGAAGCTCTCTGAGGGGTCCCTTAGATGCCACCTTTCTAGTCTTGACAACAACCTCCCTCACTCGTCCCCCAGACAGGGGTGGGGTGAGGACCCAGAAAGGCAGCATTTCTCTCTAAAGAACTGTCTCCTGAAATGCCCCACCCTTGTAGTCTCAGACCTCGTTTCCCTCCTTGATGTCGCTGAGCAGTCCAAGAATCGTTGAACAGATTCTTGGCCAAATCCCTTCATCAATTTATGGAGAGGGCGGGGTGTATGGCAAACTCAGTTTGGTGTCCTGAGCCAAGAAGAGTCCCATTCTAATATTTTGTTACACTATCGTAAATAATGCTGCCATTAGTGTTCTTGTCCGAGGATATTTATTTGTGTACATGGACCAGTATATCTACGCAAAGTACCAGATGGCTTAACAGAAGAGGAATCGTGGGGCCAATGTGTATGAACATCCTTTTATTTACTATTTGGTTGATATTGCCAAATTGTCCTCCAAAGAGTTATACAAATTGTTCTCTACCCAAAATACATGAGAATGCCTGTTTCCCACCCCCCTGATAAGCTTACTGTTTTACATTTGTGCCTTTAATCTACCTGGATTTATTCTGACATAAATTATGTTTTAACTCCTCACATATTCCCTGCCCCCCAAACCATGTGGTAGTAAATTCAAATTTATTTGTTAAATAAATTCATCCATTCCCCACTGACTTAAAATGCCACTTTAATGTCGCAGTACATTGTTGAATATTTTTGGACTTTTTCTGGACTTTGTCTTTTGTTCCACTGATCTGTTTTGTCTGTCTCTGCACTAGTGCCATCCTTTTACGATCACTGTAACTTTATTATACACTTTAATATCTGGTAGGGAAACTCCCACTCCATTACTCTCTTTCTTCAAACCCCCTCTGGATCTTCTCAAACTTTATTCTTTCAGTGATTTCTAGAATCATTTTGCCTTGTTCTAAAAAGTCCCATATGGATTTTGGTGAGGATTACAAATAACTTATAGTTTAATTTGTGGGAAATGGACAACTTTTCATCATGAAATGTTCCCACGTTAGAGCACAAAATGCTCATTGGTTAATTTAAAAATTCAAGTGAGCTTTGAGTTTTACATACATATGTGATGTTGCATATATTTGTTGCTAGTGTAATAAAGGTCGTTCTCCCATTATAATTTCTAATTAGTTAATATTGGCATATAAAAATCTTTCCATTTACAGTAATTTTTAGTTTTTTTTGGGGGGAGGGTTTAAATAAGCAATTATATTATCTGTAAATAATGATAACATTTCTATCTCCATTCCAAGATTTATGCTACTTACTTTTATTTTGTTTAATTACCAAGACTTTGCCATCCACCACAAAGTTAAAGTTATAAATGCGTATCTATGAGTGTCACCAAATATAGACAATAGTTTTGAAGACACATGTCAAAATATCAACAGTGACATGTGGTTATTATCTTTGTCACAACTTTGGTATTTTTGGCAATGTTTGCAGTAAATATCAGGAAAAAATCAACAAAACTAATTTTTGCAACTTATTTAAGTCCATGGTTCTGTAATTACCCAAGTCACGAAGGAAGAGAGTATTTACTCTTTCACTTCCAGTGATGGTAGGTTAACAGGGACAGGGCTTACCCTCCTACCTTAAACAGCTAGAAACCAGAAAAATATATGAAACAATTGCTTTCAGATATTGGACAACAGGCAGCTCAAGACTGTGGTCCTGGGGAGGAGATGGGGGTGGGGAAGGAGACCCCAGCGATTGCCTTGGCTTCTGGCTGGAGGCATCTTCTGGACAACAGAAGAGGGAGAGGTACCCCAAGCTGTGTGTGGCAGTCTCACTAAGCTGAGGAGACAGAGACTGTAGTCAAGGGACTCTGAGTTAGCTGAGTGCTGAGGCGAGGAACTGGAATAAGCTATTCAGAAAAACAGCTTGAGATATCTGTGTGGGATCCCCTATGTCTCTGATAGACACTAAGATGGTTATGCTTAAAGCTCCACGAGGCTGGGAGAAGAACAATCAGGGAGTGATAAGCTGAACAATTTTAAGATATTAAACAAGACTCGAAGAGTCCTTGTTGAACACGTGGAGCATTCAATAGAGATCCTGAGAAGACTCACACAGGACTAAACCCTAGATTAAGGGCTCCCCAGAAAAATGTTGTAACAGGCCTCGAAAGGATGAACTGAGTAACTACAAACTTCACAGCTTACAGCAACAAAGCCCAAATTAGTATAGAGTATCTGTTGCTTTTTTGTACACTAAACCATGAACTATTAGAAAGAGAAATTAAGAAAATACTCCACTTTTATAATTGCATCAAAAATAATAAAATACCTAGGAATAAAGCTAACTAAGGAGGTAAAAGACTTGTACTCAGAAAACTATAAGATACTGATAAAGGAAATTAGAGATGACACAAACAGATGGGCTCATAGATTGGAAGAATTAATATTGTTAAAATGCTCATACTACCTGAGGCAATCCACAGATTGAACAAAGAGAAAGAACAAAGCTGGAGGTATTAAGCTCCCTGATTTCAAGCTTTACTACAAAGCTGCAGTCATCAAAACAATATGGTACTGGCACAAAACAGACACATAGATCAATTAAACAGAATAGAGAACCCAGACACAAACTCATACAGGCAATTAATCTATGACAAAGGAGGCAAGAATATACAATGAAAAACATCATCTTCTTCAAGAAATGGTCCTGGGAAAGCTGGACACACACATGCAAAACAATCAAACTGGTCTACTCTCTCACACTATGTGTAAAATTAAATTCAAAGTGGATTAAAGACTTAAATGTAAGACTTGAAACCATAAAACTTCACGAAAAAAAATTGGCAGTACTCTCTTTGATGTCAGTCTTCGTAGCATTTTCTCTTTGATCTGTCTCCTTCGAGAAGGCAAATGAAATAAAAAATAAACAAATGGGACTGCATCAAACTAAAAAGCTTCTGCATCGTGAAGGACACAAAACAAAAAGGCAGCCTACTAATGGGAGAGGAGATTTGCAAATGACGTATTTGTTAAGGGGTTAATATCCAAAAAGTACAAAAATCTCATACAACTCAATATCAAAAACTGAACAACCTGATTTTAAAATGGTCAGAGGATCTGAGTAGACATTTTTTCCAAAGACACACAGATGGCCACCAGGCACATGAAAAGATGCTCAGTGTCAGGAAAATGTAAATCAAAACCACAAGGAGATATCACCTGGCATCTGTCAGAATGGTTATTCTCAAAAAGATAACAAATAACAAGTGTTGGTGAGGATATGGAGAAAAGGAAAATCTCATGCACTGCTGGTGGGAATGTAAATTGGTGTAGCCACTATGGAAAACTATATGGAGAGTCCTCAAAAAATTAACAAATAGAACTACCATATGACCCAGCAATTCCACACCTGAATATTTATCCTAAGAAAACAAAAATACTAATTAGAAAAATCATGTGCACCCCTATGTTCATCATAGCATTATTTATAACAACCAAGATATGGAAGCAACCTAAATGCTCATCAATAGATAAATGGATAAAGAAGATGTTATATATGTACAATGGAATACTAGCCATAAAAACTAGTAAAAGCTTGCCATTTGTGACAACATGCGTAGACCTAGAGGGTATTATGCTATGTGAAATAAATCAGACAGAGAAAGACAAAAACTGTGTATTTTAATTTTTATGTGGACTCTAAGAAACAAAACAAGTGAACAAACATAACAAAACAGAAACAGGGTTACAGATACAGAGAACAAACATTTGGTTCCCAGAGGTGCAGTGAGTGGGGGGAAGAAAGAAATAGGTGATGTAGATTAGATTAAGAGGTACAAACTCTAGTTGCAAAATAAATGAGTCATGGGTATGAGATGTACAGTGTGGATTACATAGTCAGTAACTGCAATACCTCTGTATGGTGACATATCGGAACTAGGCTCATCTTGGTCATCACTTTGAAATGCATAGAAATATTGAATCACTCGTTGTGTAACAAGAACTAACACAGTGTTGTAGGTCAATTATATTTCAAAAACAAACAAACTCATAAAAAAAAAAGAGATCAGATTTGTGGTTACCAGAGGTGGGGTGTGTGGGTGGGGGACTGGATGAAGGCAGTCAAAAGGTAACAAACCTCCAGTTATTAGATAAATAAGTACTAGGGATATAATGTACAACATGATAAATATAATTAACACTGGTGTATATTATATATGAGAGATGTTAAGAGTAAATCCTGAGAGTTCTCATCACAAGAAAAAAATTTTTTCTATTTCTTTAATTTTGTATCTGTATGAGATGACAGATGCTCACTAAACTTATTGGGATAATCATTTCATGATGCATGTAAGTCAATCTATTTTACTGTGCACCTTAAACTTATACAGTCAATTGCATCAATAAAACTGGAAGGAAAACATAAATTTCTTTAAAATGTAACTGATTATTTAAGAAAACAGTAAGAATGCAATGTGAAGTTTATAACTTATTAGGAGGTAAAATGTATGCTGACAGTAGCACAAAGAACGGGGAGAATGGATGTATGCTGTAAGGTTTTATGTAATAAATAAAACAGTATAATGCTATCTGAAGATAGACTGTGATTAGTTAAGAGACATAGAGAACAATCTCTAAAAATAAAACTAAAGTATAGCACATGAACAATGGTGGAGGCAAAATAGAATTATAAAATAATATTTAATTCAAAAGAAGGAAAAAGAAAAAATATAAATGGGACAAAAAGAAAACAAATGGTATGATGATGGACTTATATACAACGGTATTGATAGTCATATTTAATGTAAATGGTCCAAACCAGATTTTGGTACACTTTTTCTGTAAAGGGACAGATAGTAAATATTTTAGGCTTTTGTGGATCATACAGTCTTTGTCACAGCTACTCCATGCTGATATTATGGCACAAAACCAGTGACAGACAATGTGTAAATAAATGGCATAGCCATATTGGTCCACAGGATGTAATTTGCTGATCTTTAATCTATATTTCTCCCAATTTATATTCACAAACCGTATATCTAGTAAGTGGTTAATATCTAAAATATATAAGGAACTCATACAACACAATAGCAAAAAAGCAAATAATTCAAATTAAAAATGGGAAAATAAGCTCAATAGACATTTTTCCAAAAAAGACATACAAATGGGCAATAAGTACGTGAAAAGGTGCTCAACATTACTAATCATGAGAGACATTCAAATCAAAATCACAATGAGATATCACCTTACACCTGTTAAAATGGCTATTTTCTAAAAGAGAAGAAATAACAAATGTTTGGAAGAATGTGGGGAAAAGAGAACATTTGTACACTGTTGGTAGGAATGTAAATTGGTACAGTCAGTATGGAAAACAGTATAGCAGTTCCAAAACCAAAAATGAACTACCATATGATCCAGTAATTCCATTCTTGGGTATATATTCAAAGGAATTGAATTCAGTATCTAAAAGAGCTATCTGTACACCCATGTTCACTGCAGCATTGTTCACAATAGCCATGATATGGAAACAACCTAAATGTCCTTCAAATCTATCTATCTATCTATCTATCTATCTATCTATCTATCTATCTATCTATCTTTCTATCTACCTACCTACCTATCACCTGTCTAATTCAGCCATAAAAAAGAAGGAAATCCTGCCATTTGTGACAACATGGATTAATGTGGAGGGCATTATGTCAAGTGAAATAAGTCACAGAAAACAAATACTGTATGGCATCACTCACATGTGGAATCTTAAAAAAAAAAAAAAGTCAATTTTATGAAAAACAGAATAGAATGGTTGTTTCCAGGGTCTGAGGTAGGGGGGAATAAGGAGAGTAAATTAAGGGGTACAAATTTTTACTTATGAGAGGAATGAGTTGTGAGGCTCTAACGTACATCATGGTGACTATAGCTAATAATATGGTATTGTATGCTTGAAAGTTGCTTCATCTCACACACACAAAGTTAACTATGTTAAGTGATGGATGTGTTCATTATCATGGTACTTATTTCAAAGTGCATATGTGTATCAAATCATCACATTGTATACTTCAAATACATACAATACATCAATAAAAGAGTAGACAGAAAGTCAGGAAGTATACAGAAATGTTGAATAACCCTGTCAAGCAACATGAGCTAATTGAAACTTTAGTAAGAACATACATACACCAGTGCATAATAAACATCCTTTTTAAGAGCATAAGGAACATTCACCAAAATACACCACATTGTTGGCCATTAGAAATGCCTTAACATATTGAAAAGAACAGAAATTATCCAATGTCTGCTTTCAGACCACAATGAAATTAAATTAGAAACTAATAACAGAGAGATAACTAGAAAACCCCCAAATACATGAAGGTTAAACAATATACTTCTAAATAATACATGGATCAAAGAAGAAATCATAAGTGAAATGTAAAAATTTTTTGAACGAAGTGAAAATAAAAACACGAATTATTGACATTTGTGGGATGCAGTGAAAGCAGTACTTAGAGGAATACTTACTATCATTAAACACATATATTAGGAAAGAAGAAATATCTAAAATCCATAATCTAAGTTTCCACCTTAGCAAACTAGAAAAAGAAGAACAAAGAAAATCAAAAAGAAGCAAAAGAAAAAAGATTAAGATTTAGAACAGAAGTCAATGAAATTAAAACAGGACAGCACTAGAGAAAAGCAAGAAAACCAAAAGCTGGTTCTTTCAAAAGATCAATAAAATCAGTAAGTCTCTGGCCAGGCTAATAAAGGGAAAAAAGAGGACACAATTACTAATATCAGAAATGAGAAAAAGGACATCACTACAGATCCTATAGACATTAAAAATACAATAAAGGGTTACCATGAACAACTCTATGTCCAAAGTTTGATAACATAAACAAAATGGACCAATTCCTTGACAGACACAATTTACCAAAACTCACACAAGAAAACACAGCCAATCTAAATAGTTCTATATAAGCTAAAAAGATTGAATCAATAATTAATAACCTTTCAAAATATAAAGCACCATGTCCAAATGGGTTTATTAGTGAATTCTACCAAACATCTTAAGGAGGAAGTTATACCAATTCTCTATAATCTCTTTCAGAGGATAGAAACAGAAGAAAAAAAAATTCATAACTCATTCTGTGATGCCAAGACCAAAATCAGACAAAGACATTAGAAAAAAAGAAAATTACAGGCCAATATTTCTCATAAGCATAGATTCAAAAATTCTCAACAAGATCTTAGCAAATAAAATCCAATAACAGATTCTTTTTACTGTCTTCATAGTCTTGCCTTTTCCAGAATATCGTATAGTTGGAGACAGTAAGAAAGAATCAGTGGTTGCCATGGGTGGAGGGGTTGGCAGTAGGGGTGGGGAGGAGGTGAATAAGCAGAGCACAGATAATTTTTAGGGCAGTGAAAATAATTCATAATTATGAATATATGTTATTATACATTTGTATGAACTTATAGAACGTAAACCACCAAGACTGAATCCTAATGAAAACTATGGACTTTAGGTAATTATGATGTATCAACAATGTAGGTTCATCAGTTGTAACAGATATAGCATTCTAATAGGAGATGTTGGTAATAGGGCAGACTGCACAAGTTGGGGGGTAGGTGATATTTGGGGCATCTCTTTTGATTCATCTTAATTTTGCTGTGAACCTGAAACTGCTATAAAAAATAAAGTCTTCATTTAAAAAGTTAAAAGGAGAAAACCCCCTATATTTTACGTAATACTTAATGATGACAATACTTGCTCCCTAACATGGGAAAGTGCAAAGATACTCAGTTTTACCTCTTCTATTCATTTTGCTGGAAATCCTAGCAAGTACAATAAGGCAAGAAAAAGAAACAAAAAGGATAGTTTTGATAAGTATTAGTAAAATTCTACTTACAGATGATATAGTTAGGTCCATAAAATAAAAAATCAATCTACAAAATATCCCACTGAAATGAATAAATAAATTTAGAAATGTTACAGAATAAAATGTCAGTAAACAAACACACACTGTATTTTTATATATGAGCAATAATGAACTTGAAATTAAACTTTTAAAAATACCTTTTATATTACCATCAAAAATAGGACTCATTTAGGGATAAAAGTAAAATATATAAAACACTACTGAGAAAAGTTAAAGACAATTTAAGTAAGTGGGGAAAAAGAGGTCATATTTGTATATTGGATGATTCAATATCATTAAGATGCATACTCTGCCTAAGTCAATCTATATATTCAACAGGAAAATCAATCAGAATTCCAGTAGGCTTTTTAATAGAATTTGATAAGCAGGGCCTGAAATTTACATGAAAAGTCAAAGTAACTAGGATGACTTCGGAAAAAAAAAAAAAAAGAGTAAAGTTGAAGGAGTTACAATACTTGATGTCAAGGCTTACTAACTACACAGAAGAAAAGAAGCCAGACGCAAAAGAGTACACAGTACATGATTGCATTTATATTAAACTCTAGGAAAACTAATCTAGAGAGAGAGAAACCAAATTCATGGTTTCCTGAGGCTGGGGTGGGGTGGAAGGTAGTGATTCACCAGGAAGGGCCACATATGAACCTTCTAGGGCCACTCAAATGTTCTTTATCTCATCTGTGGTGGTGGTTACATTGTTGTATATATTTGACAAAACCCATTGGTCCTTATACTTAAAATGTGTGTGTTTTATCATAGTAGATTATACCCCAATAAAATGTATCTTTAAAAAGATTATCTACTAAGATATCCCCATGAAAGATAAGGAACTGATACATCTTTACTTCAGACTTCCTCTAAATTCCTCCTCTCAATTTTCATCAAAATGATTAGATATTTTTATCTCATTTTTATCATGGTCATTATTGGTTTTACATTTTTATCTTTTTAAAATACAGCTAAGAAAACAGTCTGCTTCAAAACAATAATGACAATAGTTTTAAACTATTCTATGTTTATATTACTTCAGTAATCACCACAGTTTCTTTTATATCATGATTTTGTCATTTGTGACCTTTTTGTTTTATCTCTTTGTTAGCTGGTTTACACTTTAAGTAATTTTTTGCAGAAAACAGATGTGTGGTATTTTTCCTGAATATGTATATAACTAAGAATTTGTTTTTATTGCCTTAATATACAAATGGCACATTACCTTGCATATAGAATTTTTGAATCTCAACTTTTCCTTTCAAAATTCTGAATGTATTTCTTCTAGTTTCCTCTGCTATCTAACATGTCAAAGAAATATGAGCCTAGTTTGGTTACTTTCAGACTTGAGGAATTTCTCTTCCTTTGGTTCCAGGCTCTCACAGCCTCCTGCTTCTCCCTGTTTCTCAGAATGTTCCCTCTCTTGCTCCTTTCTAATAATTTTTCCTCCTGTGCTCTTGAATATTGGTCCTGCTAGAGTCTCTATCTAGGCTGTCTCTCCTTCTCATGTTAAGCCAAGGATTACAAATTCAGTCAAGTCTACACTTTAAAGCACTCAATAAGATAAACTTTCTTGGGAAATACAAATTGCCCCAAGGAATTAAACAAATGTAAAGCCTTGAAAGACCAATAATTAAGGAACAAATTGAGAAGGTTGATATAGAACTACCTTCAAAAACGGAGCAGTGACTTGTTTCATCACTCAAATGTTCATGGAATTGAGGATTTACATGTTACATAAACTCTAAGAGAGAATAGAAAAAGATATAAAAGATTACAGTGGATTTTATAAACGTAGATAATCATGATACAAAATCATAAGAAAGAAGGTAATAAAACTACACTACTTAACAACAACTAGAAAATCAAATCCAGCACTACAGTAAGAGAATAATACAACAGGAGGCAATGGGCACTATTAACATAATGTAAATATGGTTTAATAGGGAATATATTCATATAATGTACTGCATCCTTAGCTGCAAGGAGAAAACCCTATTATCATTTAGATAGGCATGAAAAGGCAAGAAAAATTTGTTTTCTCTTAAGATGCAGAAAATCACAAGGGAACATTGCTTTCTCCCATAAGAATGATTTGAGAAAAGCCAGATAATCTACAAAATTTAGAGTTTTCCTGAACCTATCAGTGAGCTGATGTCACAGACTATGAGATGAACTAGATTTCAAAGAGTGAACAGCCCCTTTGAGAAGAATGGAACACACAAACTCTTTCCTTTTGGCAGAGGGTAGAAGAAAGAGTGGTCACACAGGTAGCAGTGGCCCAATGCTAGAGGAATTTCCAAGATGTGATATTGTGATGATAACTATAGCAATAGCTATATTCAAACCCAGTTCAAATATTGATTAGATTAACTCAACAACTTTCCCTGACACACACACACACACACACACACACACACACACACACACACACAAACGGTCTCAGAAAAAGAGTCATGACCATCTCAAGGCAAAAGTACTATTTATCTCAGTCTCTGCTATTTTTTCTATGCACTATGTCCAACATTCAACAAAAATTACAAGATACACCAAAAAAGCTATTAAAATTGTCAAGAGATAAAGCAGTCAGTAGGACCAGACCAAGAGATGACCAAATAGGAAACTTAAAATAGGAATAATCAAATAGGAACCTTAAAATAATTGATTCATTCATTAAAGGATATAGTGGATAAAGTAGACAACATGCTTAAACAGATGGGAATTTTCAACGTAGAGGAAAAAACTATTTTAAAAAAAGTCAAACAGAAATACTGGGGTTGAGGAGGACATGATATCAGATAGAGGATAATTCCTTTGAAAAGTTTATCGGTAGACTAGATGCAGAAGGGAAAAGAATCACTGAACTTAAAAGTAGGTTAATAGATGTTTTCAAAACTGAAGCACAAAGAGAGAAAAAGGTTAAAAATTAAGAAAGACCCAGAATCCTTAGGACAATATCAAATTGGAGTCCTAGAAGAAGAAAGAACTTGGAAGAAGAAATATTTGAAGAGATAGTGGCTAAGGATTTTTCCAGAATTATTGAAGGACAACAAATCACAGAGCCAAGAAACTCAGAGGAAAAAAATTAGAAAGAATTAAAATAATATCTAAATATATTTTAGTCAAATTGCTGAAAACCAAAAATGTTCCTAGTATTTATTTATAGTTTCAATGAAATCCCAATAGAAATCCCAGTATGTTTTTGGTAGAAATTGGCAAGCTAACCCTAAAATTTACAGGCATACCTTGTTTAATTGTGTTTTGCTTTATTGTGCTTTGTGGATATTGCATTTTTTACGAATGGACGGTTTGTGGCAACCCCACATTGAGCAAGTCTATCAGTGCCATTTTTCCAACAGTACTTGATCGCTTTATATCTCTGTTGCATTTTGGTAATTCTCTTAATATTTCAAACATTTCCATTATGATTATATTCATCATGGTGATCTGTGATCAGTGATTTCTGATGTCACTATTATAAATGTTTTGGGGCACCATGAACCATGACCATGTGAGACAGTGAATTTAATTGATGAATGTTGTGTGTGTTCTTACTGCTCCACCATTCATCTATTCCTCCATCTCTCTTCCTCTCTTTCAGCCTCCCTTATTCCCTGGGACACAACAGTACGGAGATTAGGTCAATTGATAACTCTACAATGGCCTCTAAGTGTTCAAGTGAAAGCAAGAATCGTGTCTCTCACCTTAAATGGAAAATTAGAAATGATTAAGCTTAGTGAGGAAGGCATGTGAAAAGCCAAGATAGGCTGAAAGCCAGGCCTCTTGCACTAAAGAGTTAGCTAAGATGTGAATTCAAAAGAAAATTTTTTGAAGAAAACTAAAAGTGCTACTCCAGTGAGTACACAACTAATAATAAAGCGAGGCAGCTTTATTGCTGATGATATGGAGAGGGTTTGAGTGGTCTGGAGAGATCAAACCAGCCACAACATTCCCTTAAGCCAAAGCATAATCCAGTGCAAGGCCCTAACTCTATTTATTCTATGAAGACTGAGAGAGGTGAGGAAGCTGCAGAAGAAAAATTTGAAGCGAGGAGTGGTTGGTGCATGAGGTTTAAGGAAAGGAGCTGTCTCCATAACATAAAAGTGTAAGTGGAAGCAGCAAATGCTGATGGAGACAGCTTCAGCAAGTTCTCCAGAAGAGGCAGCTAAGATAATTAATGAAGGTGGCCACTCTAAACAACAGGTTTTCAATGTAGATGAAACATCCTTTTGTATTGGAGGAAAATGCCATGTGGGATTTTCGTAGCTACAGAGGAGAAGTCAATGCCTGGTTTCAAAGCTTCCAAGGACAATTCGACTCTCTTGTTAGGGGTTAATGCAGCTGGTGACTTAAAATTGAAGCCAATGCTTATTTACCATTTGGAAAATCCTGAGGCACTTAAGAATTTTGCTAAATCTACTCTGAAATTACTCAATAAATGGAACAATAAAACGAGGATGACAGCACATCTGTTTACAACATGGTTTACTGGATATTTTAAGCCCACTGTTGAGACCTACCAGTCAGAAACAAGATCCCTTTCAAAATATTGCTGCTCATTGATAATGTACCTGGCCACCCAAGAGATCTGACTGAGATGGACAACGAGATTCATGGTTTTGTGCCTGCTAACACAACATCCATTTTGCAGTCCACAGATCAAGAGGCAGTTTTGACTTTCAAGTTTAATTATTTAAAAAATACATTACATAAGGCTATAGCTGCCATAGATGGTGATTCCATGGATGGATCTGGGCAACATAAATTGAAAGACTTCTGGAAAGGATTCATCATTCTAGATGTCATTAAGAACATCTGTGATTCATGGAAAGAGGTAAAAATACAAACATTAACAGGAGTTTGGAAGAAGTTGATTCCAACCCTCATGAATAACTCCAGGGGGTTCAAGACTTCAGTGGAGGAAGTAACTGCAGATGTGGTAGAAACAGCAAGAGAACAAGAATGAGAGGTGGAGCCTGAAGATGTGACTGAATTGTTGTAACCTCATGATAAACCTTTAATGGACGAGGAGTTACTTATTATGGATGAGCAAAGAAAGTGGATTTGCTTCTTATAGATGAGCAAAGAAAGTGGTTTCTTAAGAATCTGCTCCTAGTGAAGACACTGTGAAGATTGTTAACATGACAATAAAGGATTTAGAGTATTATGTAGAGTTAGCTGATAAAGCAGTGTAGGCTTTGAGAGAACTGACTCCAATTTTGAAAGACTTCTACTGTGGGTAAGATGTTATCAAATAGCATCGCATGCTATACAGAAATCCTTCTTGAAAGGAAGGGTCAATCCATGTGGCAAACCTGATTGTTGTCTTATTTTAAGAACTTGCCACAGCCACCCTACCCTTCAGCAGACACCACCATAGAGGCAAGACCCTCCACGATCAAAAAGATAATGACCTGCTGAAGTCTCAATGATAACTAACTTTTTTTAAGCAATAAAATATTTTAAAATTAAGGTATGTGCATTGCTTTCTTTTAGACATAATTCTATGGCATACTTAATAGACTACAGTATAGTGTAACCATAACTTTTATATGCACTAAGAAACCAAAAAATTCATGTGACTCATTTTATTACAATATTTGCTTTATTTTGCAGTGGTCTGGAAATGCAGTATCTCTGAGTTATGCCTGTATGTGGAAAAGCAAAGGAACCAGAATAGCCAAAATAACTTTGTAAAAGAAAGTTGAGGGGGAGGGTATAGCTTAAGTGGTAGAGTGCATGCTTAGCATGCACAAGGTCCTGGGTTCAATCCAAGTACCTCCTCTAAAAATAAACCTAATTACCTCCCCCCCTCCAAGAATTTTATTTATTTATTAGTAAATAAAATTAAATTTTAAAAAATTTTTAAAAAGGAAAATGAAAGATTCATACTATCTGATTTCTTTCTTTCTTCTTCTTCTTTTTTAACTTTTTTGTCAGGAGAAGTTAATTAGGTTTATTTATTTGTTTAATGGAGGTACTGGGGATTGAACCCAGGACCTCATGCATGCTGGGCATGCACTCTACCTGTGAGCTATACCTCCCCCTCCCCACTATCTGATTTCAAGACTTAGCATAAAGCTACAATAATCAAGATAGTATTGATGAAAAGATAGACACTAAGGTAACAGAAGAGCCCGGAAATACACCCACACAAATATGGTTAACTGATTTTTGACAAAGGATTAAAAACAGTTCATTAGAAAAAGGATAGCCTTCTCAACAAAAGGTGCTGAAACAATTAGACATCCACATGCAAAAAAATTAACTTCCATCCATAGCTCACTCCATATAAACATTAACTCAAAGTGTATCATAGAGCTAAACGTAAACTCTAAAACTATAAAACTTCTAGAAAAAAACTTGGAGGAAATCTTTGTGACTTTGGGTTGAGCAAGATTCTTTAGCTATGCCCTAATAAGCACAGTTCATAAAAGAAAAAAAATCAATAAATCAGACTTCATCAAATTAAAAATTCTGCTCTTCAAAAGGCATAGTTAAGAAAATGAAGAGACAGGACACAGGGTGGGAGAAGATGTTTGCAAAACACATATATGATAAAGAATTTATATTTAGAATATATAAGGAATCCTTACAACTTAATAATAGAAAAGCAACTAACCCTATGTTAAAAAGTACAAATGATTTCAACATTTAACCACAGAACCTATATGGATAGTAAACAAGCACATGAAAAGAGGCTGGACGGCATTAATGGTTAGGGAAATGCAAATTACAGCCACAATGTGATACCACCACACCTCTATTAGAATGGCTAAAATTTAAACAAACTGGTAATACCAAATGCTGCAGAAGAATATGATTAATTAGAACATTCCAGCATTGCTGGTGGAAATGCAAAATTGTAGTCTCTCCAGTTTGGCAGATTCTTATGAAGTTAAAGATACACTTACTCTTACACATGACTCAGAAATTCTATTCCTAAGAATTTACCCGAGAAGAATTTTTGTGTTCAAAGAGTTCAAACGTATGTTTAGTCAGTGGCTGTTGTGTAAATTTTGAGGAGCTTTGCTTACAATGAACCCAAGTTGGAAACAATCCGAAAGTTTATCAACTAGTAAATGGCTAAGCAAATAATGTTATTTCCAGATTACGGAATACTGCACAGCAGTAGAAAGAAATGCAGTATTGATCCCATTTATCTGACACTCTAGAAAAGGCAAGACCACAGGGCTGGAAATCTCCCGTATCTCTTCTAATTTCAGAAGTGTAAATATTCTCCAAGTTAATTCTCTCCATGCAAGTTAACTTATGCAAAAATATACTGGTGTGAGAACAACTCAGACTCAAGCCTGTACCTTCTTAGAAGGCAGAAGGATGTTCACCAGAATGTTTTTTATAATAGATGTTTAAAGGAAAAGGTTGGATGAAAAATGTATGACGAGAATACAGCCATTCAATCATGTTCTAGAGAATATTAATGGCATGCAGAGATGTTGATATCACATATGTGAGAGGAAAAGACAGGATACAAAATAGAAACACTAACAGCTAACAGGTATTGAGTGGCTACTATGCGGTGAAACTCGAAGTGCTTTCCCATTCAATTGTGGCAACTGTCATATTATTATTGTTGTCATTACTGTTGTTAACTTGAGATGTGGGACCTGAAATTTAGGAAAATTGATGTCACATGCTCCAAATGGTGGAGGTTGGAGTCTAGTCTAGACCCAAAATTCTAACCAGTACACTTACTGTCTCCATCCCTGACTCTGAATCTGTATTTTTTTTTTAAAAAAAGCTTTCAACATGGGTCTGGAAGCAACTGTACCAAAATGTTAACAAAGTCACCTCTGGGTAGGGTTACAGGTAGCTTTTATTTTATTTTGCTTTTCTGTGCTTTAAAAATCTGTACCCACCCTACCCCACGCCCCCAAAATGATGTTTATAATTAAAGTAATGCATGTGACTTAAGGAGATGAAGACACAGTCTTGCTGGAAAAGTTGCCTCCTTGTGAGACACCACATTCTAAAAGGGGGTGTAGTCCCTGGGAGTCCCAGGGGGCCACCCTGCCCAGGGCCCTGCCTGTTCCCCGGCGCTGATCTCCCGCCTGGGTCACCCACCTCAGAAGTCTAGGATGAGCAGTGAAGCACTGTCTCCAGAGAAAAGCCTTCCAGCTGCTTCTGCCAAGCATCCTGGACGGCAGCCGGAGGGCGGCTGGGCGCATCCAGCTCCCCCTGAGTCTGACGCCGGCAGGGCTGGCTGTGGGTCCTCTGCCGAGCACAGGCAGTAAAGACCCAGGCCTCCACCCCTGGGGGTGGGGAGTAGGGGAGACGGTGGAGGACAGGGAGCCCTGGGGCCGTGGTGGCAACTGTTCACCCCAAAAGAAAAGACCTGTTTGATTAAGCCACGTCTTTCTTCCCCAGACACCCCGCCCTTTTCTCCCTGAGCTGTATTCAAACCCCATTGCATTTGGAGGGAAATCCAACCCATGTGTTTCTGATTCATTTACACTTAACTCATCAAAATCCTGTTTTGAAAGAGACCATTGGATGGGCTACAAAGTCTGAGCAGAGCTCCCGCCGCTGCGGGCTGGTTGTGGGCTCCCCAAATACCCCTCTAATCCACCGGCCTGCGCGCAGGCTCCGCACCGCGGCGAGGGCTGTCTGAGCGGCCGCTCCCCGGCCTGGCCCCCTCGGAGGCCTTCCCCACCGCCTTCCACCTCTTGGGGAGCTCTCAGGCTGCTGGCGAGGGTCTGGGGAGCTCACGTGGCCTGGGAAGAGGCACCAAGTGCGCCATCCTTCCTGGGGTAAGGCTGGGTTTGAGATGAGCCTGTAGGGCAGAGCCCAAAGGTTCTCACTGATGGTGGAATCCCAGGCATAGAAGGTGCATTTGGGGGCAAAAGGGCCTGCGTGGGTCATCCCTTACCCTGGGGGCTGTGCCCGTCCCGAAGCCAGTGACCAGAGGAGGAAGCAGTGGGCCTTTCTGCTCAGCCTGTCTCTCCCATTTTTTCTCAGCCTCAGACCTGACTGCATTGGATTTAAACAAAGAGCCAGTCTCCCATCAAGAGCAGAGCTCTAGTTCCCACCTTCGGGCCCAGCAGGTTTTCTTGGGTCAACATGGGTAGCGCTCCGTGTCAACTCCTCCTGCAAAGGCGAGTTCTCCCCAGCAGACCCTTGGGAGTCGTGAAGGCAAACATGGCTGTCCCAGATGCAAAGCATGCCAGAGCTGGGAAAGACCTTTGAGAACTTTGCGGTTCAACCCCCACATTTACAGATCAAGTCCCATGAGCTCCCCTCCAAAAGGGTTTGGAGGAAACCAAGCTCCTCCGGCTGGCTGCTTTGGGAGAGCATGGGGTGTGGTCAGCAGACACAAGGAAGGCTGGGCCCCTCCAAGCGAGGCCTGCAATGAAACATGGGAGCAGGAGCGAACAGAGAGAGTGGGGACTGGATCCTTTCTCGTCACCATCACAATGGGCTGTAACGTTCACAATAACCTCCTTCTCTGCATGCAGGTGGCTCCCTTCCCCCTGTGGTTACTAGCAGGGCAAAGTCTTCAGAACCTGCCACGTGGTATATGCAGTTGGGAACCAGGGGGCAAGTGGTTGGGACCTGAGTGGGGACACCAGGGGCTGAATGAGACAAGGGGGCAGAAGATGAGTCACAACAGTAGTGACCCTTTATTAGGGGGCGTCCTTTACTCACAAAGGTCAGAGGGGGTCAGTCATTTGCTCCACGTCACCAGCTACTTCATGTTGACACCAGGGCACTAAATCCACATCTACCTGGCACTAAAATCCATGCAACCCAAGAAATAGCGGCTGGGAGGACAGAGTTGAGAAAAGCCAGGGATGGCTCTGTGCTGCCCGGTGTGCAGGGCTGATCGTCAGGGAATCTCCCAGAAGAAGGTGCTGTTCCTCATGGTCTGGCAGAAGACGAGGAGCAGGGCTTAGTGTGGAGGGGAGGAGGATGGTCCAAATGGGGGAATCCGGGCACTGCCAGTGGGGGCATTCAGCGGCTCCGGGCACTTACGGGACGTGGTGGTTGCACCAGGAAGCCACCAGCAGGTGGCAGTGTTTCAGAACAAGAAGGTGACAGGTTAGGACTATGATAGAAAGAAATTACTGAGCTCTTACTATGTGCCTGGTGTCGTCCTCAGTGTTTCATACAGAGCATCTCACTGACCTTCACAACAACCCTATGAGGTAAGTACCATTATTAGCTTCATTTTACACCTCGGAAGGGTTTAGTAACTTGTTCAAGGTCACAGAGCCTGAAGTCCTGGAACCAAGATTCTTACCCAGGCTGGCTGCCTAATTCCAGACCCAGACCTGAGCTCTATACAGATGTAACATCTTGCCTCGACTCACAACATATGCTGAATTTCCACCATGTATTAAGCATTGTCCTGGGGGACAGAGACCCAAAGTGGTCTGGACAGTGTCCTGCCCAGGAGCTCTAATGTCCTAGGATGACGGAGGTGGGCGCACTCATGACAGCAGGTAAAGGGCCGGGTGCTGACCGGGTCCTCAGCCGTGGCTCAAGTCCAGCACCTCCACCCACTGCGGGGTAACCTTGGTGCATTAACAGATGTCTCAGACCATCAGTTTTTCCATCTGTCTATGATTAGGTATAATATAGCTCTCATAGGGCCAAATGGGAGAAGAATCAGGCAGCCATGGAGTAGGTTGCGTGCTTCACAGAAATGACCACAAATGTCAGACACGGAAGGCATGGGGAGCCCAGAGTAGGGGACATAAGGTGAGTTTCCAAGGCAGGGCAGTTGGCTGACAGGGAAAGGATCCCAGGAGGCAGGAAAGATGCACAGGGAGCTCCCCTCCAGTCCACGGTGCCGGGTGCTGGGGTACATCTGAGGACCAGGAAGTGTCACCTTCAGAGGCTTTCACAGCAAGCCAGACTTAACACGGGAGTAGAGGACTCGGAGTGCCCCAGTCCACAGGTGTTGTCCAGCAAGCCTCTCGTGGGCCTACAAGAGCCCCAAACCAGTCTTGTGTTGGCTCAGCCCAGACCTTTCTTCTGCACCAGAGATGCACCCTACAGCCGCTCATGGCACTGTCTTGCCCTCGGCTGGATCAGGCCCACCTCCCAGCTCTGCCCTGCCCATCTGTGAGCAACCTGGATTTGTCAGTGGTTCCCTACCTGCTTTGCATAATCCACTCCAACTGTGACCCCCCCACCACACCCTCCAAAGAAGCGAGGTGCCCCACCAGGGCAGGAGATGGCAAGACAGTCTCCCGTCCCTGGGGTCATTGAGTCATTCAGGGGGTGCCCACCCCAGAGCATTGTGGGAGATGAGGGAGAGCGGGCAGAGATGCAGAGTCAAGCCCCGTCTACCCGAGTGTAGTGCCGCCTGAACGGGAGGAGGTGGAGAGGCACTCAGGCAGCACGGCCCGCCTCTTCTTCTCTCTGCTTCTGCTTCTGACTTCCGAATCTTCAGAAGCAGCCGCGAGGACATCCTCCCGTCCCCTCTCCAAAAACACCATGCCTCCCCCACACAGGTCCCCCGTGCTGCTAGCCTGCCTTCCCGAGATATGGCAGGAACAAAGACTAGTAGCTCTTCAGGGTGGGCGGGGGTGATGGGAGTGCACGTCTGGCTATGGCGTTATCTGCACAGAGGCACATTCCTTCCCTGGGCCGCCCCCACCCAGAAACATCATCATTCATTCCATCATACACACAGCTGGGCCTGGGGGAGGCCACGACAGGTGGGCCTGCCGGGGAGGCGGGGATGGGGCGCCGTGGTCTTCTCCCCACCCCCCAAGCAAGACAGATATGTCCCCTCTGAACATGCTGGGGGAGATTATTTTAACAAGCACTTTTGTACCAGGAAATCAGTGTGTTTAACCTAACAAGCAAAGAACAGCCCAGTGGGGCCCATAAATCTCGTTCCCACCTATTAATTTTACAGCCTACATAAAGCAGTGTTGAAGTCCAAAGTATATGTGACCTAAAAAGGCATTGCTCATTCTGACACATATACGACGTGGCCAGGACTCGAACTCTGACCCTGACCCTCACTCCAGGAAGCCAGCTCCCAAGCCTCACAGGGTGCAGGGGCTCACGCTGCAGAAACCTGCCCAGCCTCCTCTCAGAAGAACAGGACAGCTGGAGGAGATGACTGGGGAGGGGGGTGGAGGATGTGGGGTCAGGGGGCTGGATCCCCGGCTCAGAGACACCAACCAACCCCAGGGCTGCGGCGTGGAGTCGTGTAGCGTGGTCACAGCCCAAAGGCACCCAGGCGAGGAGAAGTGAGGGCTGAAATCCCGCCCCGACTCTGTTCACCACTCCTGTCCCCTGGGGCAGGGCTACGTCTGCCCAGAGTGGGCATTTTTAAAACCCACCCAAAGATGCTGTGGTTGGCAGCCGTGCTCACAGCATCCCCCCCGCCACCTTGGATAAATTCAGACCCCTACCCTGACTGCTTCAAATACTGACCCCCAAATCCAATGGCTCACTGTACCCCCAAATTTCACAGCCCTCCCAACCAGCAAAATCCATGACAATCGTCCACCCCTGACATCAGTTACGTGCTGATCCCCCCAATCCAGTGCATGTTTTAAGTATCCATTTACCACAGAATGACTGAAACTGGTCACCCCACGTATACTGACCCCCACAGTCATCAGGACATGGACCTGTGATCCCTAAGCTGAGCCACCTCAGTGCCCTACTGATCCTATAGTAGAAGAAACAGCCCAGGAAATCTCAAGGTCACACTTCTGGCACCCTGGCCACATGCCAGCCCCCAAACTCAAGTGCACAGCTCTGCTCAGTATCTTCCACTCCACCTTGGATTCACGCCCCACCCTTCTCTGTGCTGTCCGTGCCAGGGAGTCTGACAAGCATCCCTTGTCCTCTGGCTTTCAGTCAGTTTCCCGAGTTAGAGTCCCTATTAGTGAGGTAAGAGGGGGGGACCCCCGATGCCAGGAGCATGCATGGTTTTCGCTCTCTCTTGAAGTCATGTGGAATTCATGCTCCATAAGGTATCTTTCTTAACTTTATTACAAAAACGTTTGTAAAAAAAAAAAGTCAGGTTCACCAGAAGCAAAGGATACGAGGGCAAGTCATTTACTTGGGCAGTGAGCCCAGGAAGTACCATAGGGGCATGAGGACATGCGCCAGGGCAGGGGAGGAGGCCCACACAGGGTGGATGAATGAGTCAGGGACTTCTGTAGAAAAAGGGATCAGTCCTGCTGAGGACCCGAAGCCGAGGTATTTCTCCACCATTTTCTGCCCATCGTGAATGTTGAGCTGTCACGGAGGGCACCTGCCTGGTGAGGAAGGAACCTGCTGCCACGGCCAGATCACATGCCCAGGCAGAGTGGCAGGCACTGCAGCAAAAAGCGAGCAGTGTGTAAGGAACGGTGAGTACCACGGGGGTATGGACTGGGCAAGAGTAGAATGTATTACAGTGTTTTTGCCCAAATATTCAAGTAAATTTGACCCCTAGGCAGGCTCTAAGGAGCCTAAGTTTGAAAAGTGCACACCCAGAACTCTCCACCCTAAACAAGGCGCTGAATCTCCAAATACACCCTTTCCACCAACTCCTATGACTCTTTCTTATCTTCATCGTCATCATCACATGCAGATCTGCTGACCTTTAGAGGTCTAAATGCCACTGCGTGGGAAGCCCATTGCCCAAGTCATCAGCTGATGGCAACTCAGCCTTGGGGTCTCTGCTCACTGGGCTCTATTGCTCTGGGAGTCTTCCTTGGGAGACCACTCACCCATCATCCCCCATTTCATCCACATCCCAACTACTCCAACTGAACCTCAAAATAACGAGTTGATCCCCAAACACACTAACCACCCAAACCTGCCTGTACCTTGACCCTCCAACCTGATAATATGACTTGTAAAGACCCACACACTGCGAGGCCAACCATATCTTGAATCCTCAACCACGAGTGACCTCCAAACCACACTGAGCCCCCAGTGCCAACCACACACTGATGCCTCAGTTCCATCCCTAGCTACACACTGACCCACAGACGCAACCACAATGGAATAAGTAGCCCGGCCACACACTGACCTCTGAACTCAGTCACACACACGACGCCCCAACCCCTCATTCACACCAGCTCCCCGGTTCCAAACAGCACACACATTAACCCTTTCAACTCAACAAGACATGATCCACCAAAGCCCAAAGGGTGCTGGCTGCCAGCTTTGCAACCACAAGACGACCCCCAGCCCCAATCACTGTCTTTCACTCCCTTCTCAAGCCCTGCGTGGGTGCCCATCACCCAGTTAGAGCCACTGGCATAGACACCCCAAGCTGGACACTCATTGACCTCATGATCATCAAACAATAACCTCAATTCCAGCCGTGAAACTCAACCAAAGATCTCAGTCCCGGCTACTCTAAGACCAGGCACACTGACCCCCAAGCACGGTCCCACCCTTAACCCCAGAACTTCACCTCACAGCCCCAGCAAGAGTGACCCTCTAAACTTAACTGCAGAGGGATCGTGTCCCAATCATACAGTGACCCTCACACCCCATCCACGCTCTTACCCCCAGCCCAGCCAGCAGACATGCTGACCCCGGAGCCAAACACCACAGTGACCCCCAACCTGACTACAGGCTGAACACTCCTTGCCAAACCTCGCTGCCCTCTGCAGAGAGAGGGCACTGTGAGGGCGGCCCCAAGCCCACCCACTGCTCACTGCCCACTGGTTCCCCCAACCACACTGAACCCCCAGCTATACGGGACCTTCAGATCCTGTACACACACCAACCCACCACAGAATATTGCCAGCCCAGCCTCCCCCTGTGCCCTTCAACCTCACCCACACCTAAAGGGACCTGCAGTTCCATCCTCAGAGAGACCCCCCAAGTTCAACTGCACCCTAGTCTCCCTTACCTTACCCCATGGAGCCCGTGACCACACACAGCCAGCACACACAGGAATGGTACCCAAAGAGGGGTCATCTCCAGACCCCTGCAGGCAGCATCACTTCATCCTTGATGCTCTCCTTATGTCCTGTCTCCAGGACTCAGAGAAGACACCAGAAGCTCCTGCCCAGCAACCCTGAGATCACCAGCTACTTTCCTCCTATAATTTGCACATCTAACTTGACTGAGTCTCAAATTTCTCTCCAACTTTGAGCATGCTGACCTCTGCTATGGGGTACGATTCCCTCGTGCCAAGTTTGGGTCTCCAGGGAACCATCTCGGTGGCTACACTGAGCTGGGTCACGGCAGTCCATGCAGCCCGCTGGGCGACTGTCCTGCTCACTTGCCTACAGGCTGCATGATCCCAGCTGGTCACTCCACCTCCCTGGGACTCATCTGGTCCTCAACATCGGGGGTCAGCGAACTACTGCCGGTCGATCAGCTCTGACCATGCCCTCTCATTTACCTGTTGGCTCTGGCTACCTTCATGCAATGGCAGCAGTCTTGAGTGGTTGTAGCAGAAACAGGGCGGGGCTTAACGCAAAAAATATTTACTACCTGGTCTTTACAGAAAAAATTTGCCACCTCTGCTGAGCATCCCCTACCTTCCTCCCAGAGGGTTTAATCACACTGGAGAATTCTGTGTGTGACAGCTTGGAGACAGGATTCCTCCCCTCCTTCTCTGGACTTCTCCAGGAAGACGCTCCTTCAGGATTTCTCACTATGATGATGGTAAAACCTGTGATCGCCTGCCCCCAACCTGTGCAGGAGAGGCTAAAGGAAGATCACAGGGTCAGAGAGAAGGCCCTCGGGCTTGGGGAACAATATTGGGATGCCCCGTCTGTTTAGTATGGAGGTTCTTCCAACGTTATTGCTTTTGTTTATTGAAACCCAACCCCCATGGCACTCAGCATCCTTGGCAGTGGGCCCAGACCTGCCCAGGCCCCAGCCTGCCAGTCCTGGCCAAGAGGGCTGAGGGTGGAGGGAGCACTGGCCAGGCCCCATTCCAGGAGCCCTGCTTTCTTCCAGCCTAAGGCACTAACCCCCCTCTTCTTAACGTCTTGCTTACAAGACAGCATTTGGAGACAATTTCTCATCAGACCTTCTTGTAAACATCCTCCTGGATGAAGCAAGCCTGAAGGAGGCCTTATTAGAAACACCTGCGCCAGACGGCAGGCCTGGTGAATGACAGCTTGCAGAGCCACCCCTGGCCCCCCTGCCCACCCTGGGGCTGGTGAAGAGGGTGGGATGGGAGATGGCGCTGAGGGTCTGGGTGGGGGCAGTGTCTTCCTCCCTCTCCTCTTCTCCCCAAGCCCCCATCGAGCGGCACCCTTCCCATTGCTGCGTGAGACCCGGGTGTCAGGAAGGCTCAGGGAACAGGAATCTCTCATCAGCTGGTTCCTGTGGTGCCCAAAACGCCCCCGCTAAGTCACCTCTCTGCGTTAGTCATCGTCCTCTTTAAGTTCCCTAAATAAGATGGCAGCCACACTTCCTCTTTATCCCCCATACATCCTCCGGAGTGTCAGCATGTTGAGTTTTTACCTCTTTAAATAAATGAGAATAATCAAGACTTCCAGCACTAACTTGGAGGGGAAATACTTTGGGAGAGGCAGGTAGGAGTCTCCCGCATGGAATTCCCAGGCTGGAAATAACCTTGACCTGCCAGCAAAGACAGAAAAAGCGAAGCCACAGAGTCCAAAGGCCACACCCCCTTCTATAGGCAGTTTCAAGCCATCTTCCCCGCTCCAATCATTTTGGCTGGTGCTGACCCGAATCCCCATCTTGCTGGGAGAAAACAGCAGGAGATGGGGAGGTGGAGAACGAAGAGAATCTGCCTAAACTGGGCCCTGAACTCGTAAGAAATCAGTTCTTGGGCCCTGACCATTCTGCCATTGGTCTTTGATGGAAATTTCCAGCCCTCCCTGCACCCCGCCCAGCCCACCTCACCTGAAATGCCTGGCCAAGCACACCCAGACCTCTTCCTGCAGGCCTGTTTGCAGAACCTCTCTGCTGCTTCCCGGCTGGCCCACCCTGGGACCAGCCAAGGTCGCCCTGGGTCCTCCCAGGGGCCAGGACGGGGATCTTCTTCTGCTCCCGGCTGGACACACCGTCGGAGCATCCTTCCTCAGGTGGGCTGGACATCTCCACAGGGAGCAGGGGCGTGAAGTTCTCTCCAGGCCCAACGAGACAGCCCACACTCCACGCCACCCCTCACCCCGACCTCCCAGCAGGCCACGCGGCTGCTCTGGGGCTGAGGTGGGGGAGATTCGAGAAGGGTAGCTGGAAAGAAACCTGTCTTTAATGAGTTGGGCAGAAAGAGGAAGCACGAGGCTCCATGAAATAAATTAGTGAAATCTCAATTCCGATAAATCCAGTTTCTTAAAAAAAAAAAAAAAAAACAAAACAGAAACTGGTAGGAAAAGAAAATGTAATTTATGCCCATTGAAAGGAGGCCAGGTTTAAATTGATGAAGTCTCCTGTTTATGTAATAAATCCATTTCCATTCATGTCACCAATATATTTATCCACACATCCTGGTCCAAGTCAAATCTTCATTATTTTATTATTCAACAGGGGGCAGAGGGGAGGGCAGGGGAACAGAGTTCTGTGTCGAATTAATAAAGTCTCACTCTCTTCCCCAGACCCCTCCTTGCACAGGGACAATTTATTCCTAAGAAGGAGGCAGAAGAACTGGATGCAATTTATGTGCTTTGAAAGAGACCCAAACGTAATTAGGCAAAGTCTCAAGTTCACCGAGAAATAAATCCCAGAGAAAGTAGCCGGGGGTAAAATTTACGTTCCCTGAAAGTCTGAAAGCCTCTCTCCCATCGGCCTCCCCCACCTCCCCCAGGCCACTGCGCTGGGTTCCCAAAGCTGGGAATGTGTCCAGCACCCCCACTTCCCGGGGCCCCCCAGTGTGTCTGCCTGGCACACCCCCTTCAGCCTTCAGGCCCCCCGGTGCTTGTTCTGCCTTTCCATCCCTCCCCTTGACACACACAACCACCGCGGGCCACTGTCTATTTTCTCTGCAGGGCGACTCATAGCTGGTGATAAAGACTATGAAACTTACCCTGTAGGCGCATTTGCCCCAGGGAAATGGAGAATTCCTGGGAATGTCCACGCCTCTGCACCAAGACAGAAGGATTTGGGGGAGCAAGGCAATATCCCCAAGGTAAACCACCATGGGCAGCCCCTCTCCAAGTCCAGGGGTGTCTCATTATATTCCTGAGGACCCAACTTCATTCTTTTGAAAGTGAGGGTACAGGAAAGGCCGTATCCTTCCCCAGAAGTCTGACATTTGGGCCAAGGTGTTTCAGGATTTTTAAAACAATCAATTTGGACATTCCAGAGTGGCTGGGGTGGGGGATGATGATCTGGGGAGGAGCAGGGGTCTATATTGCTAAGAGGAAAGCCTGCACTGGGGTGGGCAGAGCAGAGCTTTCTATGCCAGGAGGAGGCACAGGGGCTGCTGGGAGCTCTGTGGAGGCACAGGGGCTGCTGGGAGCTCTGTGGAGGCACGTCCACATGAGGAAACAGTTGGGGAACCTCCTTTCCCCTCATCCACCCACCAGCCAAGTCCTTACGAAGGTAGCTTTGCATGGCCATGGAGTGAAGATGGCCCCAGGACCGAGTGTGCCTGGAGGAAAGGCTTCTGGACACACAGCCAACAAGTGAGGTCTCACGTCACTCTGGATGGACGACGGGACCTTAACCTACATCCAGCTTCAAGTCCCCCTGGGAGGGGAGCTAGGCTCGTGGCCCATCCCCAGCCCTGCCTTTGTTCTTCTCCCTCGAGGAGCAGGCCTCCTGCTCTGGGTAACCAGATGCAGAAGCAGCCCAAGACGGGGCTGGCAGGTGATGGTGAGGTCCAAGCAGAGCCCAGGCCCTGGCTGCAGAGAGAAAGGGCAGGAGTAACAAGTAACATGTCGGATGAAACAAGAGGACCCCACGCAGGGCCGGGGAGTGAAAAAATAAGGCATGGGGGCAGCGCCCGGGCTTCTGGCGTAAGCACCTGTGTAACCAGGGAGGCTATGGCTGTGATGGGGAGTCTGGGGGGGAAGGATCCAGGTGGGTACAAACGTGATGAGTTTACCTGAGGAAGAACAGGTCTGGGAGGGGGAAGCAGGGATAAGATGGGTTTAGTTTGGGGCAAGTAAGCTGGCCAAAACTTGGCCACCTTCCCGGGGAGATGTCCAGTAGGGACACCATCAGGAGGAAACTCCGGGAGCCCTTGGCACAGAGAGGGTCACTGGCGCCAGGCCACAGCCCAGCTGCACCAGTCCAGGGAGAGTGAGAAGAGTGAGGAGAGACAGGCTGAGGCCAAGAGCAGAGGATGAAGCGCCTGCAAAAGGTTGGAGAAGGCACGGCCCAGGGAAACGGGTAGGGAGAAGGCGGTGTCAAGGGCGGGCTCACATCCAACAGTGTCCCGGGCTGAGAGAGGACAGCTCGCTGACAACTGAGATGCCTCCATCCCTGGAGGCAGAGGCTGCTGATGGACTTTTGGTGGCGTGAGGGGACTGAGCAGAGGCCTGGCCTCAACAGGTGGGGGCGGGCATGGGCCTGTGTGTCACTCTGAGGATGGGAACATCAAGGGCTGAGCAGTAACTGACGTGGGGTCACAAAACCAGGTGCTGGGACTAGGGCTCCGAGAAGGTGCCAGACGGCTGGTTCTCAGAGCAGATGGCCACTGCGGACTTGGAGAGTGAACAAGACACTTTTTCCTCTGAGATGGGAGGGAAGGTGGTTCTGGACATGAGATGGAGGGCTGTGCCCGGCAGAGGGAAGGGCAGGGAATGGGCAGGGTTAGGATGTCGGGGAGAGCTCTGTGTGGAACACTTGGCCCTTCTTCCCAAGCTGATGCTTTCTGTAGTAAGGCTGGATTTTCTAAACAAATAGGACCTAATTAAGCTTATAAGTGTTTGCACAGCAAAAAAATAACCTCATAAACAAAATGAAAACACAACATTTGGACTGGGAGAAAATATTTGCAAGTGATGCAACTGACAAGGGCTTAATTTCCAGAATATACAAACAGCTTACACAACCCAATAACAACAACAAAAAACAAACTAGTCCAAAAAATGGGCAAAACACCTAAACAAACATTTCTCCAATGAAGACATACAAATGGCCAATAGGCACATGAAAAAATATTCAGTACTGCTAATTATCAGAAAAATGCAAATCAAAACCACAATGAAATATCACCTCACACCAGTCAGAATGATCATCATTAAGAAGTCCTCAAAATAAATGCTGGGGAGGCTGTGGAGAACAGGTTTCCCTCCTACACCGTTGGTGGGAATGCAGTTTGATGCAGCCACTGTGGAAAACAGTATGGAGATTCCTTGAAAAACTGAAAATAGACTTACTCTATGATCTAGCAATCCCACTCTTGGGCATATATCTGGAGGGAACTCTAGTTCGAAGATACACGCACCCCAGTATTCACAGCAGCACTACATACAATAGCCAGGACATGGAAGCAACCTAAATGTCCATCAGCAGATGAGTGGAAAAAGAAGTTGTGGTATATATACACAATGGAATATTAGTAAGCCATAAAAAGAATAAAATAATACCATTTGCAGCAACATGGATGAAACTGGAGATTGTCATTCTAAGTGAAGTTAGCCAGAAAGAGAAAGAAAAATACCATATGATATAACTTATATGTGGAATCTTAAAAAAAAAAAGAGACGCAAATGAAGTCACTTACAAAACAAAGACAGACTCACAGACATAGAAAACAAACTTACGGTTACCAGAGGGGAGAGAGGATCGGAAGAGATAAACTGGGAGTTTGGGATTTGTAGATACTACTATATACAAAATAAATAAACCACATCCTACTGTATAGCACAGGGAACATGTTCAATATCTTATAACAGCCTATAATGAAAAGAATATGGAAAAGAATGTATATATATACATATATATATATATATACACACACACACATATGTATAACTGAATCATTATGCTGTACACCAGAAATTAACACAACAGTGTACATTGACTATACTTCAAGTTAAAAAATAAATAAATAAATAAATAAATAAATAAATAAATAAATAAATAAATAAATAAATACATAAATAAAACAAAAAATAAATTAGCTTGACTTAAAAAAAAAAAAGAAAGAAAGGAACCCTGGATCTTTGGCTTCTGCCAGCCTCTGGCTGACAAAATGGCCTGCCCCCGGAGAATGTCAGGCACCCGGCTGAAACCGACGGGACCAGTTTCAGCCTCTGCCTTGCGACTCAGGGAAGGCTCCTCCAGCACAGGGTCCCAGCTGCCCTCCAGCACACCTCCAATTGCCGTGCTAATTGGAAGTGACCTGGATACCAGGAATGCTGATGCCTTTCTCAAAAAGGCCCGGGCTGGGTCCCATCTGCAGGCAAGCTGCCTTGGAAGACTGCTTCCCCAAGGGCCACACCTCTGGGAAAGTCAGCATGACTGAAGGGGGCCAACTGATCCAACTGACACATTATTGCTCAACACCGCCCATGGCATACTTTGATGGGAAATGCGCTCACAGTTCAGCCAAAGGGCTGGTGTCTTTGATGATGCAACAACTTCCATATCTGTGATGTGGGCGTTCTAGAGTGTTCCAAAAGGGAGCCTGTCTACGCTCCACCTCCCTCTGCACATAGGCAGCCTCCTTGGACCAAATCTGGGTGACCTGGACAGGTCCAGTCGGGTGATGGCGAAGACATCAGGGGGAGATTGGGACCACCCTGCAGTCTGGGGGATGGATACGTTGTCACCATCCTGCCGCTCCAGCTGTGCTTTCCCTGTGGCCACACGGCACCAATGGGGACTGCGTGATGTCTGTCGGACTTCCCTGATCTGGGCAGCAGAGACTCTGGTTATAAAATTCTTATTTTACGAGGTTCTCTGGGAAGCCAGAAGTCCCCTGGCAAGCCTACCAGGGCAGCCCCAGAGGAGCACAGAGGAGGAAACCCAGCAGCCAGAACGCATTGCATCTCAGTAGCTCCATGAGCAACTCATCTCTCAAAAGCCCCGACACTCAGCGGTTGTCACAGGTCTCGAAGGAGGTCCCTGGCTGCATGCTGAAGGGCTGACAATGAATCAAGACCCCAGGATCCTGCTGCTCTTGACCCAGGCAGAGTGAGAGGAACGAGGTGTTGGGGTGAAGAGTCAGCGTAAGCCCACGTCTCCTCCTCTGTTCTGCATCAGGCCCCGGAAAGCCCCCTTCGCAGACCTGCTGTCTCCCAGGGGCACAACCTGAGATGGGGGTTCTTGTGCAAGGGGTTCATCAAGGCCTCCAGGAAGTGGTCCCAGGAGAAACCAGTGAAAGAAGGGAGCTGGGGGCAGCGGGGGCGGGGGGGAGGCAGGACAGGGACAGGGAGAAGTTCAGTAATGGTGTGATTTCCGGTGAAGTCCCAGCCTCGGCCCGATCCAGCAGGGAGCGCTGGAGCATAAATCACACCACAGAGTTTCTCCCCACGGAGACAAGGCAACCAGGCTGCCATATTCCTCCACCAATTAGGCAGTAGCTTCAGTTGCCCCAGGGAGACAGAAACCCCCCGCATTTCCAGATCTCCAGGAGTCTGGGGGAAGTGGCTCCAGTGACCCAAGAGTAGCTTTCAAAGGTGCAAACTCTTAGGAGTGAAGCTCACAAGAGCTGGGGGACGGGCACAAAGAACGAGCAAAGGGCATCTGGGTGGAGCCCCAAATCATGCTTTTCACCCAGTGATGTCGCTGATTAAAGATCGCTTCCTAGAGCTTGAGGAGAGGAACTGAAGGGCCTCTTTGCTCCCAGAGCTCTTCAACTTTTGCCCTGAGCCGTGGGCCCAAATTCCTGCAAACTGTCTCTTCCGTTTCCTGGGTAGGTACCCACAGGCTGAACCCAAAGCAGGGTCTCAGATCCCCACCGAAGGGGCAACTCCTCTGCTGTAAATATCACACCTTCCAGCCAGCTGCTTTCAAGCTTGGCAAGAGGTGGAAGCTTCCTCTTCAGTAATTCTCAAATCTAGGATGACAATGACCCCGTCACTGACACCTGTCACACCATTCCGCCAGACACAGGCGACAGCTGAAAACCGCGCATCCTCTTCCCGGTATGGGTCCCACCATCCTGGCCTTTGACTCCTAGGCAGGAACCACTTTGGGGCCAATTGTGTGGTTTTTGTAAGCTCAGGAGTGCCCTGAGAACCTGTATGACCTCCCTCCCACGCTGGGAATCCCGGGAGAAACCATCCGACAAAGAGAATCTGTTTCTGAAACAGGAGAAAGGAGGACTGATTTCTAGGCCCCTCCTTGCTCTGAACCAAGCATTTGGTCCAAATGTGCAATTTTTGTCCTGCCCACCAGAGAGATCGGGCTGAGGGACGAGTACTCACTGCTCCAGGGGCTCCCAGCTCTGCTCTTGACCCACCAAACTGGGCACTTGGACGTTAATCTGGTCCTTTCAGAACAAATGTCAGTGGACTCCCACAGAGAAGCCAGGTGAGTAGAAGTCCATGTGGCCTTTGTCCCTTTTCCCTTAGGCTACCAGGAAGCACTTATCACATTTTTAAAAATTAGAAACCAGCCATAGCTTGTGTTTATGTGATTTCTTGACAGCAATTTTCCCTTTTTACCTCTGTACCCTCCACACACCTCTGGATTTAGGGTCTCTCTATCTAGACACTGTTTCCGAGTGGTAGAGTGTGAGCTTAGCATGCATGAGGTCCTGGGTTCAATCCCCAGTACCTCCATTAAATAAATAAATGAACCTAATTGGCCCTCCCCAAATAATTAGATGCTGTTTCCAGTGAGGACTCCTTAATCTTCATGAAAAGTGAGCAACTTCCTTGCCTCTGTCATCAGCAAAGCTCGTGGTCACGTCTTCAATCGACAGCAGAGGGGATTTTCAGTCCGGTCGCTTGCCTAAAATTGTAACCTGAACTCTCTGCTATTCAGCTCTATTCAAAAGCTTGGTTGGGAGATATCATCATCTTGGGGGTTGGGGGGTGGGTTGGGTAGGGAGGGTTCCTGGTGATATTAAAAATCTTATTCCTGAATGAAACCAGGCTCTCCTAAGCGACCGGAGAGCTCATGCTTGGACCACATGGCTTTGAACTGTCCTATAATTGCTGTTACTGAATTGCCTTTTGGCCCTCGGCCTGCATGTCACCCTTATAATCAATAGTAAGTTTCATATAACTGTATAGGCGCTTTGAAACTGAGCAAGTTGTATGCAATGTACTATTTATTACGGGAATGCTAAGATCTTATCTATTAAAGTACACATGTTTCCCAGGAGCAATCTATGGGAGAAATGTCCTCTGACCTCATGGCCAAAAAGCCGGAGCTTTATATTATTATACGGGCATTGAGAATCTTGTAAGTAAACACCTGCTCCTCTTTGTTCTGGCTGGTAGGAAGCTCAGAGCCAAACCAGCATCCTTTCTGTATCAGCTGTGCACATGCGTGGGAGTTCCCACAGAATAGCTGGGAGCTCATCTTTGACTTTACTAGATATTGTGATATTATTATTCAAGGAGGTTGTAGCTATTAACACTCCCATCCAGAGACTCCGAGTTCCTGTTTCTCCCTCTCCTCCCCTACACTGGGTATCATCACAATGTGTAGTTTTTGCCCAGATGAGGAGTTTGGGATTTCCTCGAATGAAGAGTGGTGTCTCATTCTTCCTCTAAGCTGCATTTCCCTAAGTGCTCAGGAACATCTTTTCCTATATTCATGGGCCTTGGAATTAACTCACTTGGAAGCTACCTGCTCAGAGCCTTTGTCTTCTTTTTTCTCTTAGAATATTATTCTTTCTCTGTAAGATTTGCAAGACCTGTCAACTTCTTTTGATTCTTGGCTTCATCTTACTTCCCTAATCTGTTTTGCCCCCGTCTTGACTTCCTTAACTATTTACACTTATGTTCTTGATACATCTATCTCTGTAAGCTGCATAAGTATTCTTGGGGTTGTAGTGATCAGGGTAGGGTAACTGTGGCAATATACCACCCCCAAATTGAAACAGCTTAACAGGAATTAGCGTTTGTTTCTCTCTATTATAGGAATCCAATTTGAGCATTGCTGAGTGGCTGACTCCCCTCCTACTGTGATTCAAGGACTTGGAATCTGCCAGCTCCATGATTCCAGAGTTCTTTTCTGAACTGTCCATATCCAGCCAGGATGGAAAATCCTCAGGGAGGTTCTCAGGGCCAGGTCGGGAGTGCCCTCCATCACTTCTGCTCATATCCTGTTGGCCAGAATTTGGTCCCTGCGAGGCAGGTGGGAAATGCCTGGTCCAGGAGGCAGAGGAAGTGAGGTCTGGGGAACACACTGCCATCTTTGCCATTCTACAGGCATAAACACACATTGATTTTGTCTTTAACTCCATATCAATGGCTCCGGATGATTGTATTTGCTGTCAGGCATCTAGATCTGTCAATCTGACATCAGCAAAGCAGAAATAGATGCAGGCGTGGTAGAAGGAAAAGCCACGCGGAAGGTTCGTGTAGGGGGACCGTTCTCAGAACTGTCTCGAGTTGGGATCACCTCGGAGTGTTATGAATACCCCTCTTTGTTATGAAAAATAGAGATAAAGGGTGGCCGGAGCAAGGGAAAACCCTGAGAAAATAGTGACACGAACAAAAGGAGAAATTTACTTCTAGGAAAAGGGAGTGGTCTGCCTGATCAGGCACAGAAAGAATCAGCAAAATTAAGAATAGCAAGTGGGGCCACAGGTGGCCTGAGAGGCCGGAAGCAGGCGGTGGGGGCTGGGGGTGACGAGGCCTTGAGGAAGTGGAGCCTGGAGACTAAAAGCCTCTCCTTTGAGAGAAGGAGGGAGTCGGGCTGGGCATGGCCGGAGGGCACGTGTCTGGGGACTGCTGAGAGCTGTCCCAACAGCTGTCCCCTCCCGAGCCAGGGGGAGCAAATGAATGAGGTGAACGCAGCCCCTGCCCTCTGGGGCTGGCTGTCTGAAAAGACGGTCGTATCCTCCACTGATTACAGCCAGACCACGATAAATTACGCAGTAAAGCTGTTACCAGGCTTCTAGCGGGACAGAAGTCAGGGAAACAGGTTCTGCCAAGGGGGATGAGAGGCATTTACACTGGGCTTTAAAAGATGAGTGGAATGTGTATGGACAGGTAGACCGGGGAAACGGGGAGAAACCGGCAGATAACGCTCCCGGAAGGTCGCCGAACACTTGCGGCAGGCGCTTCAGCGAATGCTGGATCATTTCGTCGCTGACGACTGCGCTAGACTGTCACCAGCCCCGCTTTGTTGACGCGGAGACGGAGGTGTGCAGCTGCATGCAATGTGAGCAGAAGCCCAGCCAGAAATGGCAGCACTGGCAGAAGGAAGAGTCTGAAGAAGGGACACGAAGGGCAGGATGCATGGGGTGTGCTCAAGGCAGGATGTCACCCGGCCGTCCTCTGCCACTCAGGCCCAGAAACTCCAGGATGGTGTCTGCCAGGCCCAGCCCCACTCCCACCAGTGATAATGCCCAGCTGCCGTCCAGGGCTGGGGTGTGGGACCAGACCCTCTGCCCAGCGTGTGCCCACGCCCTCCCCACGCCAGCTCTGGGCCTGGAGGAGGGGGCCGTTCCAGGCATGGTGGGGGTGAGGGCATTGGTGGTGAAAAGAGCCAGTGCTCTGGGGTCAGGGATCCAAAACCTGCCTCAGACCTTTCCCAGTGCGTGATGTCCAGTTAAGTTGTTAGTTTTTCTGGTTTGGGTCTCCTCCTCCATGAGATGAGAATGACACCAGTGTTGCGGATTGTGTGAGGGTCCAATGAAGAAACAAACTGTGGACGCCTTGTGGGAACTCGGGCATCTCAGTTATCTGAGATATTCCTGGGCAGAGGGGTTTCTCCAGGGCCCCACTCGCTGTCCCTTGGTTCGCAATTCTGACCTTTAGAAGGATTTCTAGCCTTGGTCGTCTACTGTGTGCCCTGCAGCCCTTAGGACTGAATCTCTGCAGCCAGTCCCCCAGGTCCCCACCCAGAGACTGCAGCCTCCAGCCTGACTCACTGGAGTGGCTGCAGACCAGTGCACAGGACCTCGATCACAGCCCCCACCCCTGTCCACTTGCTTGCAGCCTGCAATGACTCCCTCTTACCAGTGAAGACTGAGCCCCTCTCCCCGGAGCTAAAAGCCTTCACACCCTGTCCCTTTACTGGGGCTCCATGCTGCCTACCACCCCCTCTCACCTTCCAGTGTCCACACCAACGTTCACATGTTTGCCTCTGCTCCCTCGCATCCCAGTTGGCAGGGCTTAACTGGACACTCCATCTGCCTGAGGTCAGTCTCACTGGGAGCCTGGCCCAAGCACTGGGGCCAGGAAGGATGGACAAAACAACCTGGGCCACCTCTGCCTCCAGCCTGAGGAGCCCACTTCTCCTCCTGGCCAGAGCACCCGGCAGGAGGGGGCTTCGGCCAGCAGAGGGGCTGCCAGGTTCTTGCACTGCTCCAGGGCTGGGCATTCCTCAGCCGGGAACCAGGTGAGTCCGGTGTGGCAGGCACCTACCTTGAGGTTCATTTGGTCCAACTCCTCATTTTACTGGGGCAACTGTGGCCCAGAAAGGGCCAGTGGCTGGCTCAGATCCCCAACAGACAAGAGCTCTCTCCCACGTCCCCTCCTCCAGGGAGGATAAGATAGAGCTGGTTGCAGGCTCCTTGTCACCAAATCTATTTGAAAACTGTGAATGGATCTGAGATGCCTGGGAGGAGGTGGAGGGAGGCCAGTAACGGTCTAGTCTTAAAATAAAATTTTATGTTCCTTAAATACGTGAGGTCACCCAGAATGGCCATTAACAAAGCCTGGTCAAGGAAAGGTGTTGGCCGCTTCAGAGGTGAGGTCAGAGTTCACTTGTGATTGGCATGCTAACTGCTCCCTTGCAACCGGGTGTTGCCAAAGGGCACAGCACCCCCTCTGCCATCTGGAACACAAGCCGCGCTCGGAGGCCGGGAGGTCCGGTTATTATTGCCTCGCTCCCACTAGGAGTTTGCTCAGCACATGTTCCAACCAGCAGGGTCCAATTCCTCTCTGGCCTTGCAAAAGCATCACAAATTCCAAATTAGAGGTGTCTGAGCTCACAAGGGCCTCTCTACTCTTCTTAAGTTTCTTCCATTGTGTGTTTCTCACCCCTGCCACCGTCCGCCCGCTAGATCTTCAATTCCGTGGAGATAAGGACCGTGTCTTCTATTTCATCCATTCAGCAAGTGCTGATTGACCACCTGCCATGGGTGGTACCAGGTGCCCTGGGGAATACGAGACATGGGAGAGCCGCGGTCTTCGCCTGCAAGAAAGAGGCAATGACCTTGTTGTGAACACATTGCCTTGCTTTATGTAACCATCAATATTTTCAAGGCTATTTTAGACACTAGCTCGTTTGGATACCAGGGTGGTCCTGAGGGGGAGACAGAGATAGTATTGTTCCCATTTGTCAGTTGAGTAAACTGAGGCCCAAGGAAGCTGACACTCTCAGAGCCACTCAGTCTACGGGTGGTGGAGCTTGGTCTAGAACCCCTGGTTCTCTGTTCTGCCAACAGAGACCAGTTGGACACACGCATGCTCTCACACACACTGCCTGCTCGGCTGGTGCCCCCTCCTCGCTGACCCTGCCCGGTATAGCACCAAACCCCTCTACCCCCATCCAGCGTCTACAGTTTAAGCAAACAGAATTTCAAGAAAGGAGAGTCCATACTTCCTCACTGGAGACTTAAATTTTAAAAAATGATCAAAAGCAATGAAAAAATTGACATGATAAGATTTGATATTTGGTCAAATGCTCAAAGGACAGGAGGGGCCTAATTGACAGGAAGCCACCCCCACTCCACTCAGTGCCTCCCACAGGGCTCGGCCAAGAGCTTGGTGAAGGAGTATGTGTTCGTTGCGTGGTTCCTGCTTGTAGTTTTAAAGAAAACAGGGGCCCCCGGTTGGATGTTACATTGTCTTGTACCAGCTCCCCAGGGGCAATGAAGCTGTCCCATCCCAGGAGGCAGCCAGTAGGCAACGGATTTTGTCTGCAAAGAACACCAGCCTTTCAGCTCTAACCTACAGGAGCCAAGCCCCACGCCCGTGGCAAGGGAGGGAGTTTGGGGGAAGAAGTGGGAGCCAGGTAAGTTGAGCTGGGACAGGGCATTGGTACCCCCTCCCCTTTTCACAAGCCGAGCCATTTCTCCTGCTGCCTGGAACGTTCTCCGTGGATAACGTGGGCTTCCCTGTGGACACTGCGTGGATGTGGCAGGACAGGCTGGGGTGGGGGTGGGTTGGGAGGGTGAGAAGGCAGCAGATGCGGCCACCTGGCCTTCACTCCCACAGCCCCGGGTCGGGTGGGAGCGGGCAATAAACTTGAAGAGCTAGAGAGTCCATATGGGCGGAAACGACTTCTTGGGAGGAGCAGGGTTAGAGCCTGGAGGGGCCGCGTGGGAGCTTCCTCTCAGGGGCAACAGCAGAAGAGAAACATCTCCCCTTTCTGGGGAAGTTTTGTCCCAAGACAGCTGAGGTTCTTAAACTTGAACATACACCCTGATTCCCCTTGCGGGACTTGTGGAAACACAAATTCTGAGGCCCCACCCTCAGAGTTCCCGATTCAGCGGGTCTAGGATGGGGCCTGAGAACATTCGTTTCTAATGCTGCTGATCTGGGGTCCACACCTGGAGACCCGCTGGAGCTTTCTAGAGGCATGGACACGTTGACCTGCTTTGCGGGGCAGGTTTAGAACAGAAGGTCAGCACATGGCCATCTTCAAAGACCTCTTAGCTGGCTCTCCGGGGGCAGTCTGAGATGGTAAGGCAGGGAAGTGGGCAAATGACTTCCCATCCTGCTTCCTTCTTCCCACCTCATCAAAGAAGAGGGAGACATGCGGCTGGGGTTAGAGATTGGGATGGCCTCCTGGAAGTGCGCGTGCGTGTGCATGTGAGTGGGTGCGGGTGTGCGTGTGTGTTACAGCCATGGAGCAGGCCCTGCCTTTTCCTGCCTCAGGGGCTCAACCAAACTTCTGACTCTGCGTCTAATTCCTACTGTCTGACCTCAAGTAAGTGTCTACAGCTTTCGAGAACACTTTTGCTCTCCCGTGAAAGTAATTTCATGGGATTCCCCTCCTGGTCTCTCTACCACCGAGCTCATACCCATCCTTCATGCCAAGCCAAACACCTGCCTCCTCCAGGAAGGCCTCCCTGGCTGCCCGGGCCGTTCGCTGCCTGTGCCTCTGGCTCTTCCCCTACCATAACGGCTGGGCCCAGGGGTTCCTTCTCCTGTGTAGCCCACAATGCCTTCATGTGGCTGAGCCACAGCAGGTGCTCAGTAAATAATTCTGAGGCTAACTTGATTTAGAGCAGAGCTAGGAGAACCAGGAGTGGGAGGCAAGGAATGGCAAGGCCACGGGCTCCCAACTGCTGAGCTAAAAGTGGAAAGTACAGTCACAGCCGCGGAGGCTTGGCCTCTTTCCTTCTCCCGCCATCTGTTTTGCAAGGAAGGGAGCAGAGAGAGGCCACAGCACGTGTTACTCCCTTGCTGGAGTCACGGGTTGAGGCAGTCAGGGGCGGGAGTTCGGGAAGAAGGTCGACCTTCCCGCTCCAGTGAACAGCCCCACCAGCTACCCTGCTTATCCAAACTGAGGGCACTCCCTGCCCCTCACCCCGGCATCCAACCCTGCAGGAAGACCGGGCAAATCTTTCTCCAGTATACACTCAAATCCATCCACTTCTCTCACTCTAACTGACAATGCCTTGTCCAGGCCACCTCCTTCCCTCACGTGGACCCCTGAAAAAGTCTCCTCTTAATGCTCTGCTCCACGTCTGTTCCCTCTAATCCACTCCAGCCAGAGCGATATTGCAAAAATGTCAGTCGTGCCACTTCCCTGCTTAAAGCCTTTCTAAGGTGTCCCCACCATTCTTTGAATAACATCCAGACTCCTGGCCATGGCCTTCCGGACCCTCCCCAGGTCGGCTCCTGCTCCAAACTCACAGCTCATGACTCGCCTGCCGCCCTACCGAGCCCTCCCTGCGCCACGGCCACATCAGCCGCCGTGCACGCCAGTCCTTCCCCCTCCTGGCCTCCCTGCTCTGGCTCGTCCTCCATCAGGATGCCCACCCTGTGACTCTGTACCTCGTTCACCTACAATTCAGGTACATACTGCAAGGTGCTGGCCACTACTGGCTGGATGACTGACTGGTTGTTAGAGACCCTCTCACCGCTGGACGGATGAGAGAGGAAGGATTTCCAGCCCCAGGGCAACCTAGAGGGGACAGATCTCAAAAGTAAGTGGAAGACACTAGTGGGAGACACGGAGCCCTCTGAGTTCCCAGACAAGCAGGGATTTCTCACCATGCCCGGAGGCCTGAGGTCCCCGCTCCTGCCTGGGTGGGCATCAGGGCAGCTTAGCAGGGAGCCCAGGGCCGTCAATCACACCGCTGTTCAGTGCACGGTCTCCCGGGCCACGTGCAGCGGCCAGCGGAAGTTACTGCTGGAATCTGTCTCTCAGGGGAGCTGGGAAAGAGACCGGTGATGCCTTTGTCCTGGGAGGAGAGACCAGGGAGAAAAGGGAAGGCATGGCCACTTTTCTGTCCACACAGTGGTTTCTGCAAGGGTGGCTTTATTTTATGCTTTCGATGCTATAAAGATCTCTGGTTAAGATACTCGATCTTAAGTGATCAATAAAAGGCAAAATGGCGATATCTGACTCCATCCTCCCTCCCACCCTGCAGGGCACTGAACTGAGAGCCCAGCACCTCCCTGGGCTCCCAGGCGCTGGGGTGATTTCAGGAGCAGAGAGCTGTGGAGCTCCCAGCACTGTGTCCATCACAGACTTGTCGCGTTCTCTGTTGATGGGGTGGGGGCGGGCACCGGGATATTGGAACAAGGAGGACTTCCTGGCACCTCTAAAATTATACTGCGAAGAGAAAGAATTAGAATAAAGAACAGAAAAGGGGGAAATGACAGTACTGCTTCTCATGCTTCTAATTTGGAGATCCTGGCAAAAGGCTGGGAGACAGCGTGGCAGGGTGAGTGCAGCCCTGACCCCAAGCCAGGAGCCTGGGTCTAGGTGCCTTTCTGTCATAGCCTCGGGGCCTGCCACTCTCTAGCTCTGCCTCCGTGTCACCCTCTGCCCACGAAGGGGCCAAGGGGAGAGCCCCCCGGCCGGCTCCCGCCAGCGCTGCAAGTCTGGGATTCTATTTAAGAACACGCAGCCCATCTGGTTCCCATTGAGCAGGCTGCGTTTTCTCAAGTGCCGCCCCCACCCCCCCTTGCAATCCAGATTCCCACCATGTGACCCCATCCTCTCCCAATGGTGTTCTGTTTTATGGCTTGTTGTTCTGTGTGCGTGATTTGAGTTTGGGGACTTTTTTTATCCCCCACACACAGATTTCCCTCCCTCTTCCAGAAAACGTGGAGCCTGAACTTTTGACTGCCTGAGAGCCTCGGGGGGATGGCAGTGAGGACGGAGGGCAGGAGGAGATGGATGTCTCCGCCTGTCTCCTACCGCCGATTTCCCAGCCTCTCCGTTCGTTTCCTCTCTGTTTGAAGCGCTGCTCCTGGTGGCTGGAGAGAAGGAACCGGTTCAGTTCAACAGTTCAGCCTTCGTTTATTGAGCTGCCCAGGCCTGTGCGTGCTGAAGCTGCAGAGGCGAGAGGCCAGGCTCAGGGCTGGAGGAGGCCACACGCCAGTGGGAGCAGCACGGAGGCACGAAAATAACCCCCACTCAGTTGTTCACTGAGAACAGGGAAGACCAGGGGCCCCACCGTGGGCAGAGAGGGCCACAGAGGCCACATCCTGGAAGATGTGGTACCCAGGCACTGGTTTGTTCAGCTGGTCCACAGTCATTCAGGAGCCCCCTTGTAGGTGCCCGGCCCTGTGCTGTGGATACGGTGTATAGAGTGATGAGTAAAGCAAATGTGGCCCCTGTACTCACCCGGAGAGTCCAGCCTCCAGACAGAGAAAGACATCAGAGAATAGCCAACATGTATATGGTTATAGTCAAGTGTGAAAATGCTAATGGCATGGATAAAGGGGACTCATTTAAATCAGCTGATCCTTAAGGAAGTGACATTTAAGCAAGATGAAAGAAAGAGGAGAGTTAGCAGAGAAAGAGTGTTCCTGGCAGGGGCGCATGCTCCCCAGGGTGCTGACACCTGGAGGAACGTTGCTCCTTGTAGTGAGTGCAAAGGAGCAGAAGCGTGGATGGGGTGGGTGGCGCCGGGAGCGAGAGGTGAGCCAGGAGAGGCAGGCCGGGGCCAGTCCACCCAGGCCATGGCGAGGCCAGGAACTCTGCCTGGGGTTGGGGTCAGGGGTCATCCTGAGGTCAAGTTTAGGGGTCTGTCTGAAGCTGGGCTTAGCGCTCAGGCACCAGAGCGAGAAGCTGTGCTCCGGCTGGGGCCAGAGTTAGGTCTTTGATGCCAGAATCAGGGGTTGGTCGGTGGCCAGGGTTAAAGTCAGTCTGAATCCAGGGCCAGAGTCATTCTGAGGTCAAGTTTAGGGGTCGATCTGAGGACAGTGTTAAGATCAGTCATCCATTAAATATTCACTGCACGTCTCCCTGGCTGGCTCCCGAGGAGTACAGTGACGGGCCTGACAGCATCCTTGTCTTCCTGGAACTCAGAGTGGAATGGGAAAGACAGTCGAGAAGGACTCGCCTGGGAGTGGGTTCATTAATTACCACTGCACTGAGCGCTAGGAAGAGAATGCCAGGTGCCCCGAGACCCCAGGGTGAGGTACAGTTCAGTTAGTGTGGTCACGCAGCAAAAGACCCCACAACTTCGCAGCTTCAAACAACAATTTGTTATGTGCACAGAATTTGTGGGCTGGGAATTGGAAAGGCATGGTAGGAGGGCTCGTCTCTGCTCCACGCTGTCCAGGCTTCAGCGGTCCAAGGCTGGGAGTGGCTCTCTAGCTGGGGACTGGAATCATCTGAAGGCTCCTCAGTCACACGTCTGGCACCTGGGCCATGTCAGACGGCCAGAGCACCTACATGTGACCTCTCCATGTGGCTTGGCTTCCTCTTCGCTCGGCGGCCTCGAGGTGTCTGGACCTCTTCCACGAGCCCACGAGTTACGGGAAACAGGCAGAAGCTGTCACCTTCTCTGACCCAGACTCAGAAGTACCACTTCCATTGTGCTCTGTTGTTCAAGCAATCAAGGAAAGGGGGAGAAACAAGAACTGAGGGAAGGAGAATCAGACTCCACCCCCATGGGGGCGTGGCTTAGTCACACTGTAGACCAGATCAGAGATATTTGGAAATCTCTGGAAAATACCCATCCACTGCAGATATCAGCAGAGGGCAGGTCAGACTGGGCTCTGGTTTGGGCTTTCTGAACAGCATTTAGAAAGAAGGGGAGAGAGCTTGCTTCGGGAGCGCACACTGGCCTTCGCACAGTGGGAGCCAATTACTTAGTTCGGGAGCCCCAAGCCTGCAGGACAAACGGAAGTAGGTGAGAGGACTCAGGAGAGGAAAAGCTCTGTGTGGACCAGACTCTGAGCACTGCCTCCCCTGCACAGTAGAGGCCTGATGGTTTCCTGGGTCTCGGCTCTAATTCTTTACTCCAGCGTAATCCGTTTTCCCTTTATGAAATGGGGATTAAATTCTCCCGATCTGGGCAGACTGGAGGCTGGCATAGTCCAAATTGATCTGGGGTTCCCTGAAGCTTGGGGAACCCCCAGGCAGGCCTAACTTTGATGGGATGCTATATTTTAAAAACCTTTGGTGACTTACAGACGGTCATTGTTAATAACATGTTGCTGATGAAATTACACAGTTTATGAATCCATATGAAATACACCAGAAACTCCTTGTCTTAATGGAATCGTACAGTCAAACCTTCTCAAAAATGAAGAGTAGTGTGTAAAGCGAAGGCTTTCTCCAACTGTAGTCTTTTGGAAAACACAGATGTGTGTCAGCCTGGTTGTGGGAAGCAGAGGCTACCTTCCCTGGCTCCATTTACTGTGCTCATATGGGTCTTTCTCTGCCATCTGGAGCTTCGCTGTCCTGGGGGCGATGAGAGGAAAAGAAATTGGTTCCAACAGCAGCGAGGGTTGAAATCAGCAGTGGACAGAGCCTTAGTGATGTGGGTCTCCAGGAAAAATGAAAACAGCTAGAGCAGGCACCAACCAGGAGACTGAGAAGACGAACTTTGGGCATCACTGCCTGGGGGGCTCCTCCCTGTGGGGGTGCAAAGGGCCTTGCGTAGGACCCCCGGGCGCCAGTCACGGTTCCACTGCTAACTCCCTAAGAGTCTAGGTCCTCTGCCTGGGCCACAGTGTCCTACTCCGGCTGAGTCACTTCTGAGATCCATTCCAAGCTCTTGGGTCTTGACCCCAACAGCACTCACCCCACCCACCTCCACCAGCTTCTCAGTGGCTGGAGCTCGTCAGTAGTCGGGGCACGACCCCTTCCTCACCGGCCTTGGGAAACTCCCTGAACTTGGCCCCAGGGCCGAGGTCAGGAGGGAAGTGTGGTCCAGATGACCTCATGCTGGGCTCTCGCCCTGCTGTTCATCAGTTCATCCTTCGGCAAGCAGCTCGGTGACTCACCTCAGGGGGAGACAGAGCCAGAGCCATTTGAAAACTGAAAGCCCTGTGGGGCCCTTTCCATCCAAGCTTCAGGAACAGGCCTTTGGCAGCTCTTAGCACTTTCATTCCCAGGGACACAGAATGAGAGGCTAGACACTCAGCCAGGGCTATTGTTCCCCAAGGGCAGGTAGAGCATCCTGCCTTCCCCTTGCCCTCTTCTCTGAGCCAGGACTTTGGGACGCTAGCCTGGCTGTGTGGTGGTGACTGCACTCCTTGCCCTCTCTGGGCCTGTCTCTGCGTCTCCAAGCTACAATCCATCTGCTCAATCTCAGTCCATCCCCGCCCTTCCTCTCCATCCAGACCATCTCAGTCTACCCTCCACCTCCATTTCCATGCATCTTAGCCTCAGGAAGTTTTGACTTCACTTAGAAGAGTATAGTGGCAAAGCTATTTCTTGCTCTGAATGTTCATAGGCTTCCCCACGTTTTCTAGATGCCTTGCAGTTAGGTGGGGCCGGGTGTCCAGCTCTGACCAAGATGACTTCTTGGCTGAGCACTGAAGGGCAGGCATGGTGCTCCGCACCCTCTCTTCCCCTGACACCCGGGAGATGAAGGCGGAGACCGCATGGTACAGATCTGCACTGCCGAACGTTGTAGCAACTAGCCACGTGGGGGCAATTCACATTAATTAAAATTAAATGAAATTTTAAATTCTGTTTCTTAGTCACACTCGCCACATTTCAAGTTCTTAATGGCCACATGTGGCAGCCAGAGATAGCACTGCACACACGTGCAGGGCATTCCCATCCTGAGGGAAAGTTTTTATGGATAACACCATCCCAGGCAGTGAAGCTCCAAGATATCAGGTCACCATCAGCCCATGTCCTCAAGGGAGAAAGGAGAGCCTCCCACCAACCCGCAGGGGACACAGAGCATCAGCATTAGCGCTGGCGAGAAGTAAACTTGCACCGTGCGAAGCCACTGAGGTTTGAGAGTGGAGCTGTCTCTCCCCCAGGCCGACTGGGCTAGTCAAACCAGCACAGCCCACGAGCACAAAATGAGCAGGGAACAGCAAAAAGCAGGCCACAGAGGCCCAGGTCTGAGCTTGCTGGGCAAATGCCATATGCAATCCAAACAATCCATGTAACACAGAGTCGGCACCTTGCTGACCCTGTGGGGCTGGAGCGGGAGGGCGGGGGCGCTGGCTGAAGCGTAATCCTGGGAGATCTCCTGGAGGAGGTGAAACTAGGTATGGGCCTTGGAACATGGGCAGGGTTTGCTCCGCCTTGTGGTTTCCAGCCTACAAGGAGTTTTGGCTGCCCACCTGGGAAAGCTGAGATAAGCCAGGAGAAGGGCGGACATCCCAGTGGAAGCACCACGATGGACCAAACACATGAGCAGAAATGTTGGTGGCAGCACGAAGGACTGGGCCGTGTAGTTCCCTTGGGGCAGCTCGGGGGACAAGTCAGATGGGGACTGAGAAGTGAGTTTCTCTGTATGTTTCCACCCAGAGTTGACTAAGAGTAGGGGGCAGAGGTGTAGAGAATGAAGGATGAGTGAATGTTGTCATTACTGATAGTCAAGGGTGGGGTTGACCTCAGGAATGACAGGCCGGAATTCAAAAACCAAGGTGGCAGAGTTTGACTGGGAAGTGTAGGAATTCACCGAGGCGGTATTTTGCTTATAGGATAATCAGTTAATTGGTGATTAACTCATGCCAGAAGCTAGTTAACCCTGGAGCTCCTCCCTTCTGGGTTCCAGACTCAACTTTCCAATTTTCTACTTGGCTTCTCCAGTTGAGTGTCTGCCCAGCACCTCAGCCCGAGCCCGGCCAAAGTGATTCACACCCCGCAGCCTGTACCCCAACCAGGCACCAAAGGCCGTGATAATCTTAGTATGTGACCCTGGCCTTGGAATCCTTTGGGATTTACACCAGCACCACCTGCGCGCACACACATGCACAAGTACATGCACACGTAGCTCATCTCTCAACAAGTCCCGCTGGGGCCTCTGCCAGTAGTGCTCCAGCCTCGACTCCTGCCCCAGGCTCTCTGCCTCCCCCACAATCACACTTGAGTGTTTTCCTCCTAGACCACAGCGGCTTCAGAACTGCTGGCCCTGCCTCCAAGGCCCTGCCCCAGCTCCCCTCAACTCATCCTGCATTCCGGCACCAAACAAGATTCTTAATATTGACATGAGTCAACCTGCTCCAAGGAATTTGGGGCTCTCCAAAGAAATCAAACCTCTCTAGGCTGGCTCCAGTGCGCTCTCAGCCTGATGGCTTACTGCCCACTCTGCACACACCCCACCCATGCCAAACAGATCTCACCCCACCTCGTTGCTGCCTCTTCCTCTCCCTTCTGTTATCCTCCTGTCCCCTGAAGCCTTCCTTACTGGTTCTCCTGTCCTGGCATTTCACCTTTCTCCTACTGCCCTTGTGGAGAGGTTCAGAGGGGCAGAGATCGGGTCTGAGGGCTGGGGCCAGCTTTTCCAATTATTGGCTGCATGACCTTGGGCGAGTCACTTCACCTCTCTGAACCTCAGTTTTCTCATCTCCGAAGTGTAGACAGTCTGTACTTTACAGAGTAGCTTAAGTCCAGGAAATCACTTTGTGGACCGTCAAGCAATACTCAAGTGGGAGGGATCACATTATTTCTGAGCCTCTTTTCACACACACACACACACGCACACACACACGCACACACATCTTGCCTACTTTTCTCCTTCCCACAGCATCTCGTTCACAACAAGGACTCACCAAAGATGCAGGTGGGAGGCACCCGAGGCCTCTGGGTGAAGCGTTTCTGGCATCCAGCACTCTCCGTGGGAGCTGCAGCGCTGACACCTGCACCCCCTTCCCAGTCTGTGTGTCCCTAAAACAAGAGGAGGACAGTCCTTCACGGCACCAGACGTCCTGCGGGCAAAGGTGGGACTCCGAGCAGCGGGATCCTGCGCCGAAGCCTGAGAGCCGAGAGCAGGGAGAAGCCGGGCGTTCCTCTGTTTCTAGCTGTTCCCTGGGAAGCGTTCCTGGGTGGAGAGAAATCAAGTGGAAAGCGAGGCTGGGAGTGGTAGTGTGGACTTCTGTTTTCATTTTCTAATCAGAAGGACCACCTTATCACTGCCGGACAGGGGCCTCCGCACTCAAAGCTCTGCATCCACTGAATGGCAGCTGGGAGCTTCCTATTCACTCCCGGAATAGGATCCAAACCCTCTCCTGCCGCTCCCCCCCGCCCCAGGCCCTGTGCGAGCAGGCCCCTGCCAGCCTCCCCAGCCTCTTCCCCTTCCTTGCCCCAGCTCCAGCTCTGCGTCCCTTCCCGCTGTCCTGAGGGTCTTCTGCTTCCTGGAACAGCCCGCTTCCTGTTCCCCAGGACCTTTCCCTCTGCTGTTCCCTTCGCCTCAAATCCTCCTCAGCCCTGGTGAATGCGCACCTGTGCTTCAGGACCCCTCTCGAACCCCAGCCACCTCACCCTCTGCCATTGGGGTCCCTGTCGTAGGCCCTCATGTCTCACAGTGGTTTCTCTCTGGAGCTCTTTCTCGGGTCCTCAGTACACCCCGCCACACTTATCTGTTTAAGGCCTGTCTCTCCGGTCAGAATGTCAGCTCAGTGGGGCTGAGACCAGGCCTATTTCACTCACTATTTAATCCCCAGCAATAATCCTGGCACGTAATAGGTGCTCAGTAAAAATGTGGGGAATGAATGACTCAATTGGAAAAATGAGACCATTTTTTTTTTAAGTACACTTTCTTGGTTTGTTTGGTTGGTTTTGAGGGGACAGGGCGAGGTAATTAGGTTTATCTATTTATTTTTTTAACTAGAGCACTGGGGATTGAGCCCAGAACCTCATGCATGCTAACCACGCACTCTACCACTGAGCTATACCCTCTTCCCCTTTCCCCAAGACCATTTTTTAATTATGCTGAAGATCCTTGCCACCACCTGGGCCAGCCACCCTCTCGGCCCATCTCCCCACAATCATCGCCACTCTCCTGCCCTCACCCCTCATTGTCCTCCCTCACACCCTGCTCAGCCTCATGGGACACAATGGGGAGAGGCTGCTCCATGCAGCTTCAGCTGGTCTGGGCCCCACACAGAGCCCGGCCGGGCTGGGCTTGCGGAGAATAAACAGTTCTAATCCAGAGGAAGCTCGCTTTGCGCAGGAGCCGGGCTTAGACACATAGAATTCCGTGGAGCTGACTTCTCCAGGCCGCAGGACCCTCCCCGAGCAGCAGCCTCGGCGCCTGGTGGGGCCTCTGGCCAGGAGCCAGACTCTGCCAGCCTCGGGGTCTTTTGCCCTCCCACAGCTCTCGGGCCCCCCAGCTCATAATCTCTCCTCCAAGATGTAAAAATATATTTCAAGGCACTAACTAGGGAGGTTGTTACTTCAAAGACCCTCTTGGCAATTTTTTTTATTGGCCCCAGTTTAAAGAGCCAGAGTCTCCTTATGAGGGGGGGCCTGAGATCCAGGCCCACCTGTGAGAACACCGTCCTCTTCAGGGACTGTGCCGGGTTGAGTGCGCAGGCCAAGCCCTCGGTGGTCCCTGGAGGAATCGTGGGGAGGCAGTTCTGAAGAGCTTAAGAAACAGCCTTTTCCTAAAGAAGGGGACACTCCTCTTGGCCAAAGACTCCAGACAAGAATGAATACTTTCAGGGCCTAGTTGAGGGATCGCTGGCATTCTGACCCCGGGAGGTGCCCTCTTCAGTGAGAATTCAGTGTACTAGTGGTCCGGGAGCCAAAATCATTCCTTCCCTCTGTTCCCCAGCCCTCGGAGCAGATGGCCTTGGCTCCCACCTTCCAGGGAGGGGAAGCAGCGGAACGAAGCTCCCTAGATCGCCGGTCCCAAGGCAGATCGTCTCTCCCATGGAGTTAACACGGGGGAGCTGCCTGCTCCATGCCTCTGCCCCTCTGGGCTCCATACCCAGTGACAGTCACACAGGCGTCTCCTCCCGCCTCCTCCAGGACAACCCTCTTGCAGTTAGCACCCCGGTGCCCCGGCCACAACTCAATCCCTCGCTCTCTACCTGCCCCTCCCATCGGCGTGCGATGCTCAAGTGTCTGCCACGTTCAAACCACACAGCGCCAGCTGCCAGCCTCACTCCCCTCTCCCCTTCACACACTTGCTGGCTTTCCTACCTCGCCCTTACTTTCTCCTCAATCCATGGTAGTGCTTCTGTCCCCGCAACTCTCCTGAAGCTTCTCTCTCCAAGTACCCCGAAGGCCCCCTTGTTGTTAAATCCAGTTTCAGCCACACGTGGCCATCTCTCCAGCTCTCCACGCTCCTTTCCTTGCCCGTCTCAGCCCAGCTCGCCTGAACGGGTCCTTCCCTCTGGCCGCGTCCCCACATTCTCCATCGTGGGCCCTCATCAGAATTCTGTTTTGGACTCTCCTCCTTTCTCTTCTCGCTCCACACTCTCTCCGGGATGACCTCATTCGCTCGTGCAGCTTCAGTGACGAGAATCTTCATCAACAGCCCAGCGCCCTCTCCTGCATTTTGCACCTGTCTGTTCACTCCTTTGCGCGCTCACACACTCACTCGCCGGATCGCGCACCTGCCATGGACCAGTTACTGTTCTCAGGAACAAAAGAGGTCAAGCCCTTGCTCTTGGGGGCTTCACAGGGTAGCAGAGGCAAACACCATACAGAGGAACAAGGTCACACCATGCAGGGTAAGGGCCAACAGAGTCATGAGCCGGCTTGACTGGGGGCCGAGCGGGCTGCATCCGTGAGGGCTGAGTCAGGAAGCGGAGATGCTGTGAGCATGAAGTAAAAGGGTATGTATCATAAGAATAACACACTACAAATGTGTCAGGAAAGCTAGGAACCTGCACGGCTCAGCTTAGCTGCCTCCTCCTCCAGGGAGCTTCCGTGAAACCCACCCCACAGACACCTGGGCCCCTCACAGTGCTCCCCCAGATCCTGTATTCCCCCTCTTTGACCCCGTCTCACACTTGGGTACCTGCGGGCTTGATGTCCTGGTGCCTCAGGGTCTCACTTGGTGATGAGCGCCCCGTGGGAGGAGGCCTCTCTGTGACTAGCCCACGCCTGGGCACCATAGGTATCTGGTAAGTTTTTGTTGAACTAACAAAAGGTTAACAAGAACTGTGCAATAAAACATAAATATGATTATTCTATGATGCTCTTGTAAAAAGCAGAACACAGAATTTTGTGTATATTAAGATTGCCACTTGTAAAATAAATGGAAGAAAAATGTACACAGTTAAAATAAAAGGGGGTGGGAGGAACTTCATAATAATTGTTAACAGAGGTTTATCTCTGACTAGTGGGGCTAGGAGTGACTTTTCTTCTTTCTGTATTTCAGTTTCAAACTGTTCTTTAAAGTTAAAGAAAAAAAGTTATCATTAAATATTTTTCAAAAGCAATAAATTGCTCCCTTACCACCTACTTCTATTTTTGTAGTCACGTTCCTTCCTCACCAGATTTGTTCTATATGTACAAGGACTAAGATCTCCATCTTGGGCAGAGAAAGCCAATTTTTTCCTTTCAGTAGGAGTTGATTGACCTGTCTTCTCTCTGTCATCTGTTCCCAGATACCATCTGCCAGAAAACGTGTTCCTGTCTCTTTCTTATTCCTCTTGCTTTGTATGACAAAAAGCAATTCCGAGGGTTTTGAGTTGTAGGGGATCGATGTAGTGATGGAGGGGACCAGGTCTGGGCTCCCAAATCTGACTTACAACAACAAGCCTTCCCCAAACCCCCAAGGGGAAAATCAGCACAAAAGACAAACCAAAGCAAAGATCCCTTTGTTCCCACTGGGGACTTTGTCCCAAACCCCAGTGCGGAGCTGAATCAGGTCTTTCTTGGCCACCCTGGTGACCTTCTCTCCAGGTGAGCCCAGTCGCAGATCCTGGAGCTCTTGCCACGTGAGGAAGGGCCATCCTGAGCCCTCCCGCCCAGGGAAGAGGAACAGTGAAGTGAAGAGTGTGTTGGCCCTAGAATCCAGGTCAGCTATGATTCAGGAGGCCCACCCCAGCAGCGGGGTCATCATTGGGTTTACCCAACGTGCCATTCCTCTGAAAGTAAGTCATCACCGAATTCAGGAGAGAAAGCAGACCATGCCTCTGGCTCTTCAACCTTCAGCATCCTCATTATAGGAAGGAGGAGGAAGGATAAAATCAGACTGAAACTGGACCTCCCACTAGAGACCAACACTTAAGTAAACATTTTGCACTTTTTTTTCAAGCCTGAGTTTATTCTGAAATCTGGTTTTCCTTGGAGGCACCACTCTCCATCTTTGCTTACGTCTTATTTTATCTGTGCTCATGAGTAAATTCCCTTGGGATCTTCATATGAAACCATTTGAAATAATTTCTGAACATCTCCTAGTCCCCTTAGGACACTTTCTTATCACTTTTGTCATTTTAGGCTATGTTAAGACATTTAGATTTGATCCCATGGGAAAAGGGTGAGTGAGCCTTGAAAGTTGCCAAGCAGTGGCCTTGGTGATTCAGTGCCCTGAAAAGAATCATCATAAAAAATTAATGTAAAGAACAGGGCAGGCCAAGAATTGTGGCAGGGGTTTTGTTAAGGAACTGTTGCATTAGTGCAGTGAGAGGTAACAGAAGCGAGGGCAATTTGAGGAGGTGGGTTCTAGGGAGCAGGGGAAGGTTTAAGAGTCATTTCTGAGATAGAACTGATGGGATTAGAAGGGGAGTTAAGGTTATGTCTGATGTTATAGTTGGGGAAATTAAGGGCATGGTGACAACGCCACTCAAGACATGTAACACAGAAAGAGAGATAGGCATTTGAGGAGAGGATCATGAGTTTGAGATGCCAGGTAGAAATTTTCCGTATGTATTTGAAGATCTGGACCCGAAACTTCAGAGACTGGGGCTATAGATGACATAAACGTAGATGTATACACAAGTACAGATACAGATATCAATACTGATACATATGAGAAACAGAGCTAGATTCCGAGCTGTATAGATCTAGATTTATCTTAACAAATGACAATAAAAGCCCAAACCAGGATGACTACAAGAATTTTTTAAGGAAGAAATCATGGTAATTGGTGACCACTTAAACATGTGTGATAATAGCATGTAAGCAGCTAGAAATGATCCCAAATACTTGAGTCTTGGTGTCTGGAAGAACAGTGGTATCATCGGCAGAAATAAAAAATACCAGGCTGTGGGGGAAAATGGTGACTGGTTTCAGAGTTTTTGAGTTTGAGATCATGTTGGGACAGTTGTATGACTGGAAATGCTAGGCAGGAAGGTTTAGGACCAGAGTTCTGACTGATTCAGCCAAGAGATGGAGAATTTGGAATCATAAAATTAAGAGATCTTAGAGCTGGAAGGAATTTTAGACCCCATCTAATTCAATCCTTCCTTTGATCAATGAGGAAATCAAGACCCAGATAGGGTCAAGGCTCTCCCCAAACTCACACAGCTTTTGCCAGCAGAACCAGCGGTAGAACCCTGATCTCTCTATTCCCAGGCCGGAACCTCTGCACCTGCCAAGAGATGGGTGTTGAGAGTATGAAGATGGATAAGACAGCCTCCTGAGCAAGTGCAAAGGGCTATTGCAATGTTGGGATTCTGAGAGGTCTGGCATAGCTACATTAGAACAATGGGTTGGAAGTGTCATAAATTCATTTTAAATTAACTCAAAGCATTAAAGGGGAAATTCATGTCACCATCTCACAGTGAGAACAGGAACAGAACTGGCCTTCAGGGAAAACTGCACGAAAGGACCAATACCAACCAGATGAACACTGTTAATGTTTTTCTATGTATATTTTAAACTTAATTAAGAATCAAACTGTTTTTACAGTTTATCCTTCTATGATAAATTAATATTATTTGGGGATTATTGTCCTGTTTCATTTAATTTTTTTTTGAAAATGCTATTTTAATGTCTCTGTATATTCCATAGATATGCCTTAAAGCAACCATTAACTATTGTCAATTATCTAAACTATTCCAATTTTGCTCTTATAAATAATGTGTGCTATTAATCTTTAAATACATATGCATTATTTACTATGTAGGATTAATTTCTGGAAGTGGAATTAACTGATTGAAAGACTAAATATTTATAAGGCTCTGATACAGAGGGGACAGATCTTTCTAGAAAATTTTTATCAGTTCATGCTCCCACAAACTGTGAATAACAGTGTCATATTACACTCTTACAAGGACTATTTTTTCCAATCTTTGTTAATTTGATAGGCTAAAAAAAAAGACACCTCATTTCTTTAATTTGCACATTTTGATTATCAGCCATGTTAAAAATTTTTTAAATGTATTTATTAACCTTCCATAACTTTGTTTCAAAACTCTTTGTGTTTTAAGAACATTATTTTTGGACATATTTTTTGGAGGTATTGTTCAATGTTCTAAATTGGGCATTTGAAAATAGTACATATTCTTTTTATTGAGTAGGCAAATTTTACATTAATGCCTAAACTGTTTAGATGGATAGTGGCTGGTTAAAAATATCTCAAGAAAATTTGCTTTTACAAATCTCTTCCTGCAATTTTGCTTTGTGCCTTTTGATGCTATAGTGTTTGGAGCATTAAGTGTCGATTGAAAGGAATCAGATGGCCCACTCTAAGTGAGTAATTTGAGGAGGGTTTAATAAAGAGACTATATGCAAAAGTGTGGTTCTGGTGCAGTGAAACCACAGTGGTAATGCAGCACCTTAGGGATAGAAACAGCAGGGGATCATCAGCTTCCTCAGTCTGGAAGGGGCAAGGGTGAGAGCAGATATGGGAACCTGGAAATAGGCAGGGCCTTATGGAAAGAGCTCCCGTATGGGAACTGTGACCTCAAGGGAGGGACAGAGACAACTTGTGTCACCCTTGCAAGAAGGCTTCTGAGGAACTAAGCACCCAGTCCCACCCTCCAACCTCCCCTCAACCTTCTTCTGGTGCTCTCTATTGGCCAAACCCAAGTGCAAGCAATGAGCAAAGGAACTTTCAATGTCGTCCCTACAGGTCAGCCTCCTGGGTCCCAGAGCAGTGAGGAGATGACGAGTGGATCCACAGAGGAACACAGAATGTGTCCAGCACAAAAACGCCATACTGTTAAAAAAGTTCCTATGTGTTTTAACTCTCATCAGCAGAAATTGAACTTTCATCAATCTCTCTGTCTTTAACTCTTCATTTTCTGATTTCTTCTTTACATGTTTTTCTAATATAATTTAGTCTATGCATTTTCTAATGGTGTTAGATTAATTTGATTTAATTTATTATCAACATAGCTTGCACTTATGCTTAACATTTTCAACTGTGACCTAAGAGTAAGGGAAAAGTACATAGACACTAGACAGAGGCTGTAAGCTGTCCCCTAATACCCATTTCCCTTTCCTCTGTAATAATTGAACCCTCAGTTATCATCTGGGCATATGGCTGCTCAAAATAAATACATTTTCCAGGCTTTCTTGTAGCTAGAGTGGCCATGGGACTAAGACCCAGCCAATAGGATGTGCCAGGAAGTGATGTAGGATAATACTGTTTATTTCCCTGAAAGAAGGAGCATGAGCCTTCTTTCCCATTCCTCCTCCCTGCTGTGTGGAGCATGGAGGTGGAGTCACCCTGGACCACAGAGATGCTGGAGCAATGGTTTCCCTAGATCACCAAGATTGTTTACCTCCAGAAACTTGATGAGAAAGACATAAACATCCCCCTTAAATTTAAGTCACTGTTATTTGGAGTGTTCCACCAAGCCTAACTCCTAATTGCTACAGATATCAGAGCAGAATTCAGACACTAGGGGGAAAAGAGAATTGAGATGAACATTTTCTGAGCACCTTCCATACCTTCCCACCTGTGTTATTACATTTAATCCTCCCAATAATCCTGCAGAATGAGTTATAGTATCCACACTGATACTCATGAAAAGATTGAGATTTAGTTAGCTGAAGCAACTGGTTCATAGTCACAAAGCTAAAACCCTGATAGATTGAGGTTTGAAACAGGGTGTTTCTATCTGACTTCAAAGCTCAAGTTTCCTTCATGTTGATCTCCTGAAGGTGAGTGAACAGAAAAGAGATTCCCAGCTGGGTCAAGAGCAAGCTTATGTACAGACCTTAATCGTCTCATATTGTCCAGAACCTGTGTGCCGTTGAGAAACAAACAGGCAAACTCTAACACCTTGTCATCATAGCAAGTGTTGTTTAGAACTGGAATTCATTCTTCAGTTCCGAGAAATGGCCAGGAGCCCTCAGCTTTGGGGATTTATGAGTAATTGGAAATGAAAGAACTTCAGCCTCCCCTTCAGCCTCGGCCGTGGTAGACTAGGATACATCACACACAAAGTTAAACATGTGTGACATATGCCATTGCCAGGCACCATCCTAACTCTCTTGACTCAGAGAAAATGACATTCCCCAGTGGGATTCCCACTTCTCTTTGCATCCCGATAGTGAGCAACAGGCGAAAAAGATTGTAGAAAATTTGGATTGTTTCAATACTTCTCAAGGATAGTTAAAAAAAAAAAAAAGAATTAGGCCGCCCCTCTCTCTCCCTCTTCGGAGACAGCCCACATCCTGTCTATGGCGTGTGTACCTACTTTTAATCTGAGCACCCAACCCCCAGACCTCATGGCCTTTCTTTTGCCTTTCAATGTATCTCTCTGAATAAATCTAACTTCACTCAAAAAAAAAAAAAAAGAATTGGATTAGTATGTGTGTCCAGTTCCTGGATACCATTGGGTTGTCATTATTACTTAACAAGGGCTCCATATTTATATTTTCCTGGGTTCTCCTTTAGAGGGCTACTTTGGACCAGAACTTCGTGTGGTGCACTGTGAAGTTAGTCCATCTCTAAAAATAGTAAATTGTCACTGCTATTGTCTAGCATGAGCCCCCATTACCAATGCCAAGATGCATATTCCAGTCTTCGGGGTAACAAAACTTTGCTGAGTTTTATGTAAAAAGGGAGAGAAACACCTCTTCTTCATCGATTTGCCATTTGATCCCCAGACAACTCTGAATGATGCACTAAGTTTCTCTTTAATTTATGGACTTCTCTTTTCTAAGGTATAGGTATGAGGTGTAGGTTGAGGTTCATTTTTCACATAGCAATATCCAATCGTTACAAGACCAGTAATTGAAAAGACTGTCCCTTCTTCACTGAAGTGATTTTGCACCTTTGTCAAAAATCAATTTTCCAACCTCATACCATATATAAAAATTAATTTAAAATGGATCAAAGACTTATATAATGGATATGTAAGGGCTAAAACTATAGAATTCTTAGAAGATGGTTGTAAATCTCCATGACTTTTGTTTTATAGATATGACAACAAAAATAGGAACAACAGAGCAAAGAAAAAAAACTAGACTGCAACAAAGTTAAAAGTTTTGTGCATCAAAGGAAACTATCAAGAAAGTGAAAAGGCAACCCACAGAATTGGGGAAAATATTTACAAATCATATATCTGATAAGAGCCTGGTCTCTGGAACACATAAAAAATTCTTGCAACTCAGTAATAAAAGGACAGCCCAGGACAGACTGGGAGTTCAAAATTTGTAGATACTGACAGGTATATGCAGAATAGATAACTAAGATAATAATGTATAGCACAGGGAAATATATACAAGATCTTGTGGTAGCAGCAAAAAAAAAATGTGACAATGAATATATGTATGTTCATGTATAGCTGAAAATTTGTGCTCTACACTGGAATTTGACACAACATTGTAAAATGACTATAACTCAATTTAAAAAACAAGAAGGAAAAAAAAAAATGAAAAAAGATAGCCCAGGAGATTTCTGGTCAAGATGGTGGAGTAGTAGGGCTGCCCAATTGCCTCCTCTCACGATCACAACAAAACCACAGCTGACTGATAAACAACCATCAATTAAAAAAAAAAAAAGGGACTGGAACCTACAAAAAATCGTCTTCAACTGGAAACATAAAGAGGGAACCACAGCGGGAGGGTACAAGGGGTGCACTCGGGATATAATTGGGTCCCACACCCCCTGGGTGAGTGCCCCACAAGCTGGAGAAAAAGACAGCCCAATTTAAAAATGAGGAAAGGTTCTGAATAGACCTTTCTCTAAGGAAGACATACAAATGGCCTAGAAATATGAACAGTTGCTCAACATCACTAGTCATTTGGGAAAAGCAAATTAAAACCAGAATGAGATACTACTTCAAACCCAAACTAGGGTGCTCATAATAAAACAAAACAAAACTGGAAAATACCACACGTTGGTGAAGATGGGGAGAAATTAGAACCCTCACTGACTGCTGGTGGAAAAGTGCAATGTTACAGCAGCTATGTAAAACAGTTTAGCAGTTCTTCAAAAAATTAAACACAGAATTACCATGTGACCCACCAATTGCATTTCTAGGTATATATCCAGAAGATTTGAAAGCAGGTGGTCAAACAAAAACTTGTGCACAAAGATTTACAGCAGCCCTACTCACCATAGGCAAAAGGTGGAAACAACCCAAATGTCCACTAACTGATGAGTGAGTAAACGAAATGTGGCGTCCTCATACAATGATATTTATTCAGTCATCAAATGGATTGAAGTATTGATACACACTCCAACACTGGAAACATGCTAAGTGAAAGAAGCTAGACACAAAAGCTATATATAGTATGATTCCATTTATATGAAATATCCAGAATAGCCAATTCCACAGTGACAGAAATCAGATTAGTGGCTGACAGGACCTGGGAAGAGAAGGGAGTAAAGAATAACTGCTTAATGGGGACAGTGTTTCCGTTTGAGGGGATTAAATTGTTCTGGAACTAGATAGCAGTGTTGGTTGCACTGCATTGTGAATGTATTAAATGCCCATAAACTGCACTCTTTAAAATAATTTAAATGGTAAATTTTATGGTATGTGTATTTTACTACATTCAAGAGCAGCAATTGATCACATTTACGTGGGTGATACCTGGGCTCTCCATTGTGCCATTGATTTATGTATCTGTTCCTTCATTCATATCACCTTACTGATTATTGTAGCTTTACAGTAAATTGTGACAATAGGCAGTGTGGATTCCTCCAACTTTATTCTTCTTATTCAAAGTTGTTTTGGCTACACGAAATTTCCTGTGCTTTTCATATAAATTTTTAACAGCTTTATTGAGATGTAATTCCATTATCACTTAAATTCACCCAGGTAGAATGTAGAATTCAATGGTTTTAGTATATTCACATCTAGGTGCAAACATCACAGTCAATTGTAGGATATTATTATAATCTCAAAAAGAAATCCCTGTCTTGTAGCTATCTTCCCCAAACTCCCAGCCCTAAGCAACAACTAGTCTAATTTCTATCTTTACAGATTGTGCTGTTCTGGACTTTCATATGGATGAAGTCATGTAGTCATGTGATATGTGGTCCTTTGTGGCTTTTTTTTTTACTTAGCATTTATGGTCTGTCTATGTTGGAACATGAATCAGAATTTCATTCCTTTTAATGACTGAATAATATTCCACTGTATGGATATACCACATTTTGTTTACCTATTTGTCAGTTGATGGACTTTTGGGTTGTTTCCACCTGTGGGCTATTGTGAATAATGCTGCTGTGAACATTTGAGTATTTGTTTTCCTTTCTCTTAGGTATATACTTGGAGTGGAATTATAGGGTCCTATGGTGTCTCTATGTTTAACTTATGAGGAGCTGCCAAATTGTTTTATAAAGTGGCTGCACCATTTTACATTTCCACCAGCAGTCAATGAGGGTTCCAATTTCACCACATCCTCACCAACACTTGTAATTATAGGACTTTTGACTGTAGCCATCCTAGTGCATGGGAAGTGGAGTTTCAGTGGTTTTGAATTGTGTTTCCCTAATGACTAGTGTTGTTGAGCACCTTTCTCATGTTTCATTGACCATTTGTATATCTTCCTTAGAGAAATGACTATTCAGATCTTTGCCCATTTTTAAATTGGGTAGTTTGTCCTTTGTTATTAAGTTGTAAGAGTTTTTTATGTATTCTAGATACTAGACCATTATCAGGTACATAAGATGTAAATATGTTCCCCCATTCTGTGGGTTGCCTTTTCACTTTCTTGATAGTGTCCTTTGATGCACAAAAGTTTCAAGTTTTGTTGTAGTCCAATTTTATCTATTCTTTCTTTTAGTATTCATACTTGTAGTATCATATATTATTCTTTTGCCAAATCCAAGGTCATTAAAATTTACCCCTCTTTTCCTAAGAGTTTTTATAGTTTTAGCTCTTACATTTAATTCTTTGATACATTTTGAGTTAATTTTTGTATATGGAATGAGGTTTATAAAATTTTTAGAACTAGCTTGTCTATGTCTGCAAAACTATCTGGATGTAATTTTGATTGGAATTGAATCTATAAATTAATTTGGAGACAATTGAAATCCTTACTTTCTTAAGTCTACCAATCCAAGGACATAGTATGTCTTTCCACTTTTTTAGATCTTTTTAATTTTTTTCATCAGTATTTTGTGGTTTTCAAATTCTGTACATGTAAGATTTATATGGAAGTATTTTTGGAGCTATTCTAAGTGTTTTTTTAAAAATTCCAATTTCAATAGTTTATAATTATTTCTTGCTAGTATATATGAAATATAAATCATTTTATGTGTTTACCTAGTGTCTTCTATCCTTGCTAATTCATTTATTAGTTCTAAAAGTTTTTCTTTGATTCCTTAAGATTCTCTGTGTCATCTGTGAATAGAAAGACTTTTATTTAATCCTTTTCAATACATAAGGCTTTTATTTCCTTTTATTGATTTATTGCACTGGCTAAGACTTTCGTAGGTTATTGAGTGAGAGTGGTGAGAATGAAACTTCTTGCTGTGTCCCTGATCATAGAGGAAAAAGCAGTCTGTTTTTTCACTATTAAGTGAAATGTTAACTCTAAGTTTTCTGTAGCTTTGCTTTATCAGGTTAAGAAAGTTCACTTTCACTCCTAGTTTGCTGAGAGTTTTTATTATGAAAGGATGTTTAATTTTATCAGTGCTTTTTCTGTATCAATTGATGTGATCATATGATTTTTCTTATTTAGATTATTAATATAGTAGATTACATTGACTGATTTTGAAATGTTGAACAAATCTGAATTCCCTGGAATAAATCCAATTTAATCATGGTGTATAATTCTTTTTATGCATTTCTGGATTCAATTTGCTAACATTTTGTTAAAGATTTTTGCTTCTATGTTCATGAAGAATATTAATGTATAGTTTTCTTTTTTCTTTCTTTTTTTCTTTTTTTGGGGTGGGGGGTGCTTTCTTTGGTTTTGGTATCATGGTTGGTAATGCCAACCTCATAAAATAAGTTGGAAAGTGTTCCTGCATCTTTTCTTTTCTGGAATTGATTTAGAATTGGTGTTATCTCTTTTTTAAATGTTTAGTAGAACTCACTAGTGAAATTATTTGGGCCTAGAGATTTCTTTTTTAGAATGTTTTAAACTAAAACTCAATATATTTAAGTTATAAAATTTTTAATATAATATAATATAATATAATATAATATAATATTTATAATAATTAATATTTAATATTGGTTGAATTTTGGTAGCTTTTTATTTTCAAGAATTTTGTTTATTTTATTAAAGTTGTTGAATGTGTGGGTTTAGAGTTGTTTATTTCCTTATTATCCATTTGGTGACTGTAAGGTCTACAGTGTTGTACCCTTTTCATCACTGATATCAGTAATTTGTGTCTTCTTTTTTTTTCCTTTGTCAGTCTTGCTGATAATTTTATTAATTTGATCAATTTTGTTGATTTTTTAAAGAATCAGCTTTTAGTTCAATTGATTTTTGTTGGTTATTGCTGTTCTAAATTTCATTGATATCTGCTCTTATATTTATCATGTCTATGTTCCTACTTGCCTTAGGCTTATTTTGCTATAACATTTTTTAGTTTCTTAAATGTATAAGATTAGATTATTAACATGAGAACTTTCTTCTTTTGTTACATAAGCATATAATGTAATGAATTCTCTCTCAACACTGCTTTAGCTGCATTTTACAAATTGCTAGGTTATATTTTCATTTTTTCTCATTTCAAAATGGTTTCTAATATCCCTTGAGACTTTTCCTTTAACCCATGTATTATTTAGAAATATAATGTTATTTTCCATGTATGTGGAAATTTTCCTGTTATCCTTCTATTACTGATTTCTAGTACATTTCATTATTGTCAGACCACACACTGTGTACAATCTCAATTATCTTGTATTTGTTAAGACATATTATATGACCCAGAGTAGGTAAATCTTGGTGAACATTACATGAACACTTGAAAATAATGTGAACCCAGAGGGCAGGATCAACATGTTGGAGCAGAAAGTCCCTGAACTCACTTTCTTTCATGGACACACCAAAATTACAACTGTGTGTAGAGCAATTATCTATGAGAACAATCTAAAGACTAGCAGAAAGGATTTTCCACAACTAAAGAAGGAGCAATAACAAGAAGGAGAGGAGAGTTGGAAATGCAGTCTAGTCAGGACCAGTACCTCTGGCTTGGCTACCACAAACTGGAAGGGTATCACAACTACAGAGGTCTTCTCCAAGGAGCGAGGGGTCTAAGCCCCACATTGGGCTCACAAGCCCCAGTTTCTGAACCAGGAAAACAATGTCTGTCTTTGAAGACCAGCAGGGCTTACGTTTGGAAGAGCCAGAAGGCTATAGGAAGCAAAGACTCCACTCTTAAAGGGCAAGCACAAAATCTCACATGCTCTGAGTCCCAGTGCAGAGGCAACTGTTTGAAAAGCGTCTGGGTCAGACTCACTTGCTGATCTTGGAAAGCCTCCAAGAGAGGCTGCAGGCAGTGGGGACTCCCTCAGGGGACAGCGATGCTGGAAGCAACCATTTTGGGGATCCCATTCTATTGTGCTGACACCAACACTGGTAAGCACCATTCTGGAATCCTCCATCTAGCCTATTTGCACTGGGGCATGCCATCCACCAGCAGGCTTGCAGCAACCACGTGAGGCAGAGATTCACGACCAGCTGGGCTGGAGGTCCAGCCCTGTGTACCAGCACATCCACAGTTGTCAGCCCCACCGGGGCTGAAGAGCACATGCAGCTCATATAGAACACACCCTTGAAGCATCTAACTGGTGACCAGAGAGGACCATGCTGGGGGACCTCTTATATATGTCTCCTACATAAGGCCGCTTCTCCAAGATTGGACCTTCTATATTAATGGCCCATACATAGGTAATGGGCCTACCTAAAACATAGAAATAAACACAGAGAATTAGACAAAATAAGGAGACAGAGAAATGTGTTTCAAATGAAGGAACAAGACAAAACCTCAGAAAAGAACAAAAAAAATGGAGATAAGCAATCTATCTGATAAAGAGTTCAAGGCAATGATTATAAAGGCACTCACTGAACGGGGAGAAGAATGGATGAACACAGCGAGAATTTCAACAAAGTGTTAGAAAACAGAAAAAAGAACCAATCAGAACTGAAGAATACAATAACTGAAATGAAAAATACACAAGGAATCAACAGTAGATTAGATGTTACAGAAGAACAAAGACATCGATCTGGAAGACGGAGTAGTGGAAATCACCTCCAGCTGAACAGAAAAGAGAATTTTAAAAAATGAGTATAGTTTAAGAGCCCTCTACGGCCACATCAAGCATACTAATGTTGGCATTATAGGGGTCATAGGAGGAAAAGAGAGAGAAAGGAGCAGAGAACACATTTGAGGAAATAATTGCAGAAAAATTCCCTAACTTGGGGAAAGAAACAGATATCCAGGTCCAGGAAGATGAACTCAAAGAGGTCCTCACCAAGACACATTATAATTAAAATGGCAAGAATTAAAGAACAAATCTTACACGTAGCAAGAGAAAAAGAACTCTTTATATATAAGGGAACTCCCATGAGCACATCAGATGACTTTTCAGCAGAAATTTTTCAGGCCAGAAGGGAGTGGCATGGTATATTCAAAGTGCTGAAAGGGAAAAAACCCTACACCTATGAATGCTCTACCTGGCAAGGTTATTATATAGAACTGAAGAGATTAAAAAGAGTTTTACAGATAAGCAAAAGCTAAAAGAGTTTGTTACCCCCAAACTGCCTTACAAGAAACTAAAAAGGGATTTCTCTAAGCAAAGAAAAAGAAAAGCCACAACTACAAACAAAATGATAACAGGAAAACTCTCACCAGTAAAGACAAACATACAGTAAAGTTGTGGATCAACTACTCACAAAGCTAGTAGGATCAGTAAATGACAAAAATAATAAAATCATATGTATGTTCAATAAGCAGTTAAGGGGTACACAAAATAAAAAAGATGCAAAATATGACAAAAACACAAAATATGGGGAGGGCAGAGTAAAATTATAGAGCTGTTAGAATGCACTTGAACTTAAAAGAGTATGTGTATATATATATGTGTGTGTGTGTGTGTATGCATATATATACACACACACACACACACACACACATATATATATGTTGCTATATACAAACCTCCTGCTGCCTACAAACCAAAAACCTATTAAGAGATTCACAAACATGGATGGATTTAGAGGGTATCATGCTAAGTGAAATAAGTCAGACAGAGAAAGACAAATACTGTATGATCTCACTTATATGTGACATCTATAAAACAAAACAAAAGAACAAACAAAACAAAATGGCAACAGACTCATAGAGATAGAGAACAAAAATGGGTGGTTGCCAGAAGGGAGAGGGTTATAGGGGTTGGGTGAAATAGGTGAAGGGGATTAAGAGGTATAAGCTCCTAGTTTTAAAATAAATGTCACAGGGATATAATATACAGGATTAGAAATATGGTCCATAATATTGTAATAAGTTTTATGGGGACAGACGGATACTAGACTTAAAATGATGATCATTTCATAATGTATTTAAATGTCAAATCACTATGTTGTATCCCTGAAACTAACATAATATTTTACATCAACTATATTTCAATTTAAAAAAGAGAGAGAATGTGGGCTCTGTTACTGTTGGGTGGAGTTTCCTATAAATGTTAATTAAATACAGTTGACGGTGTTCAGTTCTATGCTGATTTTCTACTTCCCAGATCTATCAGTTACTCAGAGGAGTGTTGAAGTCTTGGACTATGATTTTGAACTTGTCTGTTTCTCCTTCCAGTTCTGTAAGTTTTTGCTTCCTGTATTTGAAGCCCTGTTGCTAAGTACACATACATTTAGGATTGGTATGTCGTCTTGATGAATGGATCCTTTTATTATTACATAAAGCTGCTCTTAATCTCTGGTAACTTTTGTCCTGAAGTCTACTTCTCATGGTACTATTAAAGCCACGCCAACTTTCTTTTGATTGGTGTTTGCGTGGCATATCTTTTCCATCTTTCTACTTTTAACCTATATTATTATACTGTTTATTTATTACTTATATACTTATCACATAAATACATTTATATGCTTATTATGTTTGTATATTATTTATTATACTATATTATTTATAATTTCAACTTATATCTGAAGTGAATATTTTTACACAGCATATGTTTTTTAATCCATTTTTACAATCTCTGTTTTAATTGGTGTCTTTAGATCTTCTACCCCTGATATAATTATTGCTATGTTATATTTCAACATTTATATTTTGTTTTTGGCTTATTCTCCAATTTTTTTCCTCTGTCCCTTTTCTGTCTTCTTTTGAATTATTTGAACATTTTTCAGTATTCCTTTTTAATGCACCTAGTGTTCTTTGAATATATCTTTTTGTGTCATTTCTTTAGTGGTTCCTGCAGGGTTACAACAAACATACAATTTTTCACGTCTTCTTAGATTCAATATTTTACCATTTCAAGTAGAATGTAGAAACATTATCGCCAGACAGATCTCTTTACCTTTCTCCCTTTATGTTTTAGTTATCTTATGATAGCTACATACATTAAAGATACCCCATCAGAGTGGGAAAATGCAATAACTGAAATTAAAAACTCAATAGATGTGTTTATAAGCAGACTGAGCTGAGTTTAAAATGGGATCAGTATACTGAAATATATGTGAGTAGATAAATCTGGATTAAATCATGGAGGGGAAAAAGGGGGTAGAAAATCCTGAAAAGAGCATTAAGAGACATATGAATCTAGTGAAAAGATATAACATGCATATAGTTAGTGACCTAGAAGGAGAAGAGAAAGAGAATGAAGCAGAAGCACTATTTGAAAAAAACTGATGAAAAAGAGTCCAGAATCATTATAGACTCCAAGAATAACTACCAAGAAGAATACACCTATGCACATCATAGTAAATCTGCTAATAATGAAAATCAAAGAAAAAAATCTTAAAAGCTTCTAAGTAGAAAGACACACTACCTTCAAAGGAGTAAAGATAAGGATTAGTATCAATTAATATTAACCCTATATAACAGTAACAATAAATTCTTGTGGGTTATAAAACATATGTGAAATTAAAACACATGGGACTAATAAGACAAAAGCAATAAGGGAAGGTCTTTAGGGCCCCTACATTGCCTGAAATAGACAATGGTAATACTATGTATGATAATCGTCTATATCCTTGCTGATTTCATATTGGCTAAAAGAATGCATACCCAATAAGCTAAAGAGAAATTAGAATTTAAAAAACAATACTCATTTAATACAAAAGAAGATGATAAAATTGAGTAAACAAGAGTGAAACAGTAGGTTTGAATAGAAAACAAATAGTGACATGGTAGCAGTATATCAGTAATTAGATCAAATGTAAATGGACTAAAAATTCTTAAGATTATAAAACCGAATTAAAGCAACAGCAGCAGCAACAGCAACAACATGCTTCTTACAAGAGACAAATTCAGAACTTAAGTATAAAGACAAAGGGGTATTGAGAGTAAAATGATGGAAAATGATAGACCATGCAAGTTACCCAAAAGAAAGTTGGTTTAGCCATATGAAGAACCAGAAAAAAATAAGACTTTAAGGCAAAAAGTGCCACCAATACACATTTTGTAATAATTAAAGTGTCAATACAGCAGTAAGATATAACAATTCTAAATTGGCAAACCTCCAATAATTAGCATCCAAATACTTAAGGCGGAAATTGGCAAGACCAAAATGAGAAATAAGCAACTCCAGCTGTAAGTTGGAAATTTCAACAGACCACTCTCAGTAACTGATGGAACAAGCAGATAAAAATCAGTAAGAATGAAAACAAAACAACAACCTATGGAATGGGAGAAAATCTTTGCAAAAGATGAAACCAACAAAGGCTTGATCTCCAGAATATATAAGCAGCTCATATGACTTAAAAAGAAAAAAACAAACAACCCAATCCAAAAATGGGCAGAAGACCTAAAGCAAGCAATTCTCCAAGGAAGAAATACAAATGATCAATAGGCACATGAAAAAATGCTCAATATCACTAATTATCAGAGAAATGCAAATCAAAACTACAATGAGGTATCACCTCACACCAGTCAGAATGGCCATCATTCAAAAGTCCACAAATGACAAATGCTGGAGAGGCTGTGGAGAAAAGGGAACCCTCCTACACTGCTGGTGCAAAAGCAGTTTGGTGCAGCCACTGTGGAAAACAGTATGGAGATTCCTCAAAAGACTAGGAATAGACTTATCATATGACCCAGTAATCCCACTCCTGGGCAGATATCCAGAAGAAACCCTACTTCAAAAAGACATCTGCACCCCAGTGTTCATAGCAGCACTATTTACAATAGCCAAGACATGGAAACAGCCTAAATATCCATCAACAGATGACTGGATAAAGAAGAAGTGGTATATTTATACAATGGAATATTATTCAGCCATAAAAAAGACAGCATAATGCCATTTGTAGCAACATGGATGTCCCTGAAGAAGGTCATTCTAAGTCAAATAAGCCAGAAAGAGAAAGAAAAATACCATATGAGATCACTCATATGTGGAATCAAAAAAAAAAAAAAAGAAAGAAAAAGAATATAAATACAAAACAGAAACAGACTCATAGACATAGAATACAAACTTATGGTTGCCAAGGGGGCCAGGGGTGGGAAGGGACAGACTGGGATTTCAAAATTTGTAGATACTCACAGGCATATGTAGAATAAACAAGATTATACTGTATAGCACAGGGAAATATATACAAGATCTGTGGTAGCTCACAGTGAAAAAAAAATGTGACAATGAATATATGTATGTTCATGTACAACTAAAAAATTGTGCTCTACACTGGAATTTGACACAACATTGTAAAATGACTATAACTCAAAAAATTTTTAAATTTTAAAAATTAAGAAAAAAACAATAAGAATATAGAAAATTTGAATAATGTGATTAATAAACATGACCTAACTGGCATATGAAGTTCACTGTACCAAAGAAATTCAGAACTCACATTTTTAGAAGTTTGTACGGAGTATTTTCCAAAAATGCTGGGCTATAACACAGGGCTCATCAAATTTCAAAAAATGGAATAAGACAAAATATGTTCTTGATCATTGTGGCATTAAGTTAAAAATCAGTAACAAAAGGGAAAAAAATTGTAAAATTGAGTTATATGTATCAAAATAATCCATGGATCAAAAAGGAAGTAACAAAAATTAGAAAAAAATTAACTGAATTTTTGTGGAATGCAGTTAAAATTGGACTTCAAGGGAAATCGATAGTTTTAATGCATATATTAAAAAAGAAGGCTGAAAATTAAAGGACTAAGTCCCCATCTCAAGCACTTAGGAAAGCAAAGGCAAATTAAATACAAAAAGTTTTAAATAAAAGAAATACAAAGATGAAGGCAGAAATCAATGAAAGAGGAAACGAACATACAATAGAGAAAATAAACAAGAGTTCTTTCTTTCAAAAGCCTAATAAAATTAATAAAATCTTCGCAAAACTTATTTATAAAAAAGTGAAGCATACAAATTACTAATTCAATCATTAAAAAGGTACTTTATTACAGCTTCTATAGGCATTAAAAAGGTAATGACTTCGTATTATGAACAACTTTCTGTCCCCCCAAATTTAATTTCAATTAAACACGCAGCTTGCTTATGTAACTTACCAAAGGGGAACATAAGAAGAAACAGAGCATCTGCATAATACCACATGTATTTTAAACATGGAATCTGTAATTTGAACACTTTCCACAAAGAAAGCTATCGTCCAGAGGTTTTCACCAAACATTTAAAGAAGAAATAACACCAATGTTTTATAAACTGTTCTAAAAAAAAAAATGAAAAAAAAGTAAGCACATTCCAAGTTGTTTTATGAAGATAGATGCAAAAATAAATAAATTATAGCAAAGTGAATCCAGTGATGTGTATAAAAAACCAACTTCAGTTTACTCCAGGAATGCAAGGTGAAAGGTTAGTTTAACATTCAAAAACTCAAGCAATGTAATTCACTACATTAATTATAACTGAGAAGAAAAAGAAAATGATTATCTCAGTACATGTAGAAAAAGATTTTATAAAGCTCAGCATATATGTTCATGATAAAATAAATAAATATAAACTGTTAGCCACTAGGAATAGAAGGGAACTTAATCTGATAAATAGTATCGACAAATGACTCAACAGCAAACATCGAACTTAATGATGAAATATTGAAAGCCGTCCACGTGAGATCAGGAGTAAGACAAAGATATCTGCTATTACTTCTATTTAATGTTTACTAACGATTTTAGTCAATGTGCTAAGGCAAGAAAAGAAAAATAAATAAAACGTTTTGAAAATTAAAAAAGAAGAAATTAAAATGTCATTATTCACAGGTGACCAGACTGTGCTCAGAGAAAGTCAGGAACAATTTGTGAGTGAAGTATTATAATTAATAACAAATTTAACAAAGTCACTAAAAACAAAATTAATACAGGAAAATAAATTGTACCTCTATATACTAGCAGCATATAATTAAAGAATAAAAAAGATTATATGATACTATTTATGACTGATCAAAAAAATCAAATACCTAGGACTTAATCTAACAAAATGTGTATAAGATCTCCACAATAAAAATGTGAACATCGTTACTTAAAAGATAAATGAATGGAAGTATATATCATGTCAACAATTAGAAAGCTCAATATTGGAAAGATACCAGTCGTGGTCTCCAAATTATGCCCCACCCACAAAGAGACCCACTGATACACAGCCATCACACTGCCATGCAGCAGGGAAAGGATGGCTTTTCAGTAAGTAATGCTGGGTAAGTGTGAAATCCATGTGGAAAATGAAAAGAGCCTTGACCTTTACCTAATATCATAGGCAAAAATTAAATTCCAAGTGGATTGTAGATCTAAAGGCGAAAGGTAAAATGATAAAACTTCTAGTGTAGTGGATGGCAAATATTTTCTAGAAAGGGCTAGATGGTAAATAATTCTTTGCTGGCTATTTGGTCTCTGTTGCCACCACTCAGCTCTGCTATTGTGGCGCAAAAGAAGCCACAGTCAATATGTTAATGCACACGCATGGCTGTGTTCAATAAGACTTTATTTTCAAAAATGGTGGTAGGTTTTAATTTGCCCATGCCATTGTATGCATTCTCGACAAGGGTGATATTGCTTCTGGGGGAGGGTGAAAATGGTTCCCTAGGGGTGAAAAAAATATTTTTTATGTATAAAGCACAGATATACATACAGTCCATAAACAGATGTGTAGTATATTTATAGTATTGAAGTTGCACGGTGGAGTCGAAGGTAATGATTAGGGGAAAAATGTCAGAGAGGTCTCCTTTGGCGGGGGTGATATTTTTGTTATCTGTTGCTGCATAACACTACTACCATCAACTTAGTGGCTTCAAGCCACATGTCTGTCCGTTTTTGTGGGCCAGGATTCTGGGCATGGCTTAGATGGGTCCCTAGAAGACTGCAGTTAAGGCACTGGTTAGAGCTGGGTCATCTGAAAATTCGCCTGGGGAAGGATCCACTTCCAAGTTCACACGGTTATTGGAGGAACTCATTTATTTGCAGGGTTTGGGACCAAGGACTTCAATTTCTTCCTAGCTGTCATCTAGTAGGTACCCTCACTTCCTTGCTACATGGCTCTTCTCCTTGGGAAGCCTATAATATGGAAGCTTACTTCCTCAAAACTAGCCCAGGACAGTCCCCTAGCAATCACTTGTAACATAATAGTGGAAGTGACAGCCCATCACCTTTGCTGTATTCTATGGACTGGAAGCAAGTCACAGGGGAGGAGATTTGAGGGGAGGGGACTGCCCTTAAGGGGAGGGGACTACACAAGGGCATAAGTACCAGGAAGGAAGGATTATGGGGACCACCTTAGAGTGTTTGTCACAGGTGATAATGGAATAAAGGTTGAGAAACATTGTTCCAGAGGACAGCACAGGAGAATGCGTTCATGATATTGCAATAAGCAAAGATTTCCTAAACAGTACACAAAAAGCACTAAGTACAGTAGGAAAAAAATGATAAGTCAGACTACGTTAACATTGAGAACTTCTATTCGTCAAAAAACACCACTAAGAGAGAGAGGAGACAAGCAACAAAGTGGGACGAGACATTTAAAATACAGATCCCTGACACAGATGGCAAAGAGCATCTTTCCAGAATTTCTACAGAATTCTTGTAAATCACAAAAGACAGATAAACGACTAGAGAAATGGGCCAAAGACTTAAATAGGCATGCCACAAAAGAAGCCAATAAACATGAAAAGTTGTGCTATATCATTAGCCATCAGGGAAACGCAAATTAAAAACACACCCAACAGGCTAAAATTATAAAGATAAAAATGCTTGCAAAGACGTAGAGCAACTAGAACTCTCAGATACTGCTGGGGTAGTGTAAATTCGTAAGGATCATTTTTGGCAGTGGTCCTTGGCAGTAGATCCTCGCCAGTATTTGCCGAAAGTGACCGTAGGGATACATCTACGGTCTAGCAATTCCACTGCTAGATATATATCAACAGGATATCATTGACATGCACCAAAATGCTCATGGCAGCAAGATTCATAATCGTTAAGACTGGAAATGACCCTAATGTTCATCAACAATTGAACAAATGGTGGTATATTTGCAGAATGTAAATCTTTAGAGCAAAGAGAGTGAAAGATTTACTGCTTCATACAACAATATGGCTGAATCTCACAAAATAATATTGGGCAAGAGTATAGACTATGTGAGTAAGAGTATAGACCACGATTCACTTATAGATACTCCCAAAATGGGCAAAACTTACCTATGGTGACGGAAGTCAGAATGGTGATTTCCCTTGGTGACGGAGTTGGCCTAGTGACTGCTAGGGGTCACCAAGGGGCTTCTGGGGAGCTGGTGGTGTTTCTATTTCTTGATCTGGATGCTGGTTTTAAGGATTTTTTTCATTAAGCCACACACTAGGGTTTGTGTACTTTTCTGTGTACATGTTATGCTACTATAAAAAGTTTACTTAAAAATTATATTCATTGAATTACTAAAACCCAAATACAAAATCTGAATCACCAAGTAGACAGAGAAATGTAGATTAAAGTAATAATGAAATGTCACCTCATCAACAACATGTATTTCTAGAGGATACGTAGGGGAAAAGGAACTCTAACGTGTTGCTGATGGCAATGTGAGAAGTTACAGCTGTTATGAAAAGCAACCTATGAAATTAAACTATATATATATATATATCCAACCCCTAGTGCTCTCACGGCTGGGAGTCTGGTCTTAACATTAAGACTACCAGCCTATAAGGACATATATTTAAGGACATTTATTGCAGCATTGTTACTGTGGGGGAAAAAACTAGGAGCAAAATTAATGCCTATAAATAGGGGAATAGCTGAGAAAATACGATTCAGCCACCCCATGGAATATTATGCAGCTGTTTTTTTAAGGTAGGATCAGAAATACATCTTTTGCCCTGGAGGGACTTACATGAAGTTTTATTGAGCAAAGTGTAGAAAAGAGTAAATACTTTTTTCTCTATATTTTTATAAAAAATGACAGAGAAACAAAAAAATTTTATTATGTATATGAGTGTGTATGTGCATTCATATGCAAATGGACACATTAGCATAGAGAAAAATATGGAAGGTTCCATACTAACTTACTAAGATGGACTAGAGCGCTATCAGAAGGGGGAATGAACGTAGCTAAACTCAGAGCAGCAAAGATTTCTATAGCCAAGATTTGCACTCAGTTTCCTTCTATGAGATTAAAAGTTTGAATTTTATTTTACCATACAGAAATAATAAATCATGAATTGTGTCTCAAAAAAAAAAAAAAAGAAGAAGAAGAAGGGAGAATGAGATGGGAAAAGAGATGCCAAACAAAACAGGGAAGCAAAAGGAACACATTCACATCTTCATGTAAAATTACCTGTGTACGTGCATAAAGAAATTAAATGACTTTAAAAGACAAAGACCAAACGGTAACTTTGCAGTCATTTTATGAAAGATTAAATAAATTAGTTCTTTTTCATCTTCCATCTTGCTAATCATTTCAGACATTAAAAAAATTTAAACCAGGGTTATGAACTCCCATTATTTGCTTCTAAAATATCGAGCTGTTTCTCTTCTTCTTATTTATATTTAACATTTAACATATTTCTACTTAAAACTTTAGTCTTGAAAATGCTCAGTGCAACCATTATGGCTCCCCTCATCTTTCCTTGCTGTGTTACTTTCATAACACACATTGCCAACTGAGCGCACACCGCCTATACACTTACTCTCTGGCCTCCACTCTGGAATTTGCACCCACTGAGGCAGAGCTTGGGGTCCAGTGTTTACCACTGTGCCTCCAGTGCTTGGAGGAATGTCTGGCAAACAGTAGGTGCTCAATCAATGCTCGAGTCAATTTCTTAAGGAATGCCTTTTCTGTTTTTGACTTCTCTATACTTGAGTTCATTTCATTTGCTCAGGAATTTATGGAGCTCATGTTTAAAGAATGCTTACCATGCTAGAAACAGGAATAAGCACCAAGCTAGAAATAGGAACAAAGGAAGATGCTGTGGCTCATTCTCCCAGAACAGCAAACATTCCAGCAGAAGAAAAGACGAGAAAGTCAGTGATTATATACAACGATACGACAGTGGTAAGCACAATGGAGTGCCAAGGAGGGGCACTTCACTCCTAGTTCAGCCTATTTGGGGGTGCAGGTGTGGGGAGTCTTTCAGAAAACAGTAACCCCATGAGGGAAGGCCCCAAAGCTGGGGAGGGAACAGCTCTGGGGGTGGTGAGCAGGGCCCCGTGGCTGGAGCTAGGATGCTCAGGGAACCCCATGGGGAGCTTGGCCAGAAGTAGCCAGGAGAGGCAGGCAAGGCAGGGCTGGGAATGGCTTCCAGGTCAGCATGAAGCTCAGTATCAGATCACTTTGGTACAGGCGTGACTGACTATCCATTGAGGGATCCAAGTAGATTTCTTGTTCTGTTGCCTCTGCCAAAGTTGAGCTTCAGAAGTATGGGTCGACAGCTTGGTACTAAAATCCTCAACATCCACTTCCAGTAGTTTTCTGGGTTAGCACTCTCTCTCTCCTTTGAATCATCTCTGGGCCAATTTTTGCTTAGAGAAGGTGAGATTTAAAAACTTGAGATGCTGTTGCAGGATCCAGTTCTGTTGGTTTCCAGCTAAAGAGAACTTCTGGGGCCTATCGGTGCATCAGATTACTAGGTCAGGGCTGTTTCCTCATCTCTGTCAGTGATGAGCTAAGACCTCCTCTTCTCAGTGCACCCGTTCTGTCTATGCACCTGATGTGAACTCTCCTGGCAATCAGTTGTAATGGTTTTTGCTTAGCGCACTAATTCCCTTTGCCCAGCACTCCTGGGGTTAGTATCTATAGCTACAATGAATGGAGTTATTACTGTAGCTCACTTAATTTCACAAGCATCCTATGAGGTAGTCAATGTTATTATCTTAATTTTCCAAGTGGAGAAACAGTCTTGCAAGAATAAATAACTTGCACAAAGTCACGCAACCAGAAGGTGACATAGTTGCATTCCCTGACATCCCGGGCTTTACAGATTCAGGGAGCCACACCTGCTGTGCTTCCCCTTAATCCCTGATTCATAGAACTCTACTCTCCCGTCCCTTCCCAGCTCTGCCTGGACTTCCTGGGGAATATTCATGTGTTCATCAAATGCCTCCTGAGTTCTTCCCGCCTCCAGGGGTCACCTGGAGCTGGAACACTGCTTGCTCTTCGGAATGCTGCCTTTGTAGGCTCAAGATCAGCATTCCCTAAGATGTTCCTGCTCTCCTGGAACCAACTCTTCCCCAAGTGTGGCAATAATACCATCCTGCCATTCCTCTGTTGATACAGAGTCTAACGCAAGCAGGCAGAGGGGTAAGCTGTGGTGGGCAGATTGTTGCACAAAGGGTTTATACTGAGTATTAGCGACGGCTGCCTTGAGTCCACAGGCCCAGGTCCCTTCACAGGGACCCACTACTGCCCTCCTCTTTCTCTTGATACTGGCCCTCCTTGCTGGGGTAGAGGCTGGCCTCCCTGCCTTGCCCTGGTCTGCTACCTGTCACTAGGTCTACCCCAAAGGAAGTATGCTTTCACATGACGGCCCAACCCAGGATCCAAATGAGTCATATCCCAAGGCCTGCTGCCAGGAGGCAGTTTTCCCTCACTCACTTCCCGGGCCCACCTACCAAGTTCTTATTTTCCAGTCCTATGATTAACCTTTTGCAAGAGTGACAATGAGAAATTAGCTTCCTTCAAGAAAACCCCAAACTGACCCAACCCACGGGAACAAGGTCTTGCCCTTTGACCCTTAAAAGATACCTGAACCCAGAGTTACAAATCAAGGTGCTTCCCAACCTCCGACTTATTTAGTCTTGAAAAATAACGTCTGTGAACTCTCAGTAGTCCAGGCAAAGCCAGCATCACTCCGTTTCCTCTTTTCTCCAGCAATAGTGTTGACCAGACTTGCACAGGCTTTCTGCCATCTTCAGGGTCTCCTCCAAGAAACGCCTCCTGAGAACAAGCAATGTTATACCAAGAAAGACAGCTTAATCCAGAGTTGTGAAAGAGGAACTTCTTTACAGGAAGTCAGCGTTTCTGCCCAGGTGCGCCTCTGTCCACCCCTCCCCACCTCCATCACTCTCAGTTCAAGATAACTTGTTAAGATTGTTATGCAGAGACTTAGCTCTTTGGAAATCCATTCCCTTTGCTTTGCTTAATCAGAAGGGACACTGCCCAATAATGAATCCAAGAACCCACCTCTAGCAACAAAGAAAATCCCTTCAATCTTTGAAATCACTGTTCTGTTCCAGCTTCAACCCTGCCTACCAGGACTATACAAACCCCAGGACCAATTCCTGGTTTGAGAATCAAGCTTGGAATGTCTTGGGCTTCTCCTTCCTCAACAGCTTCTGTGAGAAGGAAGTTTCCAAAGCAGATGGTCTAAGGGTGACAGTTGCTAACGTCCCTGTATTCTGTGTGCCAGTCACCACACCAAGCGTGCTATCTTGTTTTCCAGCAAGGAGAGTGAAACTCGGGGAGTTAAGTGGTTTGTCCAAGGCCCCACAGCTAATAATTTGGATCTGGTGTTTGAACTCAATCAGTCTGGTTCTAGCCCCCTAATTGTGACCCACAGGTGGGGAATAAGAGCCCATCCTGGGGAGGAGAGCCACTGCAGATCTGCCCCCCCTCCACAGCAGACTGGGTACCATGACATCCTCCTGGTGCAGACTGAGAAGTCAGTGTTTCCTCCGTGGCGCATGCAGCCAGCTCCGTGATGTGATCTCCATTTCCCCACTGTCAAGGGGAGCCGCACAGTGTGGTCCCTTTGGTTCACTTCTCAACATGGCTGTTTCTGCTGGGTCTGGCTCATCCCCCAGGGCTGGCATCTGCTGCAGGTGCTCACTCCTGACAGCTAAGTGGTCCCTGCGGTTACTGCAGTTTCCTACCAGCAAGGGCTCTCTGGAGGCTGCAGAGAGTAAGTTGGGGTAAGGGATTAATCCGGGGAAAGGGGAGAGAGGGATTCAACCCAAACCATTGGAGGTAACTGGCTTGACTCATTTCTCTCTATTTCCCATTCTCAGCAGAATCCCTTCTCATGTCCATGGGGCTCTCCAAGGGTTCTGTTTCCCTCTTAGTTTACCAAACATCCTGGATCTGTTTTGGATGCAGAGGTGGAGCCTGACAACTCTTTATGGTACTTATTAATCAGGCGCATCAGCACTGCCTTTAATAGATACTCTTTTGCATCTGTGGTATTGGTTGGGTAAGTGTACAGGATCCTTTATTTAACTTCTTTTGCACAAGAGGTTAACTTTAAATGCATTCATGTCTTAGATGAATTAAATCTTAGAGCATCAAATATCATTGCAAATGTGATTCCTGAACCATTGTTGATAATGTTTGAGACTTCATAGAAAGCTAGAGATGGGCCACAAAACAGGAGACCGACAGATGTTGAATATTTTTCATGTAGGCAAGATAGACGGCATGTGGGAATTGCAGACTGATGAGTGTGACACTTCTTACCAGCAGAACACCAGAATGGACTGAAAAACAGTTTCTGCACACTAAATCACTCTGCAATAAGCATGAGTTCTCAAGGAATGAATAGCTCACACCAAATAATCGAGTCTCTCTCCGCTTGGTTTTTTGATTTATGGGTTTGAGACCACTATGACCATGGCTCCTCCTGGCTTTAGTGAGCCATTTGACAAAGCTTCTCTGGAAATCTTAGTATGCAAGATAACGAAATGTGAGTTGACTGCCAATACATTAGGTAAATGTGTAACTGGCTAAACAACTATACATAAAAGATGTCGATAAGATATTTTTCATCAGCAACTCAGACAAGAGTATTTATGACATGCTTATCAGATTTCCAAAGAATGTCAAACTGGGAGGGATAGCTAATAATTTAGATGACAAAATTGGGATTCCAGTCTCTAGATAGACTGGAACTTGGGCTAAAGCTATGACTAACAAGGTGAATGGAGGTAATGAAAAAGTTTTCATTTATGTAAAAAAAAAAAAGCAGTAATATGAGCTCAGGAAGAGTTTGACATGGGTTAGCAGTAATTCCTTTTATAAGTGAGCATGCTTTGGGCTGCATGTAACAAAAATACATGATTCAAGATACATAAGGCGATTTATCATCCCCTATAATAAAAGACACAGAGGAAAAGTGGCTGTAGTGTGAAAGTGTTGCTTCTCTAAGAGTAAAGTGATTCTCAAGCAATTGGGTGGTGCAGAGGAGCAGAGAGCTAGTTTTTGGAGATATTTGACAATGTCTGGAGACATTTTTTGTTGTCACAACTGAGGAGGGATGTGGTACCAGCATTTAGTGGGCAGTGAGAGGCCAAGGATGCTGTTAAACATCCTACAAAGTATAGAACACCCTCCACAACAAAGAACTCCCTGAGGGGAGTTAAGGGATTGCCTTCCCTGGAGTCACATGCAGGAGGGGTAGATATGTGAACAAAACTGAGGTTCATTAGGAAAGAAGATTGGAAAAGATGAATATTAGGGGGTCTGCCATAAAGACAGAATACTCATATTAAATATGTCTATTGCGTTCATTGACTATGATCCAGGGTCATTTCTAGTCCACAGAAGGTCTCTGTATGAATTAGAAAAGGCACCCCCTTCCTCAGACACTTCACTGCCATCTGCTGGAAAATTATTATAAGAAATATATAAATCTACAATCTGTTGTAAAGAGAGCCCCCTAGAGTTGTGCAGTACATAAACTCACAACAGATTAGCGCAGCCCTTCTGTGAGTCTAATATGACCCAGCTACATAAAATGGCAGTCAAACAAGGAGCTTAGGACTTTATCATCAGGAACTGTATGTCCCAAGGAAGGAAAATATTAGACCACAGCTGGAATTCTTGGTTAAATTCTAGGTTCCATAGTTTAAGATAAAAAAAAATTGACCAAAGGAAGTGGGACAAGAGAAGGAAGAGCCAATAAGTCATAATATATGAGAAATGGTTTTTTAAAGAAAGGAACTGGAGATGTAGAGAAGAAAAGAAAGAAGAAGAAACATTAGAAGTGAACTAGAGAGTTCTCTACAATTACCTGAAGGGTGTTAAGGTGAGAGATCAGGCTAAATCTCTGTTTCTCCAAAGGACAAAAATGAGTCCAATGATAGAACCATAGAATCATGAGATCTCAAGGGTGGGCGTGACCTTGATGGTCAATTAACCAACTTCCACAAATAACGTCTACATTTACTCTGCAATGCTCCCCAGTAGTCACCCCACCAGGGCACCTTCAGTCAATCCCAAGTGTTTTCTTCATTACACTAAACTCTGCCTCCTTTGATACCCATCCATCATTCTCAGTCCCCTTTGATGACTGCTCTCTGATGACAAGTAGGTTTCAGAGAGTCAGACTGGTTTTACCAAGGTTTCCAATCAAGGGCTTTAAATAGAAGATGAACAACATTTGTCAGGATCAGATTCCTCTTCCTTAAAACAAAAGAGTTAAGGCTAGATCTCCAAGTTCTTCCCTAGTATTCAAGTGCAGTATGGCCTTTGGGTTACAGAATCAGGAATGCGACGTTCAAACACAGAACTAACTATGTTGCTGCCAGATTTTTCCTCTCAGTTCCTCACTCTTCGTGTACACATTTGCACAATTTAGTGCTTGAATTGACCGTAATTAATTTCATCAGTCCCTAACTGATGAAACTTCAGGTTGTTTCCAATTTTTCCTTACTACAAACCATACATATAAACATCCTTATATATAACTTGTGGGCATTTCTGTAAATATTGTTATAGGTTAAGTTTCCAGAAATGGAGTTGCTGACTAAAAGGGACAGACATTGCAAACTCAGTTCTCCTTAACAATTTGTATCAATTTATACTTGCCCTCACACCAATACTCTTAACCATTTCTATCAAACTGATACATTTATATTTTAATTTGAATTTGTTTGATTATTAGTAAGGTTGAGCATGTTTTCTCATATTTATTGATTTCTATAAAATGCTTTTCATAATCCTTGCCCATTTTCCTATGGGTTACCAATATTTTATAAAAGTCCTTTATATAATATGATTATTAATGATTTCTTCTGGTATGTATGTTATAAATATTATTTCCAGTTTTGCATTTTTCTTTTACATTCTATTTAGGTCTTTCACTGGACAGAAATATTTAATAAACTCTGATATTGTTTTATTTCATAACTTTTAGGTTTTCAGTTATGCTTAAAAAGATGTTTCATATGGAAAGATAATGCAAGTATTTTCCAGTACTTTCATGGTAAGATGTTTTACATTTAATTACTTAATAAAATTAATTTTTGTATATGATATCAAGTAGCTACAGGCACCATTTTTTTTCAGATGGATGTCTACAAATTCTGACTCAATTTATTTAAAAGTTCTTTCCCCTATTAATATGATTACAACCCTTTTACACATTTTACATACTTAGTTCTTTTTATATATGTATGTACATCCATCTATTTTTACATTCACTATTCACTTCTATTAATTAAGTTTTCTTTTTCTGTATCTCTGTCATATAATTTTCATTACTGTATTTTATGGTACTTTTGATAGCTCATAAAACAAAGTCCCTTTTATTATTCTTCTTTTACAAAATTATAATTGATTTACCATGTTCAAATGGTAAATCCATTGGGCTTTTTATTGGAATTAAATTAAATTAACAGAGCAATTTGGGAAGAATTGACATTTTTACACAATGAAATCTACCCATCCATGAACATATTATGTCTCTCCATTTATTAATTCAAATATTCTTCTATGTCTTTTTTTAAATTATATATTTTAAAGAAACGAACTGGAGATGTAGAGCCTGAAGAAGAAAACACTAGAAGTGAACTAGAGAGTTCTCTACAATTACCTGAAGAAATACAAGAAATGTATTTTCACATACATTTCTTGTTAAATTTGTTACTAGTTATTTTGGAGTTAAGTATGTTCTTTGAATGACTTTTTTTTTTTTTACATTTTATTTTCCAACAGGTTATTTTTGGTATTTAAGAAGCCCATGTGGCTTACTAGGAGTTTTCATCAATTTTTAAATTCTGGCCAGTAACATTCTGACATCCATTGAGATCATCATAGTTTTTTCTTTAATCTATAAACACAAATTAATGAATTGTCTAATATTGAATTGCCTTGAATTTCTGGAATGCTTAAGCTTGGTATTTTTATTTTTTTAAAGTTATATTGCTATACTGAAATTTCTTATGATTTATTTAAGATTTTTACATTTCCATAAATTTGTCATTATTTTAGTGCTATCTTTGTTAGATTTTATCTTTTGTTAGATTTAATATTAGGTTTAAATGAGTCTCGTAAAATTATTCTGGAAGAGCTTTATCTCTAAGTATAGATGAGAAATATTTGCCCATTGGAGATCTGATAGAACTCATTTGTAAAACCATCTGGCCTGAGGTTACATATTTTATTACATTTACACTTTGTTCTGTGTTTATTGATCTTTTTAGGTCTTCTGTCTTCACTTGAACCAATTTTGCTATTTATATTTATCATGAAAAGTGCCCCAGAATTTCAATTTTATAGACATAAATCTACACATGACACTGATTTTTAAAAACTTTTCCTCCATATATGTAATTTTATGCACTTTCTTATTTACAAGTTGTGTATTTGTATTCTTTTTCACTCTTTTCTTTCCTTTTTTCTTGCCAGTCTTGAAAAAGATTCTTCTACTTTATAAATCCTTTCAAAGAAACTCCACAGGAACAGCGACCACATCTGCTGTGTTCATTTCAGGATCCCCAATGGCTTTGTGCAGTACCTGGCACGAATTCAGCATGCAATAAGTATTTACTGACAGGGTAAATCGATAGAGCTTTGTTTTGGCTTTCTATATTTGTTGCTTTTTGTTTGTTTGTTTGTTTCTAATGCATCAATTTCTTCCTCCTACATTCTTTTGATGTTTCTTTTCTAGTTTCTGAAACAAAACTCTCAGCCAGTCCCTTTTATTTTTAATAAAATAATTAAGACAATGAATTCTACTCTGAGTGCAGCTTTGGCTTCACCTCACAACTTTTGATGTATTAATTTCTTCGTAATTAATTTTTAGATAGAAAATAACATTTTAAGTTATTTCAAAGTGATGCCATTTTTAGAAAACTTTTTAGTTTTGTTTATTATTCCTAGCCTTATTGCACTGTGGTCAGTTTTAGAGATTTATTGAGAATTTTTTAATATACTTGTACATGGTTTTTTTTTTTGGTAAATGATTCACAGGTATTTGAAAGGATGTTTTTCGGTGTATTGAGTAAAAGTTCTATTACATACATTAAATCAAATTTAATAATTGTGTTATCAAAATCCTTTTGAGTGTCTGTCCAATTCTGACAGAGATGTACTAGGATCTCCCACTATGGTTGTGGTGCCATTAAGTTCTTCCATTTCCAGCATTTTATGTCTTTCTGTACTTAGCTTTCAATCTGTAAACTTTCATCAATATTGAGTATTTTCATTTATTATAAATATAAATTACTCATTTCTAAATATAAATTATTCCATTTTTTTCCAATCTAATTTTTTGCTTTGAATTCTATTTACTCTGATACTGACATTGCCATCCCTGCTTCTATTTCTCTTCCTAATCTCCCTTTCTCTCTCTCTCTCTCTCCCTTTCTCTGGTGCACATGCATTTCCCAATATATCTTTGTTTATATCATTATTTTCCACATCTTGTATCAGTTTGGTTTACATATTTATCTTATAGACAGCAAAATACTGGATTTGGCTTTTACAGCCAACCTGTGATTTTTTTTTCTTTAAATAGAGACTTTAACTTAGTTGCACTTATTGTCATTTTTACGTTACATCACATTCTTGACATTCTATCTTCTGGTTTATACTTACTAATATTTCCTATTTTCCTTAATACGTTTTTTTGATTATTTTTATTCTGCAGTAGTTTCAAAGTCCTACAACCTATTTCTGTCCCACCACTCGTTATCTCTAAATGTTGACAAAAATATCTGAACAAAATACTCACATCAATAAATAAACACTATCTCAAAAAGCAAAATGAAAATTTAAATATGCTTTTCTGATACCTTTCCTATCTCTCTACTTTCCAGATTTTTACATTTATATTTTTCTTTTTTGCATAATCCTTTCATTATACTTGCATTAAATTTCCAAATCCCATTACTAACACGTTTATTTGGATTAAACTGCTTCTCATATCCTGGATCTTCCCTTTACCTGGATGTATTTTTCTCTGATTCATTTTCGGTTTTGTTTCTCCTCAATCGCTCCGCCCAGCCCTTTCAGAAAGGGCATGCAGGTGTTTTGACGTCTGTGTTCCAGAAATGCCTTTCTTTGTCTCTCACCTCTGAACCTCGGTTGGGCTGGTATAAATTTCGCAGTCACCATCATTTCCCCTAGAGAAGTTAGGTGAATGATGGTTGCCAGGCAGCAGGGGTGGAGTCGGCCTGGGGTGGGGACTGAGTTGGACCACACTAGTTGGGGCTTCCTTTCCGGCTGGGTGGGCTGAGAACAGAGCAGCAAGCCAGAGTTCTCAGTGAAATGCTCATGGCTATAAGGGTTCCAATCTCTCATCCTCAAGTGTTGCCTGTTCCCAGCGGTAGTCCAGGGGGCTGGAGAGTACCTTGGCCAAAAGCTAAGGTGAAGTGCTCTGGTTAGCCCCGGAAAACCTTCAGTTTGCTTCCTGGCCTCCTACTGGGAGACCTTCAGTGCACCGTGTCTTTAACAAAGCCGTTGACGTCAACAGGAAGAAGGAAAGGAGTTGCCACTGTAGGTGCCGATGGCCTTAGAGGATTCCACCATCCTCAGGATTCCTTTCAATTCTCCATATTTATGGTAATGTTCAGAGTTAGCTGGTTAGCTAACCCTAACCCTAACGCTAACCCTAACCCTAACCCTAACGCTAACCCTAACCCTAACCCTAACGCTAACCCTAACCCTAACCCTGCCACACCCACTTCATTCTTCAGTCCACATTGAGAGTTGGTAAGGGACACACATAAAATGAGCCCACCGCTCTCCCCATGGGGAATTGATCAGTTTCCAGTCATGTCCTTTCAATTTGCCAACTGAGACTGTCCCACCACACACCCTGTTAGCTGACCCTATTGCTGCAAGCATTGGGTCCTTTGAAGCTTTGCAGGGAAGGTCCCAGTCCTCACTTCCAGGGGCATCCTCCTTACCTGTAGTGCATGCTCACCCACGTGCTGATCAGCTGTCCCTTCAACCTTCCTCTATCTGCTTCTTTTCTTCCAGAAAGTCCTACAAACACCTTCTCTTTTCATAGCAGTCTCCCCTGTTTATCAGTGCTGCTATGGACCTTTTTTTAGCTCTTGTTCTCATTGGTCATTTCAGTGCATCCTTGGGAGGTTAGAGGTGCCATCCTGGAACTGCATCATGACAATCCAGAAGAAGTACAACAGTCAGAGGGAGCTGGGGGTGGGCACCTGGCTGGGAGACTAGGATGTGCAAAAGTACGCAGTATGAAAGTACACGGCCCATCAGCAGGGAGACAGGAATGGCTGGGCCATTGGCATCACTGGCAGGTTGGAGGGGTGTGGCCTGGGTCAGGGTCAGGAGATGCTGGTTGGCAGAAGCCAGACCCTGAAGGGCTGGCATACAATGCCAAGCAGTCTGAACTTTGTTCTGCAGACTCTGGGAGTTGTAGAAATGGGATGAGGTAATTGGGTTTTGTGTTTAGAAACATCACTGTGTTGTCAGGGTGGAGGAGGGTAGACGGATGCTAAGAAGCAAGCGACGGGAGGAAGCGACTGCACCAAAGGAAGCAGGAGCTGCTGAGCACCTGATCTAGGGCAGTGGCCCTGGACACTGACAGGACGAGATGGATCCCAGAGACAATAAACAGGGAGCTATAATCACTGGAACCTGGAAACCTATTGGATGTGGGGGGTAAGGCAGAGGGTAGAGTCAGGGATGACTCAGAGAGTTCTGGTTTGGGCAACTCAGAGGATTATGTTTCTATTCATCAAGATAGAGAATACAGGAGGAGAAGCAGGTTTGGGGGGAAGATAATGAGTTCATCCTTGAACTTTTTTGCTTTTAAGTTGCCTGCAAAGTGACAAAGTGTTGATGTCAACAGGTTGGGCCAACAGTTGGGTCTGGGGCTCAAGAAAGGAGATGTGTCTGGGAGTTATAGTGTGTGTGGTAGTTAGTGACAGCATGGGTGGGCCTGTCCTGGGAACATGGAGAGCGAGCAAAGTGTGACCATACAGGGCCCTGTGCCCAGAAGGGCCGCAAGCTTGGTTTAATGCGCTACTGTTGCCATCTTGGATTTCTTAATTTTTAAACTAAGGCGCCCCACCTTTTCATTTTGCATGGGGCCCTGCAAATTATGTAGCAGCTTTTGAGGGTGAGAAGGTCAAAGATAAAATGTCCTGAAGTATTGAACTGAAAGGGGTGGGCGGTACAAGAGAAGCCTGTGCCAGGTGGGAGGAGACACAGGAGAGGTGGGACGTGGAAGCGAAAGAAGCAAGGGCCCTGGAGTACTCGGTCAGGTGGAGGAGTTGTTAACAGCCTTCGAGGGCCTGGGAGCAGCAGCCAGCTCACACTTCTGAGGTTTGAAAAGGATGAGGACCTGTAGACTCAAGAATACACAAAGCAGACTTCTAGTTTGGTGATGCAGTGTGGAGAGAGATCCATAATTGACCACCTTTTCCCTCTTCTATCCCTGCTGTAGTTCAAACCCTCATCTGCGCTTGTCTGGACCACAGTATCCTCCTAACTCTTCCCCACTTCATCCCTGCCCTGACTGGCACGGTGATTATGCTGAAACTTAAGTCAGATCATGTCACACTGCTGCCCAGACCCATAGAAGGCTTCTCCTCTCAGAAGAACCTTGAATCTCTACTGTTGCCTAGGAGGACCCCCAGGATCAAGGCCCTGCTCCCCGTCTCCTGCCACTGTCCTCCTCATTGGTCAGCTCTAAGCACGCCAGCCTTCTTGAGTCCCTCTGACTTCTCAGCTGGCCACCAAGCTCTGCGCTAGCCAGTGCCTCGGCCTGGAACGCTCTTCCACCGTGGACACTGTGATTACCTCCCTCTGCTCCTTGGGCTCGGCTCAAATATCCCCTCTCAGCAAGATCGCCCCTGGCCGGGCTGTCTGTGCCTCAGTCCCCCTACCCTGCTTCATCTGCATCACAGGCCTTAGCATCACCTGACTTGGTGTCTATGTCGGTTTTTTTTTTTGTTTTTCACTCTTGTCTCCCCACCCTTTGGAGAGTAGATTCTGAGCTCTGTTCAGCTGATCTGTTGGGCTGGCCTTGTAGGAGGATGGTGGCCCTGGGGACAGCAGGAGCTTTATAGGCCTAATTTCCCAAATCAAAAATTCTGATATGTTGTCTAGTGATGGGGAATACTCACTTGTTCGTCTGTTTGTGTATACACCTCTTTGTTTCACAAAAGGACTTAAGGAAGCTTACAAAGATGCATAAAATTCAGCAAGATGACATAAATTAGAAGCAGGTGAGAAAGAACAAAATGAAAAACCCATGGTAAAGCCATAAAACGGAGCCAAGGATGGGACTAATACAAAATAAACATACCATAAACTTTGATCCATTTGCTAGGGGTGGGCCACAAATTTAGCTCTAAAACTTCTAACAGCCAGTGCCAAGATGAAACATGATCAGCTGTGCAATTCCCAGGATCCGCAAGATGAAAGCAAACTGCTTGCCTAGGAGGAACAGCGGCATTCCTGATGTCCCAGAGAACAGACAGAAATGTCTCCTTCACCGCCCCCCCCACCCCCCAAAAAAAACCACACACACAAAGAGGACAATGGACAAGACAATGGGCGAAGCGCTCAGAGGAGACTTTGCAGCAGACGCAGCAGCGAGCTGTTTCTTACGTTCGTCCAGCGGGGCGTAGGGGAGTCTACCTAATGGGAAATGCGGCTAGTTGAGGGGCTAAGGATGTAAGGCTCAGCCAGTTACATGAGTGCCTGATGATCTGACTTTGTCCAGGGGTGGAAGTCAGAGCAAATGACGGAAGATGTTGTCTGCAGATCCCTAAAGTAATGCTTTCGAAGGAGCGTGTCTCTGGGCTGGATTCAGGCAGACAGACAACGGGGAACTGTAAGTTCTCTGGCCTGGAGATTCAACTGAAGCTCTTCCAGGTGATAAGGTTTTGCATGACACCCAGTGACCCACCAGATGTCAAACTGGGGGAAAGTTGGACGTCCTTTTGTGAAAATCAGAGTGGCCTAACAAGCCCCAAGGTTCTTCCGGGAACAGAACGATGGACCCAGTGAAATATGTTGCAAGGGACTTGAGCCTGGGAATATGCGAAAGCAGAGCCGGCCAAACGTCAACCCGCTTTGTTTTAAGTGTTAGTGAAGTCTCCCGGTTGCCCAGCTTAGAGCAGCCTCCTTCCTGCTAAACCTTCCAAGATAAACCATTCGTGAAGTGCAACCCGGGGTAGCTTCCAGGAGACCTGTGTGGGATGATTCACTGGCGTTAAGAACCGAGGGAAGGCACCCAAAATAATGACTTTGCTGATAAGGTATTTGATCTGAGGGCTCTCTTTCTGGCAATGATTAGGTAGCAGGGCCGGCTGTCTCCTGGGCCCAAATGCTGAAATCCAGCTGCCCCAGAAAATCTAGACTGCGGGTTGCGGGCAGTTGGAGTGGAGACGGGGTGGCCCCTCCCCAGGCTTGTGCCCCACCCCTGATAAGGATCCCAGTGCCTCCCCTGCACGTCGAAAGTTCCCCAAATAACAAACTGCCCCTCCTCTGAGTTCCTGGGGAGGAAGGCACCGGGCAAATAAAACACACGCCCTGGGTGAAGAGCACTCGGAGGAGCCGAATTGCAGGGCGGGCTCCCGGCCCACCAGCGCCCCCCCACCCCTCAGGGCCCCAGCTCCGCTCTGTGACCAGATCAGAGAAATAGGTTGGTGGTCCTTCTGAGACCTTCAGGATATTTTTCTCAACACAGATTAAAACATCCTATCAAATTCACAAATATTGGGCATATTCAGTGGCCAAAGAGTGGTGTATCTAGACCCCTAAGAGGTCCCCAGGTGCCCCCAAGGCCGTCTTTCTGCTTCCTGGCTCTGATGGAGCTCCTCTCGACCGCCAGCCCCTTGGGCAGAGCGGCCCGTGGAGGCTCAGCCACCCCTTCTCAGCTGCGCTGTCCAGCCTCCTCTGTCCTCTGGGCTCTGGCCTGACTGCACTCTCTCCACCTTCTCACCCCCTCGCTGGCTCTTTGGGGTTAGTCATAATAACCCCTCACTGTCAGGGCAGGAGATCGCCTCAGATCTGCACCCTGACCACGAGCAGGAGGAGGTGGGTGGCTGGAGGCTAACTGTTGTCTCAAGTTTGCAAAGAATCAGGCTCAGAAACCACTCCAGGGTGTTCTCACAGCTGTGCTACAAGTGGGCGTCCAGGTGGGGAACAGAGCTCAAAATCCCAGGCTCCCAGCCGGTGACTCACCACGCCCGCCCCGCCTCCAAAGCCAGCCACCGCTCGGGACAGGTTAGCCTCGCCGAAGGACAGCTGGACACAGAGTGGGCAGGTGTGTGAGAGGGAGACACCAGGCAAGGGGCAGGGCTTCCGCATCTCCTGTTTCTCTTCCTGGTGCCAGGGAATGACCCAGCCGGAGGCAGTGCAACAGTCTTCCGATCGTAACCCTTCATTTGACAGATGGGGAAACTGAGGCTCAGAGAGAGGGAGGGGAAATGAGAGTGCCTACACCAGGGACGGAGCCCGGGACACTGCAGGACTCAGGCAGAACTGGACGCGATGAAAAGGAATATACGTATGTATATGTCTGACTGAGACATTGTGCTGTACACCAGAAATTGACACAACATCATAAACTGACTGTACTTCAATTAAAAAAAATGGAAAAAAAGAGAATTGCGCATACCCACCCCTCGGTGAGGCCGGGGGGTCAGATTCTCGCTCACCCACACACACCCATGCACACACCTCCTCCACCACCCACGTGTCTGCACCGTGGGTCTTCTGGAAAGGGCTTAGGACGAGGGACCGATAGCTGTTCCTTCCAGCCTTGGCAGCTGACTATCCGGATGGCCTTAAACCTGCCCTTTCACCCTTGACAGCCTGTTCTCAGCCTTTACCTCAAAGGATTTGACCTGAATGAGTCCTAGATCTTTTTGGCCTCATCCTATGATTCCAGGGCTTCCTTCAAGAAAGTAGAAACCTGCTTGGAGATAAGAGATGTGGCTGGGTGAGGCCAGGCACCACGGAGGGTCTGAAAGAACAGGGTAGGCGCTGGACTGCGAGGGGAGGTGGGGCAGGAAGCCTGCGTTGCAGAGGGTGGAGGAGGCAGGACACTGAGGGGGAGGAGGAACAGGAGCCCTGGCCCAGGGAGAAGGCTGAGAGCTGGCTGAGGCCCATTCGGGATCCGTGGGGCTGCAGCCCGGGCCAAGGCCCTGCAGTCCTAGAATGCTCAGTCCCTTCTTCCTCCAGATGGAGAAGGCAAGGCCCACCTTCAACTTGACTCCATCTGGAATGGTTCTCTCCGGACATCTTCACAGGCAGGGTCTGGTCACTGCTTCACGACCTACCTGTGCAGTTGGGGTTAAGAGTCCCAGTCTGCAGACAAGAACGTGGAGGCCAGAAAAGGGAGGCCAGGGCAGAACCGAGGCAGAAGCGGGGCCGGTACGGCCTGGACCAGTGCTCTCCCCACTCTGTGGCCTTGGCCCCAGAGCACCTGCCTCATGGCCAGACCCCCAGGTCTCAGCCTTGATGAGCCCAAACACTGAGCTCATGAAGAGAGGACCGGCATCGAAGACTCCTTCTGGTCAGAAAACCAGACGTGTTCTGCCCCAAACATCAAGATTCTGTGTTTTGTACTAAACTCACACACACGCTAATCTTTTCATTCATTTCACTCATCAGACCCACGTGTAATGAGTCCCGTCTGTGTGCCAGGCTCTGCGCTACACTGTCGTTTTATGGTTTCTCTAGGGCACAGGCATTAAAACTATCTCCGATGTTATTATTATGTTGCACTCAAGCATCACCGGAATGTCTAAACATTCCCCAAACCCTCACGTGAACCCCCCAAACCCTCAGGAAAAGCTACATCCTTGGCTCCTCACATCAGGGCCAGGAGTGGAAGAGCGGAGCGGGTGGGAGCCGGGAGGAGGAGGGAGAGACAGCGCCTGGGAGAGCTGTGAAAGCTGGAAGGTAATCGCGGGAGAAGTTCCTCGCCATCATTACAGAGGATCTTAATTAAGGGCCCGGGAACAGAGGCTGAAAACAAGCAGCTGCTGTGGGAACCAGGATCTGGCGGGGCTGGCGAGGCCGCCCAGAGGTGCCGGGTGTCAGCTGGCCGGCTCCTCACTTGTCATTAGGGAGTGGGAAATCGCCCCACATCAAAGCCAGCCAGGAAGGAATGTGACAAATGCCATTCACCTTAAAAATGGTGATGAAAATAAACATCTGCCAACCATTGTGGTGGAAACTCCCCGGGGGGGAAGGAGATCCCCAGAGGGAGGCAAGGTGTGTCTAGCCGGGAAGCACGGCGAGGTGCCCAGATCTGGGAATGGGTCCCGCCTGGCAGCTACGGTCTCAGCCCGATGCACCTCTCCCGACCTTTGACTTTGGGTCGCCCTTTTCTGCCCACTGTCTTGCCACCCTGCCCGGTCACCTAATGTGGTTCCTCTACCCCCTGCAACTACTTGTCGGCTCAGAGCCGTGGCAGGAGAGGCAGAGGTCAGAGGACACCCTGGCTGGGTTGGGCCACCGGGAGGCTGACACTGGGTCACGACCGTTTTCTGTCTTGGACCCCCTGACTTCCCTCTTCCGGAAGGCAGCTGTTTCTCTCCGTTTTATTTGTGATGTAGACCATCCTAGACAGAGACCAATAAATAATAACCTCAAAGCCTTGGGTGCTTTACTACAGCAGAACCCAGCGGGGGACGACCACAGCTTTGCATTCCAGGCTAGGGGATTTGCTGGTGTCTGCCTGAAAATGGGTACCTGGGGGTCAGCTGGCCGGTCTTTGCCCTGCAGTGTGCTGACATGGCCTTAGATGGGGGTGTGGTGGCAGGGGGGCAGTGGACTGCTCTCTGTGCCAAGGTTGGGTCTGCACACTCACCTGGCTGATGTGTGAGAATTGTCAGTCCGGGAATGTTCATGAGGCTGCCTTAAGAGAAAGCAGAGAACCGGTGGCATGGAGACCGAGAGACAGCAGCAGGGGCGTGGAGAGATCCGAAGAGCATCCGGGCGGCGGGGTGGGGGGCACCACTGCAGAGCAGGCTTTACTGAGACACAGTGCTTCCCAAATGGCTTCCTGTTGGCACTTGACCTCCAAATCCAACACTGAGGGAGGCCAGCCTGTCCTCTCCTGTCCTGCCTGGCTCTTACCTGGGTCCTGTGAGTAGCCCATGGCAAGTTCAGAGTGAGGTCCAGTGACTTCCCTTTCCTCCAGAAGCAGGTGTGGCCTTGTGCAGGGGAAGAGCCACCTCCCTGAGGGCAAGAATACAGGTCTGCTTCTTGGCTATTGAAGAGATTTTGAGACGCTCTGTCCCTTCACCCTGGCCACAGACTTCAGCCATCAAGGAGGAATAGGCTGGGAAGATGTCTAGGCCCTAATAAACTTTGGCCTACCTCATATTACTGCCGGGGGCCAGAGGAATTCAGAGAGGGAGACTGAAGGGGTCCAGGAAGGCTTCCTGGTGGAGGTGACTTTTGAGCTGAGCCATGAAGGATGGATAGGAGTTGGCACAGAGGAAACAGAATACCCTTTGCAGTGGTGCCTTGTTGATGGTGAACTGATGTTTGGGAAAACATACATTCCCTGAGCCATAGGTGACAGAGGGACCCACAGTGAAGGGTCATCTCCGTGACCCTTGCTGTCAGAGGCTGCTTGGAGGTGAGGGGTGGACACAGTGAGGATTTGCACGCAAAGCCTTTATGGGCACTCCATCTGGGTGTTTGAGTGGCTGCTCTTGTTCTAAGGCTGGATCCAAGGAACTGTTACCGCAGGTATTGGGGCTAGCAGGCTGGGACCACCTTGGCATCATCCTCACCTTTTGGGCTCTGGTCACGGGGATACCTTGTAGCCTGGGAAACCGGGCCTTCCTCCTTCTCTGCATCAAGCAGGAGGGAGGCACAGAGATGCAGCTTGGCCACAGCACACAAGCTAGATCTGACCTAAGGGGAACCTCCTGCCAGGGGAAGCCTGCAGCTCATGAGAGTCAAGGACAGCCCTGGGGGCTTTAGCAAGGTGCTTGTCTGCTGGAGGTGGGTGAGTCATGGAGGCCCTGGTTCCGGAGAATGGGGCTTGGAAAAGTCAGAGTTCAGCTCCTCCCTCACTTTCACAATAATAAAAATAATAATTATTACTACCACAGCTGACAGTCCATGGTCCAGGCACTGTTCTAAATGTTCTTCATGCATTAACTCATTCTATCCTCTCGCCGTCCCATGAGGCACATGCCTTTTCCCCGTTCTACAGCAGAAGAAACCAAGCAGCAAAGGCAAATAGCTTGCTCAAGTGGCAGGGTCGGATCTGAACCCCTGTTCCTAAGCTCCCTGCACACCTGCCTGTCTTCAAATGCCCTCCGCTTCGGTCTCAGCAGCATTTCCCGGAAGCCCTTTATGCATTCAGGTCTGTGTAGGCAGACAAGAGGACAGAACCTAATGTAAAAAAGATCAGGTCCACAGTGATTTATGAAAATCTGTGGAGCCACAAGGCCTCTAGGTGCCTGATGAAGCTCGGCGAGGAAGGAGATCTAGGGAGCATTTTTCCAAATCCTAGGTGTGGCCCAGCACTTGACCAAGGGTTGACAATTGACCCAAGAGTCCCAGGAAAGCCCAGGGTGTGTGTTCCCACTAGGCTCCCAGGGGAGATTGCGGTTGCTCAGCAAGGCCAGTACCTTGGGGCTGAAGCCCCCAGGGGGCCTTTGTGAAGGGCTGAGGAGGGGCCAGAGCTGAGGGCTGGGAAGATGCTCCACATAGGGCAGGCAGCTCCGAACCAGCACAGAGGCAGGAGCAAAGTGGAGGTGAGCCCCGTCCTCTTCCAAACCAAGTGAGCACGAACGTGGCCACCTCCTCCGCAGGACAATTAACAGGCCCAGGGGGCTCCCACCGTACCGCGATCTCAGGTTGGCACGCGTGAGCCCGCGCTCACCACTCAGACCAGCGTAAAAGACAACAGGCAGAGGACAAAGAGCCTTAAACGCGTGGTCTCGATGCCACTGACACGCGTGCCGTTGGCACTCCGACGGCCAGCCCACCCTTTGGCCGCAGCAGGTGTTCACGGCTAGAGCCCTAAAGAGATGCTCTGAGCCCAAGAAGGAAGTCAGAGTTGTGCCAACCCTCCCTTCCTCAGGACACAACTGTCAACTCTTCAGGTGTAAACACACCTGAGGAGAAGGGGAAAGTTAATGGGCCACGCGTGTGCGGCCACTCACACGGCCACCCAAGCCTTAACTCCTCCGCACGCTCCAGGTCTGCGTGCGAGACGTCGGAGGAAACCAGGCCAGCGTAAGGGGATCGGCCTCCTGGCAGAAGACTTGCGCACCTACTCGACCGGTGGAATTTCCACTCCCATCCTGGGAGGATGCGCACACAGGCGCAATTAGCTCACCTTGTTTTAACAATCCCGAAGTTTTCCCAGCTCAGAAATAACAGCCAGGCCAATCCCCAGCTGGGTGAGTGTGGGCCACGGGGTGTTTGCGGTGGGTGGAGGCCCTGTCCTTTCCCTGCTGGAGAAAGCCATTTATGACCTCACAGGATGAAAGGACCAGCCCAGGCCCCCTGAGCTGTTATTATAACAATTATCAAGACCTATCACCTCCCTTTGGGAAACGTTCCCTTTCAAGTTGCAGTGCCCTCGTGTATCCTGGCTCACAACCGCTCACAATCATTACCCGGTGCCCAGGGCAACTTATTAATAATGCTTTCTTTCTGACGTGGAAGGATGTGATCTGTTTAAAGGGCCATAGCTTTGCAAGGGGCTCATTAAAGGTCCTTGCAAGGTGGTGGGGAGGGAGCGTGTGTGTTCCCGTTGTTACATCCTGCAGCAGCCTCCCTCCAGCTTGCCCAGTGACTGAAGATGCCAACGTCTGGCTCTGGCAGTGCGTGTGCCTTTGATCCTGCTCAGCCTCCCTGCTAGTGAGCCCAGGAGGGGGAAGGGAGGTGAACGAGAGGATTGTTTTTCCTATTTCTTTCCCTGCTGGGTGACTCACCCCTACCACACCCCAGCTGCAGAAGCCTCTAAATATTTAGGTTTGGGGCCCCAGGGCATGCATGGACCCTGCTTCTTTCTAGAAGTTGACTCAAGACCAGAGTTCTCCTACCTGGATCTCTTTTTCCTGGATCCCAGCTCTTTGGAGGAGGCCTTCTTCCCACACCCCTCCCAGCCCCCATTTGACTGTCCCCACTGCTATGGGCCAGTGACAAAAATACAGGGACGCTGGGTTCTTGAGGAAATAATGTCAAACCTGAAGGTTGAGAAACATTGATTATCACCTCCTCCTTTTACAGATGGGCACACAGCGGGTGAGTGGCAGAGACAAAGAGGAATCCAGCATTTCCATCTGGGCACGCCAAAGGATGGCTGGACTCCTGCGTGGTCGCTTGGGACGCTGTTTATGCTTCAATTAAAAATGTGTTCGAAAAGGGGCACTTTTCAGAAGTGTCCTTTGATAAAGCAAAAATGGACTGACCCCTTTGGAATTCAGTGGTTCAGCCTCACACAGACACTGTGAGATTGGTTATGAACATTGTTCCCATTTTAAAGATGACAAAAGCAAGCCCCAGAGAGTCACATACTCCAGGTGACCCAGTAGGAAGTCGGGGTGCTGGAACACAAGCCCGGGGGTTCCAGGCCTGCTTCCTTGGCTCTGGGGCTCCCAAACCTTCCCAGCAGCAAGCGCTTTCCAGAAGACACCCCCCATCTCCATGCACCCGCCCCCAGTGGGAACTGAGTTATTCTCGCTCATACCCAGAAGCACCCTCTGAAGTCCTCAGGCAGCCCGCACACTGGATATAAGCTCTGGAGGGCTGGCAGGGCCCATGTGGCTCTCTGCCTTCCCACACAGCAGAACAGAGCCAAGGCACACAAAAGCAGTCTCCCTCCATTGCCAGGCCTGGGTTTCTACCCCAAATTGTCCTCCCTAACCCACCTCACTCACCGTCTGGGTCATAATAACATTAACTTTTTTGGTTTTTTTTTAAAGGTCAATTCCTTCCTCAGAGTGGTGCAGGAGATTTACCTTCGGAACAGATGCCAAGGAAAGTCCCACATGCTTTCAGGTTTCTGAGCAACATTCATCTCTTCTGCTAGGCTCGCCTGTCTCCTCTGAACATCCAAGACCTGCAGCTGCTGACTACTCAGTCCAGGGCCTAGGCTTCCTCTCTTGTAGAGTCGAGAAGCTTTGGTCTGCTGCAAATGCAGAGGCTGCTCCCATCTCAGGTGGATGGGGCGGAGGCCCAGCGCAGGTCCAGGACACGGCAGAGGCCAAAGGAGGGAGGGGAGGTGGGGGAGGGGTGAAGGACAGGGGTGGGAGGTGTCCACAGTCAGGAAGGTAGCCTATGGGGGTGGGAAGGCAGAGGAGGAAAGAGAGGATGAGGAAGGAAAGAAGAGCCGATGGGAGGAACACAGGGTCCCAGGGAGGGACAGTGCTGTGCAGGGGCAGGGCTGGGACTGGTGTCCTGCACCCTGGGGCTGCCAGGGGTGTCCTTGGGAACAGCACCACCAAGGGAGGCCTGGGAAAAGCAAGTCAGAGAAAGGGTGAGGAGAGACAGAGGTGGGGAGGTGCCCCTACAGAAAGCCAGGTCACGGGAAAAGGAAGCAGGGCACAGGAGGAGAGGAAGAGGCGTGAGCTGGGGAGGCCATGAGGGGCTGACCCCTCATGTCACCCCCGTGAAAGGGCTCTTCCTTCTTTCAGGCCCAGACTCACCCCTGCTTGCATGGCCAGCAGGGGAGATCCCGGCAGACGCAGCCCCTCCCTCCATCACAGTCCAGGATGAAAGGAGGCTGCGTCCAGGGTACCGAGAAATCCAAGCTCAGAGGCTTCATGGCCCACTCCCCTGTGTGGGGGCGTGGAGATGGGGAGGCTGAGGCCCTCAGAGGCACATCTTCCTGCCTGTCGGTGCAAAGGGCTTAGAACAGCGCCTGGCCAACGGTTGTCAATTCTGGTTGCTGTCATCACAAAGCCGACTCCCCCTGCCGCGTGTTGAGCCCTCCCAGGATGCGCCATCTCCACGCCTCCCTGGTGCAGACCCTGGCCCTTGCTCCAGGGGAACGGGCATCTAGGAGAACCCTCCAGGGCACCAGCCAGAGAGGGTCGGAGGACAGCTGGTGGGCTCCGGCTGCCCTAAGCGTAGCCTGTGGGTGGGGCCTTAGTCCAGGCTTGAGGGATCTGGAGTACAGGCCACAGGGGAGGAGGGAGATGGAGCATCTTGTGTCCAGGGCCCCAAATGCATGGACTGAAGGACTTTTTAGGATTCAAGTACCCCCTGGGGCCAGGCCAGGACCTGTGGTACAAGGGAATTTATCCCAGGGCACTGGAGGAAGGCCGGTGTCCTTGAGACCCACCCTCGTGGCGTACCATGTAGTTTGGTTTCATTGCTCCTGATGGAGCCAGAAGCCAGCACTGAAACCCCAGGGAGTCAGGAACCGGGAGCACCTGGGGCCGTGTTTACCTTTCTCTTGGGAAGGAAGGCATGGTGGGGTGGAAAGGGCACGGGCTCTGGGTGCAGACCCAGGACCGACACTCCTGGCCGCTTGAATTTGGGTAAGTTACTTAACTTCCCGGGTCTCAGTTTCCTATCTATAAAATGGAGATGCTGATACATTGCTGGAGGGATTAGAGAGGGAACCTCGGTGCCAGCAGCTGGCAGGAGCTTAACAAACACTGCTTCCTTCCTCTTCCCTGAAGGGGGACCCAGGGAGCCTCCAGTTGCCTAGTTAATGGTGGGCTTGTCAATCAACGGTGCCCTGGAGAGGCTGTGTTGAGGGCTGTCCCATTTGCAAGAGGCTCAGTTAGGCAACCGGGCACCCGGAGATTCCTGAAACCGGATGTCAGGCTGGCCTTGGCCCTGCCCACAGAAGGGCCCATCCAGGCAGAAGGGCACGGACCATCCAGGACACCAGAGGCAGCACGAGATGGATACAAAATGTGGGCTGCAGGCAAAGGACAGCCAGGCCTGTCTTGTTCCCCACTTGTCCCCCTACAGCTAGCACATCACCCAGGCTGAAGAGGTCAGCAGGGAGCCAGCCCTGTGGGCCAGGGTGGGTGAGGAGTTTGAGCCCAGGCCTCCCTTGAAGTGCAAGTTGTGAAATGTCAACATAATTATGAAAATACAAACACAAGAACATTTGTGTCTGGGAACTAATGGTTTTTAATGAATATAATCAGCTTAGTTAAATCAAATTATTAGCTTTGACAACAGGTGGTAAACAGGAACTTAATGAATTTGCTGATTGCTCTTGCCTGCTTAAAAGACATTACAGTCGTTGGTCTAACCTAAATACACGTATCTAGGCCCCTCCTCTGCCGGGACAACACCCTCGCCATGCACACGCACACACTTACAGTTCCCCTGCCAGAGAGTTTATCTCTCCCATCAGCTCAGAGGATTCCCAAAGGGCGAGGCTCTTCTCCCTCCATTACTTCTCGTGTTTTTGTTTCTCCTCTGATACACTCTGTACATGACTGCCGCCCAGGAGACAGTCCTTGGGAAACACAAGGGGACAGAGTCAAGACGAGGAAGGATGTTAAGACCTTGGACTCTCGCGTCCAGCACTTTTGCACACTTTTGAGCTCTTTTAACCCCAAAGGGACCCTTCACACTGTTAGTCCCATTTTACAGCTTAGAAAACTAAGGCCAGTGGCGGGGTAGATGGGTGGTGGCGGTTCACACAGCAGGTGGTAGAGGTCGAGCCAGGCTTGGAACCGAGTTCTGTTGATGGCATTGTCCCTAGGCTTCTCTTAACGTCAGAGGGACTTGGGGCCAGAAAGAGGCCCTCTTCAGCTGAGAGGAGCAGAGAGGAAATCTCCCAGAATAAGGAGGTGGGCACCCAGGGAAGGCAGAGAGGGTCCCCGTCCCTGAAACGCACACACACCAGCACCAGCTGGGGAGGGGTCTCACACAGTGCTGGGGGCAGGGTGCGGGGCCCGCGGCTCTGTGAATAATGCAGGGACCTCAGGCGGGGGCTGGGGTGGGGGCCAGGCAGGGGCTAAGGCCAACAACAGGCAGGCACTCCCAAGAGACAGCTCACCCAAACCACCCTGTGTGATACCATCAGGCAGTTATGCCACAAACACAGCCGCTCGCTGGGGCCGCAGTGGAGACGCTGCCGTCCCTCACCTGGGGCTTGCAGATGGGAGCATTAGTCAGACAGACCAAGGAAAGGAGAGTGTGCCGAAACCACCTCGGGCCCTGGCCAGGTTCTCCCCGTAAACAGGCCAGTCTGAGAGGCTCCGTGGGGAGCATCGCTGGGGAGACGCGAGGGTGCGGCCTCGTCCCCTGCCCTAGGCTGATGGAGCAGACACAGCCCCTGCCATCCGACCCCTAGGCCAGTGGCAAAGAGCCCGCGTCACTCAGCGGCCTTGGGGAATCTGCTTGTATTGGGGGAAATCACGTTTCCTGCTTTCTGACTCTGGGAGCCTGCAATTAGTTAGGAGCAAAATACTCCCTGTCACTAAGCTCGAAATTGAGAGCCGTGACTCAGAGACCAAGGACCAAGAGGTGGGCTGGGGTGAGGGCAGCCGAGGAGGAGGGCCCAAGAGGGGCTTCTGGTCCACTGTCCACTGCCCCAAGTAAGGGGGAGAGGAGCACCTGTCAACTGGGGATGGGGGCACCGTGTCCATGGCCTTGCCGCTCCTGAGGATGGAGGTGGCCTGGAAGCTGTGACCACATCTCCCCAAGAGTCTTCATGAGGAAGAAAGCCTATCTCTAGAGAACTTGGCTATGACCTCAGGGTGCCTCGCCAGGTGTGGTGGAGTGATTTGGCAACTTTAGAATTCCTTCCCAGAAGGAACAGGTCTCTTCGCGAGGTGAACCCAGTGATTTAAGAGAAGGAAACTAAAGGAATAGCCTCCCACTGGACCCAGCCCTGGGACAGCAGTTACCACCAGGGCAGAAGAGTCAGGCCCAAGGAAGGAAGGAGGAGGCCTCCGTTCTCAGCCCTGGCCCCAGCCATAGACGGTTCCACCCTCTCCAGAAATCTCTTCACATATTGTACATTCCTTGACAAGCACATTCTGCAATCATTAAATATGCGACATTCTTCGATAGACAATGAGATGCTTGAATGCAGGGAGGATGTGACTGACTCAGAGTAGGTGTCTGGTGTTTGTTGTGGTGATGGATGGATGAACAGACAAATAAGCAGATGGATGGGTAGATGGGTGGATTGATGGATGGATGGATGGATGGATGGGTGGATAGATGGATATGTGGGTAGGTAGACAGATGGATGGGTGAGTGGATGGATAGGTGGATGGATGGATGGCTGGCATATAGACAGGAGATGAATACTACACCTGTGTCCACTAATGAGTGTAATGGCCACAGTATGGTCTGTCTTGTTCTTGGGTTGGAATTGTATTAGACCTTTTCCAGTTTAGCTCCGTACAACTGATCAAATGCCCACACAAGTGTCCTCACCCTGTGAAATTTTCTCCTCAGGAGTGAGTGACAGGCCAAGGCCTACTTCCCCCCATGAATCTAAAACCCTACTCAGGATTGTGATTGTGTCAAAGGACACCCACAGCCCTGCTGGCCCTGAAGGAGAAGGATCAGAGTCGGAACTGGCTGTGGAATGGGAAGGCTTCGAAGGGAAAGCGAGATGGAGCCCCACCCGCCCCATTCAACCCCAGCTTGATCTCCAGGGAGGGTGTGAGGGAGGCCGTCCCACGGAGGGGGGACCCCAGCACCCCACACCCTCCAATCCCTCTGACCATGAGGTCTCCAGTAATGGGTGGAATCATGAACGAGAATCACCCTTACCCTGCAACTAGGCCAGCCCCAACCCCCAGTCTAACCCCAATAACAACAGAAGAGCAAACACGCATGTAGAAACCACCAGGGCACCAGCCCAGGTACTTTACATATAGTAACTTATCTAAACCCCACAACAACCCTATGAGGTAAGGATTCTTGTCATCCTCATCTTACAAATGAGGAAACTAAGATACAGAGAGGCTGCATAACTTGTTCAAGATCGGCAGCTGTTACATGCATGGCAAAGCACAATTTGAACCCCAAAGTTCTAGATCCTGAGTCTTTGCTAACCACTGGATCATCCTGCCAAGTGTAGCTCAGCCCTGAATTCAAACCCCAACCCAACACAACCCTAATGTCACCCTCTTCAACAGAACCCTAGTGTCCCTCCTCAGCTCTCACCACCACCATTCACCCTCTGTAGTCTGACTCCAGCAGGAATAGAGTCTTCTACACGTAAATTCCATGGCCCCAAAATATATGACACATGATACCAGAAGGAGGCAAACAGACAAAATCCAGGCTGTGGGACATTTCACAGAGCAACTGACCTGGTTTCTTCAAGAAGTCAGTGGTGTGGAAAAGTAAATAAATAAAAGGGGAAGGAGAAATACTCTAGATTCTAAAACTTAAAAAAAAAATGACAACAAAATATGAAATGTGGCTCTTGTTTGGATCCTGCCCAGTTTGCATAAATAAACCATAAAAAGACATCTTTGAGATAGGTGAAGTAGTTTGCTAATGGGTTGAGTATTGGATATTACCAAGGATCCAGTGTTAATTTTGTTAGGTGTGCTAATGGCACTGTGGTCCTGTAAGGAAATGTTCATTACACTGAAGTAGTTGACTTTCATTATTTTTGGAAGTTATGTTATATAAAGTCACCAAAACACTGAACTATGAAATACTGAACGATGGTTCCCAGGGGATACGCCAGGTTAGGTTCCTGTGAGCTTCTGGTCACATTTTCATCAACTGATAAATACAGGGCCTTGTTTTATGTGTGTTTCTATTTAAAGACACCTTATTTAATGTATATTGTTTATTCATTAATATTGAATTTGGCCAATAGCACTATAATTCATGAAAGAGAGTAATTCATAAGCCTGAATGACACTTATTTTCTCAGTAAGGCACGTCATCGCCTTCTTGAACTAAAAAACACTAGACAGCACTTTAGCACTCTCCTGGCGGACCATTTTAAATAGAAAAATCACCACCAACAAGGACAAAAATGCAAAAAATGTGGCACCAGATAGACTGTGAAAAGGCCACTTGCTATGGTGTGAGAGCTGAAACAAAAAGGTGGAGTAGATCTTAAAATTTCTCCCCACAAAAAAAAGAAAATGGTGATTATGTGATGTGATGGAGGTGTTAGCAACCACTACAGTGGCAATCATTTTGCAATATGTAAGTGTATCAAATCAACACCTTGTACACCTCAAACGTACACAATGTCAACTGTATCTCAGTAATGCTGGGGGGAAAAGCACAGACCATTGGCTTGTTTGAGCTCAGCTGAGGACAGCTGGCAACTCACATTTTTGAGCACTCTGTGCATGTGTATGAGTGGCCACAAAAGCACAGCACTGTTGATGCTGGCATTGCAAATAAAATTTAGCAGTAGGTGAACTCGCAAATTCAGAATCTGTGAATAATGAGCAACAGCTGTTCTAAGAGTGAACAGCACTGTACCGGGGACTTGCTTTAAATCACTTGGGGATGGGGGGAAGGATGAGGGAAAAATAGAGGAAGCAAATATGGGGAAATCTTGATAACTGTTGATGCTGGAAAATGAGTATATGAAATATCAGGTCTATCAGTCCAGGTCCTCCAAGAAGCAGGCACCAAGATGGGATTAAAGGTTTTATTTTATTAGAGGAAATGCCTGCGAGAAAGGACATAGAGAAGGCACAGAAAGGCTGGGAGGGCTGTCATTCTAAGTGCCAATCTAACCCTGAATGAAGGAGGGAGATGACAGGTTCAGGGGGTACATCTAAGACTGCAGGGCCAACTCAGAGTCTGAGGACAGTTGCACAAAGCCACAGGGGACCCCTTGATTGGAAGTCACCAGCACAGGAGCCCACCTCTCCCAGGACAGTGTTGCCTTAGTGTACCTGCCATGCTGGCGGGGTCCAGCCCTGGAGAGGTATCCTTGTCCCCAGTGCCACCAGAGCCCAGCAGCTGGGCCCCAAGTCAGTTAGGGTCCCTGCAGTATGAGGTCCACAAAGCATGCTCTCTCGGCCGCCGCATTAATCATTCATTAAACTGTTTACTTTTGAGTATGTCTGGAACTTTTTTCAATGAATATTAAAAGAAAAAAGAATGCAGAGAGCAGAAAATTCAAGGGAAAAGGAAAGTATAACCAAGTTACCATATGCAGCAGGGTTTGGAAGCGCAGAGTGCAGACTGATTGACGGCAGGCAGCCCCTGCAAATGACTCTCATTTTGATACTCGGCTGTACGCCTTCCCACCCTTACCCCCCGTTGAATATTTACACCTACTTCGAGAGACGCCAAAAGTAGGTACTGGGGTATCATTATACCCCCTGGACAGACAACTGCATCTCTCTGAGTGTGCAAACTCACTGTGGTTAAGAGTGGCCAAGAATCTTCCAGCTGAGCGCCAGGGGAGAAGGCTGGGACCGATTCTCAGTCCAGTGACCTTCCGCATCCATCCATGGTCCACCCTCCAGGCAATAATATTCAGGCTGTGAACTGGGTCCCTCTGGATCCACAAGGAGCTGCCACACGGCTGTGCCCCATCTCCCTGGGAACAAACAATGCTTGCTTTGTAAGATGAATAGGGTCCAAAGGTCAGTCTGCAAGGGGTGGTGGGGGGAGGATAAAAGCTCAGTCTGAGGCCAAGGTCAAGGGTTTGTTTGGCTACAACAAGGTCACTCTGAGGTCAGGGTTAAGGAACTGGCCTGCGAGTGGGAGGTGACACTCTCTCAGCCCGGTGTTGACAGCTGTGGGCGGGGGCCACCCCCTCCCTGGCCTGGCCCTCTGCCTTCCAGCCCTGCTCTCCTCTGCTCCTCAGGACCTGCGACAGGAGAGGCAACCGCACCCACTGCGGAGATGCCCTGCGTTTGTCCCTCAGGCTCATTTGCATCTGGCGCACCTTGGGCTCACCCAGGATGATTCCTCAGGAGCATTTCGCAAGCCACCTGTCTGCAGGTAAGCCCATTGACAGCCAGAACTTGGGGATGAGATCTGTCTGATTCCCCGCCCATTGCTACAGACTTAATTACAGAGCCCGGTCGCAGTAAGTGGCCACCTCCCGCCCCCACACGGGGCAGAGGAGGGGGCAGGCTTGTGCTCGAGGAGATACCAGGGAGAGAAACGGCGGAGCCCTTCCCAATGGTGTGAGCCCTTCCCAATTGGTCGAAACTGTGACCGTGGAGGTGACATTTTCTCAGACTGCCTTTCGTTCCCTTTCTGTGATCCTTCCCCCATTTCAGCAATATCCTCCCACCCACCATCCACCCCCTCCCTTCAGCTGCCCTGGAAGGGAAGGTCTGGATGTCTGCCACCTGTGAAAGGAATCTGAAAGGGCCGCACTGAATGAAGCCCAGGAGAGGACGCTCTGCAGGCGGATCGCTGGCCCTGGGGCCAGAAAATGTGGAGGCTGAAGGCTCTTCCCGGTTTCCAGTAGCAGCAAGGACCACATTGCAGCTGGGGCCATGTCCTTTCCTTCTTGGTGTCTCGGCCCTGAGCCAAGGCTTCCGAATGGGCTCCCCCCGGGCCATAGGGGAGAAGGCAGGTGCTAGGATGCTGCTGCCTCGGCAGAGCAGGACTGCGCTTCCCTGTGCCAGGTCGTGCCCAGCACCCCACGCGGTCTGCCAGGCCCTCGCCTTCTCCCCTGGTCACCAGGGGACCCAGCTCAGAAAAGTCTGGCAAATCTGTCCTGCCTCCCCGCCTATACTGCCCTGGCCTGAGGTGGACCGCCTGTCTCTCCCTGGACCCCAGCAGTCTCCAGCACACAGCTGGTCAAGGGCGCCCGTCATTCCTCAATGCAGCTCAGCCCTGCAACGATCGGTCCACAGCGGGATCAGCCGACCATGTGCAAGGCCAGTGCTGTGTTCCTAAGGCCCCACAAGCTGAGAGTAGTTTCTACAGATGAACAAAATCAGTTAGCAGATTGGGACCGCGAACTTTAAACACCAATTAAGCAAAATGTTTTCTCTCTCCAAAAAATTCCATTCTTCACATTACTAGGCTTTTATTTTAAAAATTGTACTCTATTAGTATTATATTTTAAATTTCATCAGTAAAAAATCTGTGAAAATTTGTTTTCTCTTCTGTTATATAAGTACCCATGATATCCTCAATTTTTCCTCTTGGCCTACAAAGTCTAAAACATTTACTATTTGGCCTTTTACAAGAAAAGGTTGCCAACTGCTGGTCTAAATCCTTCCTTTGAACATTCAAGTCCCTTAGTCATAAGTACCCCTGCTTTCCTTCAACCCAACCAGGCTTTGTGAATTCAAATCCTGGCCCTTCCATATACCATCTGGGGTAAGTTTTTATACATTTTGGGCTTCAGTTTTTTTCATCTGTAAAATAGGTATATTAGGAGTAAGATAAATTCTAAATTATTATAAGGGTTGAATCAGTTGATATTGATAAAGGACGAAATAATGCCTGTCATGTAATAAGCCTAGGTATGTATTTGATAAACCTTGAGCACTCCCTCCATGCACTTCCCATCTCCTCCACACAGCACTCTTCTCCTTTCCCTGAACCCCTATCTGCATATCTTATCTCTGCCACACAATGACAGCAGTGATAAGCTCAGCACTGTCTCTGCTCTGTTCCCTGCAAGCTCCTTGAGGGCAGGGATAATGTCATCTCTTCCTATTTCCCAAATGAATGATTACAAGGCTGAAGGTAAAATGAAGCCACATATACACAAGAAGAAAACAGAAGTGATAATATCTGGAATGTGCAAGAGCAGCCTTAAAAGTGAATGGAGCAGTTCTGAAGGAGAGCATTTTAACTCTGATTTTACTCTGTAGAATGTAAGTCTTCCCTATGTTCCCCCCTCAAAAAAAAAAAAATATATATATATATATATATATATAAAATCAAGTAGGAAACATAGAAACAATCTTTGAAACAAATATGACTGGTAAAGGGAGAGTCATGTCCTTAATATACAAACAGTTCTTAGAAATCAATATGAAAAAAAAAGCTAGGACCAAAATAGATGAACAGTAAAATGACTTAAATAGAAAAAGAGTGGAAATATAGATGTTGTGGGACACAATAGTGGCCAGTGTTGCTGGCTGGTAAATGAATTTAGCAGAGATGAAGGAGGAGAATAGTAAAGGAGTTAATTAGGGGTATGCTGCCATAGAAAACAGTATGTCACACAGACAAGGGGTGCCTGTGTGAGCCCTGAGGGTTGGTTGTTGGGGTCTTTTACAAGGCAGGGTCACAAGGTGCCTGATCGGCTTGTGCACAAATCTTTGATTGATCGTAGGTAAGGTAAGAAGTTTAGGGTCCGAGAAGGGTGGGGGGATTTATGACTCTGACAAGGTGGGCTGAAACAAGCCAGCCTAAGCTATTGTGAGATTAAGCATTACTTGGGGCTATTAGTTTGTGCCCAGTAAAGAATGTACTTTATCTGTTGAGGGGTCACAGGCAGACAACTGAGAGCCCAGGAATGGGGGTCATTGGCCTTGGAAGGACATGATTGGCCCCACATTCCCCGCTGACAGAATAGCAGTGACAAATCTTTGGCATAGGGGCGAAGGTCTCATCTTCTGTATCTACTTCCTGCTAAACTGCAGGCATCGCACTGTCCCTGACTATCGCGCCAATCTATCTGGGGTTATGAGGCCAGGTCCCGGTAGCCTTAAAGGTGGGAGCAGAAGGAGACTCCAATGGCATCCAACAGTTGCATCACCAGGATGTTGGCTTGTTTCATGGTAATCTTGTTAGGATGGGTGTATTTGTTCCTAAGTTCTTGGACCCCAAAGAGAGACAATCGTTGTCAGAGAGGGATACAACACAAAAGTAAGTGTATACCAAGGTAAATAGCTAAACCCAGTATAAACAGAGAAGAAATCTGAGAATGTCTGTAAAGGAAGAACTTACCCCTTCAAGGATCTAGGAAAAGGCACTGGAGAACCAGTCAGAGACCTATTTAGTGATTAAACAGTAGTAAACATCAGACTGAGGATGTTAAGAGCCACATGGTTTTGCAGGACAGCTCTCCTTAATGGCCAAAGTAGATGTCACCATTAATGACCTTGGTCCTTATCTAGATATAAGGACATGCAAGAATTTGGGCTCATAAAAGCTTTTTCTGAAAATATCTATCTGAAGGCTTGTTTTGCCAGTTTTCCCAGAGCACAGAGCGCCCCGTTCCTGATTTCCACCCTGAGCTCCTTCCAGGGTGCGCTAAAGGTCAGCGACTTAAGTGGCTTGAGACTTAATCCTTGTAGAGGCAGGTGGCACGTGCCCCCATGATCATAAATTTGACCGTGGCTTCAGAGGCATTTCATGACCATTTCGCCCCACGTGCTAAGAGTGCTCATTCCGAGATCAGGCGAGGATTTGTTGATGGGCCACTCAGTGTGCTGTTACGGGACGAGGCCTTACTAACAGTAGCAAAGTCCCCGGACCACATGTCTTACTAGCCTGTTATGGTCCAGGAATTTATTCCCTCTTGTTGCTTCTCCCCATATCTAGAGTAACGCCTTATAATCACGAATCTCCTATAGAATGACAAATCTGGTTAACTGCTTCAGATTTCTACTTGTTGCTCTGATTGAGCTTGAGTAACGTTAGAAAAAAAAATTCATATTTATGGCCAGGAACAGAGCAGGTATGAATTGGCCAGGTGAGGGAATCACACCTAGTAATATCGCTAGCGAAGGAGAATTAATAAAATGGCAGCACTTAGGCTAACAGATTGCTTATTCTTATGCTCGCCCTTAAAACGGTCAATTGACCTGACTGACCAATTGCTACTTACAGTTCCAGGCCCATTGTTAAAACTAAAGCTGTTAATTTTACTGTTTCTACTTTATTTCAGTAATCAAAAGCAATAATCATGCTTGCTCTCTGAGTCGTTCTCCAGGGAGGAAGTCACGGAACTGTAACCTTACAAAATAAGTTAAATTATCAAAAAGACCAGGCCAAGAGCACTTATGAGATAACGAGATGGAGCAACTGACCACCGCTGGCCTCTAGAGAATTGGTCGCCTGGAGACATCATGAGGCCACTCTAAGTCTTATGACCAGAAAACGATTCTGTTGATTGTTATCAATGTTTTATTGTTTGAGCTCTGGCTAAATAACCACCGTGCCCCATCCCCATGGTGGGGGTCACAGTTTTGAAGGCACCAGCCTGCTGTGAGTCCCCTTTGCCTGGCAAAGTAATAAAGCTGTCTCTTTTCTTCTATGTTCTAAGACCCTGTCTGAGTTTCGATTTGACTCGTCAGGGATGGGGGTCGAACTTTTGGCAACACTAGGGGCCTGAACTGAGCTATAATTTCTTTCTTTTTGAATAAATTTCCTAAGAGACTATCAATTAGACTATTAGAGTGGAGAAATCCACCAAGGTAACCCAGAAGTAGTGGATATAGGTTAGTTGACCATAAACCTAACAGATGGATTAACTTTAACTCTGCATAAGATTGTGCATACATCTATGACACACATACAAACACACAAAACACAGAGACCTCATAGTTCCCATTTCCATTTTAGCTAGGAATTGGGCACAAGGATGTAAAACCCACCAGTTACAAAAAGAGGTTGGATTCAGTTTGGGTTTCTGGCAAATGGAACAAATCAAAGTCATCTAGATTGTGAAATCCTTTTCACTAATATTTATGGAAAAGAGACAAGATTTCTGTTCAGCCTTAACAGGTCCAATTCCAAATCACTTATCACCCCTTCCTGAAATTTGCATTTTAAAAAGATGTTGAGATAAGGATTCCTAGAGATGACCAAGAACGTTTGCATCTCAAAGGCAAGTTCCTCCTAGAATGACTTTGTTCCCTTAAGGACCAGAAAAAGGGTTTTTCCTGATATTCACAAGTGTCTTAAGAAGGGGAGGTTTCAGGAACGGGGAAAGGATTGGTGGCCTTTAGATTATTTCTGGAGCCGCATCTCTGGTCCCGGCATGAATGAGCAATGGTGGCGGCCATGTATCTGGCTTGCTTTTTGTCTCTTTTCACATCTCTTTTCTCCTAGGAATGTTTTTGTTCCCTCAGGGTCAGAATTTTGCAAAAGTATCAAGCTAGTTTTTTTTTTCTTTTTTTTTGAACTGCATTTGCAAAAAGAACCAGTTTGGGAATTTTCAAACAGCTTCACTAAACCAATTTTCTCTGGTGTGTAAAGAATATTATTATAATACCATCTTTATCTTAGTCATATGCTAGTAACTAAAATCTTCCCAGCCAGACAGAATTTGCCCAAGAGGGCTTCATGGTGGAATAGAACCAGAATTTCCCATTTCACAAGACAGAATGCAGGTACAAAACATATGCATGCGTGGCCATCACAGACAGACCAGTACAAGTTCTAATCAGACACTGTCTTACAGAACCGATCTAAGTTTTGAGAGAGAGCCACAAAGGCTTGGACATACGAGACCTCAGACCATCTGCCCAAGTTGTGATAGAAAGAATTTAGCTGGTACATGGTGTTATAATTTAGGGTTCCGTTAAGAGGCCAAGCTCTTGAGCTGGGAATTGGTATTGTGGCCAGGCGGTGCTACAGATAAAGACAAACCATTTTTTTTTCTTTTATGTCTTTATCCCAGTGTTTTAAAATGCAACCCAAAGGTGAGTCCCAGGGGACAGAAGAAAGATATCCTTCCAAGTCCAACTGTTGCAGGAAATTGGATGTGGGGCATGAGGAGGGCCATGTCCCAGGTCTCGGTTGAGCCCCTGGGACGTGCCCCGCAGGTGTGGGTCCTTGGCTTCGCGCAGGAAAGAATTCAAGTGAGAGCCACAGTTGAGTAAAGGTAGATTTATTTAGAGAGATACATACTGCATAGAGTGTAAGGCAAGAGAAAGGCAGGGAAAGAGGTGTGGGAATTGGGTGCTCAGGTTAAAGTAAAAGTAGGTACACACTCCACAGACAGAGTGCGGGCCGTCTCTGAAGAGGAGGGAGCGAGAAAGGCTGCTAGGCGCGGTGTCGCCAGTTTTTATGGGCTCAGTAGCTTCACACACCTACGGGTGGGACCATTCCAACTACTCTGGGGAAGGGGCTGGGGTCCCCAGGAATTGGGCCACCGCCCATTCTTTGGCCTTTTGTGGTCAGCCTTGGGGCTCTCATGGTGCCTGCGGGCATGTTATTGATCACGCTGTTGCAATGAGCATCTACTGAAGCTCAAGGTCTGTTAGAAGTCAAACCTCTTAATCCTCAAGGCCAACTGGGAGCTGAATCTTCCACCATTTTGGTGACTCTTCCACCATTTTGGTGTTAAATTGCTGTCATTCCTTGCGTGGCTGTGCCCTGCCCTTTTCCCTCCTGTCTCACAATTCCTGGGCTCTCAGATGTCTCCCTGTGATCTCTTAACAGATAAAATACATTCTTTACTGGGCATGTTTGCCCTAACAATAAATGACCAACAAACACGGAAAAATGATTGTAATCATTAATAATTCACAAATGCAAATTAAAAGAAGGACCAAAAAAAGTTTTTTTGTACACGAAATTAACAATTTTTGAAATAAGAGTATCTAGTTTTGGCAAGGGAATGAGACAATGAGCATATAAATTGACCAGCTCAGGAAAGTTGGCAATATTTATCAAAGGCCTTTAAAAAAAAAGTCTTACCCTTCTATATGTCAATTACGTATCAATAAAAGCGAGGGGAAAAAATCTTACCCTTTGACAGTATTGTGACTTGTGGGAGTTCAGCCCAAGGAAATCATCTGTTAGGTGGAGAAACATTTATGCACAGTCTTGTGAAAAACTGAAAACGACTTAAATGTTCAATAATAGGGGATTGATCTTGATCAATTATGGTCCGCCCATATGATAGTAGATTATGCAATGTTTCAAAATGATGTTTATAAAAAATATCTCATGACCTGAGAGACGGAATTGTACAAACAGTTTAACCAGAAGTATGTGTCTTAAGTGCATGGAAAAAGGACTGGAAGGAAATTGGCATAACTGCCCACCTCCCCGCACAGGACTGGGGTCGGCGTCTGCACGTGGAGGCTGCCCAGGCTGTGAGGCGCATGCGTGCGCCTCTGCATGGAGTCTCTGCATTGGTGCACGGGAGCCTGGTTACGTCTGTGGTCATGCGAGAGCATGTCTTCATTTGTGAAGATGTGTGGGAAAATACTTGCCAGCGTATGCTCTGAGGATATGCCCACAAGGCTTATGTAAAGGTTTTTGTGTTTAAGAAAATTAATTAGTAAGTGATAGGGACAGGCTTCAGCCTGCCCACCCTGACCAGAAGGAAGTGAGCGACCACAGCCCCCCTAAAGAATTACCCAGGGCACTCAGCCCCCAAACTGACCCTGGCCAAGGGCACTGTCACATGTAGGTTGGAGCCTAGCAGACCTCCGGGGACTGTAACTGAAGTTGGTCTAGGCCTACTGATTAGAGGTGATTTTAGAGACCCTCCCCAAAAGGCCTAGAAGGAGTTGCTTCCCGAGACCCCAGAAGGCCAAGATCTACACAGCCCAGGACTGATCGAGCCTGAGCCCTGCCCCTCTGCATGTCCTGCAGAGAGAAGGCCACAGGCCCCCAGTTTGAGAGGACCCTGAGTACCTTCCACAGACCCCAAAACCTGGTGGCGGCCCTCTGGCCCCGTGTCTCCCAGGTCTTTTCAGTTCTCATTCCCAGGAAGGGGCTGCGCAACGAGGTGACTTTCTGCTGAGGAGTGCCTGCATGATTGCCACCTCCCCAGAGCCAGGCCAGCTCCGCCCGCTGGCCCGGTTGGCGATAAGTGGGCCCCACCTGCTGCCCCCGCCCCAGAAGCAGGTGGGGGCAGGCCGCCAGGGGTGTGCCGGGATCCTATCTGGAGCACCCAGCCCAGATCACGGGGTGTGGAACCCTTCGGACTCTCCGGCACCTTCCCCTGAGACTGACCCCAAATCGAACCCTGACCTCGGGCACCTGGCCTGTCTGTTCCCTCCACTGAAGGCCCACCCTCCTCCAACCAGGCCATCCTGCCCAACCCTCTGCCTCCGAGCTCGGCTGACACTCAACTCGGCACACATTTCCTGAGCACGTTTCCTACTCCGTCTCCAGGGAGCTCCCTCCGAGCCAGGCCCAGCCGCACCGGGTCTGAGTCACCGGCAACCCTCCTACAAGACGAGTAAGCCATGACTTAGCCAGTGAGTGGGGACATACCCACGTAAGCCCAGCTGAGAGTGTGCAGATTCCGAAGGGGCCAGGGGAGCCGTGAGCATCCACAGGCTCTTCCCGTCCGCCGGAAAGGGAGAACTCACACATTCCATCAATAGCAACTGCTGAGCTCTGCTGTGTGCCAGGCACAGGCGAGGGGCCAGGCACGGACACCATCTGGGCCTCCTCAGAACTTACAGTCTAGATAGGGAGATGAAATTCATCGAAGGAAAGTAAAATTGCGACCGCATTAGGGGCGTTGGACCAAAGGTCACGCTGCAAGGAGAGCCCACACCGGGGAAGCCGCACGTGGGAGGGCGGCCTGCTCCCTCCCCACACCGCAGGCCAGTGGCCGGGGGTTCCCAGCACAGCGTTAGCTCCTGAAGTCAGCACAGGCCTCGAGCCAGGGTTCTCCCAGGGATCCTCAGTCCTCCCAGGTCGCTGGAAGCTCCCGGAGTCCCCCTTGTCATGTCAAAGGACCTCCACCCATTCCCGGTGTGAGAGAGAAAATGCACGTTCTAATAATTCGGCCTTGAGCGGAGCAGCCAGAGTGGAACAGGAGCATTGCAGAGAGCAGGAAGGTTCCTGGAGAAAGTCACATCTGACCGAGAGCTGACCAAGGAGCGCCCCAGGCAGAGGGAGCAGCTAAAGGTGAGGTGGGGCAGACGGGCCCTGGGCAGAAGCCAAGAAGTGAAAGGGGTCAGTGAGAGATGAGACTGGTGGGCGTGGGGGTATAGCAGGGCCAGGCCCTGGGAGCCCAGGTCCGCCTCTCATTCCTACCTTACATATACTGGGAAGCCACTGACGGATTTTAAGCAAAGGGTGACATGATGAACTGGTATCTCCATCCCACCAACAAGAGGCCAGTGGAGAGGAGCAGGGGACCAGTCAGGAGGCTTGGGCAGCAGGCCAGACCGGGGTCCCAGTGTCAGAGAGGATGTGGAAGCAGGTAGATATGGGCAAAGCCACGAGCAGCAGCCACCAGAGGAGGATGTGGGGAGGCAGGACACAGGGTAGACAAGATACCAGCACCGAAGAAGGGTCAGAGGGGGACTGAGCCCCAAAGCCTCACTCTCCGGGCATGTGCCCAGTGAGCTGGGACTGAGACGGAGCTTCAGAGGCCAGGATCCTTACCCTGGGGTCCCTAGACCCCCTGGGAATCCATGCATACAATGTAGAGGGTTTGGGAATTCAATGGAGAAAAAAATTGCACCTTTATTTTCACTAACCCCTAACTGAATTCTTTTAATTATGCTTGTAGGCCACAAACCACGGAAGTGAACCAAAGTATCTGTGACATGGTCCCCAGTAGAAATCAGATATTTTCATACCACATTGGTTGGGAAAATACCCTGAAATACTGTAAGTACTCATCGCTAAATTGAAATCGCAGTAATTATTAAACCTGCTGCTGGACCTTGTTATTTAAAGCACGAATAAGAAGCGCATGCGTTACCCTATCACAAACGGGGACTGTGTCATTCCCAGATGATGACTTTCCAATCGCCCACAAGCAGCCTCTCCACCACCAGCCATCCTCATAAAGGAAAAACAGGGCACCCAGGCCACCCGAGAAAGCTAATAATGTCATGTCCCAATAACCATTATACATTTTGTTCTTCAGTTTCATTCAGTGGAACTGAAGAAACAGATTTTCAATTCATATGAACTACATCCTTTTTTCTTTATGTTCAGAATAGGAAATCAATTATTTGCAGTAAATGCAATTTAATTTAATTTACTTGGCATTGCCTTTATTTCCCCATCTTCCTATTATTTATAACTGGTGACGGTTAACCACACCCTCTAACTTATATACATGTGATTACTGCGTCTTATTCACAATATATTGAAACATCATTTTTATTCTGGCTCATGGTCGTCCACTGGCCATGTCCTTCCCTTTCTCAGACTTCCTTTTTCTAAACCCGATCTGCTTTTAAAGGTCAGGTCAAAACCTTTAATCTTGCATGGCAAAACAAATCCCTCCTTCCCAAAAAGCAGGGCCGTGTGCACCACGCGTGGTTGCAAGATTTTGATTGATGGCAGCTTTGACGCTGGGTCCCAGGTGAGAGGCGTGGTGTGTAAATGCACCACGCAACTTGTGCATACTTATTGCAAAAATACACGGCCGGGATAGACGGGCATAATGTGTTCTTAATTCTGCCCAAGGGCACTGTCCGTTTCCATGGGAGTGGAGCTAATCTGCATTGGGCAGTTAAGGATGGGGTCGCAGGCTTGACTCTTTTATGCCCTCTACAGACTGGCTACCTGACAGGTGTCCTGTTTGCTTTCCCTGAATTAAGCTCTGCCTGCTAAGGAGAACTGGGCTCCAAGAACTCTTTTTCAGCCTCCCCTAAATCAGCCCCTACACTCCCTGTAACAAGGGAGCCCAAGGCCATCCGAGAGTCTCCTTGAAAGAGGGCAGAAGCTGACCTAGCTGCTGGAGCATTGGTGAAATGTGGGGACGGATTACTGGGAGGCCTCTGAATGAACCCAGTCCTCCCACAGCACAGGTGTGAGGTGGCCTGAGGTGCCTCTGCCACCTGCCTTCCTGTGGGATTCTCAGGCTGCCCCTCCTCTCCTTTGCTCCCTCATCCCACCCTCACCACCCACCCAGGGAGGAAAGTGTTAAACTGAGGCATTCCCAGCCATAGGAACAGCCATACCCTTCTCAAGGAAATTCACCTGTCATAAGGGGGTGTGCCTTAGCCCAAAGGGTGAATCTCCACTTCACGCATTCCAGGCACCATGACATTTGGTTGGGGATCTTTGGAGAGACTTCTGGATACACCTCAGGTAAAACACAATCCATCTGTCGTGGGGTTGGCCCTCCTTCTGAGCCTTGCTCCTTCTTGGGAAAGTCTCTGGTAACTCTCAGTTGTGTGGGTGCCTGGTGAGCTACGCCATGCCCTGTTCCCTAGAGACAGGGCATGACCCAGGAAGTTTCGTGCTTTCTTTCTTAAGTACAGGCTATGCCAGGGAAGGAAGGAGAGCCGGCTAGGGCTGAGGAGCCAGCGGGGTTAACACAGGAAGGCTTCCTGGAGGAAGAGGCGCCTTAGGCCCTCAGCAGAAAGGCCCAGGACATTCCAAAGGCATTCAGAAACTTCTGCAATCTGACCTTCCCTGACTCCATACACATGCCCTATGATCCCAGCCCCTGAATACAATTCATTCCATTCCTCTGGTTGCTTTCCTCCCCAGAATGCTTTCTACAGAGCTGCCTTCTTCTGTGATGTTCCAGTTGTTTCCACGGAGCTGCTGCTAAGCACCCGCCCGCCAGGACTTCTCCCACCGCTTCTGCCCAGCCCTGCTGCATGGTCATCCCGGATGCTGTTCCTCGTGGGCCCCTGTCTCCATTTCCCATCAGCCAAAGTTCAGGGTGACTCGACAGACTTCCCCAAGGTCACAGCTTGCTTCCCAGAGCAGAGAATCTGGGCCAAGTTGGAAAATGGCAGCCAGACTTAGGGACAGTGGAGACTGTCGATGGAAGAGCTCCTGGGGTCGCACAAGCTGGGGTTGGACCCCGGCAGGCCGCTTCACCAGCTGGGCGCTCTGGAACCCGCCTTTTCCTTCCTCTGAGCCTTTATCTTCTCATCTGCAAAACAGACCAATTTGAAAGGGTTTGTTACCTGCACAATACTGTGTACCCGAATGGAGATGGTTACCCAGGAATGGCTGGCTGGCTGGCTGGACAGACAAGGGAGTGAATTGCAGGCTGGGGCAGGGATCTGGGGCAGATGTGGGTGGCTCCCCACCTCACCTATACACACAACTAACTCTGGCCTCTAGTTCCCATTCCTCCCCCAGGATCCAGGGATTTGCCAAACAGGCAGCAGCTCTCGCCTGGAAAGAAAGTGACTCAGGCCTCCAGGAGACCTGGAATGAATCAGGGAGGCAGGGACTGAGTGTGGGGCCCCCACCCAGGGGCCTGGGCCTCTCCCAGCAGGAAGAGCATGAGCCGGTCCCCAGAGCTCACTGGGTGAGAGGGCAATTCTGCTGAAATGCGCCCCTGGCCAGGCGATGGGACAAATAATAATCACCACCACACTCACTCCCACATTCCAGACCTGTCAGGGCGTTTCCACGGGTGCTATCTTGTCATGCACACATCTCTGAACCCTGCGTCAGGGAGGCCTGGGGTCTCGCTCCGCTGCCTGTCCTCACCAGCCCAGGCACGTCACCTGGGCCTCAGTTCCCTTCCCTGTCCCCGTCAGCCCCAGCCCCTTCCCTTGCTGGCTGTCGCCAGGAGGCGGCAGAGGCCGGAGCTCCTCTCCCTGGGAACGGCATGGGGTGAGGGTCCCAGCCCTGCCCCTCACCTCTTGCAAGTGGCCTGATCTTCCACGGCTCCCGTTCCTTGGCAGCCCCGAAGCTCTGACACCAGGACACCCGGAGACAAGGCCTCGGCCTGGGCCTCTCCTCACACTCCAGGGCCAGCCGCTGGCTCAGCAGCTCGGCCCAGAATGTACCATCAGCAGCTCAAACTCAGCACGCCCGGGACTGAACTCTGGATCATCCCCCAAACCCAAAAATGAAACTTCTCCCCCCCCCCACCCCCCGGCAACTCAGTTCTGTCCTCACGCCCCTCAGCCTCCCTCCAGCCACACTCGCCCCCTGTTGTCCTTAACGCGCCAGCCTCACTCTCAGGGCCCGTGTGTGTCTTTCTCCCAGAGGGTCACGTGGCTCCTCCTTCAAGTCTTCCCTGTCCCGAGGCCTTGCTTGGCCATCCCACTGAAACTGCGTCGCTCTCCGCTCGCCAGCATCCTTGGTCCACTTTACTCTCCTTTACTTTTCCCCCTACCACCCACGACCCTCTCACATCATTTCCTTGTATTACATCATTTCCTTGTATTACATCATTTCCTTGTCTACTGTGTGTATTGCTGATGCCCCGTCTCCCCGCTCTGGAATGTCCGTTTCAGGTGGGCGGGGCTTCTGGTCTCTTTCATTCATTCATGGACCCTTAACACCTGGCTCGCGGTACAAACTCAATACACACCTGTGGAATGCATGAATAAGAGTCCACAACGTGCAATTATCGGACAACTTTGATAATTCACCGTTTTCTAACGGTGTGACCCAACCTCTTTGTGCCTCGGTTACCCTATTTGTAAAATTAAGCTGATAATGGTACCTCTCATCGGACTGTTGTGTGGAATAAATAAGGTGTTCAACCCAGCAGGTGGCACAGAACACGTGCTCGTGTTGACTGTGGCCGGGATGCCGTCTGCACGGAATCACTGGGAGGCGGGCGGGTCAGGGCCCACTGAGCCCGCTTCCAGGTTGGAGATGCCCCTGGAAGCTCCCATCAGCTGGCTCACAAGCTCCACAGCTTCGGGAGGGCGTCCCCATGCTGAGAGGCAGGCTGCTGCCCCAGAGAGTCGGGAGACTTCCACACACATGCTGAGTCACCGGGATGCTGGGAATGTGACATAGAGGGGTCCAGGCCAGTGCGGGAAGCAGCAGCCAGAGGGCACCAGGCCTCAGGTGGCGAGTGGGTCTCTCTGGCACCAGGAACAGCCATTCTTATAACACACAGATTCCTCTTCTAGGAGCTGGCAATAGGGGACCTTTGTAGCCCTGGAGTCTGAGCAAACCCTCCCAGGGACTTCTCAGCAGCAAGAACAGTGGGCAAACCGGTTCTGATCAGAGAAATTGTTCAAACCCACTCACTGGAGGAGCCCCATGAGAGGCAAAGTCGAGCCCCACCTCATACCCACTTGACAACCCAGATAGACCGAGGCCCACTAGGGCAAGAGGAGCTGCCCTGGGTCCCAGGGCTGGGGTCAAAAGTCAGGGCTTTCCTCTCTAAACCTGAACCACTTTCCTGCCACAGAGAGCCACAGTTTGGGCCAACCACAGCTGGGGGCTGTCTCCACAATTTGTTTCCAGGCCCTCAAGCCCCAGAAAATTCACTTTATCCACACCCTTTAGCTTGAGGTTACCTCCAACTGAAAAGAAAAGACACAGGATGTTCCCACAACTCCCCTTTAATGGTCTGTGAGCTCCTCCAGACCCTACTATTTGATTTTTCATTTATACTCTACTTTCTTCCAGATAGGGCTTAAGGTTGCTTACAATAAAATACACGCATACTACTATGCTGCAATGAGCAAACAATAATAATCATAATACATAAAAATTCAAGAGGAAAAAGACACAAATATGTCAAACATAGAGGTTGACACAGATCATTGTGATTAAGGACTAAGTCAATATTTGAGCTCCCTAATAGCCAAGGTGAAAAGGGAGTCTCCAGGAATCAAAGAATCATTTTTTTTTCATCTTCCCCCTAAACCTGGCATCTAGGAGATCCTTGAAGAATGCTTGTGGCTGATTGAAAAAATGGATGCCTCTGTCTCTGGGGCAGCCTGAGTTCACACCTTGCTTTAACCAAGTGAGCCCATGGGGCATCACATCCTTGTTTTCTTGATCTGTTCCCCAGAGGTCAGTCCTGGGGCATGTATTGGGGTGCCTGACTTGCTCTTCTTTCTCCTGAGTAATGGTCTGTGGGCAGGACTCCCTGGCCTGCCCACAGGAAGTATCCCCCAAGTTCATGAAGTCATGGCTGACCTTGGCACCTGTCCTGTTGCCTTAATGAATCAGGCTTCACTAAGGAGAAAGCCCCAAGTGGCCAACTGGAGTGATTCAAAGTGACTTAACTGATTTACTGAATTGAAAAGAGAGAGAGAAAAAAAAACACACCCTCCCAAGGAGAGTTTGGGTAGTTGTTTGGGTCATAAGTGCCACAGAGATGTCCCAGCACAGTGGCTCTTGTTCAGAGGACTCGCCCCACCTCTACCCCAGCCCTGCCCTAGGATCTGTGGAGGGAGGGGCAGGCCAGCCCCTGGATACTCACTGGCTCTGAAGAGCCAGGCAGCCAGGGATCATCACAGCAAGGCCAGCAGCTGTGGTGGGTTAGCCCTGGCTTTTGTGACTTAGCTTTAGAGACCTGGGCCGTGGCAAACGTGAACCCAGGAGGCTTCCTGGAAAGGCTGGGCTGGGCCAGCAACGCAAGAAGGATGAGTAGATGTAAGGGGTGAAGTCAAGGAGGAGAAGCCTTCTTAGGGGGAAGGGCAGAGAGGAGCTTTGAGGAGGAGCTGGGCCAAGCCCTGAAGGTGCAGAGCCCCGATGGTGGCAGGGGACGCCAGCCCAGGCACCGCCATCTGATCACTGTCCAGTGAGGAAAGCCTGGTTTGAGTGACAGAGGGCAAAGATTTCAGTGTCACTGAGCCTACCTGCCCTTGCAGAAGCCCTGATGCAATGGCAGCACGATATCTCTGACCTCTGACGTCCGCTGAGCACTTACACGTGCCACACGCTCTGCCCAGAGCTTCCTGAAGCTCGGTCTGTTTAACCTTCACAACTCCGTAAGGTAAGTAATGTCACTGGCCCCATTTTGCAGGTGAAGAAACTGAGCTCAGGGGAGGTTAAGAGACTGGTCCCAGGACACACACTAATGAATGCTGTCAAGATTTGAAGCCAAGTTTGTACAAAGCTGCTCTTATCCTCTTCTTGGGGATTCCCCTCAGGTGATTAAGACAAAATTCCAGCTTTTGAGGATGCCGCAGTCTGGTGGAAAAGACATAGTTCTGTCCTTAAGAAACCTGGTCCAACTTGGAGGAGCTCTGTCACTGCTCTTAGGGAGCCACATCCCCTCAGTAGGGGACGTGGGGTGGAGGGTTGGTCTCTTCCATCTGGGAGCTGGAGGTAGAGGGGCAGGAGGAAGGATGCTTCTCAGTGGTCATTACTGAGGTGGACTAAAGGGACAAAGCCAGCAGCTTCTCCTCCCAGGGCGAGGCCACCTTTCCATGTGATCACTCCCAGCAAGGGGGGGCGAGGCAGGCACTCCCCATCTTCAGGGAGTCAGATGCCCAGCCCAGAGCTCGGGGATCAGAAGAGAGAGACAAGTGGTGCAGAGAGAGAGACTTCATCCCAGCAGCCCCCTGACCGCCCTCCATGTCTGGGAGATGGGTCAGTCTGCAGCCAGGGCCAGAGCTCAGCCAGAGACCAGGAGTCTGTCTATGACTGGAGTCAGAGGTCAGTCAAAGGTCAGGGTCACACATCAGTCAGGGTCAGTGGAGCATCTGAGGCTGGGGCTGGAATCAGCTATAAGCAGTGGGCTGCCGTAGGCTGGGGCCGAGAGGTCCTACGGTGAGTCACTGGGGGTGTCCCCTGGAGTCCTGCTGCCTGTAGGTCACCTGCTAAGGAGCAGGTACAAGGTGGGGTCGGGAGAGCCCCAGGGGGAGGCAGCCCTGTAAGACTGCTCACTCCTCCTGGCTGAGGTCACTACACAGGCCCAGCCGCCCGGGGCCTGGGAGGGGAGACAGAGGTTCCCGGGCGGCTCCCCCAGAGTACCTGTGAGTCATCTCCCCTAGGACTACAGCTGCTGGGCCAGCAAAGGATGGGGGTACCCCCGCAGAACGCTGCTCTGAGCCCTGGAACTTCATATGTCAGCAACAAATCAGCTAATGGCTAAATCACATTGGGCCAGGCACCGTTCTGAAGCTTTCTAGCCATTGTCTCTTTTAATCCAGTGATAGATATGCTATGACATCATTTATAGATGAGGAAACTGAGGCACAGAGGGGATAAATATGTGGCTCCTGCATTTAAATCCAGGCATTAGTTTTAAACCCAGGTGGTCGGCCTTGCTCTGAACCACCCTCTGACTGCAAGACTGAGACTGACCCCACCCTCACCCCCACCCCACACGAGCAAGCTGCGACTTGGCCAAAGCTCCCCCGACCTCCCACCCACTCCTGCCTCCTGGAAGAAGTGGACGGCCAGCATCGAAGTCTCCAGGAGTGGAATTCCAGGGGAGCAACGTGGACTTCAAGCAGCAGCATCTCTGCACGTCCTGATGCTGGAATGTCACCATCTCCACCTGTTTCTTTTCTGCAGCGCCCAGGGCCCAGCAGCAGGCAGTCCTGCCCTGGGAGGAGCAGCCCAACAGAATGTGCTGGCCTCCTGGGGAGACACACATTTTGATGGAGTTGAATGCTTTGGTAATGGCATTTCTGTTTGAAGCTAATGGTGTTAATGATTCTGGGGCTAACATACAGGATTGTGAGGACATGGACTCCTGGGGGCATGACCAGTGGCCAATTAAGACAGCTAAAGGACCCCAGGGACACAGCAGTGCCCTCCTACTTGATCATTATTTATCCTCTCTAGGAACGTTCACAGTTCCCAGCATTAGAGCCTCACAGGGAGGAGGTGAGCAGGGCTGAGATTGTCGACCCATTTCACAGATGAGCAAACTGAGCCCCCCACCCCACATGGGATTAAGTGTAGCTTCCCAGCTGATCTCAGAAGACTCTGATGCTGGGAACTCCCAGTTTTGTCCTGAACTTTATCATCACAGGGGCCCAAGGAGGATGCCCCCTCTCAGCCCCAGGGACAAACTCTATCGGTCTAAGGCAGCAGTTCACAACCCTCTTGAACCCAGCACCCTCTTTTGATAACAGACATCTTGAGCCAGCCTCTTTTTTATCCTGAAGTGAAATCCATAGATGAAATAGTTTAAAAGAAACAAAAAATCAACACAGTACGGTAGCTAATATAAAGGAAGCACAAGAATGGCAGTTTCTGATAAGCTAATTGTGTTGTGAGGCGGTATATGGTCAAGCAAGGCCACCCCAGAGGATGCATGGGACAGCAGTAAATGCAGTGACCAGAGGGGCGACAGTCACTCGTGCCCCCTGTGAAGCCACACTGCCCGGGCTCTTTGGGACCTTCCACAATGGCGGGCGGCTCTGTACCATGAGGTATTTTCCCTCAGTCTGCGTGGTAAGGCTTGGGCAAGAACACGCCTATAGCATGAAGCGAGGGCCTGTGCTTGCCTAATAAAAATAAGGTTCTTCACCTCCATGAATGGCTCGGATGACATTCAAAAGTCATGGAGGATGCGAACCATCCCAGGCGCTGCGGGACATCTTCCAGCCCCCCACCTCCAAATGCCAGAGCACCCCATCACCAGGGCAATCACAGTGTGACATGGCTTGCCTCTGAGAGCCAGCAGCGCCAGTTGGTGACAAAGTCTCACTCCCCCGGCCCGAGTGGGCCACCCAGTCTTGGTCGATAGGACCTGCGAAGGGAAGGGGTAGATCTAAGGGAAAGGTTTCTCACTATTGAAAGGAGAGACGCTATTTTAACATTTACCCCCCTGAGGGGGACACTGCTAACTGCGGCGTTAGGAGGAGGAAGGATGAGAGGTCCCTAGGTCCTGAGGGTGAGGACTGTTGGCCTGTTAGGTCACCCATCCAGGGGTCACCCTATGTCAGGACTCCCTGCTATGTGAGCAGCCAAACCCTCTTGTTTAAGCTGCTCTGAGGTGGGCCTTCAGTTGCCTGTCACCAAGGGTGTTCAGATCCAAGACATGACTTTTTCAGACCTCACAGCCATTCTGCAAATTGGAACCTGGATCTCTTGATGCTGCACTGGGTCCTCGATCTACTTCCTCCTGAGGGACAGAAGCAACCAGGACTAGGGCACTGCTTGGGACATGAGTCCTGGAAAGGGGGTCTCCTGGGACCACCTGGAGGGTGCAAACCCTGAAGGGACAGACCTCCTGAAGATGGAAAGGACAACAGTCCAGAAGCTTCTAAGGACAGCCCCTTCTCCAGTTGCTCCTCTGACTCAAGAGACACCGGGATTTAGAAGCTGCGTTCCTCACTATGTCATCCTTTATAGTACCAGGTGCTTTACAGGCACTGGGCAGCAGCCAGGCACCCCCCCTCCCGCCCCCCAAGGATGCCTGCTAGAAGCCAGGGCTCCCTACGTGTGGCACAGGGACAGGACCACACCTCATCCGCAGTGGGCAGTGCCGGCCTCCCTGCGGAAGCGGGAGGGAGCTGGCTGAGAGAGGATGTGGGGAGACAGCCTAAGCATATTGAAAAGACCCCGCCATGGGGAAACCCAGCAGGACCCAAGCTCCAGGCCAGGCAGGGCCTGTGACCTCTGCACAGATTCTGAGCTTTATTCCAGGCACATGAGAAGCCACTGGAGGGCGTAAGCACAGGGGATAGGGTCATCACAACTCCTTTCCGTGACCCTGGAGATCTCCCTCTGTAGGCAGGTGCGGTGGCCTTGAGTTGGGTCCTCCATGGAGGTCAGGGTCTGCACAGGTGCCTTCGTGGGTGTGGATCACATCCCTCGACACATGAGCATCCCTCTGGTGCTCATGTGCCGAGGGAGGAAGCAGGGTGCACACAGCGGCCTGAAGCTGCTTCCTGATGGTCACTTGGCCCAGCATCCCTCTGCTCAAGAAGCTACCTTGCCTCCCTACTGCCCCAAGGGTCGAGTCCACATCCGCTATCTGGGCTCAAGTGACCTCTCATTTTTTCTCCCATTTGTTCGCAAACACCATCTGTTCTCAGCAGGCTAACATCCCAGGACCCTGGCTCCATGCATTTTTTTTTTTAAATCGAAATATAGTCAGTTACAATGTGTCAACTTCTGGTGTACAGCATAATGTTTCAGTCGGACACATACATATATTTGTTTTCATGTTCTTTTCATTATAGGTTACTACAAAATATTGAATACAGTTCCCTGTCCAGGCATGTTTTCCCCTTTGCACCACTGCTCACATGTCCGAGCCAAGAACGGCCGCCTCACTCCCCGCAAGCATTCAGGTCATGCACAGATCCCACCTGGCTCTCACGGACTCTGCCAGGATTTGCAAGCTCCCCCAGCCCATGCTGACTGCTTAATCCTCAAAACGGCAGGGGGGATTTGCCTGTACGTTCCTCTACAGGCTCCAATTATTGTCTTGAACGATTACTTTCATCTTATATTGTTATTCTTCTCTTCAGCATTTGTGTTCTTGCCCCTGCCTCTGCCCCATCGTCTCTACTCTGTTGTAAACTCTTGAAGGATGGAGGCCAGCTTTACTTACATCCCAGCCCCCAGCACAGGGCTGGCACCTGCCAGGTAGGAACTCAGAGAGCATTCTGTGGCTTTGAATTCCTTCGCTCCAAGAAGTGAGTGGGTGATGAAGTTTCCTATAAAGGGATACTTGGGTGGGGGAGTGGTTAGCGGAAGGGAGTCTCTCCCTCAAATTATTATCATCACCAACAGGTATTTGTCACGTCTCTGCTGCCAAGTAACTGGGGATGAGACTTGCCCCTCCAATCTGTGATGATGGAGTGAAAAGTCTGCAAGCCAGAGATGCAGACAGAAAGGGAAGAGCAACAAGACAGAGGATGGAGACTGGGAGGGGATGCAGGCAGAGGTAAGGAGCAGGAGCAAGACAGCCACAGGGACAGACAGAAACACGGTCGGGGAAAGAGGAGGGGGGCAAGAGGAGGCAGGAAGAGGCCAGGGCCTGGGTGGGGCAGGGACACAGCGAGAGCACGCAGAGATGACAGAGAGAAAGGCCGACAGAAGCTGAGAGAGGCAGAAGGACAACCAGAGCATGAGCCCCTCCCTCCTTGGCTTCCTCAGTGCCAGGCTGGGCTCTGCATCCTCACAGCCACTCCTGAAACTCCTGCGTGTTGGAGCACGAAGGCCAGGAAGAAGGCAGCCAAACTGGAAGGCAGCCGAGGACCAGATGCTGGAGAGCATGCACCCGGGGGGGTGGCAGTGGGACAAGGAGACATTGCCCTGTCCCATGGCCCCCACCAGCATACCCACTCTACCCCGACCTGGCCCAGGGACAGCCCGGGGGGCGAAGCTGTGCTGGATGGGGAGTCCTCCTCCAAGACCTAACTGGAGTGTCTGCTGGGGACAGGGGAAGGGAGTGGCCCAGCTGAGACCATGGCAGTTGGTGGGGGGGGGGCGGTCAGGAATGAAAGGAAAGCTGGGATTAAAGTTTCAGTAACCTGCCTCGAAAGCAGCCAGGCATTGTGTGAGCCGGAATTCCTGGGCACTGAATAAGGCAGCCAACCCAACATGATCATGATAAGGGGACAAGAGCCACTGGCCGCTGGTGGGGGGGTGGGCAGCGGGACAGAGAGCTCAGCTGCCGCCCCACCTCCCACCACGCAGCCCCCTCCTCACAACCCAGGCCAGGCACCTACTGCCTGAGGACTTGCACCTCAGCTAATGAGAACAGGGGGAGGTGGGGGGTTGGGACCTAGGGCCAGCTGGGCCTGGGGACGTCTGGGAGAGATGCACGCATGTGTGGCGCAGTAGGAGGGGGAAGAAAGCCAAAAGAAGGGGCCCGGAGAGACAGGCTGAAAGCATATGAGAAGAGCTGGCCAAAATTTGCAATTCATCCATGAACTTAAGCAACAGTTACTGACATAGGAGAAAAATGGGATCCAATCAGAAACCTGCACTTGTGGACAAACCCTAACCCTGATCCCAGACTGAACCCTCAACCTGGCCGCAGCCTGAACTTTAACCCTGGCCACAGACTCACCACGGAACCTGCCCTCAGACTTACCCTAATCCCGACTCCTCCAGCTTCACTGAGCCTCATCTTGGCTACTGGCCACCTCAAAACTGCATGTTTGATCTCAAAGGCAGAGGAAAAGTACAGGTAGATGTTTCTGGAGAAACACGGCAGGGAGCCCAGCTGCAGGGCTCTGTGGGTAGGACACGTGGCTGGCTGCACAGTGGAAAAGATGGCACCAGCCATTCGCAGCTCTTGCCTCCCAGATTAGCCCTAACACCCCACGCAACTGGATCTCTTCTCTTCAGCACCAGCCCCTCCTCTCCTGCCAAGTATGCCCACTCTTCCCTGACCCGGGGCTTCTGCCTTCTTCTGGGCCCTTCATAACTCCTGCCTCAGCTTCAGAGTCCCCAGAGTCCCATCTCACCAGCCAAACACAGACGTCTTCTTCCCCAAACCATTCCCAGCCAGAAGGCCCTCTCCCTCTTCTGAACTCCCACAGCCGTGTAACTGAATGATCCATCTGGCCGCTAATCACATGTTTTCCTTCTATTGTCTCTTCAACTGTTATTTTCCTTGGCAGCATGATTGCATGTAAGATGTACACTCCATTTATCTCCCCAAGTAGACAGTGATTTTTCCACTATCATAAACAGACATGAACATCCTTCTAATACATCCTCATGCACAACTGTATACATTTCAAGTACACGAGACTTGAAAACCATCTCTCCAACCGGAGGAACACCTGGAACAAAATTTTAGAAGTCAAAAAGGCTCACAATGAAAACCAGCAATGCCCTGCCTCACTCCTCCTCTGCCAAGACAGTCACGGTTCCTTCAGTGGTTTTCCTGGTGTTGATCTGTGTGCATATAATTTGTTTATATTCTGCTGTCTTAATTAACCAATTAAACACCATCTGTTTGCTTCCTACTGTGGGAGATGAGAAGGGAACCCTCTTATACTGCCACACACAAATATTCCCCGTCTTTGATCTTCAAATAGAGTTAAATTACAACATTCTCAAATCTGAACCACGAACTATGATTACATTTCCTTTCCCGTAAATTTTTCAGTTCTTCCCAAGGTAATAACTGCCTCATTCTTTGTTTACCTGGCTCTCTTGGTATGCATTGCTTTTTCCTCTCAAACTCTCTGACTCCACGATGAAAGCTCTCTAAATAAGGGCAACACCTCACGTGGTTATTCCCCTGCTGCTCTCATCTGGTTTGGCTCTCTAGCACTTCGTACGTATGTACTTCTACATCATCTGTCCTTCTTTCATCCCCATCGTGTGAATCCACTTTGCTCCTCTTTTATGCTGACTATTCTAGTTTCCAGTTCCTCTCTTTTCATTTTCTTAATTTAGTGTCTTGTTTTGCTGGGACACAACCTCCTGTAGTATTTTTTTTTTTTTTCAGAAAGAATGCGAGATAGAATTTTTGAGAAATTATGCTTTTATTTCTGCTTTTATTCTACCCTCAAAATTGATGAATAGTTTAGCTGGGTATAACATTATAAATTTATATTTTAAAGGTTCCTCCAACTAAAATATAGCCAGATCCTATAAAAATTGCCTTAAACACAATTTATATGTTATAGCCAAGCTCAAAAAACATTAAGGAAATAAAAATAAAGTCAGGAAACTATTCTTCCATCAGTGAGATCTATAACTCAGGTCAGAAGTTCTCAATACTGAGTTTACATTAGAATCACTGGTAAAACTCTGAAATATATATGCTGATACCCCAGAATCTGATTTAATTGGTCTTCAGTGGGGATGGGTATAGATTTTTAAAAAATTTTTTTAGTGAGATATTTCTCCTGGTCCAATGCAAAATGCTGTATTTTTTTTACTGTGGTGAAATATGCATAACATAAAATTCACCATTTAACCATTCCTAACTGTACAATTCAGTGGTTTCAAGTATGTTCATATTGTTGTGTAACCACAAGCATCATCCAACTCCAGAATTCTTTTCATCTCTCTAAATTGAAACTCTGTAAGCATTAAACAACTGATTCCTGCCTTCCTCCAATCCCTGGCCACTACCATCCTACTTTCTGTTTCTGTGAATTTCACTCCACTGACTGCCTCATATAAGTGAAATCACATAGTATTCGTTTTGGGTTCTGTTTTTGTGTGTGTGTGTGGTTGGCTTTTTTTTCACTTAGCATAATATTTTCAAGATTCATCCATATTGTAGCATGTGTCAGAATTTCCTTTCTTTTTAAGTCAGAATAATATTCCACTGTATATATATATATATACCATATATATATATATATATATATATATACCATCTCTCCATATATATATATATATATATATACACCATATTTTGTTTACCAATTCATCTGTTGATGGACATTTGGGTTGCTTTCACCTTTTGGTAACTGTGAATAATGATACTATGAACATAGATGTACAAATATCTGTTTGAGTTTCTACTTTCAATTCTCAGAGTGAAATTGTTAGACCATATGCTAATTCCATGCATCATTTTTTTGAGGAAACACACTGTTTTCCATAGCAGCGGCACCATTTTACATTTCCACCAGCAATGTACAAGGATTCCAATTTCTCCACACCATTACCAACACTGGTTATTTTCTGGATTTTTGTTTTTGTTGTTTTTGTAGTAGCCATCTTAATGGATTTAGGTGTGAAGTGATATTTCATTGAGACTTTGTTTTCCATTTCCCTGATGATTACTGATGATGAACATCTTTTCATGTGGTTATTGGCCATTTGTATACCTTCTTTGGGAAAATGTCTATTAAAGTCTTTTGCCTATTTTTTAGTAGAATTGTTTTTAAAATTTTTAAATGATAGGAATTCTTTATATATTCTGGATATTAACACTTATCAGAAATATGATTTACAAATATTTTCTCCTATTCCATTGGTTGTCTTTTCACTATGTTGTTAGTGTCCTTTGATGCATTAAAGTGTTTAATTTTTGTTTAAATTTTAGAATGTTTACACTTTGCTGTCCTTTCCGTGAGACAACATCATCTCTCAAGGCAGGGACACAACTCTGCACATGATGTCACAGCCTGAGGGGCTACATCTGTCTTTGCTTGTGCTTCCAGTTTATCTTGCAGTAGACAAACTACTGCCCATGCGTCTTCACCAGGTAGCAGTCATTGCAGGACCCCCTTGGTCTTGAAGCTCAGGGCCGGCTGCAATTCCAGCACCAGGCCAGCAGACAGGTTGGAGTCTGCTGATGCTCTGGGCTGCACACAGATAGCAGAGGAGGTGTGCAGGGGTCCAGATGTGAGCATGGAGAGTGAGTGACCTCCTAGACAGACGAGGGGGCTCAGGGCAGAAACCACTCTCCTTAGAAAAGCAGTTGCCATGTTGTGGCTGAACCTGGGAGAATGCACCCAGGCCTGCCAGCAGCTCACCTCACCAGCCCCCATGCCTGTGCCCTCCAAAAGTTTTAAATTTTTATTAAGTCAAATTTATTAATATTTTTCTTTTGTTGCCTGTGCTTTTGGTGTCATAAATGTCAAAAAAAACATCATCAAATCTAATGTCAAGTAGCTTTTTTTTTTTAAGGCAAGATCTTTATTAGTGAAGTAAAAAAAATACTGAAAGATAGTGTACTCCTGAGAATTGGGAGTGGGCCAATCCAAGAGAGGAAGAATGGCCAATAATGATTCAAAAATGAAATCAGAATAGAAACTTTAAGATGTTCAGAATAGTAGAGCTCAGCTTTTAGTCAACCTTTAGTAACAATGATAAGATTTATTCTCTCACCTTACATAATCAGAAAACCAGACAAATAGATACAATAATGGTTTTTAGACATTGGAATAAGTAGCACAGGACTTTAATAACCAAGAGAAGGGAAAACAAAACAGGCTATATGATTTTACCAGTTTACTGGATTCTTATCAGAAGGTATGCAAGACAGAGGGGAAAAGTGAGGTATAATTAAAGTACTGAACAAAAGAAAAATCTTTCAACCTAGATCTTTTACTCAAATTTTTTTTTCAAAATTGAAAGGAAAATAAAGAAATTTTTCAGATGAAAGCTGAATTTATTGCCACCAGACATGCACTATAGGAAAAGTTAAAAGAAGATCACAAGGCAGAAGGGAAATGAAACCAGACAGAAAAAAAATGGGCCACAAAAAGAATAAAGAGCACTTGAAATGGTAAAAGTCACATTCAAATCTCTTTAGAAGATGATAGACTATTTAAAGTAAAAATAATGACAATATATTATACATACAGTTTACAAATAAGAAGGAAAATTATGGAAAATAGTATAAAGGAAGAGGAAATAAAAATGTACTATTTTAAGTTTTCTACAACTACATGTGATGTTACATATTATTTTTAATTAGATTATAAGTTACAAGTTAAAGATGTTTAAAGTAAAACATAGAGCAATAACTAAAAAAAATAAGACAGAGGTATAGTAATAAGGCAAGTGGAGATAAAATGAATTTTTTAAAAAATTTAATCCAAAGAAGGAAGGAAAAAGGAAAAAACAGTAGATGAAATTAAAAGAAAACAAGAAAGAAGTTGGTAGATTTAAGCTGAAAAAATTGACATGTACATTAAATATAAATACATTAAAGCACACAAGTTAAAAGGCAGAGACTGTCAGATTTGATTTTTTTCTTAAAGCAAGATCCAACAATATATTCTCTACAAGAGACTCACTTTAAATACAAAGACATAGATAGTTTAAAAGTAATGGAAAAGATGTATCTTGCAAATAATATTCATAAGAAATCTGGAGTAGCTATCTTAATATCATCTACAGTAGACTTCAAAACAGGAATACCAGGGATAAAAACAGAAAAGAATATATTCATCAAGATGACATAACAATCCTAAATGTGCATGCATCTAATAATAGAGATTCAAACTAGTTGAAGCAAAAACGTATAGCTGAAAGAAGTAATTATAATTTTTCAACAGTCCTCATCCAGTAATTGATAAAAAAAAATAGAAAATAAGTAAGAATATAGAAGATTTGACTTGAGTCAAATAACCTGATTTAATTGACATTTATAGATCACACCCTCCAACTACAGCAAAATACAAATTCTTCTCAAAGGCACATGAAGAATTTACCAAGATAGACTATATTCTGGGCCATTAAACAAAGTCTCAATAAATTTAAGAACACTGAAATCATGCAGAGAAAGTTCTCTTACCACATAGAATTAAATTAAAAATCAAAGACAGAAAAATACTGGGAAATTTGCAAGTAATTGGAAATTAAATAACACACTTTTATATAACCTATGTTTCAAAGAATTCACAATCAAAATAAAAACATTTTGAATTAAATAAAAGAGAAAACACAATAAGTCAAAATAAACGGGTTACAGTGCTTTGAGGGAAATTTGTAGCATTAAATGCTTATATATGGAGAGTTGGGGAGCAAAGTAGAGAATGGTTGCAAACTAATGGTTTTAGCTTAAGAAACTAAAACAATCAAATTAAACTCAAGTAGGAAAAGGGAAGGAAATAACAAAGAACATAAATCAGTTTTGAAAAAGGAAGTAAGAAAAGCAATAAAGAAAAATCAATGAAACCAAAACTGGTTATTCAAAACACATGAAGTGAAAATTGCCATCACAACCATGAACTCTAAACCTAGCAGAGGTTCAGACCAATGTCCTTCATGATATTCATGATATTTGACCTAGAACATATCTTTATAAATTTTTAGGAAATTGAATTCAACAATGTATTTTCAGAAAGGGTCATACAGTATAACCAAATGGCGTTCATCCCAGAAATGCAAGGTTGGTTTAACATTCAAAAATCAATAAATTTAATTCAGTGTATCTGGCAGGCTGAAAAATGGCCCCCTAAAAAATATTCACATCCTAATTCCCAGAACCTATAAATGTTACCTGATTTGGGGTCTTTGCAGGTGAGATTAAGTCAAGGATCTAGAGATGAGGTGATGATCCTGGATTATTCAAGTGAGCCTCCAATGCCATCATAAGTATCCTTAAGCAGAGAAAAACTGACCCGTAAGAGGAGGAGGCAATGCAACCACAAAGGCAGAGACTGACGTGATATGGACACAGGTCAAGGAACGCAAACAGCCCTCTCCAGGGAGAATAAACTTCCAGTCATCTGCTAGGGTAGGGGAGAAGCAGGCACTCAGTGACAGAGTTGAAGAGGGGGCATAGGGATCTAATTGCCTCTTAAGTCACTTTCAAACAATCCTCCCTATGTTAGTCACACACGTTCCTTCCCCTATTTCCTTCCAGAAGAACTGGGGCCTCCAACTCTTGGGTCTTTTGAAGATTCTGTGGTCTAACCAAGGTGAGTTCTCAACTTTCTCAGGTTCATCAAGTAAATTATGACTCATCCATTGATCTTCTAGCTTACAAAATTGTGTTCCTCCTTTCTCTTCTCTCATTCTCTCCACTCTGGTGGGTTCAAGCCTTTTTAAACAATCCCTCTACTGTAGCTTTAGTGGGATGTTCGGAAGAGAGCAAAATTAAATGCATGTGTTCAATTTGCCGTACTCTGCTCATTCATCCATTTCTAACGTCCAAAGCTATGTTGACAACTCTGTCTCACTGTCATCTCTTTACTTTACACTTCTCTTTTAACTTTGTATCAGTCTAGTGGGCTTTCAGGAGGGGGCAGAGTTAAATCCATTTGTTTCAATCCACTGTGTTTAACTTGAAGCTCTTCCCTTATCTGGTGAGGATAAATTCTTTCCTAGAAGTGGAATTACTTTGTCAAAGGACTTGCTTGCTTCTTAAGGCTTTTGGTGGAGATGGTCAAAATGCCTTCCAGGAAAGTTGTACTAATTTATACTCAAACCAGTGGTGTATGCAAGTAAGTTTCTTTATACTCTGATAAGCATTGTGCGGTTTTACTTTTTAATCTTTGCCAATCTGTTAGGGAGAAAGATATCCCATTTTGCATTTTTTAACTGAATGTCAACTTTTTTCATATATTTATTTGCTCTCACTTTTGTAAATTGTCTGCTTGCCATTTTTTACAATTAGGCTATTCATTTTCTTACTGATTTTTAAGAGTTCTTTGTACAGAGAATATTAACTCCTTATGCATTTCTACTGTGAAAAAAATCCCGCTTTGACATCATTCTTTTCATTGTTTCAGAATAATAATTTTTACAGCATGGATTTGTACCCTCTGTATAATCAAATCTATCAGCATCTTATTTTATTGCTTTTGCTGTCAAGAGTAGAAAGGCTTCCCCATCCTGAAACAGTAAAAGTAATATTCTATATTCTCTTTTAATTTTTTCTTTTAAATATGTATTCAATATGAAATTTATTTTAAACCAAAGAACAAGGAAGGGAATCCAACTGTATTTTTTGCTAAAAAAAAAAAAAAAAAAAAAAGAAGCCAATTATCCAAATACCATTTATCAAATAGCCTGTCTTTCCCTACTGAAATGAAATCTTACCTTTATCTTATAAACATCCATCTGGGTTTGGAGTTCCTCTTTACTTTCACTTTTGCACTTGTCTATTCAGATACTGGTATTACACTCTTTTATTTATTATAGTGTTAGAATTTATTTTTAATTTTTTTTAAATTGAAGTAGAGTTGCTGTACAATATTATATAAGTTACAGGTGTACAATATAGTGACTCACAATTTTTAAAGGTTATACTTCATTTATATTTATTATAAAATATTATAATATATTCCATATTATAATATTCTATATTATATAGAATATTCTATATAGGACAGGCTATATTCTCTGTGTTGTACAATATATCCTTGTAACTTATTTTATAAAGAATAGTTTGTACCTGGGATTTCAAAATGTAGAATAGATAAACAAGATTGTACTGTGTAGCCCAGGGAAATATTTACAGGATCTTGTGGTGGCAATGTGACAATGAATATAAGTATGTTCATGTATAACTGAAAAATTGTGCTCTACACTGGAATCTGACACAACATTGTAAAATGACTATAACTCAATTTCAAAAAATGTTAAAGAAAAAAAAAAGAGTAGTTTGTACCTATTAATCCTCTACCCCTATATTGCCCCTCCCCCCTCTCCTCTTCCCCAGAATATATTTTATATCTGATAGGAAAAGTATCTGCTCATTACTTCTCCTTTTTATATATATGTAATTTTATTGACTATTTTTTTCATACTGAATTTTTGCATAAACTTTAGAACATCTTTCACATTGAAGCTTTGCGTAGATTTTAAAACTTTGCGTTTTGATGAGAATCATATCCAATTAATAGATTAATTTGGGAAGCGTTGCTCTATTTAGGACATAGTCTTCCCAAATGCTTTGATGTGAAGATGGTCGCCATCAACTCCTCTCTTTCTCATACTGCGCGCCTTCCCAGAGGTGGAGGGGGGTGGAGGCTATTCCTCCCCTTGCCTTGATTTCTGAGGAAACATCACAGGAAAACTTGCCACTTCCAGTCAGTCACTCTAGAGTCCTCAGTCACCATGTGAGAAGTCTAGCTCCCCTGGGGCTGCCATGCTGTGAGAAATCATAGCCCCATGGAGATAAAGAGAGATATGGATGGCCAGGCCCTGGCTGTTCCAGGCCTCTGCTGTTGACTCATACCAGCTGACACCAGCCTTTGTGGAACAAAGATAAGCCCCTCTGTGCCCCGTCTAAATGCCTGACCCAGACCATCATGAGGTATGAGAATAACAAATGTTCTATTAAGCCATTAACCTTGGAGTGGTTTGTTATGTAGCAATAAATAATTGAAATGGGTAGTGAATTAGTTACTTAGTTGGTTAGTTAATTGCAATAATTACATAAGCATCTGTGAAATCACCATCCAAAACAAAAGCTTGGACCTTGAAAACAATCTGCTCGAACTACATGGTCTCCAGAGTTCTATTCCTCTTCCAGCCCCAACTCAAGTTAATCATCATTCATAATCTTGTATTCATCATTTTTAAATTTTTATTTTTGTTTAGTTTTATTGCATATGTATTCATCAAAATTGCACACATTTTAATTTTAGTTAGCTAAAAATAAGTATCCAGGCAAAATGTAATCTTTTGAGACTTTATTTTTCACTTAATATTGTATTAGTAAGATTCATCCATATGGTTGGGTATCATGTAAGTTCATTTGTCTCGTGTGCCGTGTACTTTTTTATCATGTGGTTTAATCATCCACTCTTCCATCGATGGGCACTCAGAGGGCCAGACTTCTGCTACTGTGAGCAATACTGCTGCGAACATGCTTACAGGTGCTTCCTGCTGAACATGTGCAAATCGGTCGTCCCAACTTGTATTCTACAGTGGTTATGTCAATTTAAATTCCTACCAGCAATGTATAAGAAAGTGACGCTCTGGAATTATGTCCTCTCCAACTTTTGGTATTGTCAGACTGTTTCATTTTTGCCGGTTAGATGGGTATTCAGTGTTATCTCACTGTAGTCCTAACTGGCTTTTTCTTTTCACTAACGATGTTGAACATCTCCTCATCTATTTGTGGGTGATGTGTGTTTCCTCTTCTGTGAAATGTCTTTTCACGTTTTTGGACAATTTTCTTTTGGGTTATATGTGCTTTCCTTATTATTCTGTAAGAGCTCTTAATATATTCTTGATACAAATCCATTATCACCTGTAGAAATTGCAAATATCTTCTCTCAGTTTCTAGCTTGACTTTCTACTTTCTTTTAAAAGTCTTTTGGAGAACTAAAATTCTTAATTTTAAAAAATGTTGTCATATTATTTCAATTTCTCTCTTTTTTTAAAAACCTTGTTTAATGGCAATTTTTGGTTCACAGCAAAACTGAGGGGAAGGTACAGAGCTTTCCTATATACCCCATCCCTCCCACAAATGCACAGCCTCCCCCACTATTAACATCCCTTTACCAGAGTGGTACACTTGTTACAACGGATGAACCCACATTGACACACCAGGATCATCCAAAGTCCACACCACACATTAGTATTCACTCTTGCTAGCACATTCCATGGGTTTTGATAAATATATAATGGCATGCATCTACTATTATGATATCATACAGACTATTTTCACTGTTCTAGAAATCCTCTGTGTTGTGCCTATTCATTTCTTCTCCCCACCCAACCTCTGGCTACCACTGATCTCTTTACCGTCTCAATAGTTTTGCCTTTGCCAGAATACCATATAATTGGAACCATACAGCATATAACTTTTTCAGATCGACTTTTTTTTTCACTTAGTAATATGTGTTTAAGTTTCCTTCCATATCTTTTCATAGCTTGATAGAACATTTCTTTTCAATGCTGTAAAATATTCCATTGTCTGAATGTACCACAGTTTGTTTATCCATTCAGCACCGAAGGCAAAGGGCATCTTTGTTGCTTCAAAGTTTTGCCAGTCATGAATAAAGCTACTATAAACATTCATGTGCCGATTTCTGTGTGGATGTAAGTTTTGGATGAATACCAAGGAACACGATTACTGGAATGTTTGGTAAGAGTATGTTTAGTTTTGTAAGAAACTAGCAAACTGTCTTCTAAAGTGACTGTACCACTTGAATTCCCATCAGCAATGAATGAGAGTTCCTGCTGCTCCACATCCTCACCAACATTTGGTGCTGTCAGTGGTATCGGCCATTCTAACAGATGTGCAGTGGTATCTCATTATTGCTTTAATTTGCATTTCCTCGATGACACATGATGTGGAGCATCTTTTCATATGCTTATTTGCCATGTGTATATCTTCTTTGGTTAGGTGTCTGTTAACATCTTTGGCTCATTTTTTAAACAGGTTGTTTATTTTCCTAATGTTGAGTTTCAAGGGTTCTTTGTATATTTCAGATAACAGCTCTTTATCAGATGTGCCTTTTGCTAATATTTTCTCTCAGTCTGTGGCTTGTCTTCTCATTCTCTTGACATTGTCTTTCGCAAAGCAAAAGCTTTTAATTTTGATGAAGATCGTCATATCGAATATTTCTTTCATGGATTATGCCTTTGGTGTTCTATCTAAAAGTCATCAGCATACCCAGCATCTTCTAAGTTTTCTCCTATGCTACCTTCTAGGAGTTTATAGTTTTACATTTTACATTTAGGCCTGTGATCCATTTTGAGTTCATTTTTGTGAAGGATTTCTATTTGTTCCAGCATCAAGGTTTTAATTTTAATATAGACAAATCTATCCATCTTTTCCTTATAGATGACATTTTTGTTCTACTAGGTGTTTTAAATTTGGATACTAATACCTAAGTCTTCAATATGTTTAGAGTTAATTTCTGTACATGGTGAAAAGCAGGATTAAATTTAATCTTCTTGCACATGGATAACCATTGTTTCCTAGCTACGTTTGCTTCTTTGCTTGTGTGATATGTATGCCACCTCTTTCTTGCACTCAAGTTCCACATGTTGGAATTTTGATTGGAATTGCTTTAAATATGTAAACTAATTTAGGGGGAAGTGAAAGCTTCACTATAATGTTTTCTTACCCTTAAATATATCTCTCCATATATTATACCTTTTACAAACTATGTCTGCAGATCTTTTTGGTATTTTTATGTAACTACATGATCACCTACAAATAATAATGGTTTTAATTTCTCTTTTATAACCCTTCTGCCTCTACTTTCTTGTCTTATTAATTGACTGGGTCATCCAATAAGATGAGGAGTAGTGGTGATATTGTTGGCATCCTTGTCTTGTTCCTGATTATGAGTGAAATCTTTTCCCCATTTCAGATGATGTTGGCGCTGGACTTCCGTAGGTACTCTTAACAAAGTTTATAAATTTCCATTCTAATCCTGATTTACTAAATGTTTTCATCATGAATGAGTTATCAAGTAACTTCTTTCACAAGTTTTAGAATGATCGTGTAGTTTTTTTCTTTTAATCTGTTAATGTTTACGAATTTTTAAAATACTAACGCATCCTTGCTCAACTAGGATAAACTCAACTTAGTTGTGGTGTGTTAATCTTTTTTAAAACTCTTGGATTCTGTTGGACTCTATTTGAAAATATTTTGTTTAGCATTATTTGCATCTAAACCCTTGAGTGAAACGGCCCTATGGTCTTTCCTCCCTCTCTCTTCCCTCCCTCCCTTCCTTGCTTCTATATTTCCTTCCCTTTTCCCCTCTTTTCTTTCTTCTTCAGTATGTCTTTGTTTGGCTCTGGTATCAGGGCAGTAGAGTCTTCATAGGATTAAGTGACATTCCTTCTTTTTCTACTGCCTGAACGAGTTGTATAAAGTGGAACGATGAGTTCTTTGAAAGTGTTGTAGAATTCGTCTATGAAACCATCTGAGACTGATGCCTTGTTTTCATTCTTTTTAGGTCACACTTTCAGCTGTGATTTTCTAGGAATTTGCTTATTTTGTCTACATATTCAAAATTGTTGGCTTATACTTGCTGATAGCATCCTCTTATCTTTAAATCTCTTTGTGAAGTTAATCCTCCCTTTACATTCATAGGATGTGTTTATATGTGTCTTTTCTTTTCTGGGTTAGTCTTGCTAGAGATTTGTGTACCTTGTGAGTCATTCAAAGATCCAACTTTTGGCTTTTTTGATATTCTTTATTGTATCTTTTTTAACCATTTCTTGATTTTTTTTTTTATTCTTATGTTTATCTGTTTCTCTCTCCTTTTTTTGTTCTGTTGAGTTTTTTTTTTTTTTCCTACCTTCTTAAGCTAGACACATAGCTTATGAACTGTGAGGCTGTCTTATTTTCTTATATACATATTTGTGGGAGAGGGTGACCTGCGAGCGTCCTTCTACTCCGCCATCTTCTCCGTCTCCCCATATACATGTTTAAAGCCATACTTTTTTTAAAGTTCCACAAGCTCTGCTATTTAGTGTTGTCATGATCTTTAAAATCTAGGGGTTTTTTTTTACATTTTTGCTATGATTTCTTCTTGATCCAAGAGTTAGTTAACAGTGTATTTTTCAAGTTTCCAAATATGTAAGGTTTCTTATTTATCTTTTTGTTACTCCCTTCAAAGTTAAGTACAATAAGGTCAGAGATCATGTTCTGTGTCATATCTATTGTCTGAAACTGTAAATATTTCTGGTGTGCTTGAGAAAATGTGTACTTTCTAATTTTTGTATGCAGAACTTTATAAATACCCATTAGGTAAAGCTAACAATTTGTATTATTCAGTTTTTTTTTAATATCCTTGTTGATATAATGGAGAAAGTTGAAATATCCCAGTACAGTGGTAGATTTATCTTCTCTGTGTTATTTATCGGTCTTTATGTAGATATTTGAGAGTCTTTTGTTAGATGCATGCATGTTTAAAATTGCTGTGTTTCCTTGGCAAAAATGAACATTTTATCATGCTCTTTGCCATAAAGCCAATCTTATTTGATATTAATATAGCTTATTTGATATTAATATAGCTATATAGCTATAATCTTATTTGATATAATATAGCTATTAATATAGATTAATATTTGCTGATACAACTTTTTCTTTCCTTTTACTACTTATACTACTTAAGTGTGTCTTTAAGTGTGTCTTGTAAATAACATACACCTGGCTTTTTAAATCCCATTCAATATTTGCTTTTTAACTTGTGAGTTGTGTGTTCTCATTTATTATAATTATTTTTAGATATTTGGATTCGTTTCTACCATCTTAATTTTTCAGTTGTCTTACTTTGATAACGTTTCTTTCCAATCCTTTACACTCTAATTTGATGAGAATGTTAACGTATTCTTACATTCCCTTACTTTTCCCTCCATCCCAACCCCAATCATATGGATAGATCTAGATCAGTGCTTCTCAGACTCTCAAAACATCTAGGATTCCTGCTGAAAGGCACGTTTGATCCTGCGTGTTTGGGATTGGACTTGAGATTTTCTGACAAGCTCCCCGCTGGTTCAAACACCGCACTTCAAACAGCAAGAATCTACACTTGTGCTGTTCAGTACGATAGCCAAATCTGGGTTTGCATTTCCTCTTTATATACTTCATCCAAAACAGCTTTCAGTGAGGATCTTTTTGTGACAAACCTTCTGAAGCTTTCTGGGACTAAGAATATTTTTATCATGCCCTCATATGTAAATGTCTTGGCTAAATATAAAATTCTAGACTCTAAGTTCTTTCCTTCTAATATTTTTAAATGATACTCATGACTTCCTGTATCCAACTTACTTGAAAAATCTCTTAGGATCAATCTAACTCTTGTTCTTTTGTGTGTGAACTACTCTTTCTCTCTGGAAGCCTTTAGAATTTTCTCTTAGGCTTTGTTATTCTTAAATTTCACATCCCCATTCCCTGTCTCTTTTCTGCATCTCTTTCCACCTAAAGCCTTTCTTCTCCTTTGCCTTTTCCTTCTCCCCTTCCACCTCCTCTTTCTCTTCCTCTTTCTCATCTCCTCCTCGTTTCCCTCTACTTAACTCTGGGAAATCATCATCATTATTGCTCCACATATGTCCTCCTCTCCATTTTTAATTTTTTCCCTCTTCCTGGGGCTTCTATTTTCTGGAAGTTAGCACTTCTACTTTATTTTCTGTATGTCTTGGCTTTTCATCTTATATATATATATTTTTTAATTTCTTTGTCTTTTTCTTTTCCTTAAGGGAGATGATCTCAATCTTGTTTTCCACATCACTAATGCATCATCTCCGCATAGATCCTGCCTGCTGATTATCTGAACTATCCTATTCTTTACTTTAACTACCGTATTTTGCACACCAATATTTCTGCTTGATCTTTGCTTTCTTGTTCTTATTCTAAGACATTAGGTATTGCTAATATTTCCCCTTGTCACTTTTAGTTTATTACTCTAATTCTGAATTGTTAATCTATCTGTTCTAAGATTTCTCCCTCTGAAGAACTCTATCCTCCAGGTGTGTGATGTTTTTTGTTTGAGATAGCTATGATTCTAAACTGTGTTCTTTGGGCCTGAGTTCCTTTTCTGCTGGGTACGTTGCCTTCTCTGTTTGTCAGCGCAGCTGAGAGAAGGCCAGACCCCTGTCTACGCGAGTCCCAGGAAGCTGAAGGAGGAAGGGTGTAAAAGTCCTGGGGTGAGGCACCAGAAATCCATCTCAATCACTGCTCACCCCACAACACAATGCCTTGGGACTGGGCGTCATTCACACTTTGCACCCCAGAAAGAAACAGTACTGTAAGAGCAAACCCCCTCCACCCCGCTACCCCACCTCCCACCCTCCCACCCAGCAGCTAGAACTTGCCCTGGGGACTTGGCGAGGGAGGGGTGGGGAAGCAAAAGTCCAAAGTTAATCTCTACCTATTTTTCTTAGTCCCTCAAATTTACCCTGCATTTCTGGAATGTACTCTAAATTAGTAATGTTATTCTTTTCACACAGGAGTGCACTTGATTTGCTAATGTTTTATTGATGTTTGATTCATATGCATATTACTCAGCAGCTTGCGGTTTTGTTGCGGTTTTGTATTAAGGTTAAATAAATTTCATTAAATAAAATGAAAGTATTTTCCTTCTTTATTTATTCCCTAGAGCAATTTAAATTGCAGGGAAATTCTCTCAGGTTTGAAATAAATCACCAGGAGGCAGATCTACCTTCTGTCCCCATGGCTCTGTTTGGAGAATTTTGGGGAAAGGGGCAAAGTTCTTCCTAAACTTCTAGATTTATTCTATATTAGTGCTCTATTCAGACTTTCTTTTTCTTCTTGACTCTAATTCAGTTATAGTTTCCTTAAAGCGCAACCAATTCATCTAGATCTTCAAATTTCTTAGGCTTTTAGTCTTTCCTTTTTAATATTAGCTTTATTGAAGTACAATTGACATTTAAAAATTCACCCATTTTAAGTGTACAGTTCGACAGGCTTTAACAAACAAATTTAACAAACGAATGCATGATTGCAACCTCCACCAAAAATATAGAATATTTCCATCACACCAAAAAAAGTTCCCTTATGCCCCTTTGCAGTCACTACCTTCTTCCAACCTCTGCCCCATGAAATCACTGGTCTGATTTCTTTCATTATAACTGTGCCTTTCCTAGAATTTTGTAGGAATGAAATCCGATAAAATCTGTTTTGTATTTGACTTCATTTGCTCAGGGTAATGTTTTTGAGATTCATGCATGATATATTAGGAGTTCAGCCCATTTTATTACTGAATTGCGTTCCTTTGTATGAATATACTAAAATGTGTTTATCCATCCATCAGTTGATGAAAAATTGGGTTATTCCCAGTTTGAGGCTATGGTAGAATGGAAAAATGGCCCCGTTAAAAATATTCACATACCAATCCCTAGAACCTATAAATGTCACTTTATATGGAAAAAATATCTTGCAGATGTGAGTAAATTAAGGATCTTGGGATGGAGAGATTATCCTGGATTATTAAGACTGGCCCTAAAGGCAATCCTATATATCTCTATAAAAGGGAGGCAGGGAAAGACTTCACACACACAGCAGAGAAGGAGATGTGCAGACCGAGCAAGGAGAAATGTGAAGACGCTGGAGTGATGCAGCCACAAGCCAAGAAGCTGCTAGATGCTGAAAGAGGCAAGAAATGGGTTCTCCCCTAGAGCCTTCAAAAGGAGCATGGCCATGCTTATGCTTTGATTTTATCCCAGTGACACTATGTGGACATCTGGCCTCCAGGACTGTGAGAGAATAAATTTATGTTGTCTTAATCCACCAAGTTTGTGATAGTTTGTTACAGCAGCCTCAGGAAACCAGTTCAGAGACTATGACAAATAACCTGCTGTCTAAACCTCTGTGCACAAGCCTATGTGTGCATGGACACGTTGTTCAGTTCTCTTAGATAAACAGGAATGGGATTCCTGGGATATATTTTAAATTTATAAGAAATTGACTGTTTCCCCAAGTGGCTGTACCATTTTGCATTCCCATCAGCAATGTAATGTGTTCCTGTTGTTTCACGCCCTTGCCAACACTTGATATGATCAGTCTTTTTAATTTTAGTAGTCTTTTTAATTTTAGTACATCTCACTGTGGTTTTAATGTATATTATCCCTAATGACTCATGATGTTGAGCACCTTTTCATGTGCTTTTTGCCATTCATATATCTTTTTCAGGAAAGTCTTTATTCAAATCTTTTACTCACTTTTTGTTCAGTTGTTTGCCTTAGTATTAATGTATAAGAATTACTTATATAACAGATATGTTTGCAAATATGCTTTCCTCCCAATCTGTTTTTAAAATTTCTCGACAGTGTCTTTTGATGAAGTCCAATTTAATTTTTTTAATTTGTGTCCTAAGAAATCTGCCTAACCCAATGACACAGGGATTTTATTCTATTTCCTTTTAGAAGCTTTATACTTTTAGCTATTTAGGTCTATAATCTATTTCATGTTCATTTTTTTATGATAGGAGGGAAGGATCAAGGTTCACTTTTTTATGTATGAAAATCTAATTGGCCCAGTTTCATGTGTTGAAGACAGTATCCCCATTAAATTACTTTGGCCTCTTTGTAGAAAATGACCATATATGTTCCACTGATCTGTATGTCTGTCCTCACACCAATTGCACTCTGTCTTATTATTATTGCATTATGTTCATGAAATTAAATGGTTTAAGCTCTATAACTTTGTTCTTTTTTTTTTTTTTACAAAACTGTTTTGGATTTTCTAGATTTTTTGTATTTCCAGATAAATTTTAGAATCAGCTTGCCAATTTCTACCTCACTCCCCTCCAAATAAAAGCCTGCTAGGATTTTTATTTGGATTGTTTTGAATCTATAGAAAATTGGCAGGGGGAACCACTGAAATCTTAATAACATTAAATCCTGTCATTTATAAACATGGTATATCTCTCTGTATTTAATTTCTCAGCAAGGTTTTATCATTTTCAGTGTATATGTCTTGCACATAATTTGTTATTTTTGTCCTTGATTGTTTTAAGGTTTCAATGCTCTTGAAACTAGTATTTTTATTTTGAATTTCCAATTGTCTATTGCTATATTTTTTTAAAAAAGAAATCACTCTTTCTAGAGTTTTATGCTATTTCTCATTCATAATATGTTGGTGCTCTTTTTTGTTTTATTAGCACTGCTGAAGATTTTCTTATTTTTTTAGCCTTTACCCAAAAGAACACTTTGGTTTGTTTAATAAGTCTGTTGAGTCTTCATTTCCTAATTCATTAAGTTTTGTTTTTGTCTTTATTAAGTTTTTCCTTTTACTTTCATTAGGTTTGTTTTATTACTCTTCTGTAAGTTTTTGAGTTAACTATTGAATGTGTTTTGCTTTCATGTTTTTTTTTAACTTAATTATTGTGATGGCTTTGTATTGTGACAACTTAGCTAAGCTGGAAGAACTACATTTCACAGAATCCCCTTCCTAATGTGCTTGTGGTTTAGAGTGGCTCCAAAAGAAATTTACATGGGACTTGGAAGGCAGGAGTGATGGAGCAGCCAAACGTCAGTGTAGGGCCAGGTACTACTGCAGTTCACAAATGCTGCACACCTGCTGGGTGGTCTTGGTGTGGGCAGCAGCCAGGCCCTCAGCTCCACTGGGTCTCCTGTTACTACTCAAAATTCTGGTCCTGTTGCACGAACAGTTGGTGCCAGCTTACTAGAACGGTGAAAGAGAGACACATGTTCCTCTTTGTCCTGGTGGGTTCAAATTTGCTCTTATTCTTTCCTATTTCATTTCCATCTCCCTTTCTGATTTAACCTAATCTGAGGACTTTATACATTAAGTCTAAGTTTGACAGTTGTCTTGTTTGCCACCATTTCTTTTATAGTACAGCTTCCATATTGGAGTTCTCCTTTTGATTCATTTCTCAGTTACATCCTTCAAGCAACTTTTAAGAAGGGGTAATTGATGGTTTACTTTCTGAATCCTAACATATCTAAGAATGTCTCTGTGTTGCCTTCCACATGAACGATAATTAGGTTGGGTAAGTGAACAATTGTTTTCGATGGTCCAGCACCCATCTCTTCCTTTTAGGAACCACCTCTTCCTCATTCTCCATTCATGTGGGTTGGGTGGAGATGACTCTATCCCCAGATCTCAGGGGTGAACAGATATATGACAATGAAAGCATGGCAAATGCCTGGCCATATGGTAGGTACGGTGATGGGCACTGACCAATGTCAGGCCAATGAGACTGACTTTGCTGGAACTATTATGAAAGCAAAGACTCAGAGATGCTAATGGCCATACGGGCCACCATGTAGACAGCCTAGCTGAGAAAGAATCCAACTCAAAGTAACTGCAGAGCTGAGGAATGACAGAAGACAGAATCTGAAGCACCTGGGTCCTGCCAGAAAAGAAAATATATTGATTAACTACTGAAAAAATCAATTAACTGCTGGATCCTAATTTCAGACTCCTCCTTCATCTCATTGGAAATATAAATATTTCTTTTAAAAATATGATTTAATGGGAAAATTTATTTCATATTTTCTTATATATTTTCTTATTTCTCTCAGTGAATCCCTTATTTAGAGCTGCTGAATTTATGCATGTGGCTGGTGACTTCTGTTTGCCCATAAAAAGGATGTATATATTTGTCCAGGACTAGGACTTATAGTCTGTAGGCAATAGTTTATGCATTGGATCTTATTCAAATTGTTTAGTCCTGGATAAAAAAAAAAATTTCTTCATTGCTTTTATTCTGCTAGATTTGGGTTAAGGGTGGCTTCCAGTTGCCCAGGAGGATGGGGTGAGTGAGGGCTCTGCTCATTCACTTCTCCAGTCCTTCAGCTGACTGAAGGGCAAGGACTTGAACATCTTGGAAGCCAATGCTCAAGCTGGCAGAGCTGCCATCAGCCTGGTTCCCCGCATGATCAGATGGAGAGCAGACCTCCACCAACTACACATACACAAGAGAAATAAGTTGTTTTCAGTTACATAATTTTGGACTCTTCCTGCTCCCCCACCAAAGTTTACCCTTTTACCCTAATACAACAGGATTCTTGGTTAGTCAAAATCATTTCTTCCCCACTACCTATATTCCTACTACTTCCATGGTATGGAATGAATACAGAAGAAATAGCTCAATTATTGTACAGGAAACTGTGAAAGAAAATTTTGAGTTTTCACAGACAGCTTGAGAAAAGGAGAATAAGGTCACCTGGAATATGAAGAGAAATATAAAGAGGAAAGAAGGCCAAAGTGTGGAATAACTTGGGTGCCAAAGGAGAAGGAATAGTCAGTAACAAATTCCCAGTTGTGGAAGAACAGAGTGTTAAAACATCTAATATTCAATGTTGAGTTATATCCTGTGATGCAGCCCTCCCTCCAGTATCTCCTTGAACTTGCAGTAAATTCTGCATGAAATTTTCTTATGATAAATGATCATTAGAGGAATGGCTGAAGGGTAGGTTAGGAAATAGTGCAAGATTTAAACCAGATCTGGGTTCAAGTCCTTTTACTGTTTTTGTGTCTTTACACAGCTCACATCCTTTGCGAGTTTACATTTCCTCATTACAAATAACAACCCCTGGGATTTCTAGTTAAATATGACAGATTGAGCTACTGACCCTGGAAGTCCCACTAAAACAAAGTGAATCATTTTTTTAGGCACAAACCCACAAGGACAAATAGAATAGAGGAGTAAACAGTCACAAAATATGGGAAGGTGAAAAGTGGGTAACAAAATGGTAACTGACAATAGGCTCCAGAAAGCTGAAGCTTAAGCAAATTGCTGGGGAAGACCAGTGATAGGTTAATTGGGCTCCAGTGCCGTAAACAAATCTAAGACTTGGCAGCATCAGGTACCTTTGAAAATGAGGGTGCAGATGAAACTGAAAATAGGAGGTTAGATTGAAAGTCCTTATGAAGAGTAATTAGACTCCCAGTACTGGCAGAAGACTACAGTTTACCTCTCTAGAGAGATTGAAACAGAGAAGCTCTGAACTCAGAAGTGCTGGGAGCAGCTAAGGATCGGGGGAAGATTCCAAACCGTAAGCAGGGGAATTAAGTGAAGGGGGCATGCAGTCCATTCCTCTAACTCGTTCCCACACTCCTGCAGCAAGATTTAGGCACCACTCCCACCCTTGGGCAGAGACTGTGGGCCCCTCTTTGATTAAACCAACTAGCCCAGGACCCACAGATACTGACACTTGGTGGTACCCCCAGCCAATCAGCCCAGAAAGATTGCCCTAGGCTGTCACCTATGGTCAAAAAGCTTCACCCTTGCACATAGTTTTCAAGTAGATATTTAGTGTCCCACTCTTAAATATGATCAGATAGCCAAGGATCACCAACATATGATAAAGAATGTAGACAAGAATAAAATGGAGTTGATTGATTACCAATGTTAATTACAATATGTCTGAATGTATTGAGAGGTTATTTCACTTCCTTTGGAGAGTTAAGGGATTAATAAGCAATAAGTAAAAAAACTAAGCAACCAAAAATGGGCAATTATTGACCCGAGAGAAAACAAAAGTTGCACAAGACAGGAAATGTAATCATAGTACACTACATGGCTCAACCATGAAGAATGGATTAAAGGGTCATAAGTTCAAGATTAAATATTAGTTAAACCAAAAAGATATTTCAAAGGTATAAGCATGACACTTTAAAATACGGAGACTGATGTCACTGAAAAGTTAAAAGTAGCTACCTCTGGGAAGTGGGACTCAGAGGAGGGGAGAGGGAAAACTACTAGCTTTTTTAAACCATGTATGTATATACCTTTGTCAAAACAAAACAGATGGTTAAGTAAGGTGCTGAAGTTTGTGAAGGGGTTTTGTAAATTAATTAGTACCACAGCCATATAAATTGTCACAAATTATTTTCTCTTTATACGTTTTAAATAATGGTGTTTCTCTCTGCAATTACTAGTTTTCCTGAAAATTTTCTTTTTCGTCTTCTTTCCCTCTCCTCCTGGTTGGAACCTGATTGAGGACAATGCTGACAGCAATGACAGCTGCTAACTTTCATTATCTTATTAAATCCTTGCAACAGCATGCTGAGATAGGGGTTCTAACTGTTCTGTCATAAGGAAAAGGGACCTGAGGTTCAGGGAGATGCAGCAACTTCGCCCAGGTTGCATAAGAGCAAGTGGTGGTTCAGGGTTTTGAATGTAGACATTGTGATTCCAGAGCCTGGGCACTGACACCTCATGCCGTACAGCTCCCTGCTGCTGAAGCAGGTGGAAATCACAAGCTTCATTCTGACCTTAGTCAACCAACTTAAATCTGCAGCAGCCAAGAGCCTGTGAGTGAGAACAGCCATCATCAAGACAGCACTCGCCCTGCCCGCTTTGACCAGGTGGTTATCTCTTGTGCCTAGGGCCCCATGTCCTTGCTCCCGAATGAGTCCGCTGAACCAGAATTTCATGGTCCCAGGATTGTACCTGGTGTTTGGAGGGCAGCTCCTGGATAATCTGTGTCATCATGTGTCATGATGCTTGACCCATACAGCTCATCTTCTAGCTCCTGGGGGCCTCTCCTGCTGTCTTTGTTAAATATCTGCTGGGTATAGACTATGCTTGCAGTATCTGGCCAAGACCTTCCTCTCCCCACCTCCCTGAAAACATGCACAGCCAAGCTGGGAAAGTCAAGACTATCAAGGACCCAGAAAAAAGTTACAAAGTCACAGCTCATCTGCAAGAGCAAAATGAGAGGCTCCAGCTCAAGACCTTGAAGGATGATCTGGTAGATGAAAAATGGTTTGAAAGTCTTTGTTGAGAGTGGAATCTAATTCCCTCCTTCTGAATGCATGCTGGCTCAGCCTAGGCTGTCACCCAGAATGCCTACCTTTGAGATTGCCGTGCTGGGGAGGTCACCTATAAGTGCTCCATGTGACAGCCCCAGCTGGACTTAGCCTGGCAGCTTCTATCCAGTCTCCCAGAACTCTTGCCCTGGGAAAAGTCAACTGGGAGTACCAGACGTCTGAGTAAGCATCCTAGCCCCTCCAGACCAGCCCTTTTACCAGCTGAGGATCGTGAGCGATTTTAATCAACATCGTAAGTAACAGAAGGATTGTCCAACTGAGCCCTGCCCAAATTTCTGACCCACAGAATCGTGAGGTGTAATAAAATGGTGGTTGCCTTTAGCCTCTGAAGTTTGGCGGTTGTTTGTTACACAGCAGTAGATAACTGGGGCAGGCCACGCAGGGCCAGGATAAGGACAAGGAGGCTTTGTGGATCGGAGTGAATAGAGACACGTTTGCACTGACATTAGTGGGGCACAGGGAATTTGCGAGGAGGAGACAAAGTAAATGTTTCTGATCTTGAGGGGAAGAAAAGCGGGTAAGGAAAAGGGGCTCTGAAGTCAGCAAGAGAGGAGAAGTGCCTCTTCTTTTGCCAGGGAACCCTCCCAGGGCCAAGAGCCACAGGCAGCGGGGCCCACGGCTCGCTTCAGAGCCCTTCCCCCCTCCCAGGCTCTCTGTGGAGGAAAGGAAGGGCCGACAAAGCTTTCACTTCTGGGACAACCAACACGAGGTGAATAAGAAATTGCCCAGGGCCACACAACCAGTCCAAGGGTGGAGCTGCGCACCAGGGCTCTTGGCTTCCCACTCCCGTTCTTTCCACCAGATTCCACCTAAGGAACCACCTCAGAGGAAGTGAGAGGAGGGAAGATGAGGTGAGGTGAGGTGGTTCGCATCCCAGCTCAAGGCTTCCAGGAAGGACCCTGGTTATTCACAGTTCGGGGCGGGAGTTTACGGCCCTAGCATGCACGTGCATGTGTGTGTGTGCGCGCACACACGTCAGACTGCACAGAGTTAAGAATCACACGCCACATTCCACTCCGGCGCAATGCGGGCTCTAAAGAAACTTCCAGAAAAATGACAGCAGCAGGCAGGCAGACTCCACACCAGCTCTCTGCCCACCATTGGTAATCAGCTCTGATGCCGAGAGCCCAGGAAGGAACTCATGCCTGGATGGATTCCTGGCTGTGTAGACCCACCCCCGATGTCCACTTATGATGCCTGGACCACCAGTGAGCAGGGCAGTTGCAGATGAGGTGAGGTAGGCCGGGGGCCACGGAGTCCTTCTTCACCCCGCACTGCAGCCACGGAGCATGTGAACCACAGGCGCACTCGCACTCGCACTCACACACCAGGGCACGAGTCTGCTGCCTCCCTGAGGTTCATGGGTCTTTTCCCTTTCCTGCGAACCCAAGTGACTCAGAGCTACAGGGTTTCAACAGCTCCCTCCCTATAGCTCAAATGGCAGCGCTGAGTAATCAGAGAAGTTGCAAGGACCCGAGCCACTGGTTTCCCGACCCTCAGGCCACTCTAGGGAGCAGCGGGGACCCTTGTCATAAAGGTCATCTTTCTTCACAGCCCCAAGGCCTGACAGAGTCACCCAGTCCCAGCCTGGAGCAAGGCGTCCTTCCTATCTCTCGGCCCTGCACCCCATCCCCAGCGTGGTCTCCATCTGGGCAAGCTGGCCTGCCCCCACCCGTTAGAATTCTGGGAAAGGCAAAGAGAGGAATGGAACAATGGCCTAAAATTAGAACCCACAACAGAAGCGTGGAACTCTGAGTCATGCATTGTTCTGTTTCTGCTGCTCTGAGCGCTGCCGGTAACCACGGTGGTTCTGGCCCTGGTGGAGCGCTGACAACAGCGTTGGAGCGAGCCAGGCCTCGGGGGAGAGGGGCTGCACGGAGTGCTGGCCCCGCGGAGCCCGGCCTACTGGGTATCAGAAACCAGATGGAGGATAGAAGGCCAGCGTGGCCCTCGTGTCAGGCGCGATGGGCGTGGAGACCACTTTGCACCTGCCTGGGCTCGGCCTGTCAGGCCAGCCTCCCGCTGGCTGAGCGCCGGGTGCTCAGATTTTACCTGTTCTCGCCAGTGGACGGTTGGCTTGGAAGATGAATGGGCCATGATCATGGGCACCTCAGGGATCCCTGGGCAGTTACTCCCTCCCTCCTGGGACCACATACTTGCCTCCTTCTCAGAAAAAAATGATTCATAGATGTGTTCTCCAGTTCGCACCCCCAGGATGGGGACTGTGTCCTTTACCTGTTAGGTTGCAGACATCACAAGGCAGGGGTGGGGGGCAGTCCCAGCATGGAGCCTCACCAGAAAGAGCTCTTGTCCATCTACTGGCCTCCTTTTAATAAAGGAGACCAGTGTTTTGAGGTTCCCTCGTGTGGAAGGCACCCCTATGGTCACTGCTGATGTGCCGTGCGTGTCCCCATCTGCGGGCAGGCCCACACCGTGGAGGGTCAGGCCTCACATGGAACACAGTCTTCCTGGAGCTCCACTGGCACTGGGCTTTGTGGGGAGGGTGGAGACAAGAGAGGCAGTCCCCTAGTACCCTTTGGTCTCCCTCAGTGACCCACAGGGCTCCTCAAAAGTCAGCAAGAACCAGAACCACTGCCAGGGAAGCGACGGCAGAGGATCTGAGTCCATGGGGCCTGGGGATCCTGCCACCCGCCTTCTTACCACATGTCTCAGGAGAGTCCAGGGCCAGGGGTGGGAGACGACCACCCTTTGAGAAACATGAGCTGAGGCCTGGGGCATAAACCGGTTAGATCCGGGAGCGGTGAACGCGCAGGCCTGTCACCTGGAGGAGGATGTGTGCTGAGCTTGGAAGGGGAAGCAGGAATCTGAAGTTAACATTAGGAAGATTGTGACGGCCCTTGACGCCTGCTGAGGACCCTGATTTCCTCCTCTGGGAGCTGAGGAGCCGCGTGGGGACAGGCCGGCAGTCAGAGCTGTCGGGGGCAGGGGGCTGGCCTGGGAGGGAGGCCGGGAGGAGGGACCGTGGCTTTCCCGGGCACTGCTCGGAGCCCCGGCGCTTAGTAAGCGTTGGTGTGTGTCCGTGCCTGAGAGGCAGCTGTCTGATGCGCCAGGAGGCAGGCTGGAGCTGGGACTGGCCAGTGAAGAATGAAGGGCAGGGACAGGGCAGAGGGCAGGGGGCAGGGACAGGGCAGGTGGCAGAGGTTGTGAAGGTGGGAGACGGGCCCTGGGCGCCTTAGGGTGGGGAGAGGTGGGGCTAGAGGGTGGCAGAGGCTACCCATGTGCCTCTGGGAGGGTGAAAGAAGGGTGAAGTCAAGACAGTCAAGGAGGATTCAGGCGCCCCAGCTGAGTCAGAAGAAAGCGGTAACATTGCTCTTCCATGACGGCCTTTGCCTCCAACACGTGTGCTCAAGCAGCCAGAGGAGCGTGGGAACCCTCAGCCTCACGTGTCCTGGGTCTCAGGGTGGGGGGGCGGGACCGTGTCCGCTAACCTCGGTCCCCCGCAGAGCAAGGGCCACATCGTCTTCCCTCCCAGCGGGCTGGCACAGGAAGAGAAGCTGCTGGCAGCTGGAAGAATTTCCCCACAGCTGGAGAGTTCCCGGCACGTGGCTGGGCTGCGGGAGGAGGTGCACCGGCCACCGGCATCCAGGCCTGGAGGACAGTCAGGTCTGGTTGGGGGGCGGGGGGAGGCGGGTAGTTTCTATTTAGATAGAAAATGGTCAGAAAACCCAGAGCTTCAGTTCCAGCTCAAACCGGCTCCTTGGTTTGTTCTCTTTTTAAGATGCCGTCTTTGTTTATAAAGAGGTTTTGTATTTGTTTCCATCTGGGATCCGGCAGATGAGCGTGGGGCATTCCAGGCTCTGCTTCACGGATCAGCGCCACTGGGACACACGCATCCCCCGCCCCAGACTGCGCTGTCTCCGGTCTGTCTGCTGCCCCCACAGCCCCAGGATGGAGGGCGCCCGACAGGGTTGCCCTGACAAGAACACCAGCGGACAAAACGCCGCAGCGCCCGGCTCATGGATCATTTCATTTAAAGCCTTGTGTTAACGTCATGCAGCGCGTACAATTATTAGCCCTGCTTTACAAATGGAAACAAGAGTTCAAAGAGGTTGAGAAACATGCCCATCAGTTGCTCTGCTGGCACATGGGCGGAGCTGGGATTTGAACCCAGGAACCCACGCCTACCCTGGACCACCAGGCAGTATTTATTGTGCACGAGGTACCGCTGCCCAGAGAGGGAAGTGGCCCCAAGGGCCTTGTTTTCCCTTAAAAGAGGATGAAGATTGAGAGGCAGGAGGGGCTGGCAGCCCCAGTGGGGTGACGTGTCACTCAGCAGGAGGCCCCACTCCCCAGGCGGGGACCCGAGAGGCTGGAGCAGCAAGCACTTTGGGGGGGCATTGTCTTCTTGTGTCCCCCAAGCCAGGACAGCTGCCAAGGCGTGGAGCTTGGCCAGATCTCAGGCTTTGGAAGCAGAAGGTGGGACTCAGGACCCCCAAGAGCCCTGGAAGGACAGCTCACCTCCCTGCAGTCCCCTCACTGGAGCTCTAGTAAACCCCTGGGAAGTTGCCCAGCCTCTTATCCCCCAAGCCCACCTCCTGCCTGGAGTGTGCCTCAGGGAGGAGGGCGGGCACAGTCTTGCGAGAGAAAGCCATTTTCACGGACACTCAACTGGCTCCAGAAATGCCAAGGTAAGAGCAAGGATCAATGAAAGTCAATCAAATCAATCAAAGCAACCAGGCCAAGTACTGGGGAGCGAGGCTGCTCTGCTGGGAACCCACAAGCTCCCCACCAACCTGGGAAGGCTGCCTGGAGGAAGCCGCCTTTTGAGTGCTGCTGGGTGTCCCCAGCAGCTCTTGGCTCCATTCCCAGCACCACTGTGGGCTGGCTGGCTCTCTCAAGCCCCTGCAGCCCACACTGAGAGGGCAGGAGGAGGTCAGGCCCTGGGAGGCCAGGGGAAGGTGCGTAGCGGGGGGAGGAGCATGAAGATGGTTCATCCCGATGAACTACACCACCTCCAAACCTTCAATTCTGCACAGCTTCACTCTCACCGGGCTCTTTACTCAGCAGCCAACCTTGCCTGAGGCAAAGAGAATCAGAACATAGGACCAGACCCCCCCCAGGCTCCTGTCTCCCTGGGGTTGCAGCCACCTCTCACAGCGTGGCCTCCTCTGTGACTCCGCCTCCACCTTCCACCTCGCCTCTGCCTCTGCCTCCTTCCCCACAGCCTCCAAGAGCACGCTCTTCTGAAACTTTCCCTCCTCCTGAGCCCCTCCCTTCTACCTTCATCCCTCTGCTACCTTTCAGACATCTTGGAAGAGGGCCTGCTCCTTCACATTCCCCTCTCCGCTGCCCTCAGCTCCCTCAGCTCTCCGCCCGGCCCTCGCCCTCACTGGGAAGCCACCAGTGGCCCCACAGTTGCCTGTGCCCGGCTGTCCTAACCTCTCTCCTCCATCAGAGGCCCTTCCTCCGCCGGCCTTTCCCCGGCCCTCTACCCTGATTCTTAGGCTGCTCCTTGGTTCCTGCTTCCCTCGAGTGTTGGCTGCTTCCCAGGGTCCCCTGTGGGTCCTGACAACTCCAAAGGAATGCCCCACTCAACTGTCCAAACCAAGTTCCTCTTCCTCCAGAGACCCACTCCTTCCCTCTCACCCCTACACCTTCACCACACACCCGGGAAGTTTCTTTACTTCTTCCTTTGCCTCACCTCCCACACCCAGCAGGGCACTCGGGTTGACCGTGTACCCTTCAAATGTCTCTCTAATCCATCTCCTCTTCCCATCCCAGGCCCACGCCCCGGCCCAAGCCCCGATTCTCTCTCCCCTAGACCACAGCAAAAGCCTGTTTCGTCAGTCAGGATGCTTCCGCCCATCAGTTACAAGATGCCCAACTAACAGAGCTTACCCAAGGAAGATATTAAATCCTGGCTCTTACATCAACTAGTTGATCAGATGTGGGCATCATCTGCGCCCATGTCACTTTGATCCTCTGTGCACGCACTTCCTCACCTGTAAGGTATAAATGATAACCTACCTGCGTCGTAAGTTTAGGTAATAATGCGTGTATTGATTCTTTAGTTTCCCTATAAGGTTATTATAAGTAATTAAAGAATCAATACATGTAAAGTTCTTGGTACGGCAGCCTGTAAACGTTAGCCACCACTATCACACAGTAGGCAGCCAGGAGGCAGGCAGCCAGGACTGGCTACCTCAGCCACCAGTGATGTTAGGGATGGCGTCAGCCTCGACTTGATTCTCCTGGCTTTCCGCTGAGGTGTGTGAGACAGTGGATCCCAACGTCACATTCATACAAGACAAAGCCTAAAGGCAAGTAAGAAGACATTTTCCTCCTCAATTTTCTCTTTTAATTAGAGAAGAATTTTTTTCCTGGATTCCCTTGGGTTTTACTGGCCAGTCCAGGTCGCACACCCGTATCTAGCAGCACAGGAGGCTAGGAAGGGCTGCCATTTTCAGCCCTTTCCCCCAGGGAGGTGGTTTCTCCAGGCAAGAGAAGGAAGGCTGCCATCCTGGTTAACTGGATCACCTGCCCTTAGTCTCCAGTCCTGCCACCAGAGAGATCTATGTAAGCTCGGATTTGGTTGTGCCATCCCTGCTTAGAAACTTTTAATAACCCACCACAGGATAAAGGCCACCGTCCTTGGCGTAGCATACATACATAATGTCCTCCACTGTGTGACCACAACTCCCCTCCTCCTCCCCCCAGCCTCCCGCCAGTTTCAACGTCTCACCATTCTCTCAAACTGGGATGCCCTTCCCCTGACTGCACCCCTCCCTAAATCTGCCTGACAGAACTAAACTCCCACTCATTCCGCAAGACACAAGCTTCTCTGTGAAACTTCTCTGGCCTCTTTGTTCTCCTGTGAGGCCAGATACCTACACACTGGTACCAGAGCAGAGGTGTTCAGTGATTGACAAAGGAAGGAGGAAAGGAAGGGCGAGAGGGAGGAAGGTTTAGAAAGGACAGATTAGGGTGATACCCCGGGCACCACTGGCCCCTTTACCTCTCCCAAGAAAGCGCCACCCACTACAAGAACAGCCCCACGGGGCCTCCTGGGACCTGACACTTTGTCCCAGGCCATCAGTGGAGGTTGAACAGAGACCATACTCTTATTAGTATAGGATTCAAACATCTTGCTTTCCCTCTGGGGCAACGCCCTCACTCTGTGGACTATTTTCCTGCAGCCAGTGAGACATGACAAGTGTTTTTTTTTTAAAGCGCAGTAGTGCTACAATTTGGGGGGAAGGAACAGGTCCCCTTTGTCCTTTGTGTGTCACCACATTGGATTTGACCCCTCTCTCCAGCCTGACATGAGGTCTCTTTGACCTTTGACCTCGGTCTCCATTCGTTCTCCCTCTCAATCCCAGGTCACACCCTCATTTGATAAGCGTGTCATCTGTGTCTTCATCTCCTTAGCTTCTAGAATCAATGGCTTGTTAGCCAAGACATTCTGTGAAAACTCCCTCCTTCTGACCTCAATCTTTTCCTCAGTTAACACCCTTTAGGTGTGGCCATTCACTCCTGGGAAGGCTGGTTAAGAACAAAGCCTTGCTCAGGGTAATCCTGGGAAATGGGGAAGTGAGAAAAACCTGCCCCAGCAGGGGCTTAACCACGTCTGGTTCCCAGGTTGGGGGAAGCCAGCTGGTATCTGGTCCCCAGGAAGGCTCAGCATGGCTGCAGAGATGACTTCCCCGTCACTGACTCAGGCATCTGCCCTGCCCTTCCTCTGCCTTCATTTCACCTTTTCACTGCCTGACTTCCATGCCTTATCTCACTTTCAAAATTCCCAAGAGAGAAGATCTGATCTGACAGCCAGTCACTGTCCAATGTGGAACAGCCCTGTAGGCAAAATCTTACCACAGGGTGGTTTGCGGACAGCTCATCTCCCCTGCATCCCACCAACAAATGGCTTCCTTGTGCTCAAGTCCTGATTCCTGGGCCAACTCATTGTGGCCAGAGAGGAGCAAGGTCCCTGACGATCATGCTCAGCATTTGCTTGCAAGCAGCTGCCCAAGGCTGCTCCCCTTACAAGGGGGCAGTGCAGGTGGCAGCCTCCAAGCTCCAAACTGTGAGAAAAGGAGCTGGAGGCTTGTAGGCTATGGGAATGTTGGGGTTGGAAATTAGACATGACTCTGGAACAGCCGTATTCTGGGGACACACCAGCTGTGATCGGAGCAGGAAGGACAGTTGGGCCAGTGGGAAGCGAGCAGACTGGCAGTGGAGATTGACAAGACAGGGCCAGCCTTGGAGGGGCCTGGCAAGAGGGGCAGAGAGAGGAGTGAGCAGCAGCTGTCTTATGGCCGTCCTGGCCTGCGAGACAGCAGAGCGTGCGCTTCTCTGGGAAGAGAGGATGCGGCAGACTGGTAGAGACAAGATGCAGATCCAACATGTGGATGGATCAGAGTTCCTGAAAGGGCTCAGGGACAAGACGGACTCTGTTTAGGCTGGAATCAGGGATACCGCCAGTCTCTGGATCCAGGGCTTTAGGTCAGAGCAAGGCTGAAAACCAGACATAACTGTGCTGACTTATCCAATTCAACTCTGAGCTCCTTCCATTTCCCAAGACCCTGGTTGAGATTTATTCTTGAATCAACCTTCCAGGTAGCTGGACATCCATCCGGGCTCAGCTGTAAGGGGATGGGAAAGTCAGAGTCAGAGAACGGTCAGGTCATTCCAGCCCCCGGGTCACCATTTGGCCCCACAGGGTGGCCTGTGAAATTTGGGGAAAAATGGACAGCCCTGCTCCCCCTTAATTCACAACCTATCAAAAATGAACAGGAAGGAATTTCACCGGCCTTTTGAGCAGAGCCGGTGACTACTTTCTTTTTCAACCATCCAGTCCAGGAGCCTGCTTGGGCCTGATACCTTCTGCCATAATCCATCTCCTGTCCGGCTTCTAAATTCAGGATGGCATCAGCCCAGGCTTCCAGATCCCCTGCCAGTTTCCATGGCGACCTGGAGTTGTGTAATGACACAGTTATCTCTGGGCCTGCGGTCCCCACCCACTTACATCAAGAGGTCAGCACTGCGATTGATTACCCTGGGGCTGTGGTTGGGTATCACCTGAGTCATCCGGTTCAGAAGGGCAGTGATGGAATTGAGGATCATTCACCTACCGGGAGGGAAGATTCCGGCCAGGGGCAGCAGGAAGAGGCCTGCTGAACACCAGGGGGTGGTTAGCATAGGAGCCAGTTTCTCCCACATTTTGTCCAAGATCAAGTCCAAACTCTTCCACTTCTGATAAGGAAATGACTCAGCTAGGTTTTCAGAGTATTGCCATCGCACGTTTTGAAACACAAATATAAAGCAGACCTGATAAGTGTCCGGAAAAGTGATCTCACTTGGAAGGCAAAGGGAGGCCTTGGGTGTTGGAGAAGGATGGTGACTTCAGCTGGCAAGGGCTTGCTCAGCCGTTGGCCTTAGCTTTCTCTTCCTCAAACGTGTGGGAAATTAAAGGGGTCCCGGAGCTGGGAACAGGAGACTTCAAGCTCCTAAGGGGGACTGTGAACTTGGGACGGGACATCTCATTCTCTTCTCTCCTCCACTAACTCTTTCCCTCAGCATGAAAGTTCTGAGCCTCTTAATAAACAAAAATAATTGCAGCCAGAGAGAAACAGTTACGTAAATTATAAAATGATTTCATATAAATGAAATGTACATGCATTTAATATAGATTATATATACATAAATTATATTTCATGTAAAATGATAGGATTTCATTTTATTCTGCTATTAAAATTAAAACTAGAGTTTTAAGTAACATATATTGCTCTTATGAAAAGAAAGTATCGGATTACTTAACAAAAGCTAAAAATATTGGCTTAAAAGCGTTGACTTCTTGAAAGGCTATATTAACACTCATTTTTTTCTCTCTCCAGTGGAAGTCCTTTATTAATGTAATTGTCTAGCTCACTGTCTGTAAACTTTTTTGATTATTTGGTTTTTAAATGTAATAGGAGCGGTTTTCAGATTTTTCTGAATCTTCTGTCCAGCCAGTTTGCCCTTCTTCCTGCCACCATCTCCTTTTGCTCCCTTCCCAGTCACGTTTCTCCATTCAAGGGTCTGGAGTCACTCGCTCTGTCCCCTCACCTCCCATCCTCTGCCCAGGGCTTTGCAATCTGACTTCCGCCTCTATCGCTGCAGGAGCGCTGTTTCCCAAGGTCGTCACCAGCCTCCTGGTACTAAATTCAATAGGCGCTTTCAGGTCTTATCGGCCGTGATTTCTTGGTGGGGTCTGGTACTTGGCAACTCCCTGCTTCTCCCAAGTTTCTCTCCCTTTCTGATTTTCCTCCTAGCCAGCCCTCCCTCAGGCTCTCTTTCCAGCCTGTCCTTAGATGTTGGCATTCCCCAACCTTCTCTCCGGAGTGCCCCTTCTTTTCCCTTACTGTGCAGATCCCCTCCCAGTGAATCAATTCCACTAATTAGACAATGACCCTGCTGAGCTCCAGATCCAGCTCCCATAAGCCCCGCAAACCCAACAGATTCAAAACCCATCCTGTCGTCTCTGCTCCCACCCCGACACCCTAGCCCCTCCTCTGTCGTTCAATCTCCGTTGGTGTTTGCATCACCCAACCAGCCGTTTTGGTCAGAAACGTGGGAGATATTGCTGACTCCTCCCTTTCCTTGACCTCCTTCATTCAACTCATCTCCAAACCCCATAACTGCCTCCTCCTCTGTAGCCCTCAAACCCATATCCTCCTCTCCACCTCCTTCTTGGTCCCAGGTGTCATCTGGTCTCACCCAGGACACTGCTGCAGTCTCCAAACGAGAGACCATCCTGCCCACCTGCGTGTCCACCCTCAGTCTAACTCTTCCATCACACAAGAAGTCTTTTTTTTTTTTTTTGGAAGGAGAAAATGAGGTAATTCAGTTTATTTATTTATTTTTAGAGGAGGTACTGCGGATTGAATCCAGGACCTTGTGCGTGCTAAGCACGTGCTCTATATCCACAGCCCCAGGAATAATCTTTATAAAATGAAAATCTGATGATGTCATTCCCTTCTTCGCCATCTCTCAAGGGATCCTTATCACCTTTGAGAGGAGCTGGCCGTCCCTGGCTGGGCCTGCAGCCCTCTCGTCCTGAAGCTGCCCACTTCCACAGCTCCTGCCCTGCCCCGGGTCTCGTCCCTACACCATCCTCCCCAACTCAAGCAGGTAATGGTACTCAAGCTTCCAGGTCTTATTCTGAAATCCTACATGTTGGGCCAACTGATGTCCTTCAAAGTCCGATGACCCCCATTCCTGGGCTCTCAGATGTCTGCCTGTGATCCCTCAGCAGATAAGGCACAGTCTTTACTGGGCGTGTTTGCCCGAACAAACTAATAGCCCCAGGTAATAATCTCATGATAGCTCAGGCGGGCTTGTTTCAGCCCACCTAAGCAGAGTCACACCCCACCGCCCTTCATGGACGCTAAACCTTTTACCTCACCGACCACCAATCAGAGCCTTGTGCACAAGCTGATCAGGCACTTTGTGACCCTACCTTATAAAAGACCCCCAAAAACCAGCTCTCAGTGGTGCTCATGCAGGCACCCCTCACCTGTGTGGCCCCCTGTTGTCTAAGACAGCGTACCCTAAGAAATTCCTTTCTAGTCCCATACTTTACCTCTGGCGAATTCTTTTATCAACCCGCACATCACCGTGTCACTGACCGGCCGCCCCGTTGTGTCCACAACAGTACAATTGTGTAAGCTGGGCTGGCCAAGCCTTCACCAGCCTCTGGGAACAAATGAAGTCACCCTATCGATAATAGCCCTGATTTCTCCCGTCCATGTTATGCAAGAATTTGGCATCTTATAATCTCCACTCCAAGATTGCTGGGAGGCCCCAGGAGCGTCTCACCTGTGTCCACACGCAAGTCCAGTTGCCACCTAGTGGCCCACTGGCACCTGTGGAGGGTATCACGTTGCCTTCTCAGCATCCGTTTCATCCTTCCTACGTATGTAGCAGCCAGGTGGTTTGAGAAGGTCCTGACTGCATCTCATCTCTAAGAGCGATCCTGATTGGTCCAAGCCAGGGTTTCTCAACTTCAGCACTATTGACATTTGGGGTCAGATAATTCTTCATTTGGGGTGGGGAGTAAGGCTGGCCTGGACCTTGTAGGATGTTTGGCAGCATCTCTGGCCTTTATCCGCTAGATGCCAGTCTCTTTCACACACACACACACACACACACTTGTGATAAAATGCCTTCAGACATCGACAAATGTCCCCTGGGGGGCAAAATCAAAATTGCCCTTGGTTGACAACTGCTGGTCTAAGCCAATGATATAGTGTCGTTCTCTCCCACGTTATTAGTTTGGATACATGACCTAAACTAATCCAATGAGAATGAAGCTTGAGAACTGTGTTCAGTGATTTTGTTTTCTCACCTGCTTGTTGCGTTCACCTAGGAACTGGAGGTGGCCATCTTGCAAACACAAGGGGACGCATCCGAAGGATGAAGTTGAGCTCATGGAAACAAAACAGAAAAGTGAAAAGAAATCAAGTCCCGAATGGCATCCTTGGACCTCTAGACCAAATTGCCTTAATCTCATTACATTGCTGGACATTTCCACATCCTACACCTATAAATTCTCTTTCGTGTTTTCATTGTTAACAATCTGTTACTTGCAACTGAAGCCATCATTGCTATAGTCTCTGTTCAGGCCAGACTCACAGTCTAACACAGCACCCTCCACAACCAGTGGGCTCTGTTCTCCACCCCTGAACATAGCTCCTCCATACAGCACTTCCCAGTGGGCATGGCCACCAATGTCCTGGAGCCCTCAAGACGCAAAGCTATCAGCGGGTCAGGGCAGTGAGACAGACTTTCTACCTGCCCCGCATCCCTCATTGTTACATTCAAGGGCAGGATCTCAAAGCTCATTGCTCTCGCCATAATATCTTCCAGAGTTGTAGTGAACTGGATATTATGCTCTTGTACTGCAGCTCTCTCTCCCCCAAGGGTATGAGTTCCTGGGATGTGGCCAAGGACATGTTTAAGTAACACCACCCTATATTAGACTCCCTTAGCCTCTCCAAGACCAACCAAGAGCTTTCTAATCTTAGGATGTATTCTTCCCCAGAAATCCCCCCAGTCTCTCACTCAAATAAACTCTGGTTTATCAGAGCAATCCTCGTGTATCAGTTAGCTTGTGCTAGTTTATCCTGCAGTAACAAACAGTCCCCAAATTTCAGTGGCTTCCACCAACAAGAGTTTTTGCATTTTCAATATTATATTTATAATAGAAACACAATAGTTCTATATGTAAACTTATTCAAGATTCTTCACCCACCATTTAATCCAATGGTTTCTCCATTCCAGGGTTCTTTATTTAGATTTATCTCTTGATTAACTGGATTCCATTCCCAGGTAGTTTTTCAAGAAGTACAGGATGCAACAGTGCCGGCGTATTTTCAGGTTTGTGAATAGGACTCTTGCCCATAGACTTGAGTGACAATTTGGCTGAGTGAAAACCTGTTGGGTCACACTTCCCTCAGAACTCTGGAGACAGTGCTCCGCTCTCTTTTGATACTGAATGTCACTGGGGATAAGCCTCAGGCCGGTGAGGCTTGCTTTTTCTTCCTGGATGCCATCTGATTCTTTCTTTAGCTCTAATACTTAATTATTTCACTAGGATGTGATCTTTCTGGAACATAAATGTGCCCTTTCAAGCTGTACATTCAGGTCTTCCTTTGTAGGACAATTTTCATTTGTTTTTGAATTTTTTTTCTACTTCATTTATTCCGTCACTTCCTTTGTTTGTTTTTTGAATTGAAGTACAGTCAGTTACAATGTGTCAATCTCTGGTGTCCAGCACAGTGTCCCAGTCTTGCATATACATACATATATTTGTTTTCATATTTTTTTCCATTAAAGGTTATTATAAGATATTGAGCATGGTTCTCTGTGCTATACAGAAGAAACTTTTTAAAATCTAATTTTATATATAGTGGCTAACATTTGTAAATATCAAACTCCCAAATTTATCTCCCCTCACCCCCTTCCTCCAGTAACCATAAGATTGTTTAGTAAGTCTGAGAGTCTACTTCTGTTTTGTAGATAAGTTCATAGTGTCCTTTTTTTTTTTAGATTCACATATGACTGATATGATATGGTATTTTCTTTCTATTTCTGGCTTACTTCACTTAGAATGATGATCTCCAGGTCCATCCATGTTGCTGCAAATGGCATTATTTTATTCTTTTTTATGGTTGAGTAGTATTCCATTGTATAAATATACCACAGCTTCTTTATCCAGTCATCTGTTGATGGGAATTTAGGTTGCTTCAATATCTTGGCTATTGTGTATAGCTCTACTGTGAACATTGGGGTGCATGTATCTTTTCAAATAAGAGTTCCTTCAGGATATATACACAGAAGTGGGATTGCTGGATCATATGGTAAGTCTGTTTTTAGTTTTTTGAGAAATCTCCATACTGTTTTCCATAATGGTTGCATCAAACTACATTCCCACCAGCAGTGTAGGAGGGTTCCCTTTTCTCCACATCCTCTCCAGCATCTATAGTTTGTGGACTTTTGAATGATGGCCGTTCTGTATTCTGTCACTTCTAATGAAACAACAATTGCACACATGCTGGAGTTCTTTGGCCTATCTTGAACATCTACTATTTTTGCCTCTTGTTCTTCCCCATTTCATTTTATGTGATTTTTTTCCCCTTATACTTATCTAACAGGCATCCTACTCTGCTTTCAAAAATATGCTCAATTGTTGTGATTGCCAATAAGGTTTTATCTAAAGCATTTATTATTATCTTACATTTCTATTTTTTCTTTTTATCAGCTCCCTTTTTATCTCTCTCCATTGTCTAAATGTTGCTCCTTAAATCTCTTTTATCTCTTCTCCTTCTTCCCCTTCCCCCTTAAGAGTTCATGTTCTCATAATTTCTTTGCAATCATGGACAGGGTATTTTTCCTGAAATGCTGTTTCCTGAAGTAATTCCTTTTCTGATATGCACTCTTCATCAGCTTTTTACTTTTATGAATCTTTTCTCCTTTCTCTGCTGTAAGTTTTCTTTATAATTCATTTCTATGTATTATTCATCTTTGAATGGGAAACGTTCTGCTCTAGGCCAGCATTTCTCTCGAGAATTATGTTTGTGAGGTATGAGCAGGGCAGCCAACAGCATTCATTTAGGCATTACTCTAAGACCACTTTCTTACCAAAAGTGCTGTGTGCCCTTTGTCTTGGGACACAGTATCCCTCAGGTCACCTTCGTAAAACCAGGTGTTCTCATCGTTGGAGTCTTTGCCAACCTGATAAGCGAAACGTATCTTTTTCTATTTTGGATTTATTTGATTGGTATCAAAGTTTTCTTATGTTTACTGGTCATTGTATGTCTACTTTGTGAATATTTGTCTTCTTATCTTTACCTGATTTCTCTTAGGATGTTTCTATTTTTCTTAATGATATATACTAGCTCTTTGTATTTTAAGGATTTTTTGCTATATGTGATACTTAAAATATTTGTGTATATTCTTCTAGTTTATCATTTGCTTTGTATTCATCTATTAAATATTTGTTGAGTATCTATGTGCCAGATACTCTATTAGATACAGAAAAATTATCAGCAAACAAAATAAGATTAAAAAACGATGCCCTTAAAAAGCTTATACTCTGAAGCAAGTGTCCATACACTTTTTCTGTAACGGGACCAGATAATACTAAATACTTTAGGTCAATAGGCAAATTCCAAGTAGGTGCTTATGCAACCAAAGAGAAAACTTGCACTCCTCTCTGCTTCACCCCTGTTGCCGGGGTGGAGGGCACAGTTTGTGGGGGTGGCTGTCCACTGGAGACATTCTTGGGAAGAGGAGAGACCAACCCAAGGAGGAGGGGTGGCAGACAGGAGGTGGGTGCAGCTGCAATGGTCAGTTTCACTCTCTGCCCCAGTGACCACCAAACCCCAATGCACTTTACTTTTCCAGGAAAGCCTGCTGTCTGAACTAGGGCTGCTGGTTAGAGGGGAGGCCACTGGCTGAGTCACTGTCTCCTGGCCCAAGAGTCCACCCTCAGTGACTGGCAGTTGCCAACAGCACACAGGTGGCTACAAGAGGGTCCTAGAGGGTTGAGGGGTGGGATGGGGAGGCAGTTACTGTGAGCTGAGAGGAAAATGGGTGCAGGAGGGTGCTCTGACTGGGTCTCCATAGTTGATAGTGCTGGCCGATAAATACACAGACTGCGGGCTAAATTTGACCAACATGCTGTAGTTTGCCACCCCCTGCTCTAGAGAGTGAGACATACAGTAAATACATAAATACATACACGCATACATACATAAAATGCCAGATTATTGAGATGCTACAGAAAAAAATATAAAGTAGGGAAGAGGGATACATTGTGCTGGTAGGGAGATGGGCTTTGTAATTCTAAACCAGGAAGATCTCACTGAGAAGTGCAGGGCCTCCAGTCATAGAAAACATGAAGGAAGTGAGAGAGCCAAGCCATTCAGACGTATGAGGAAAGAGGTTCTAGGCAGGAGGAACTAGCATGTGCAAAGGCCCTGAGGTGAGAGCATACCTGATGAGCTCTAGAACAACAAAAAGCTCAGCTCTGTTGGAATGGAGTAAGCAGGGGAGAAAGGAGAGGTTGTAGGAGATGAGGACAGAGATGTCATTGGGCAGATCACACAGGGCAGGAGTTCCCCACTCTGTCTGCACATTAAGACCCTCAAGGGCTTTCCTACATTCCCAATGCCCAAGCCCCACTCCCAAAGATTCTCATTTAACTGGCACCATTCTGGGTACCTCTACTTCTTTTAAAGTTTCCAGATGATTCTGATGTGCAGCCAGAGTTAAGGACCAATGATGCTGAGCTGTGGAGGCCACTGTGAGCACTTGGGCTTCTTTTCCAAGCAGTATGAGAGTCATGGGGGGGATTCTGATGGAGGAATGATGTGGTCTGAGTAAGCTGGGGAGGGGTAAAGAGGTCAGGATTCACAGTGGACGTTTAAGTGAAGATGATAAACGGGCAGTTGAGCACACAGGTCTGGGGTCCAGAAGGGAGGTCCAGGCAGGAGAAGCAAATTTGCTAGTTATCAGAAAATAACGTCCTTAAAGCCATCATATCAAATGAAGTCACCAAGGGAAGGAATGTGAAAACAGAAGAAATTCAAAGAATGAGCCTTGGACCTCCCAATATTTTGTTTATGATGATTTCCTAGAGAAGTTCCTAAATTTGCATACAGTTAAATCTATGAGTTTCGCCCTTGATATTATATTAAAATGTTCCTTCTCACCCAAAGATTATGTAACTCTTCATCTATGAGCCTTTCATTATTTAAGTTTTTGTATTTAATTATGCCCAGATCTTTATTTCTCAATACCATTTCCCAGTAAAAGGAACCAAAGTTCCTTAGAGAAATGGCTAATTCCAAGCTGGGGACAGAGAAAGTACAAGATGAGCCTGGAACATCTTGTTGTGCCAGAAAGCAGGGGGAGGGCTCAAAAACGGATGGGAACAGGTCAAAAGGACAAAGGACCTACTGGCCAAATATGAGACAATTTGACCATTAAAATGAAAAATGACAGTGATGATGGCCCACTGAATAACATAAGAATCCATGAGTCCATACAAGAAAGAGGGAAGGGAAGAGGAAAGGGACAAGAGAGGGAGGGAGAAAAAAGAGGGAGAGGAAGCTCTTCTGTACAACAAAGTGCCAACTCATAAATACAGAAGGATTAACAGAGTTGGAAAACCACCACCTCCCAGCAATCCAGCAGCAGCTAATTCAGACAAAGTGGGTAACAGATATTCACACAGCCGCAAACTAGCCTCCCACAGATTTTGTATTAATCACAAAAGGAAACAGGGTAACTTCACAGTGGAGAAATCCATTAAATACTACTTCACTGAGTGGCCAATCAAAGTCGACATCACTAATAATAGAAGAACCTACGTCATGTGCCTCCCAAAGGGCCACACGGAGGGGCACCCAGCGCGCCTTAGGCAGTGGAAAAAAAGCCGGGGTTTGAATTCATAAGATTTGCAAGTTTATTAGCATAAAGTTATAAACAATTATAAAATGTTAACAATCGATGAATCACCGTGAAGGATACAATGGCGTTTATTATTCTATTCTTGCACCTTTTCTAAAAACTTGAAATCTTTTCAAAACAAAAAGTCAAAAATAAAAATATACATAGTTAGACGCTGAGATTTGTATGTTGACCGGTCTGTGAAATGCTCCATAATCAATAGTAAATTTCATGCACACTTGGCTCTGGTCCTGCCTTCCTAGTCTGTCCCATGAGTCCATCTGTCTGTATGTTACGTACCAGGGAATCTGTTTTAATTGTTGGAGCCTTTAATTATATTTAATATCTGGCAGGGCAAGTCCATCCACCTTGCCCTTCTTCAACATTTTCCTCTTCTCACGTCTAGTCTTCCAGAGAACTTTACAATGATTTTGCCAAGATTTCCCTAAAAAAAAAAAAACTCTTCGAGATTTTGATTGAGATTTGTTTATTTATAGATGAATTGGAACAACTGAAAACTTGTATTGTTGATTCTTCTTGGAAAAGAGTATTTGTCTCTCCTTTTAAGTCTCATTTTGAGCTTCTCTTTAAGTCTTTTTGTTTTCTTTACATAAACCTTGTCCATTTATTGTTAATTCCCATGAATTTTGTCACGGCTGTAAATGCAATATATTTCTATGATATGTCCTAATGGCTTGCTCATTATGATAAAAAAGGTGTTGGTTTTTATATCTCTATTTCTGTATTTGGTGACTGCTATCCGACTAAATTCATTTGTCAGTTCTATGACCTTCTTAACTGATTTTTTGAGAGACTGAAATTACAAAAAACTATAACTCCTGAAATGAATATGATAATATTTCCTCCATGGGACTATTTGTGACTCCTATTTTATCTTCTTGTTTAATCCCATTGCTAGAACTTCTGGAACATTAATAAGTAGGAGTGCAGACATAGAGGCATTCTTATCTTGTTCCTGAACTTAATTGGGGTGTCACTAATGTTTTCACAGTTAATTATGATGTTGCTTTGGTTTGAGGGAGAATGTCCTGGTAATATGAAAGGACTGTTCTCCAATCCTTGTTTTATTTACAGAGTATCACCAGGAATAGCTGACAATGTCTTGAAGTTTTTCTAAAACTCTCATTTACTGAGCTCTGATTATATGCCTTGCTCTGTGCCAGGAGTTTTATATTTATTCTTTAATTTAATCTGCACATGACCCTGACTTTAGACATTATTTTTCCAAACTTGAAGATATAGTGAGTGCCCAAGGTCCACAGTTAGGAAGGGAAAAGAGACAGGATTTGTACTCAGGGTTTCTGATGTCTAAGCTCTAAAGACAGTAATAACGTGTTTTTCTCCTTGGTCCACTCATGTAATTGATCACACTAAGAGATTTCCTGACGTTGAATGACATTTGCATTGCTGGCCTCAGTCCTCCTTGTTTAACAGTGTATTGTTACTCTACACATTTGATGGCATTCGATTTTCTAATATGTTGCATCTGTGTTTGTGAAATTGGGCTGCAGCTTCTCTTTTGCCCAGCTGGCTGGTTGGCTTTTTGTGTCCGGGCAGTGCTGGCTTAGTAATGTGACTTGGGAAGCTGTCCACCTTTTCCCACACACCAATTCTATTTAAACAGCACAGTGATGATCTGTCCCTTGAAGGTATGAAAGAGGTCACCTCTGAAGCGGTCTTGGTTTAAGACTTTTGTGGACTTTTTCAGCCCATCTCTTCCGCTTTTCTACCACTTCTTCAGTCAAATCTGATCATTTTTATTTTCCTGGAAAACTACCCACTTCACTGAGATTTTCACGTTTATTAGCATCAAGTTATAAACCTATTCCTTTCTATTTTTCATTTACTGTGCCATTTCTCATTTCTGCATGATCACATTTTCCTTTTCTTGATTAGCTTTGCAGTGGTTTCTCTAAGTCACTGGTCTTTTTAAAGAGCCAGGCTCTGGCTGTATTTATCAATTTATGTTTCCCATTTTCTAATTCATTAATTTCTGGGAGTTTTGCTGTTAGCGTCTCCTTCTGATTTCTTTCTTTTTCTTTTTCTTTTTTTTTTCTTTTTCTGGCATCTGGAAATAGATGTTCGCCTCGTTTATTTTTCTGTGTTGTCATCATGATCATTACATTCTACACTGTCTATTATTGACATTTTCTCTTAGACCCAAGAGTGACTTAGAAAAGAAATTTTTTATTTCCCAAGTGGTTCAGTGTTTCTGTTGCTTGTTTATTGTATGGTTTTTAATTTCTAGTCTTCTTCAATGTACAGAGAATGTGACCTGTACAATTTGTACATTTTAGAGGTGATTGAGAATGTGTTTGTAACCCAGCATAAGAATGATTTTGGAAAATGTTCTCAACAGTGATGGAAGAGAATGTATATCCTGTTTGTAGAATTCTCTCAGACGCCCACTGGAAGGTTAAAGACAACATGATTTTAAATCACCCCCGGGCCAGTCACACCAGCTCCCTCAACACCAGAAAGAGGAAAAGAGACCAAGAGTGGGGGGTCCGTGGATGACAAAGGAGGGTATGTGGAGACCACCCCCCACCGTCCTCCTGCCCGGCTGCAGGCAGGACCAAGGGCGGCTGGAAGCTGTCCCTCAGGACAGTTGGGTCAGGCAGTGGGTGGGGCCGCGGGGGCCCCTCCAGGAGCATTGTTTGGCTGCTTGGGGTCCCAATTTGTCTGTTTATTGAACAAGAAAAGGCAGAGGGGCCAAGTGGAGCCTCAAGGTGGCATCTGAACTAGCCAGACTCACTGAGAGTAGACCTGCTCCTCACTGGCCCTTCTCTCCCCAAGGGTGACATTAGAACTGGAATGGGGGGGGGGAGGCAGGGCGGGAAGAAAGGAGTCGTTTATTCTTGGCTCAACCGCTTTGTCTGGCTTAGAAAAGGACCACGTGCAGAGATACAGTTCTAGACGCTGAAACGTGCCTGTGCGTGGCCTGTGCAGGATTCTCTCGTGTTAATCTCAGAGCGGCACATCCCAACTTGTTCCAAACTGTGGCCGCCCAGCACTGCCGCCCTCGCCTCCCGTCTCGTCTCCCCTCCCCCTGCCCGGGACCTGTGCCCTTCCCCTGCACTCCAAGTCCCTAGTCCCCATTCTGTCTTGCTGTGTCCCTCATCCCAGACCCCTCCTTGTCTTCTCTGTTACTCCATTACATTACCCTGAAGCAGCCAGCCCTCTTTGGCCAAGCCTCCCCACCCCCTTCCCAGACGTGGCCCTGGGCCTTTCTTCAGCAGCCTGCACACTTGGTGGCTCACAGGGTGGCAGCAGAAGGCTCTTTTACTTCTGTCTCCTGTCATCAACCCTTTCAACTTTACTCAGTGAGCCACGTTGTTTAATGCCTAACCGTTGAGTTAAAAATTAGAGCAGTACTTTTTTCTTTGTTTCTCTCTCTCTCACATAATAAAAATTGCTTGAAGGCCCAAATACTGATGCAATTGAAACTGTCCAGGCCCCTGAGTGATAATGAAATCCTCAAACCTCATTTTGATTTTCTCCCTGATGAGGGAGGTGGGACGGGGAGTGCACAGGGGGGCCACTGGCGGTGGGCAGTGGACACAAGACTGGTTCTCCCTTTCACTGCCTGGTACCAGCCCCCAGTCAGCAGCTGTGGCATCTGCCCCCTCCAGGGCTCAGGATCTTGCAAGCGTGATGACGGAGAAGTCAGGGGACAGGCAATTGGTGGGTCCTCACCAGTCGGGTACCACTATAAGATGGCTTTAAGCTCTGTGATTTCTGTGATTCTTATACTTCTAGTGGGGATGTAAAGGAATACAACCGTTTTGGAAGATAGTTTGGCAGTGTCTTAAAAATTTAGATATATCCCTGTTACATGACCCAATCATTCCACTACTAGATGGTTACCTAAGAGAAACGGAAGTGTATTACAATACTCACAGAAGCTTTATTAGCCCCAGCTGGGAAGAGACCAATGTCCCTCAAAACAGGTCAACAAACTGGAATAGACATACAGTGGAATACTATCCAGCCATGTAAAGAAAGCAACCACTGATGCACAGGAGAGCACGGATGAAACCTGAAATAATTCTGCTGAGTGAAAGAAGCTGGATTAAAAGAGTGCGCACCGTATGACTGAATCCATATAAAATTCTAGAAAGCACAGACTAATCTGTGGTGACAGAATGCAGATCAGGGTTGCTAGGGGAAAAGGGAGGTGTGGGCAGGAGAGGGAGGAATCACAAAAGAGCACAAGGAAATGAAACTTTTGGCAGCCTTGAATACGTTCATCATCTTAATTGTGGTGATGGATGTTTACATATGACGAAACTTCTCAAATTATACACCTTAGACGTGTGCACTTAAATATTGTACATATCATCATGTCAATTATATTTCAATAAATCTCAAAAAAAATCTTTTTAAAAAGATGACTTTCTTAGAGTGCCCTTCCGAGGAATCTTCAGAGGCCACCCCAGGGAACACCTGGCTGCACTGGCTTTGACGGAGGAGGCGCATTTTTCTCCCATGGCCCTTTCCCTTTTTCACTGTCACTGGCAGGACCCACAGCCTTTTCAGGAGGTCCTCTGGGCAGGATTTTTAACTCTAGGCCAGTTGGTGGGTTCTCATCCACGAGGCTCACTCTGGCCCATGAGAAATGGGCCATCAGATACGTCAACCAGGCCAGCTGTCGGCGAGAGTGACTTCCGTTCCCATGTAGCCAGTCTCCCTGTGCCCTGCCACCTCGGCCTGAGACCGGCTGCCTCTTCTCAGGCTGGTGTCAGGTCCCGATCCACTGCGTCCTCATATCCAGGCCACACAGAGCAAGCTCTCCCAGGCTGAGAGGCGAGGGGGAGACCGAGGCTCACTCACATCCGTGTTCTCCAGAGACCCTCCCTCTCAAATGCGTTCTATTCCCCAACCACCTGGCCCTCCCACCGTGGTTTTATAAAGGGCCTGAGTCACAAGACCAGTTTTGCACGAGGTCTTTTGTAACTGTCACGTGTGGCCTCAAGCAGCGGTTCACCACTTGGCTGCACGCTGAAATCACTTAAGGTATTTTTTAAAATACTAGTACCTGGGCCCCAGCCCCAGCTTCTCATTTAATTGGCCCAGGGTGTGGTCTGGGCATTGGGAGTGTTAAAAGCTCTCCAGGGGGTTCCAATGAGCGCCAAGAAAGAGAAACCCGGTCCTGGCTCAGTGTTTCTCAAACTTAGGTGTGCTTGTGGCGGGCCCAGGTTGCGGTTACACTGCAGATCCACCTTCCCCAGGTCTGGCCTGGGGTTAAGAGTCTGCATTTCTTGCCTTTTTTTTTTTTGCCTTCAGTGAAGGTACTGGAGATCGGACCCAGGACCTCATGCATGCTAAGCAGGCCCTCACCACTGAGCTATACCCTCCCCATAAGAGTCTGCATTTCTAACCAGCTCATTCCCAGGTAATGTCATATCTGATCTGAGGACCGCGCTTTGAGCATCAAAGAGCTAGGATATCTATATGCCTTGGTAAAACTCTGCCTTTTAATATAGGTTTTATTTTTTTTTTTAGAGCAGTTTTAGGTTCACAGCAAAATTGAGCAGCAAGTATAGAGATTTCCTATATACGTCGTGCCCCCACACAGGCACAGCCCCTCCCCTCACCGTTATCAACGTCCCACACAGTGGGTGAACACACACTGACACCTTCTAACCACCCAGAATCCATAATCTACAATAGGGTTTGCTCTTGGTGTTGTCCCTTCTGACATCAGTCTGATGTTTTGATAAAAGTATGACAGATAACACGTGTCCACGAGTCAAGGATCACACTGAGCAGTTGCACTCCCTAAAAATCCTCTGAGCTCAGCCTATTCATCCTTCTCTAACCCCCTAGCCTCTTACAACCACATAAAACTGATTTTTAAGTTTATTACATATTTATAATTTTTAGAATCCTGAGCAGGTATCTTCCCGAACAAAGAAGGCAGTAATAGCTCTGTGGCAGAGTGTCCCCGCCTCCGCACTGTTATTTGGGGCCAGGTAATCCTTTGTGGTGGGAGCGTTCCTGTATATTGCAGGACGTTTAGCATCATCTCCAGTTTCTACCTACTTGCTGCCTGCAGGTAGCAGTATCCTTGCCAAGCTGTGACAACCCAAAATGTCCCCAGATGTTGCCAGATGTTTCCCGGGGGCAGGGGGGTGGGGGAGATGTAAAATCACCTCCAGTCAAGAACCACTGATTTACACCAACACAAAGAACTTGCAGCAGTTTAAAACTGTTTATATTTGGACCTGCATTCATTTATGAATTATACTATTGAGCCGATTCTGTTGTGTGGCAAATAGAGTTCTAGTACCGGGGATACAAAGGCGAACACACCAAAGGCTTATATAATAATGTGATGCCCAGTAGTGATAATTATGTGCAAAAAAAATAAACAGACAAATAAAGCACGATAAGAAAATAGTGGTGGCCTGGAGCCAGCAGGGAGAGTCTTATCATGAAGAGACAGGGAAGTCCTCTTTGAGGAGGTGACTTTCAAGCTTTCAGAAAAATGCAGTGAGGATGAGTCAGTTGAATATGGGTGAGGCAGAGGCCAGGTTGTTCCAAACTAAGGGAAAGCTGGTGGAAAGGCACTGAGGTGAGAGTGTGACCTAATCTCGGAAAAAAAATCTTGGGTTGGGCTGAATGTACAGCTTTCTCCCCCAGCAGACTCTCAAGGAAGCAGGCAGTCTTAAAAGGTGATTCTGCCCTGTTCCGATGAAACCTCAAGAGGTCTCCACTTTTCCCCTTTACTGTTCTATCCATGTTATTCAGTTTCTCCATAGCTCTTTTTAGTTTCCTCATTTTGTCAAACACAGAGATTCATCTAATACTATGGATTTGTGACTTTCTTCTTTTGCTTGTGGTAGTTTTTGCTTTCTGGTTTTTTAATGAGATGTTATTTGGTTCATAAAAGTTTACCATGTACTTTTATCATGGGTTGATACTTGGATGGATATTAACCCTCTCTTATTTGCATTTCCTCTTGAATTTTGCCTCCAGTATTTCCAATATTGCTCTCTGGTTTTTTTTTTTTTTTTTCTGTTGTTTGCATTTCCTGAGTATAATACTTCCACATTCATTTATTTTTCACTTTTCCGTAACATTGTATGTTTCTGATAAGCAGAATACTTTGATTTTTCTTACACAGTCTGAAATTTCTCATCTACTAAGAATAGAATTTCATACATTCATATTTGAATGAAACTTGTATGTTTGGCATTGCTTCTCTAATATTATTTTGTGCTTTGTTTTTTATTTCCTTGCTCTGAATATTTCCTTTTCTCTGAATTTTGCTTAGCTGATCAGTTTTTCTCAGCTCCCTTTTCTGTAATAATTTAAAAGTTATGTACATATAGAATAAAACAAAATATTTAAAGCAAAAAATTCCTAACAATTTCAAGAATGTAACAGTATCCATAACCGTATTGAAGTTGGATGAGAAATTTCAGGGCACTTCCTTATCTTTTTTCCCTCAACTTAAATTTTTGTCAGAATGACTATATAGTTGGGATTTATGTTTCTTGCCCTTCAAGAATTATTTTTGACATTTGCATTTCGTTTCATAACCATGATCCAAACAATGATTTAGACTTTAACTATTCTTTACCAGCTTAATTAGTCATGGTTGTTTCCTTTGAACCATTTCTTCCATTCTTGTGTTCTTTATTTTGACTCATTTCTCGGTTGATTGGTGGAACTTATGGGGCATTATTTTTCAGGTGGATTACGTGAGTCCTTACATGTCTGGGAATGACTTTCTCTTGACCCATGTATGAATGACAACATAGCTACTTAAAGAATTCTTCACACTTGTTGCTCCTAAAAATTCAGCAAATATTGCATCACTGTCTTCTAGAATTTAGAGTTACATAAGTGAAATCTGGGACACGTCCATTTTTTGCTCCTTGTGTGCATAGACTCTTTCTTTCCTACCTAGATCCTGAAAACGTTTTTTCTTAGTCCTTGAAACTTGAGATTTGATAAAGATATAAATATGCATGGGTTTCTTTATACTAATATTGCCCCTTAAATTTGATGGCCAACACCTTCCTTCATGTAAGAGCAAATTTCTTCTATTATTTCTTTGATTATAGAAATAGTAGATTACAGAAAATAATTAAACAAAATCTTTAACTAGACCTTTTTTTTGGATTTTTTTCCATTCAGTTTTATTGAGATACAATTGACATATAGTCCTATATGGTCCTATTATACAAATATTGTATCATCTGGATTCTCTGTGTCTCTTATGTTTTCCCTCATCTCTTTAGGCTTTTCCTCTGGTATCTAATAGAAATTTTCAAGCTAGTTTTCTAACTTGGTTTTTATGCTATTCACATCTTATACTTTTAAAATTTCATAGTGATTTTTCATATAGAAGAAATTTTTGTAATTGTGATTACTCTTCTGACACATGCAATGAAAATTGTAGAAACTGTAAAGACGTATGTAGTATTGTATTTAATTTTATTTTGTTTTGTTTTCTCTTGTTTCTTGCAGTAACCCTATTCCACAGTGGAATATTTGTTCAGTTTTCCTTGGTGTAGCCAGCTTCCCAAAAAGTCTCCCAAAGAGCCCCACCTCCTGCTATTCTTGGCTTTTTGTGTTCCCTCTGTGCTGTGAACAAGGTGATCTGTGAGATCAGTGTCTCACCACCATGCAGACATTATGGCATATGACTTTTGAGGCTGAGTTATAAAGGCATTGTGGACTCCTCCTTGTGCTCTGGGATCTCTCACTCTGGAGGAAGCCCACCATCATGTCACAAGGATGCCCAAGCAGCCCTGTGGTGAGGTCCACCTGGAAAGGAAATAAGGGGTCCTGCCAACAGCAGCCAGTACCAGCTTTCCAGCTGTGTGGTGAGCTCCCTTAGAAGTAGAGTGTCCCAACCTATCAAGCCTTCGGATGACAGCAGCCTGATCAACATGTTGGAGGACCACCCTCATGAAAGTCCCCAGACCAGAACCACCCCTCCATGACTCTCCCAAACTCCTGACCTACAGAAATTGTGAGCAATCATAAGGGTTTATTATTGTTTTACACCAGTGAGTTTTGGGATAATTTGTTAGGTAGCAATAGATAACTGATCAGTCCCCTTCTCTTGAACTGCTTGGTCATATCAATAAATGTCACTTTCCCTCTATTTATCCAGAACTGGGATTTGAGATAGCTTGTGCCAGAAAGCATGTAGGTCTCTGTTCAACTCTTTCATTCCTAGTAGAGATAGAAGAGAAAGGCTGAGCTCTGCTGTAGCTTTACTTTTCCTGTCCAGAGGTCTGTTTGTTCATGAGGAACACAGACATTTCTATGTCTTAGTAAGCCTGGTGCCAGGTGTTTCCTCACTGTGTGGGAGGACTTTCTGTCTGAGTATATTTGAAGGTTCATGGTAGCCGGGACCTCTCCTGGCTCCCAACCGTTGGAACCAGCAAGCTCCCCAGCCTCTCTTTTCTCCATCTCTGCCAGCCATGGGGCCATAATGTCAGTCTTGCTTAGTTCTCCCTGGCACCTACATTGAGTCTCCCAGGGACTGCTACAAGCCCAAGAGAGTTCATATTGCAAGGAATTCAAGAGCCAAATGCCCGCCTTTCCTGCAATGAAACCCACCAATCTCAATCAAATTAACTCTTCAGACCATAGAATTTAGACTATGTTCTCCATGGGCGTTATCATTAGGGCAATATCAAGAGTGAGCAACCACGCGGGAAGAACAACCTTTGTGATTTTGCTTTTTTTTTTTTTTATGTAATTTAAAAAATTTTTTTGGTTGGGGAGGTAATTAGGTTTGTTTATTTATTTGTTTATTTGTTTGTTTGTTTGTTTATTTATTTATTTATTTATTTATTTATTTATTTTTGTTGTTGTTGTTGGAGGTACTGGGGATTGAACCCAGGCCCCTGTGCATGCTAAGTATGTCACTCTACCACTGAGCTATACCCTCTCCAAGAACAATCTTCGGGAAACAGTCTGGCATCACCTTGTAAAGCCGCACACTCACACTCACACTCACATAGCCTTCAACCTACTTCTAAAGAAACTCTGGAATTTGTTCATCGGGACACAAAAACATTCATAGTAGTGCTGCTTACGGTGGAAACAATCCAATGTAGAATGGATGGATAAGTCAAGGTAGGTTTTTATACATAATGGGATATTATATAGTCATGAAAAAAATTAGCCATAACTCCACACATCAACATAACTTTGTGGACTCCCAAAATTCATAATGTGGAGCAAAAGGAGTTGAATGAGAGAAGAATGACTCTATTTAAAAAATGGCAGGCAACACAAACATGTTATTTTGCTTAAGGCTACTTTCCAATAGTGGGAAACAGAATAATAAAATCAAAAGTGAGGAGGATGGTGAGGGGGAGGATATAGCTCAGTGGTAGAGCACATGCTTAGCATGCACAGGGGCCTGGGTTCAATCCCCAGTAACTCCATGTAAAACAAATAAATAAATAAACCTAATTGCCCTGATTAATATTGAGGGGGATGGGAAGTGTGTGCAATGGAGGCAAGCTTCACTGGGTTGATGCCAGACCTGGCTGATTTTTTTTCTCATCTTGTATTTGCTTTATTGTTGCTCTTTAATGCTCTTCAATGTATAAGAAATACTTCACAATGGAACAAACTGAAAGGACTCTCACAGCTTCATGACCTAGGTCTTTACAATGAGGGCTCCTTCTAGACGCCTCCTCCATCTCCTGCTTCAAGTCTCGGGCAGCAGCCCCTCCTCAGGCCAGGAGCACTCACCCCTTCCCCAGAAGGAGCCTCATTAGCTGGTCCTCAGCCTCAAGGGACTCCTCTGTCCGTCCAGACTGGCACCAGCTTAACACCTCTTGGGACCGTGGTCAGCTCCTCCCTGGACTGCAGTGAACAGGAGGCAATACATTCCTTCTAGTGCTCCCGCCAGTTTGAGTGGGGATTCTGTTGCTTGCAACTGAAAGAATCCTGAGTAATACGTGTGCGTTTGTTTATTGAGCATTTCTCAAAATGGCCCGTTCTGACATACACGAGAAGGTCTGAGAATTTTTATTTGATTCTTGGAGCGGCCAGTTTCAGAGCAGGGGACACACTCTGGCCTGAGAGCCGAGAGAGCCGGGGCCCACAAACAGTTCCAGCCTCAACTGCTGGCAGGTTACGGGCATGTCACTTGTCCTCCCTGGACCTGTCACTTCATCTGTCAAGTGGGAAGTTTGGTCCAAATGAAGCTCGCAGCCATGTTAACCTCCTGGTCCCTACCTGTGAAGCATTCACAGCGTGCAAGAGTGCTGATGAGTGACGAATTGACTTTAGAAATGAGGGTCACTAAAGAGGCTGTGTTCTCCTTGAAAAAACAGGGCCACACAGAGAACAGGACAAGCAGAGGCCAACCTGAAGCCAAATCCCCAACACGAACAAACGCGGGCACTGAGGGATGTCGCCCAGGAGGGTGTGGCAGCAGGGTGGCATCCCCTGTAGCCAAGTGTCCTGTGGGTTCAGAGAAGGCTGAGAAATCTCTCCTGGCCTGCGTATGGCATCAGCTTGTAAGACCGAGTTCAGATCTGGAAGACCGTGGGCTGAGCGCAGCATCGGGCCAGCCGGGAACGGAAACGTGTGAAGCTGCGGGTTGGAGGAGTTTGTGCAGCCTGCCAGTTTTCTGGAGAGGATGCTGTGCCCGCTGCGTGGGTGTGAGACCCTCTTGATGGACGCAGGGTGCGGTGTCACCGTCAGACATTCCCCGGCGCTGAATGTTCAGTCTGTAGAAAAGCTTAGGGATGTGCTGACAACAGGCCCCCAGCAGTTGTGCTGGGTTTGACCCCAGCCCGCGGCCGGGAACGCCTGCACCTCTGCACCGCCTGCCCCACTCCATCCGGCAGGTGGCGGGGTGTTGGGAAGATGATGGTTCAGGATCTGATGGTCTGGCTGCGCCACAGGAGGGAGTTGAGAGGTGAGAGTTAACTCATTCAAAAGGGAGTCTTTGGCCTGGCCTCCCAAAGAGGGAGCTAGCCTCCTGAAGAAACCCCCCAAACTAGCCTCAGCCCAGTGCCCAGAGCAACCTGTTCCAGTAGAAGGTGGAAGGGCAGAGAGCTGCATTACCCAGGGGGCGGGATGGGTGCTGTCTTAACGTGCAGCCTACTAGCCTCACAACCGTGGTCCTGCTCCCCAGCACCACATCTGGCCCTGCTCTGCTCCCAAATGAGGTGGGCAACAGGGACCCAAATACCCCTGCTGGCCCTGGGGCTGGAAGTTCCCCCCATCAACTCCCCCAGGAGACCCAGCAAATGGGTGCAGCCTAGTCATGGGTCTCTGTTTGCTGGACACAAGCAAAAAGCTTTCCCTGGGGGAGGTTATCTGCCTGGGGCTAGACAGAAATTCTCCCTGCTATGGAGAAACCAGTTCTGCTACAGTCACCCATCCAAGTCCCCGCGGGTCTTTTATCTTCCCCAAACTGCTAGCCTCGTGGCAGGTCAGGACCCACTTGGTCGCACAGCTAGCAAGAGTCAGAGCTGCAAATGCCTGTGTGCACCGCGGTCCAGGCATCGCCAAGGGGCTAGTGGAGGCAGGCGTCCCGCCCTCCTCATGGTCCTTTGGGAAGCCCCTCTTTCCCTCCAGGCACTCATCCTACCACTACCCCATGGGGACAAGCACGTGACTTCACTGGCCAACCACGCGCTCGGTCCCTGCCCACAGGCAGAGCCTTCCTCCGCATCATTGCCTGAACTGCGGGAGAGAGCTCTCTCTCCACTGGGGTTGCGTGGACAGGGCGTCCCGTGGCCAACCTGCCTCCTACTCACTCAGAATGGAGCCAGACACGATCAGATGGAGGATTCCACTTGAACCCCAGAACCAGTGTGCCTGACCTGGAGGCTCTGGATGCTAGTGGGTCCCATTTCCTGATGCTTGTAAATGAAAGCATCTCTACTGACAAAAGCCTTAAGCACAGGATGCTATGTGCCTGGACCTTCATCCTCAGAGCGGTCCCTGTGGCACCAGCTCCTCAGCCTTGCCCTCCTCTGCCCACCACACATCACCTGTGGCCCTGCAGCCCTGGCTCTGACATCACGAGGACCTCGGTCCTCAAGTGGCCCTGCGGCAGCTCAGGAGCAGAGGCGCAGGGCCAGGGCACCCTGCCCGCCAGTCCCAGGGGCTGGTGCCTCAGCCCGGAGGCCCAGGTCCCCATCTCGGGAGTGTAGCTTGCTCTGAAGAGCTGCTCCATAGCACGCAGGCTCAAAGGCTCACTCCCTGCCCAAATCCTTCATTCAATTTTACCTCCTTAGCTTGAAAGTCTGTGAGTTATTTCTCATTTAAATAAAATGTGAAATCAGAATCGATGGGACTAAGTGGGGTGTTCGGAAAATGTCTTTTTGGACCACGGCACAAAAATCAGTGTGGCTTTTCCTGTCCTGTGGAATTGAGGGGGCCAGGGGTCTACACCACCCCACGTGGGCTGGAGAAGGCTGGGTGTCATTTCCAGCCATCAGTGAAGCGGGAATCACTTGTGCCATCACCACGCGTGCGCTGAGCACATCCACAATCCGTGTCAGGCTCAGGAGTGGTGAGAAGCCCCCATTGGAGGGTCTTGCCAGTGGCTGAAGGTGCTCCTGTCTGGGGCAGAAGCCGGGTGCCCCTTGCTGTGGGAGTTGCCGCCCCGGAGAGAGATGCCCTGTGTGTCTCCAGCCCTCACCCCCTCAGCGTGTTGTGACAGGGAGGTGCAGAGGCTGGGGAAATCAGTCAGTCATTCTCAGTGAGTCAGGCCCTTGGCAGGCGGCCCCCAGCCCCAGAGCATCTCTGACTCAGCCTGCTGACTGACAGACAGGGGACCGACAGACAGGAGGCAGTGAAAGTGCCGGGAAAGGGCGGCGCTGAGGGCAGACTGCGAACACAGGGCAGCCTCCAAGGCCCAGCCCCGTGGGGCCCTCGCGTCCCTCCTCACCTCACTCCTGCCCACACTCCTCACACCCCGCCTCAGTCTGAGAGGATGAACGCTTGAGGGGAGCCTGAGGGACAGAGAAGGGCACCCCCTTTCCTCACACAGGCAGGGGACCAGCCCAGGGGTCCCCCACCTCCAGACCAGACATCAGCCTGCCCTGCAGAGGACAGGACACTCCAGGGAGGGCGGGGTTGATGCTGAGGGCTGAGGAAGGATCACTTCCCGGCTCTCAGCCCTTCCACACCCTGTCATGGGCCCCACCCCGCAACCCGCTCTCTCAGTGCTGCTCGCTGCCAGCTTGGGGCCAGCCCTGACCCCCAGGTCGTTTTCTTAAGCATGTGTGCCTCATCGGCGTCTCCCACACCGTCTTAAGGCTGCCCGTTTGGCCCCTCAGGACACAACTTACGCTGTTTCTCCAGTTTGAGCCCACACATGCCCTGACTCTTCTCCGTGCTCGCATCACGCTTCCCGGCCTCCAAGGCGGAGATCTCAGCCTGCCACTGCCAAGGAGCCCCCCAGGGTCACCTCCAGCTCCAGGGCCCCTTAAAGGCCAGAAAAAGGGCTACGTGGTGCTGCCCTTCCTCTGACTACCTCAGAGCCCTTGGAGGGGCCTCCTGTTCCCTTTGTTCAGCCCCTTCTGTGCCGCCATTCAAGAGGGAAGGGAGGAGGCCACGCCTGCCAGCTTTCGCACCGACCTGGAGCTCCAGCACCAGCGCCCCAGGCCCATCGGGCAGACATCCCAACTTCTGCTGTCTGCGCACTGAGCCAGGAGAGGCCCAGGGCTTCGTGCGAGCTGCACAGTGGGGCCCACCCTGCTCCTCCCCTTGTCAGCAGAACCCCCCCCCCAAATTAACCTCTGTTTGAGGACTCCAACTTTCTAGCTGTGGGAACCTGGACAAATCACTTAGCACTCCGAGCCTCAGTTTCCTCATCCATAAAAGGGGAGAATGGGGCCTGGGACGTAGAAAAAGATGAATAGAGATGCTCTGTTCTTGTTTACCATTACTGGCATAAATGGAGAGCATCATTCTTAACCTCCCTGCAGATTCCTTGGACCCCTTTGAGAAGCTCGGAGAGCTATGAACTCTCACCTCCAAGAAGGCACATCCCACAAACACGGTAAATACACTACCGGGGTGGAGAGGCCTCTGCAGCCATCCAGGGACCCCAGGTTAGAAGCCTCTTCCACAAATGCAGTCTGAGGTCAGGCTCAGAGCTTAGGGCTCCCCCAGGCCAGTGTTCGTGGTCACTCTGGGCCTGCAGCAATGTACTGTTTCTGCTCCACTGTCTGCCCATCCAGGAGCGTGCTCTCAGGGCCACGCAAGGCAGAAAGGAATTACCTGTGGCTTTGAACTCCATTCTAACTGGGCCTGGAGATGCTGGCAGAGTGGGGAGAAGCCAGAGGGACGTGTAGCTCCCCCCTCTCCTCCCACCCACCAGCTGGGGGCTCTGTCCCACCAGGCTGCCTGCCATTCCATGGCTCTGGGCCCAGACATCTTCGGGCACAGTGGCTGTCCTCAGAGGGATGTGGTCCCATGCCCTGCTCCTCACCTCCCTTGTTGTCTCTTACCTGGGACAAATCTCATGTTCTTTAAGTTCTGTGTGTGCGTGTGAACCACAACAGACCGATGACTTAGAAGTATACAAATGCAGAGAATAGAAAACATTCATGAATTGAACACTGCTGTGGTTACCATCCTACCTCCTCCAGCATCCTGCACGGTGAGAGGCATTAGACTTGGCTTTTAGCTCTGGGTCCTTGATGCAGAGAAGTCACCTGTGCATCCAACCCAGATCGGGCACAAAGTGGGGACTGCACAGAGAGCTGGGGACAAAGCAGCCTGGAGGGTAATGCCAGTGTTGACTGTCACGTGACTTTGGCATCAAATTCCCTGCAGGCAAAAGGGAGAGAGCACACTACACTGGTCTGTGACGTCTCTTGGAACGCTTTGACGTTTTTCATGAGAGGCTGTCAGAGAGCCGCTCCGCAGCTGCCGGAGTGAAGTCCGCGTTTCTGCCTGGGTGACCTCAGCACGTCCCAGCCCGGAAGTGCAGGAGGAGCAATGTCTGGAGGTGGAGAGGCAGGGGGGCAAAACCAGCAGTAGCTGCTTACCGAGGGGGAGCTGCGAGGCTGTGGAAGAGGGCCCCTGGCCTCCTGGTGTCCTAGTGACGACGGGAAGGCTCTGCCTGCCTTCCCAGGAGACGGGAGGTTTGGTTAGAATGGCTGCAGATTGGGTGTGGATTCTCCAGGAGTGTGTCCCAGGTAGAGATGCTCTGATTGCTGCTTGAGAAGGCAGCTGGTTGGAAGGGGGATTTTCCATCAGGCTTGATAACGCTTCATCTTCGGGAGATCCTCTGAGGTGCATTCAGCCAACATGTGAGCACCAGACTTGGTGTTCAGGGCTGCCCCACGAGTGGGATGTAAAGGACTTCCACAGCCACTCACAGAAATCTGGTCCACAGCCATCCCCGTTCTCCCAGGACTTCCCAGGGTTTCCTGGGGCACAGGACTTTCAGGGGTACAACCAGCAATGTTCTGGACAAACTGAGGTGGTTGCTCCCCCTACACAGCAGCTAGGACTGGGGGGTCCTGCCAGAGAGCTCCTCCTGTGACACTCATTCGCCCAGCCTTTTGGAATTCCAGGGAGGGGCCATCCTGGCGTCAAATGCTCCCGAAAGCCAAGAAGGATTAAGCAGGCTGGTGACCTCCACTGAACTCACCATCTTTAGGGGTCCCTTGCCTGCTAATCTCCACTTCTGGGCCTTTCTGTACTTGGCAAAGATTAGTTTGGGCTTCTCTCCATCCTATACCAATCTTCCCAGGACTGCCAGCCTAGAACCAGAGCGCCCAGGCTCCCTCGGGCGGGGCCAGGCTCCTGTACGTCCCCCACTATACGGCCACAAGCTCTGTACCTGCCCCATGGGAGAAGAGAGAAGCAAGCAGAAGGGGGCTGTTCTGGGGACTGTGGTCTGAAACCTGCCCTTCTGTGAGCCAGCGCTGTTTCCACCCAGGGCCCCGATGTCATCTTGGCAGGCGGAACGGTACACAGTACATACTTAGAAATTTGTAATGCTTTTTGTAACCAACCACTGCCCCACCTGGGGTATTGAGTTATCATGAGTTATGGAACTTAATCAAGATTTGAATTATGAAATTGTTAAAGAAGAGACATCTGGCTCATGGCAGGCAAAGGTGTGTGTGTTGTGTCTCAAGTCCACGGGACAGGCTTAGCATCTGCTGTTCTGAACACCTCGGGAGGTGTTGCCAGGTGAAAGCCCTCAGAGGGGGCTGATGCCTCTTCCAACCCCCAAGTAGACGGGGTTTAAACTTGAGGATGATTTTTCATTCTTGCTACCAGCTCCAAAAAACATTCCAATTTATTTTTTTAAATGGAACTAAGATTTGGTCTTGAAAGGGCTCTGCTGGGGATGTAGAGGCCTTTGGGTGGGACCTGGAGGTCTGGAAGCTTAGGTGGGAGTGGCGGTGGTGATGGGATCGGGTTGATTCAAGCTCCTCGTCTTTTTTCTCTAATCTCTCATCCCTTCGAAGGGATGGAAAACTGGTTCTAAATCCTGGAGAAGAAAAAGGGAGTGTGGGAGTGAGAAAACACCTGTGGAGGCAACTGTTAGTGTTAACCCTCCCTCTAGGAAGGGTTGACATCGCCTGAGAAGAGGGAAGACCAGGGCTTTTGCACAACCCGCACCCATCCCGTGGGCCTTTTCTATCCCTAATAGGGATCATTCCACCACATCTGATTAATTTCACCCTCTTTTTCCCTGTTCACTTTTCAAATTGATAGAGGACTGTTGGGGGAATTTCCAATTCTGGTTGTTTTTAGAGCAGAATGGGAACAAACCAAAGATGCCAGCTAGGTTCCTCTGGCCTTAAAAGGTAGGTAAAAAAAAGACTCAGCTTCTTCCATCCCCACTGATTATACAAGTGACAAGCCCTGGGGTCCCCAGGGGCACACATGCTGCCTACCCTCTGACGCTGGGTCCCGCACTCCTGTTTCTATGCTTCCTAACACCTCTGTACTCAGGAACCCAGATGCTGCAACTCAGTCCAGCTTCTATTTTTCAAAATACACACCCACACACAGTCACACAAAGCCCTTGGCACGTGGCAGACTTAATTTCCAAGGAGGAATATTTGACATGATAATAATTCAAACAGCTTCACAGGGAGTAAGGGTAGTTTCAGCTCAGCGCCTCTCCGCTCTTAAAGTGTCATCTCCCACCCTCCCAGCCCACTCGCTGTCTTGCTAGCTCCTTCCCCTTCCTCTGGGATAACATTAGTTTCCACCTTTCCCTTCCCGGACTCCTCCCCATCTCAACATTGTACTGCCGAGATGTCAATAATCCTCAAATCGATATACAGACTGAACGCAATTTCTATAAAAATCCCAGCAAGATTCTTTTATAAATATAGATAAGATTATCCTAACATTTCTATCAAAAGACAAAAGAATTAGAGTAGCTAGAACAAGGTTGAAAAGAAGAATAGTGTGGAAGAGGTCATTCTGCCCAATTTTAATAGAAAGCTTCAATATTCAAGGCAAGCACTCAACCCAGGAAGGACCCTCAGCCCTGCGAGCCTGACACTCCTCGCTCCCTCCCAGAGATGCCGGGAGCCCAAGCCTCACCAGCTAGGGTGACCTCGCCACAGCTGGCATTCAGCCTGGGGAACTCTCTCCTTTGTTCAGGGCAGGGACTCTCCTGCCACAATGAGCGCCCAGCCCCGGAAGAGCTCTTTATCCCTGCAGGCTGGAGACTCCCTTCCCTCACACAGAAGCAGCAGGCAACCCAGTCTGGAGAAGCCCCTTCCGCTTTCTCACGCAGCATCAATCAGCAGGGCCAGCGGGAGCCTCCCTGGCTCTAGATAAACTAAGTAGACCAAAATCACACCGAAAACATTCCAAAAATTAAATTTTCATTGAAACTATAGCTCAGAAAAGTCAGTCAGGACTTTTGTGCTAAACCTAAACAGGGTGACTGACTACTGAAATTAAACATTTTTATAAAACCCAAATCCAAAACATACAGGATACAATTTAAAAAAAATTCACCCAGCATACCAAGAATCAAGACAACCACAATTTGAATGAGGAAAGGCAATCAATTGATGCCGGCAATAACATGAAATTGTCTGGCAAAAATTTTAAAGCTTGTATTAAAAAATGCTTCCGTAAACCATTATAAGTTATCTGGAAACAAATGGAAAAAACAGAAAATTTCAGCAAACAGACACTATAAAAGAGGAGCAAGTAGAAATTATAGAACTGAAAAATGTATTAATAACAGACTTTTTTTTCTAAGAAAATCTTACTGGATAGGCTTAAGAGTAGACTAGAGAAGACACAGGAAAGAATTAGTGACCTTGAGGATAGATTAATAGAATTTGCCCAATCTGAACAACAGAGAGCAAAAAGACTGAGAAAAATAAACAGAGCTTCAGGGATCTATTTGAAAATGACAAAAGACCCAACATTCGTATCATTGCCGTCCAAGAAGCAGAAGAGGAGGGGAGGTGCTAAAAAAAAAAATCCTCAAAGAAATAATGGCTGAAATCCCAAATTCGGCAAAAGACATAAACCCACAGATCGAAAAATAACTAGATGAACACCAACAGGATAAATTCAAAAGAAATCCATGCCAAGATACATCATAATTAAATTTGTGAAAACTAAAGATGAGGGCAGAATCTTGAAATTGCCAAATAGAAATGACGCATTAGCTGTAAGGGAACACCAATTTGAATAACAAATTTCCCATCTGAACCCATTGAGACCAGAAGGAAATGGCATAACATTTATCAAACACTGAAAGAGAAGAACTATCAACTGTGGCTTCTCCACGGGGTAAAACTGTTCTTCAGGAATGAAGGGGAACTACACATCCTCAGATGAATAAAAAGAGAATTTGTGGCTCGCCTTGAAGAATGGCAAAAGGAAGTTCTTTAGACGGAAAGGAAATGATATAAGGAGAAATCTTGGAACATCAGGAAGATAAAACAATAGAAAGAAAAGAAAAATGAGTATATTCAATAAATGAGTCTCTCCTCAAAAGTTTTAGAAATCATATTTGAAGACTGAAGCAAAAATATTTAAAGGTGAGCAAGGTAAAAGGACTTAAATAGAGTTAAGGTCTCCACACTTTACTCAAAGTGCTAAAATGTTGAAACTAACAGACTGATAATTGACATACACAAAGGGCACACACAGAATCTCACGTGCTTTGGGACACAGGGCAGAAAGAGTAAGCTGAAAGGAGCCTGGGTCAGACCCGCCTGCCGATCTTGGAGAGCCTCCTGAGGAGGGGGTGGGGAACACCTAGAGCTCCCCCTGGGGACGCAGACACTGGCTGCAGCCATCTGGGGAGCTCGTTCCACCATGTGGACAGTGGAGCTGGCCAGCTCCATTTTGGAATCCTCCCTCCAGCTTATTAACACTGGGACCCAGCCCCACCCAACAGCCTTTTGGCACCGGTACAGGGACATCTCAGGCCAAGCAACTAGCCAGCCAGAGATGCAGCCTCACCCACCAGCAGGCTGGCTGCCTTAGGACCTCCTGAGCCCCCGGCTGCCCAGGGACCCACACCACCCACAAGTACACCAGCCCTAGTCCGGGGACCTGGCCCTGTCCACCAGGGGGCCTGGAACTCAGCCTGAAACACAGTGTACCAGCACAAGACCCAGGACCCCTAAGGGCTTAAAACCAGAAACCCAGGGACCAGGCTCCACCTATCAGGAGGTAGGCACCAGCTTCAGGACCCACTGAGCCCAGCCTATCCACCAGCAGGCCGAAACACCACCTCCAAGAGCCCTAACCCAGGGATCCAGTTCCACCCACCAGTGGGCCAGCACTAGCTCTGGGACTCAGCCTCACCCACCAATGGGTGGGCACCAGCATGAGGAATCCACTGAGCCCTGGCCTCAACCACCAACTGGTAGACACCCACCCTAGGACCATGGCAGCTGCACAGTTGGCCATAGCAAGACATAGCCCACTCATCAGCAGGCCAGCACCAGCCCCGAGATCACCTGAGTCATGGCCCTGCCCACCAGCAGATCAACATCAACTTTGAGACACTTTGGGCCCCTCAGCCAGCTCCCCCAGGATCTGGCCCCACCCACCAATAGGCTGACACTGGCTCTGGGACCCCCAGGGCCCTGTAGTCAGAGACCCAGGAGCCAGGCTTTGCCCATCAGTGAGCTGCCACTAATCCTAGGACTCCTGGGCCACAGCGCCACCCACCAGAAAGCAGATAGCAGCTCTCAGACACTTGGGACCCCTCAGCCAGCCACTCCAAGATCCAGCCCCAATCACCAGCAGGACAACGCCGGCTTTGGGGCACCCTGGACCCCACTGCTAGCTGGGTCAGGAACTGGTTCCACTCATCTGCAGGTCAAGACTAGATCCGGGACCCCTGGCCCTACAGCCATGCACTCCAGAGCAAGGTCCAGCACTAGCCCCAGGACCCACTGATCTGCCGGGCGACCCAGCCCTGCCACCCGGCAGCCAGCAGCCTCCACACAAGGCAGGGCCTGGCAGTCAGCTGGACCAGGGGCCAGCCATGCCTACCAGACCACCCACAGTCGTCAGTCTGCCACAACAGAAGGACCCATGTAGCCCACATATGGGTCACTTTTAAAGCATGTATCTCTGGTGACCAGAGGGGACTGTGCTGCTGGAATGCATAGGACGTCTCCTACAGAAGTCCACTACTCCAGGGCTAGAAAACATAAACAACCTAACAAATACATAGAAATAAAAACAACAAATTAGGAAAAATGAGGTGACAGAGGACTATGTTCCATACGAAGGAACAAGACAAATTTTGCATCTGGGAAATGTAAATCAAAACCACAATGCGGTATTACCTCACACCTGTCAGAAGGGCTATTATCAAAAAAGATGACAAATAACAAGGATGTGAAGAAAATGGAATCCCCATGGACTATCCATGGGAATGTAAATTGGTGCAGCCACTATGGAAAACAGTACTGAGATTCCTCAAGAAATTAAAAATAGAACTACCATATGATCCAGAATTCCTCTCCTGGGTATTTATCTACAGAAAACAAAACACTAAATAGAAAAGATACATGCACCCCTATGTTCATTGAAGCATTATTTACAATAGCCAAGACATGGAAGCAACCCAAGTGCCCATCAATAGAGGAGTGGCTGAAGATGTGGTGTATATATATATATACACAATGGAATATTACTCAGCCATAAATAAGAATGAAGTCTCACTGTTTGCAACAACATGGATGGACCTAGAGGGTATTATGCTATGTGAAGTAAGTCAAATACTGTACGATTTCACTTATGTGTGGACTCTAAAAACAAATGAACAAACATAACAAAATGGAAACAGAGCTATAGATACAGAGAAGAAACTGGTGGTTTCTAGAGGGGAGAGGGGAGGAAAGAAATAGGTGAGGGAGATTAAGAGGTGCAAACTTTCAGCTGCAAAATAAATGAGTCACAGGTGTAAAAGGTACAGTGTGGGGAATATGGTCAGTAACTGTGTAGTGTCTTTTTATGGTGACACAGTGTAACTAGACTTATTGTGGTGAACCCTTTGAAGTGTATAAAAACACCAAATCGTGAAACTGTTTAACAGGAACTAGCATAGTGCTGTAGGTTAATTATACTTCAAAACCAAACAAATTCATATTAAAAGAAATCAGATATGTGGTTACCAGAGGCGGGGATGGTGGGAGAGGAAATGGATGAATGGGCATTCATCCAAAAGTTGCAGACTTCCAGTTATAAGATAAATGAGTACTAGGGATGTAAGTACATGATAAATATAATTAACACTGCTGTATGCCATATATGAAAGTCATTAAGAGAATAAATTATGAGTTCTCATCATAAGAAAAAAAATTTCTGTTGCTTTAATTTTGTATCCAAATGAGATACATGTTCACTAAACTTATTGTGATAATCATTTCATGTTTTATAGAAGACACATTACTATTCTGTACACCTTAAACTTATACAGTGCTGTATGTCAATTATATCTCAATAAAACTGGAAGGAAAAAGTACTAAAACATTTTTAAAAGAAGAGAAAAGTCGAAATCAATGAAAGCAAAACAAGAAAATAATAAAGGCAATAAAACTAAAAGCATCTTCTTTGAAAAAATTAACAAAATTGATAAACCTCTAGAATGATAAAATAATAAGAGAGATGGCACAAACAGGGGATATCACTACAAATCCTGAAGACTTTAAAATGATAGTAAGAGAATCCTATAAGCAACTTCACACCCACAAACTCAACAACGTAGAAGAAATGGGCCAATTCTTCAAACCATAAACTCAACCAAAATAAAATAGATTATCTAAAATAGTCTCCTAACCATTAAATAAATTGAATTTACTACTAAAGAGAAATGTCCAGGCCCAGGTGGTTTCACTGGAGAACTCTACCAAACAGTTAAAGATGAAACAGCAATTTTATACAATCTCTTCCAAAAAATAGAAGAGGAGAAAATCTTTCCTAAGAAATCTCATTAGGCCAATATTCTGATACCAAAATCACACAGAGATAGTACCAAACAACTACTAAATATTATCATAAACATAGATGAAAAAATCTCCAACAAAATATTAGCAAATCATCCCCCAACAAAGAAAAGTCCAGGATCGTATGACTTCACTGGTAAATTCTACCATATATTTAGAGAATAACTAACACCAATCCTCTCCAAACCTTTCCCAAAAAAATTAGGAAAGAAAAGGGAACATTTCCAAACTCATTTTCAGTAAGGGCAGCACTACCCTGATACCACAGTCAGACAAAGATGCTACAAGAAAAGAAGATTACAGATCAATATCCCTGATGGAAGAAAAAGTCCTAACGAGCTACTAGCAAAAAGAGATCAACAGCACATTCGAAAGACCATACACCATGATCAAGTGGGATACATTCCTAGAATGCAAGAATGGTTCAATACACAAAATTCAATCAATGTAATACGTCACATTCACAGAATGACTGGGAGGAAATGACATTATGATCTCAACTGATGCTGAAAGAGCATTTGACAAAATTCAACATTTTTTCATGAAAATAAAAAACCACTCAACAAATTAGGAATAGAAGGAAGTTACCTCAACATAATATCTGTAATAGCCAAAAACTGGGAACAACCCAAATATCCTTTAATGACTGAATGGTTAAACAGACAGTGGTACATCTATACCCTGGAATACTACTCAGCCACAAAAAAGGAACGAATTATTGATAACTTGGGTGGCTCTTCAGGGCAATATGCTCTGTAGGGGAAAAAAAAAAGCCAATCTCAAAAGATCATGTACTGAATAAATCCACTCATCCAACCTTGAAATGACAAAATTATAGAGATGAAAAACAGACTAGTGGTTGCCAAGGGTTAGGGAGAGTAGGGGCAAGTAGAAAGTTAGTGAATGACCATAAACTTAAGTGAGATCTTTGTGGTGATGGACTCATTCTGTCTCTTGATTTTTTTTTCAGTGGTGATTATACAAATCTACAGCTCTGATGAAATGGTACCAAAATATACATACACAGAGTCAGTTTCCTGGTTTTGATATATTTCACTATAATTACGTGAAAAGCCACTGGGAGAAACTGGATGGGACGTGAGACCACTCTTGCACTCTCTTTGCAACTTCCTGTGAATCTATAATTATTTCCAAATAAAACACACACACGCACAGTCACACAAAACCTTTGGAAACATGGCAGTGTTTACTTTGATGGAGGAGTTGACATCATAATAATGCAAACCACCTCACCATAAGCAGGCAAGGCTTCCACTTGAGAGCTTTTCTACTTTGAAATATTCATCACGCACCCTCCTCCTGCACTCCTGACACATCATGTCAGCAGCCCTGACCTTCCCCCACCTTGCTAGCTCCTTTCCCTCCCTCCTTGGCTGTGTCCTGGGTGTGAATTTCACTTCCACCTGTCCTGTCCCACAATCCCCTCACCCCTCTGCCTTGGGCTGCCAATCATATGCCACCACTCCACCCCCACCCCAGAGAAGAAGCAGCTGTGGGAAGGAAGGACCTATCAAAATGTCACATTTATACCGGGCAAGGCCAGAAGGGCTTCTGTGGATGCAGACAAGCCCGGAAGGATGGGGTAGTAGCCAAGCAGGTGCACCCTGCCCACGGCCCACCTGCCTCCCAGACTACCCATGTTCCCTCCCAGGGAGCCTGGGACCCCCCCCCCCCCGTGGGCCAGCAACCTGGCCACATGACTACTGCCAGCCACAGAATCCCTACTGTGCCTCTGGTAGCCCCCAGGGCAGGCCTGGCTGCTTCCAGGGGGGTGTCACAGAGCCACACTCCTGCGGAAGTCTTTGCGGGCTCAGCTGTCACTCACCAGCTGTGCAGAATGGGGGATCAGTTGGAGGGAGCCAGAGTCTCAGATTGCCCAGGGCTTGGGGTGTTGAGGGGAGGCAGTCCCTTTACTGGGAGGCCAAGGCTTAGGGGCTGGAATGTGTCTCCTGGGAGGCCAGAGTCCTGGGGGTGGGTGAGGCCAGTGGAGGCCAAACCTTGAGGCAGACCAACCTGGTGAAAGGGGAGTGGGGCAGGAGATGCGGAGCAGAGCCCGCCTCCCTGCCTGCTATTTCCCCATCACTGTATCCCTCGCTCAGCACCCCGGGGCCTCTAGAGGAACGGAGGCTGGCTTAGCCGGAGGCCTAGAAGGCAAACCGGATTTGTTTTCTTTTAGCACCAGACACAGACCCACACAGGCCTCCTCCCTTGCTCACTCTTCACCCCCAGGGCCCCTCAAAGCTGCGCTGGCTGCTCTGGCAAAGTGCAGTGTCTGCCCCCACCTGGTCCCCTCACCCTGCTGGCCCTGCGGCCCTGTTCTGTTCCTGGCTCCCAGCCCCCGGCCACCTCAGGCCGTCAGGCCCAACCAAGGCCTGGCTGTTTTGGAAAAGTGCTGGGAGGTAGCAGAATGTGCGGTCTGTGAGCTCCCTCCAAGCTGGCGCCCCATCCCGTGGACAAACAGCGGCCGTGCTGGCCTGTCCACAAGGGCCTGTGTTCTCCTGCCAGGCCAGGAGATCCCAGGGGCCGGCCGCCGTGTGCGGGACGTCACCGGCCCGCTGGGCCCATGGAGGAGAGGCCAGGACAGACTGGGTGATGACAGGCCAGCCACCCGCCCAGCTGGGCCCTCCCGCCCCGCGGCAGGGCGGTCAGACCGAGGGCAGCCCGAGGACCACACTTCCCTCACCTCTGCTGCCACACAGGACATTCCACTGGCAGAGATGGAATCTGCGCTCTGAAAAACTACCACCTTCCGCTGGCACGTCTCCCGGGGGAAGCTGGGGCTGTCGCTGCTGCTTCTTCCTGACCCTGGAGGCCTCTGTGTGGGGGAGCCCCTTGGATCGGGCCTGTGCTGGGAGGGACAGGTGGCCCCCGTTTGGGCACAGGACCACCCTCTGCTTCTGTGCGGCTATGGGCAGGTCTCTGCCTACGCTGAGACTCTGCTTTAGCTCATGGAAAACGGAATCAGCGTGCCCTCCCATCCCCAGGGTGGAGGCTAGGACTCAGGGAGCGCAGACCTGGGCACGCTGGGGAGAGGTGAAGCAGAAGGATGACACGGGGCAAAGGCCTGGGTGGTTGGGCTCGCTGAGCAGCCAGCCTGGTGGCACAGTTCAGGAGATGCTGGGGGTGCTTATCTGGGCAGCCAGGCTCTGTGACCCAGGCAGCAGGAGGCCCCCGTGTCCTGGAATGTATCTGGGCCCAGGGCTCTGAGCTGAGTTAGGGTCTGACCGACTGTATGGAGAAGAGACACTGCAGCCTCAAAAAGGCCTTTCTCAGGCCGGCGCGGGGGTGGGGGGTGCTTCCCAGGCTGATGGGGAGGGCACCCAGCAAAATCGAGGCCGGGACCAGCTGGGCATTGTGAGATCTTGGCCTTGCCAGGGCCGGGCCCCCCAGGTCCTGGTGCAGCTCCAGGGGCCACAGCTCTACCGCTCACTATCCTCTTTCCCTGCCCACAGTCCCTCAAGTCTGGGGTCTGCCCTGGACGTCCTTTGTCTCACATTGGCCATCACAACATTTGCGGGGTCACCTCTAGGCTCGGCAGCAGTCAGGTTGCAGAGCACCTTTCCGGAGTGTGACAATGGACAAAGGGGACATGGTTTCAGTCATCAGTGGGCTTGAGGAGCCCTGTGATGTGCACATTCTACACTATGTAGTTTCTCAGTGTCCCCATCCCAGGGCTCAAGGTCCTGAGAAGTCCCGCAGAGAAGGAATCTGCCTAACTCTATTTAACCCTTTCCCCAAACTGATTTGCTCCTGGAATCTATTTGTTCGGGCCACACCCACGAAACAGGCTCTGAGACTCGCCTCATTGGGCATGAGGCTAGAAGTCAGGAGAACTGAATTCCACTGTCCAGTTTGCCCTGTGGCTGTGGACACCAGTGTCCTCACTCATGGTAACAAGATGGACTCTGAGATCAGGCCCTCAGCACCCTGGGTTGCCGTGTCCAGGACCCAGACACCTGGCCCGGCCAGGCCCAGCCACACTCGGCCTGGAGCTGGCTCCAGCTGCCCTGGCCCTTAGCAGGCCTCTGGGGACAGTGGCCATCCAGTTACATCTTCCCCTCCCCAGGGAACCTGCTCCTCGCAGGGCAGGCCATGGACTTCTCTGAGCCTTCGCACAAGGAATGGTGGGTTGGCCTCTCCGGACAAATGTTTTGGGAAAGAATGTCCCGCCTCACAGGTGGGACAGGGTGTCAGTCTCTCAGGGGAACATGGGTGGCCAGGAGGACCCTTTCAGGGAGCTGAGAAGGCAGAGACCAGAAAACCAAACAAGGGTGAGTCCCCACGGTTTATTATGGAAGCCTATAAAAGAGCCATATTGAGTATTTCCAAAATCACAAAATGCACAACATTCATTTTTTAATATGCAACATGGAATATTATATACAGATTAAAACCACATGACAGCAAAAACACTCACACGGCACCAGTTTCATATCAAAACAAAACACACAAGTGCTTTTTCAATATTAAAACAACTGTGATAAAAACATATTAATATTTGAACCATGTTTACAATAGAGAAAAAATTCATATTTTACTAAATAACAAATATTTAACAGCAAAAACTTTATACTAAATATCTATTTTGAATTATAACAAAAATAGTACTTATAATAGTTTATAAAGACAGACACAAAATTATAACATTTATGAAAAAAAAAAAAGTTTTGTGTATAAAATAACATTATAGCGATCTGGGCAGGGTCACGATGGTGCCCAGAACACATATGCCAGCGCCCAACATCGAAAGTGCTTCAATCTGCAAGCCCGTGGCAGAAAGAGTTGTGTGGGGTTTTGTCTCTTTAACGTCAAGTTACAATAGTTAGGAATGCTAAGTGAGAAAACACTGCTCATCTAATGCTACCTCTAGAGAACCTATACACAGACGCAGACACGGATGGACCTACAGAGACGGGTGAATTTCGACACTGGAACCCTCCTGTCAGCCATTCAAGAGCTTTCTTCTGTTCTCTTCTTATTGCCTTTGAGACCCAGCGGGGCAAACGATCCCTCTTTCCCTCCGTCACGGGGATGCCCTCAGCCTTGCCTTCTCGGCCCCTCCCAGGCTGGCCACCCAAAGCGAAGGCCACTGAGCCCCCCCTCCCCGGTGGCCCTCCAGCCTCCCCGCCCCTCAGCCGGGCCAGGCCCGGTGGGCTTCCTGTCTGAAGCTGCACGCACTTACTCTCAGATATTCAGTCAACAATTGTCTGGGGCTGGGTCAGCTGAGAGGGGCACGGCCCTCCAGACACGGGGCTTTCTGTAGGTAACAAATTCTGCTGCACCATACAGCTATCTTGCAAACTTTGATGAGTCTTTACACACTTTTTGCCTGTTTTTCAGAATGTGGCAAGACAGAGATACTACTAACTTTTTTTTAATGTCAACTTTTGCTGATAATATCTGTGCTGCACTGGTGTTTTTAACAGTGAAAAGGTAGGAATGAGTGAAAAGCTTGTGCATGGGGTTACAGAGCAGTCCGTGGGGCACGAGCCATTCCTGCGGAGCCCACCACCAGGCAGGTGGAAATGGGGCAGGAGGGGGATGTGCCACCTGCCCGCTGAACCCCGTCTGGGGGCCACGGAGCTGCTCGCAGTGCTCACTGCTACGGAGGAGGGGTAATTAGGGGGATAGGTGTCCTGCGTTCCTCTTCTGTGTGTTTTTGAATTTCTCATAAAGACAAATCATCGCTTTTTCATAACATCAAAAGCCAAGAGAGAAACACGAAAAGCAAAGAAAAATCTGAAAACAGACAAAATTACTCCGAGACTCACCAAAGGCCCCAGAACATCCCTGGGAGGCATGTCTTGTTCCCAACACTCAAAAGGCCAGTGGCAGGAGCTACTCCTCTCTCATCCCCTGACCGGCCAGTTCTCACAAATCACATACCCTCCTCGTCAGCTCTCCCTGCAGCGCCCCCCACAGCTGCCTCAGGCCCTAGGCAGAGCCCGGGCCAGCTGTGGGGAAGGGCTGCTTCTGCACACACCTCCCCTTGCCTTCTTCCAGTCCCCACCCCCCTGAGCTGGGCTAAGCAGACAGTGGCACAGAGGTGGGAAGGGACTTCAGGGACACCTTTCCAAGGACAAAGGGCAACGGGCAAAGTGAGAGGGTTGAGTGGGGGATGACGGAGGCCTGGCTCCCCATCAGAAGAAAGAACCCGTATCCTTCCCCATACTCACTAGCCAGAGTGGGGGGCACCGGGGTGAAGAGTGACCAAGTGGGAGACGGTGGCAGCCTCCAAACCCCGCTGTGATCAAGGTCTCGGACGGAGCCGGGAGGGAGGCAGGGGGCTGCTTCCCCATCTCCAGCAGGGGACAGAGGCAGAGGCGCTGGACTTCACCCCGGGAGTGAGGCTCTGCGGTTGAACCCACAGAAGGTCTGGCAACTAGGGTGCTGCTCGACCCTAGGCCTGGGGGGCTGTGTAGCTTGCAGAAGTCCTGCCGGGGACAGCTGGGATGGAGGCCAGGGGACAGAGGACATGCTAGTTCCAGTCCCAGGTGATATCAGTGAATAAATAGGGACAGTGTTGGGGGGCAGCCCATGAGCCGAGGGCCTTGGGAGTGTGTGTAACAGGGAGCAGGGTGGGCTCCAGGCCACCTGGCGGGAAGGTGGGGATGTCAGTGCGCATGCCCAGGGCCACCAGAGAGGATGCTGGGAGGACAGGGCATGGGGCTCCTTTGCCCCAAGGTCAGAAGAGAGAAAAAGTAGCAGCAATAGGTAATTTCAAATGTCCAAAATGGCAAGGGGCAGGGCCTCCAGGCTGGTGACAGCCAAGCCTGCCAAGGGTGACTGTCATTCTATTACCCAAGATGCTGTTCCCGCGGGTGCCAGTGGCCACACCCAGAGGGGCACTCGGCCTTTCTAAGCCCAGGCAGAGGGGAGGGGGCGCTGAAGAGAGGGCCAAAGGGAGCACCTCTTTTCCTTCCTCCCCCATGTCAACCACCTGACCTCAAACTAAAAGAGTCCAAAAGAAGAGGGAGGGGAGAGATCAGGGCAGAACATCACAAGCAAAGGCTGCAGCACAGCCCACCGACATTTAACACTGTGCCGGGCATGCAGGGCCAGAGCCACGCCCTTTCCCAGGAGCCAAGCTGGTGGGAAACTGGAGAGACTGGAGAGAAGCAGGGCTGGGGAAGGGCCCCGCCCTGCAAGGACGGGGCCCTTTCGACTTGGGGTGGGGCTTGCTGGGGAGAGGGGCAGGGGAGGGCAAGGTCTGGGGGGCCCTCCCTCTTCCCCGGGCTCCAGCCCCCGCCTACACACAGGTTTCTACCCTCCCATCACCACCCACCCCTCTAGGGCCTGGCGCCTTAGACCGTGGCGCTCAGCATGGCCTCCGTCTCTGGCAGGATCTTGTTCTGGTTGGAGTCCAGGCCAAAGAACTTGACGCTGAGGCCGTCCACAGGGTGCAGGACAGGGACCAAGGTGATGCGGGGGAAGGTCCGGGTGGCCAGCTCGAAGCGGCTGGTGCTGGCCAGCTCCACGGCCAGCACCTTCAGGAAGAGCTTGGCCAGGTGTTTGCCCAGGCAGGTCCGGACACCGCCGCCGAAAGGGAGGTAATGGAAACGGCCGTCCTTGTCCTCGCTCCGTGCCTGACCGAAGCGGTCGGGGTCGAAGACGTTCACATCCTTGAACACGGGCGCCGTGTCATGCGTGTCCCGGATGCTGTACATGACACTCCAGCCTTTGGGGATCTGGAAACCCTGGAGGCAAGGTGGGGGCAGGGGTGGGATGAGATGGTGAGAACCAGAGGAGGTCTGAGGGGACCCAGGACTTTCTGCCTGCCTGCCCCCACCCAGCTGTTCCTGGCGGCACCGCACTGGGGGCCTGGGGCCTGGCCAGCCTCCCCTTTTGTTGTATTGATTAGTCCATCTTTATAGCTGTCCCCAAGCAGCTTCACAGGACATCCAGGTGGGCTGCATCTGACCCAGCATTTGGGGAAGGGTCTCTCCCATCGGTCCGGAAGCTCCCTGAGAGCCCGCACTGTCTCCCCGGCAGGCTGAGGCACCTACCCCGCGGGGAGCCATCAGCCAGCCTCCCACCCCCGCGGCAGGGCCCCCGCCCCACGGCGCCCAGCCTCACGTCGAGCTCGAAGGTCTGCAGCACGGTGCGGTAGCCGCCGGAAACGGGCGTGAACAGGCGCATGACCTCCTTGATGACGCAGTCCAGGTAGTGCAGCCCGCTGAGCGTGTCGAGGCGCAGCGTGCCCTCGCAGGGGCAGCCGCCTCTGTGCAGGATGCCCTGGGCCCGCAGCTCCTCCCGCAGCTTCTCCAGCACGGCCGGGTGCTTCAGCAGCTGCATGATGAGCGAGGTGCTGGCGCTGGCGGTGGTGGCGTAGGCGGCGAAGATAAGCTCCAGGGTCCCATCCTGCAGCCACGGGGGAGAAGCACCGCTCGCCACCTGGACCTGGGCTCAGCCGTGCGGCCCCAGCCTGGGGGCAGCCCCTCTCTGCCAGGGTCCCCCGTGCCCCAGGGGTCATCTAGCTGGGCCCTGCCTGCTTCCTCTGAGCATCACGTTGCTGGGGCATTTGGGCCATGATGGCCACAGGTTACAGGGCTAGTCCCCTGGCCGGGCAGAGGCACCAGCCTAAAAGTCCCCTGAGGTAGGGCTGCTTCCCACTCACTGCTGGACTCCAGGGCCAGCGCCAGTGGCCCTCATCAGAGCAGTGAGCTCACAGGAGGAAAAGAACAAATCCCAAGGAGCAGGCACTGCCAGGTGAGTGGGGCTGAGGTGCAGGGTCTAAACCTGGGCCTCCTGACAGGCGCCCCAGCCCCTTCCTCTATCTCCAGGTGGTCCGGATTGCTGAGCCGCTGGGGAAGCAGCCTGGGGTCACACCCTCGAGGCCCTGGGATGGGAATGTAGTGAGAAGGCCGAGGGGAGGTGGCCCCCAGAAGACTCAGAGCCCTTCCAGGGCTCCCTGGGGAGCAATGATGCCCCATGGAAAGGCCTCAACAAGTCATCTCATTCTAAACCCTGCACTTTACTAGCGTGGACGCTCAGCCCAGAGAGGGGAGTGAAGGAACCTGGGTCCCTCGCTTGCCATGGCACCACCTAAGAGTCACAAAACTTCCTGTGAAATGGGAAAGTCATTAGGTCTCCTTCCTGGCTCACCAGGAAAAAAGCTGGAGCCAGACTACAGGGGAAGCAGAGACAACAGGGACGGAGCAGTCTGCGGTCCGTGGCCACCAGCACCTGGCCAGCATGAGGGTGGCAGAGTCTAGGCGAGGATGAACGGATGCCGCCTCCCCTCACGTGGAGTACCCACCCTGGGAAAGGGCAGGCAGGAAGCCCTTCTCGGAGCCCAGTGTGGACAGTCTCGGTGCCCGCAGCCCAGCTAGGCTTGGCCAGTGCCAGGTGGGCAGGGAGAGTGTCAAATGCCATCAACTTGTAAAGGCTGGTGGGAACCAGAGGAGACCTAAATTTGGTCCAAATCTCTCTGCTCTTCCACAAGAGCTGAGGCTGCCCTCCAGAAAGTGGCTTCCCCTCTGGGCCTGCGTTTCCCTAGGTGACCTCCCAGGGCTACTGGGACCATGCCATACTGGGAAATGCACTGGAACAGTGAATATGGGGGAGTGGCTGCCAGGGTGTCAACAAAGCCGCTAATGCTGAGTCTATTCAGGGTTTCTAAGAGCCAATTTTCAGCATCTTTTCCAAAATGGTAGATGGGACTATGGGTGGGGAAAGCATGGGGCTCAGCTGCTGTGGGGACCCACCACCAGGACTGGGTGCACAGCAAGCCGTGGGGAGAGAAGGGTGGCCCTACCCATGTGGACTCTCCCACCCGGGGGAGGGCAGGTGCCTCACCTTCAGCTCCTGCATGGTCATCTCCTTCCCATGCTCCTTGCTGCTCTCAATAAGGATGTCCAGTGCGTCCGAGTAGTCCTTGCCCTGCGTGCACTGCAGCTTCTCCCGAATCGCCTTTTCCAGGCCCTTCTGTAGGATCTGCCGTGCCTGAATGCCCTGAGAGGAGAAAGGCCGTCCGGTCACCCAAGGGGAAGGGCAGGGTCACAGAGAGCCTCCTCCCAAGGCCGGGCAGGGCCAGGGATGGGGGTACTCCTCTGAGAACTTCCCATCTAATCTGCAGAGACCCCGGGTGAAGGCTCCACCCCACCCTTCCGCTGACACCTCCCCTCTCTCTGCCCCCGTGACCAGTCAGCTGCCCCCTCCCTCAGGAAGGGCAGGAAGGGCTCACGGATGCCCAGCTCGCCTCCTCCGAGGCTCTGTGTGCTCACCCGCCGGTAGCCGCTAAAGGGCAAGTCAACAGGCAGGGAGAAGACGTTCTCCACAAACTGCTGGTAGACCTCGAAGAGGTGCCCGAGGTCCTCCTCGGGGATGCTGAAGCCCAGCAGCACACGGATGGCCATGCGGAAGGTGAGCTTCTGTGCCTCCTGGTACACATTGATGGCCTCGGGGTGGCTGCTCCAAGCGCGCAGCGTGTCCTGGATCACCAGCTGGATCTTGGGCAGGTAGCTCTCCAGGGCCTCATGGCTGAAGATCTTGGAGAAGACCTGGGGGGTCCAGAGGGGCGAGCTGGTCAGATGGGCTGGGGCGTGCTCACAAGGCCTGACCGAAGCACAGCTCCCATGACTGCAATCAGGGGAAACTCCAGGTCCTTACTCTGATCGAGCTCAACTCCATCCATCTGCAGCCACAGCCCCTCTGCTGGCTCCTCTACTCTGAACACCCACCCTCTACTGCCCATGGCTTGGAGGGGAGGCAGGGGAAGGACAGGATTAAAACACAGTTTATGAAGTTAAGACTTTCCACATCACTCACAGGGTGACCTGAGCTGTCATCTCCTTTTCTGAGCCCCAGAAAAAAATGTGATCCAAACAATGGCAGAGCCTGGAGACTAGACAGTCCAGCTGCCAACAGGTCTGCAGGCGATGGACCAGCCATGGGGGCAACACAAGAGGTGGCTGGGCGGGGCTGGAGAGGAGGCCTCCATTGCAGGGGGGGGGGCATTCCTGAATGCCCAGGACACGGGGCAGAAGTGGCCCCAAAAAATAGAACACAGGTGAGTAGACTGGACAAGGAAGAGGGGGAAAACAGTAGGTGGCTCTTTTACTCCACTGATGGGAGAACAAGAAAGCCTAAGGCTAGACTGCACGCAGGACTTCCTGAGACCCAAAACTGCTCTCACTCCCTGGGAAATAACAAGGTGGAGATCCTAGGGAGTCTGTTAACAGCTATGCCATGAAAGTGTCTTCAGTGTGGCCGGGTCTGGAGACAGGGGGATGGGGAGAAGGCTTTCCACTCCAGAAGATCAGAAACCCAGATAGAAGCCCTTTTAATTCCTGTATCTTCCCAGTCCATTTTAAGTAGTCAATGAGTCCTGTCTCCACCTTCCCTGCTTTCTGTCCTCCTGAATCTTGAGCAAGGAATTCCTCAGTCCTCCTGCCCCTTCTTCACCCAGATGCCCCTATGCATGGCTTCAGGCTGCTGCCCACCGTGGACAGGAGAAGGTAAGATGTTAGGTTATTTACTGATGGCCTGTGGGTCTCACTGGTAACCAACAGCCTCTAACCTCAGTCTCCAGAGTCCAGAGCAGAAGGGGGTGCCCCCACCAGCACCAAGGGAAAGGTCATCGGGGAAGGCAGAGAGGGGAGGGGCAGCACAGAGGGAGGAGGCAAATATTCCTCTAGCCACACCGCCCCCCAGCCCCACGCAAACCACACACACGCGCCTGCCCTCCCCTCCTGCCCCCAAACACAACCACCGCACAAACTGTAAATGTGAGAATTTCCCCTGCAGTCAGCTCAAGGAGGAAAAGGTAACATTTTCCTGGCCCCAGCCCTGCATGGCTAATGGGAGGGCTGGTTTGTAGAAATAACAGTGCTGGCCCTTCAGTGGCCCAGCCAGGCATTCACAATAGCACTTTGATTCCGAAATTCCCGGTGGGCAGGAGGAGGGAGGGAGGGAAGGAGGCCAGTGAAGGGCAGAGAAGCCAGCACTGTTTGGGGCTGCTCCTGCTACGAAAGGACAGCTGGAATGTGGAAGGATGAGGGGAGGTGGCCGGGGCAGCCCAGGTCTGGGCAGGTCACTCACACCTTGCTCAGTTGTGGGGGCCCTGGGAATTTCCTGGGGTGGGAACTCAGCTGCCACCTCCCTTCAGGGTGCTCTCTGCCCCAGCTCCCCCACCCTAGTGTCCTTAGGATTCCAGGTTCAGCTCTTGGTCCAAGAGTTTTATGGATGGGAGTGGGGCCCAACATTGGCTCACTAGGGGCCCTTACAAAACAGCAAAGAGCCCACAGGATGAGCAGAGAGGGATCTGTGGGAGCCAAGCAGGCTCACGAGGGAGGCAGGACCATAACTCTGTGACTGCCAGGCCTCGGTGGGGAGGCTGGAGGAGGAGCAGGCAGGCACAGGGGCCAGAGCCAGCCAGCCCGGGCCAGAATTGCACTGCCATGAAGGGGAGAAGGCAGGGGCAGCACACGGAGACCTGGGCCCAAAGGTGGGCAGGTGGAGGGGGAATCGAGCAGAGGCCAGGCCCACCAAGACCAGCCAAAGTCAAAGCAGCTAGGCTCTAAGATGCAGTTGGGGCTGGGGAAAGGCAGGCTGGGCACCCAGAGACCTGACTTTTAAGTCCAGATCACCCACCAACTTACTGTGTGAGTGTGATCATGGCCAAGTCACCACCCACCCCAGCTTCAGTTTCCTCGCCTGTAAACTGGTGAGGTGGAACCAGGTGACCTCTGTGAGTCCTTTCAATGTGCAGATCATATAAACACCAATATCCATGTGTCCCGAGGTACTGTCCCCTCAGAGAAGCCCAGAATCTGGCATTGCAAGAATCATCCAGTAAGTGCCTGCCAGGCCCCCACTCACACATCCCGTATGGGCTACAGAAGCTCAGGAGGGGCCATCCCAGGGTCACCGAAGGAGGCGCTCAGAGGGTTCCCACTGTACCTGGAGGAGTGGGCCAGGCAGGACCCAGGGATAAATAAGCCCTGCCCTGCCCCAAAGGTTACATTGCCTGCGCCCTCTAGCGATGGCTGGCTGAATCGCTCCTCCTCAAACCCTGGGGGCCAAGGAGGGCAGGGAGGACTCAAGGGGACCTAGGACTGAGCAGAGAGACTCCAAGGGCAGGGTGTCCATGCCTTATCTCTAGATGGGAAGGGGCCCTGAGCAAGGCAAGGAGCTGGAATGACCCCAGGAAGCCCACTGACACCCCGCACCTGCAGGCCACCTGGGGTGGGGCTTCTGAAAGAATTGTAGCCATGACCAGAGCTCTTACCTTGACCATCCCGGAGTCTAACTGAATGTTCTGCAGTCCCTTTCCACCTGGCTGTCCCACGATTCTCCTCTGAGCCGCACCCCTCCCCCAGCCCCGAGGTGGAGGAATTACTCAGAGAAGCCAAGCAAAGGCAGAGACTGCAGGCACACTGGGCCGAAGGGGCTTTGCTCAGAGGTCACCAAGTCCAGGCCCCTGCCTCCGGCCTAGCTGTTCCACAGGCATCGGGGCCTCCCAGGCGCCGGGAAAACTCCAGGGCCTCCTCCCTGGGACCGTGCCCAGGGTGAACAGCGCAGGCACTTCCCAAAGCCAGGGCAGCCCAGAAACCACCACCCACCACAAAGACCAGGAGGAGGCGGAGGTGCGGGCCAGGGCAGAGGGAGGCCTGGGCACGTGGGGGCGGGCAGGGTCAGGACTCGGGCACAGGGGAAGGCGCCGGGCTCAGTGTGAAGAGGGGAAGGGTTCCTGGCGGGCCCCGGAGCCCATGCCCTGACCACAGTCGTACAAGAGCCAGGGCTGCTTTGTTTCCCTCTGGGGCTTCCCTGGGAATTCCCACAAGTAAGCCAAGAATGCTGGACAAAGGTCACCGGGAGCCGGCCGGGCCTGGGGAAAGCCCTGCAGAGGGAGCAGCAGGTATGGACATCCCAGCCGGGCTGGTGCCAGGGAAAGCAGGGCAGAGGCGCACGGGAGACCCGGGAGCTTCAGGCACGGACGGACGCGGGGCAGGATGCGTCCTCACTCTGAAGGATGTGCTCGGAAACCCTCCCCCCACCTCTACTGCTTTTCCCAACAGTGCAATTGGTTCAAGAGCCTGCATCCCGGCTTCTCCCTCTCCCTGGAATAAAAGCTGATTCTGCAACCAGGGTCTGGGGGAACCACCAGGGGGCTTGTCAAGGCTCAAATTCCCCATTGTGGTCTTTGCTAATGCCTCCCCAACACCCCTATGGCTCCCTCCCCGCTTCCGCCTCTCACCCAGTGCCCTGGGAGGGGCGTCGCTCACTGGACCCCCACAGCCCTGCGTGCTGACCCCTCAGCCAGGTAACCTCCCCTTCTCCACTGGCCTGGCGGCTATGGATGGAGGGAGAGAGGATGGGCAGCTTCAGAAGCAGGAAGAACCGAGAGGGAACCCACTCCCCGGGCCAGTGACTCAGACTGGGAGGAATGGAAGCGGCTGCCCAGGAGGGTGGGGGCCTGGGCAGGCCACCCCGCCAAGCCACCGGAGCCACGGCCTGCGGAGTGGAAAGAATAACAGAGGGCGGGCAGCCGCCGCGGCAGCTGTCCGCACAGCACAGGGGTGACGCCAAGGTGTGTACTTTATACTCAAGTAAGGGGGAGGCCGAGAGAGGACGTCATCTTCCCAGCTGCCTGGCGTTTCCATGGCCCTCGGCTTCACCCTGGCTGCCTCCCGAGCCAGGCCCTGCTCAGCCCCTCTGATTGGGAGGGGCTGGCCCAGACCCCCCAGCCTGGGCATGCCCCTTCTGGGTTCCCAGCATCTGTGGGAACGCAGTAGCCGTCCCCCATTTGACTCCAGTTCCAATGGTCTCAACACAACAATGGCACGTGGTAGGGGAGGGGAGGGCAGCACTGAGCACATACCTGCTGGACCACAGAACCTAAGAAGGTCCACCCAGACCCTCTTCCCCTTCTCCAGCCGTAGGTAAAGCCCTTTGGAAAGCTGAGGCCCAAAGCAGGAAGGGCCCTTCCAAGGTCACATCCAGGGCATGACTGGCCACACTCACTAGGGTCCCTAAACACCCTGCGTCTGCCACTCCATACCCCACTGGGCCACCCTCTACCAATCGTGGGGGCTCTGAGTTTATCTAAGAGCCCTGGAGGAGACCCACCTCTATGGCCCAAGTTTATTCCAAGGGTAAAGCCAGCTACTCTGGTTTGCTCTCAAAATTTGTCAGCCCCTGGAGATACACCTCTAACCTCTGCCCTTTGGCCTGGGGAACCTGGAACAAATACAACATGGCACAGGGGGCTCAGGGCCAGACGGGACTCCAGCCAAGCCTCCCCACCTCCGACCAAGGCCACAACTGTCTCCCCAGGCTGGGAGAGTGCGCAAACATGTTTCAGCATCACAGCCTTGGACCCCGCCCCACCCTGGGAGGACACAGAAGTCGGGGGAGAGGGAGGGGCAGCCCCGGCCTGGCACAAGGGCAGGCAGAGTGAGGAGCCCACCCCCAGGCGCTGGGCAGCAGTCGTGGGCACCCTCCCCCGCCGACCTTCAGAGAGATCCGCTCCTACCACCCGCCCCCTCAGCAGTTTCTAGTGTTACAGTAACTTTTGGGTGAAGGATCTCTGTTGGCCGAACAAAGGCTCTGTCTGTGCCTATGCTGGGGGGCGGGGCAGAGCTCCCAGTAGCAGGGCTGCCCGGCTGTGCCACCTACCACCTCCCCATCTGATGCAGGTGGGACCTTCTGCCCTGAGCTGAACCTGGCAGATGTGACATTCAAGCCAGGTGCTGTGCATTCGTCCAAAGGCCAGTCTGAGCTGGCCTTCCCCAGGAACCGGCAACCACTGGCCCTCTTGGCTGTGCCCTCCTGCTGAGGCACCTCCTGGCCTCTCCATTCTGACACAAACTCCAGGATACACAGGATTTGAGAGGAGTGCAGTAACCCTGAGCCTGAGCTCCACCTCCACTCAGGATGGGGCCCAAAGGCCAGGTCAGTGAGGGACAGTGGGTGGGAAGGCAGGGCTTCTTAATCTCTACCTCTAAAACCCAGGGAGCTGCTCCCCAACTCCAGCCATGAGCACAGAGGTCCCTAAAGCCAGGGGTCAGGGCAGGAGGAACAAGACCACCACTCCTGGGGTCTCTCCAGCCCAGGGCTCCAAGGCTAAGTGCATCCCTGTGATGCACTCCAAGTTCCCTGCCAGCGTTTCAGGGCCACTGTCTGAAAAGCCCTGAAGATGCCCGCCCTTTGGTGCAAAGAGGCCCGGCCCTATCGCCAAAGGGAAAGAGGAAATGTCTGATCCTGGTCTGGGCGGCTGGGCCCTGGGTGCTTCCAGAACTACCCATGGCAACACCCCTCCTTCTCTGTGCCTCTTCCTTATCAGACTCCATGCACCCTCCTAGGGCAAAACCCAGGCTCTCTGCACACAAAGAGGGATACGGTCCCTCCCCCTCAGAGACATCCCAGGCCCCAGGTAGGGGGTGGGTAACAACGGAGGAGGGACAGAGTCTGAGGTCATGGTTATAGGGACACAGGTCTGGCTTCCAGATAGGATTCTGTTAGACTGAGCAAGATATTCTGGACTTTCTCCCTGGCAACCCTACCCTTCTTGGTCCTAGACCACCAGGGCAGCCTTGGACAAACACCTGGAGTGCAGCAATGGCTGTGAGGAGCCCCTTCCCAGCACATCTGGTCAGACCTCCCAGAGAAGGGGTGGGGTAGCAGCCCCAATGGAAATAGTGACGCTCTGAGCTCCCCGCCAGCAGGGCCCCAGCACACCTGGGCCCCAATTCCTGCAAATACATTCTAACCGGGCTGGGGCCTGGCCCAACAGCTGGCTCTCCAGCCAAGTCCCTGCTCCCATGCTTGCACCGTGGGCTAAATAAGGCCTGGGGGGTGGGGGAGGAGGGGAGTGGCACACAGCAGCCCCACCCTGGCCAGATTGAGTCCACTGGGCATTGGATCCACAGACTGGCCATTTTCTCCAGGACCAATATGTGTGCTTCTGCGTATACGCTTCTCATCCCTCCAGCTGGATTCCACTTCTTGAGGGCAAGGACCAAGTTTCCCCGCTTCTATGTTTCAAATACAAACCTATGTTTGAGACACAAGACCTGCTATTTAATCCTGTAAACTTAAGTTTATGGAACATCAGTTAGAGATTTGGGGTAAGGACCTTTCCATCTGCCCATTTAACACAGGAGCCCCATTCGTGCCACACAACAAGCATGTGACTAGTACACACAGGATGGCCCTCCTTCAGGTTCCCAAGCCACTGTCAGGAAGAGCTGGTCTCTGGCTGCACCACACCCTCCCCCAGGAGCCAGAGGGCAAGGGAGCCCCAGAGAGGGGGACCATATATGCCTCATTCAGGGTTTTCCTTTCTGGCCCTACCAGGATCCCACCCCCTCATCCAGTCCCTACCTCCCCTTTTCTTCGTGGCATATTCCTCCAGCAGCATTCATCGGTGCCCCTCCTTTCTCCTCCCCCTTGAACAATGTAAGCCAAAATCTTGGGGCTTTCCAGGGGTGCCCTCCCCACCTGGAGGCCCAAAGCCAAGTCAAGCAGAGTGTGCATGAAACTGCAGGGCAACAACCTCCCCCCAAAGCCCTCTGCACCCCCAGGGTCTCACACTCAGGTCCTGACCAAGCCTCCTGCCTCCCAGCACGCACTCCCCATCTCCACCCCCACCCTCAGCTTCTGCAGCCCCAGGTGGGCTCTGTTTGGTGACTTAGAAGCAACTCTTTCCAAGGATTCCTGTGTTGTAGGCCCTGCCCTGTCTTTTCTTCCCTTCCTAACAGTGGTTCAGTCCCTCAGCCTCTCTTAGCCTCAGGGTCCCCTTCTCAATCGCTTTCTTGTCAAAGCCTTCATAAAGATAAAATGAGGAAGCAGCCACGTTCTTTGGAGCTGGGGTTCTGAGTCTGGGGCTCTCTCCTAACTCTCTGAAAAAAAGCTTTCGGCAGAGTCACAAAGACTAAAAAAAAAAAGAAGCGTCCAACATATTTGAAAAGTCCCGATTCCTGAGCCTAAAGCCCCCTCCCAGCCACTCCCAAGAACCCTCGTCATCTGCCCCCGGGCTCGGTTAGCTGCTTCCTGCTTTGGTGAAGCAGATGGGGAGACGACTTTAGAAGCCCCTTTCCCAGCCCTTGAAATTCACGCTTTGGCCCGGGGTCGGGTTGGGGGGGAGCGGTGTACGCGCAGACCAGTCCCTTCTGATTTTCCTCCTTTTGTCTGCTACGGAGAAGTACTCTTCACAGGCAGTTCGTAAGGCATCAAATACCATAGCATGAATTCCTCTGTTCACCAAGACCACTTCACACACAGGCTTCCGGCGGAGGGGGCTGCCCGCCGTCGCCCCCTCCCCTGTTCCCTCTCTGCTACTCTTCCCGGGGATCAGAGGCCGCCTCTCGCTTTCCTTTAGGTTTCAAACCTGGTGGGTCCACTGACCCAATGGAAAAAATAAAGGGAGGGGAGGTCGTCCAGGCCCCCCTCCCACCCTCTCCCCCGAATCGCGGCTGCTTTAAGCCAGCGGGCCGGCGCCCCGCCCGCCGGCGGCTCAGCTTTCGGGTTACTGCAGTTCAAATAGCACGTGCCGCCGGCGCTCAGAGCCGCGGCGGCGGCGCAGCCCTGGGAGGGGGCGGGGAGGCCTGCTCCGTGCGCGCTGGCTCGCTTCCTGCGCGCCTCTTCCAGGCGCTCGGGAAATCCACGGGATAAACACCCACTTTCTCTTCCTCTTTATGGGAGGGGGTAGGTGCGCTTTGATCCCCCGCCGCCCCTCGGCGGTTCTCCCACCCCTCCGCCCTTCCTTCCTCAGTCCAGACCATCGCGCGCGGTGGCCCAAATTTCACCTCAGCTCTCCCAGGCAGGGCCCAGCGATCGCTGCCCATAAGGTGTCCCCGGCTCCCCGCCCCTGCCCGTGTCGCCCTTAAATCAACCTGTGGCAGGAAGGCTAGGTGTGATTTGAGAATGATCCATCTCAAGTCCTCAGAATTCCAGGGAGTGAAAAGGGGAGCGCTGGCCACCATCCACCCTCTCTTTTTTCTAGTTTTGTGGAGCACGATGAGGACAGGCGTTGGACGCCCCTGTCGCCGCATGTTTAAGTTTTCCAAACCACCCCCCAAATAGCTATTCGCTGGGCCTGGCAGTGTGCGTGGCGTAGTGGGTCAGCAAGAGGGCGGGCCCGGAGGAGGCCTGTGCAGGACCTGGATCCCAAATCGCAGCCGTCTAGGCTGAAAGCCTCGGGATCCTCTCCAGCACGGTGTGCAAACAAGGACGCAGATTCAGGTGGGGACGTCCCTGGGGCTCTGAGAACTCCTTACCCCGGGGGGGGGGGGGGGTGTACGGGAAAAGAGGGTCAGAGCACGGTTCCGGGGCTCCTAGCCCAGAGCTCTTACCTTGCGCTTGTTGCGGTGGATATCACCGATGGAGTTGGCCACCGTGTTCGGGCCCAGCAGCATGCGTGTGCTACGTGGCCATTCCGTGCTCACGAGGTGATGCTCGCCCATGAGGATCTTGCGCACGTTCTCCGCGCCCGTCACGCGGATTAGCGGCCGCCCTAGCAAGTGCGTCTTGAACACGTTGCCATACTTCTCCCTCCGCGACGACTGGAAGCCAGAGCCCTGCGGGGGGGAACGCGAGAAACCTCTCTCAAGGCCCACATCTCCAGATGGGACGCCCTGGAGGCCCAGCCTCGAGGGCTCGCGGGGGAGGGGTGGAGGACCCCACCCGGGGCACCGGTCCTCTACCCCGCTACACACACACACACGTTTTATTTTTCATAGCATGCACAAGAACTGGGAAGTAGGGCCTAGAGGATAATAAATAATGCAAGGGGGCGAGAGGCCCAGGGCACCCCGCGGGAGACTGATTTTTAGTAATGACTTGCGGGAGGGAAAAGGTATCCCGGACGGCGGGACTCGAAGCTAGAGCCTTCGCCTCCCCCATCCCCCGCCTCGCGCTCCGGAGACTCTCGGAATAAATATTTCCAGGCTCCCAGCCACGGGCTGGCGAGACCCCGCGGGGTGGCCGCAGGCCAAAGATTATTTATAGCGGTGAGCGGTCGGTGCCCGGAGGCAATCACTACAGATGGGGGTTGGGGTTTCCTCCGTTCGCGGGTGTGGGCCGCGAAGGGACCCGGCGGCCCTCCGAGGGCTCCAAAGGGTAGGGTCACGGGCCGAGAGCCGCGATTTTCCTAATGCAATTTGCCCTGGAAATAACTGAAAAGGGCTTTAGTCGCCGCCCTGGAGTTTGGAACGCGAGCGCGGAGAAAGGCGCTTCCCGCGGGGCGGGGCGAGGCGGGGCGGCCGCCCCAGGTAACCGGATCCCCGGCGGCGGCGGCGGCGGCGGCACAAGCCGAGCACGGCCAGGCCCCAGCCCGGGCCCGGCGCTCGGAGGAGCTGGATGTGCCGGCCCCGCGCGGGTACCGGAAACCGAGGGGACCTCCGAGGGGCGGGGGCAGGGGCGTCCCGCTCACCTTTGACGTCGACGCTCGCCACCCAACCCCACATTTTAACCCTTCTTGTGCCGGGCAGCACCCGGTGAGAAGGGGAGGGGCGCCACCTGTCAGGCTGTCCCGCCTGCCCGCCAGCAGACGTGACGATGCGGGCTCCAGACCTGTGGGGTCATGCACCCCCGAAGGGATAACTCGGCTTCCTCTTTTCCCGGGTTGGTACCCCTCCTCACTTTCCTTTCTTCCACCGAAAAGTATTCTCCATCGAGATGTGTACACACCCCAGCCCTGCGGAAAAGTGACTCTGCAGAACCTGGAGTCCTAATCACTTTTCCACATGCGCCTCCGGCCCGGGCGCGCAACAAGGATCCAGCCCCGAGCGCCCGCGCCTCCAAAAGAGGGGGGCTGGGCCGCGGGGGACGCCGCCCCACTCCCAGGTTGGCGGGTGGGGTAGAACTCCCCCCACCCAGCCGCAGTTCTAGATGGCGTCTACCCCTTTAAGAGAAATCGAGGCGAGGGTTGAGGTGCGACAAAAGGAGGGTGAGGAACGGAGTTCCCTCCCTCAGTCTCTACCGTCTCTCTCACTCCGTCTGACTCTCCTTCTCTCCTCTCCTGCGTTTCCTCTGTTTTTCTTTTCTTTCGACACAAAAGTTGGGTTGTGAATTTTCCGAGGTCGCCGCCGCCTCTCTCCTGCCACCCCCCCACCTCTGATCTGCCTAACTATAATTAAAGTGCGTTTTTTGTGGCATTAATAAAGAGTTATTTGTCCGCCGTTTCCACGGTCTTCACAAAGAGGACTTTCATAGGGGCAGCCGCTCGGGCCGCGAGTCCAATTTATACAAAAATGTTGTATTTTTAGCCCTGGGCTCTGTTTAGATGGCGCACGGTGGAAACGGAGAGCCCTTGGAGGTCCCCCCGTAAAATCTGATAAATGACTCCGAAAAAATAAAGCTGGGATTCAGAGGGCTCCCATTAACCCCTTCAATGCTCCTCTACAGGCATCCCCCATTTCCCTCCCACCTCAGAGTCAAAGGCCCCGGGGGCGGATGGATCCAGAGGCTTAAGGCCTGCTTCCTCCTCCCCATCTTACCTGTCGGTTGGAGACTGAGCCCCAGGGGTCCTTGTGGGATTCGGAGAAAAGGTCAGGGGGACGTCGGGGGCGGGGGTGGAGATCAGGGAAGGTCGGGGGTGACAGACTGCGAATTCTGCAGATTGGCTCTAACAAGGCAGAGGCCGATACCCCTGTGAATTATTTTATTTCCTAAAGTCTCAGCCAAAAGCCTAGACCACCGCTGCAGTTAACCCTTTAAGTGTGGTAGCACGGAAGTAGCTCTAGGGATTTCTTTACGGAGTGACGGGGGTCCCATTGATTGAAGTGAACCCCACCTTGTTGCACGAACAGCCCCCAAATAAGATGGACTGATTCCAAGACTTGGGAAGACCACTGGGCAGAGGAACCTCGCATGCCCCTCTCGCCCCTGCTCTGCTGTCAATTGGCGCCAGGCGGGGGAGGGGGGCGGGGCGGGGCTGCACGGGGTGTCTGTGTCCGCGCGCGGATTGCACGCGTCTGTTAATTTCAAACCAAGCTTTCGCACTTCTAAACCTACGGATCTGTACGTTCACCTCCCGCCTCACCTCTCCCGTGCTGGGGCTGTCTGTTTCAGTACAGCCATCCTTCCGCTAACTCGCATCAGCACCCGCCCGACAAACACGCGAGCACACACGCACATAACACACCTCCCGCGGTTAACCCAGAGGACCCCCCTCCCTAAAGAAAAACCTGGAGTGTATCAAATTGCAAAAGCGATTGTCTAGCACTTGACGAGGTTAATTCCAGGTTAATCTCCCCATTACCTACCTGGGTCTGGTTCCCGACGCGCCTACCCCTATTATCACCAGCAGCGTGGGTTGTGCGGCGTCTAACAACAAACACGCGCTCTATGGATCACACCTCTCCCAAGTTACTCTCCCCTGCTAAACCGTCTCCACCCAGTAAGTAAATAGCCCCTTTTCTCCGAAAGCCGGGAAACCTCGGGTCTCAGTCTTATTTTCTTTGGGTTACCTCCTTCCTCCCCCACCACAAAACACACACACTTTCTCGGACCGTGGACCAGGGCAATTGTACCTGGCATAGCCGGTGATGAGGCGGGAACACAGCCCGGATCTTAAAGGGGCAATTCTTGCTGCCACTGGCCCTCTCCTTCTCTCCCTGACTCAGTGTTCGGATCCCAGTGACACCGTCAAAGCCCAAGAGGCGGACGACTACTGGGGCCTGGAGCGCGAAGGGGCGGCGAAAGCGACTCACAACTGGACGCCCCCTCCGGCTCGCGCTGCGCTGCACCCCCCGCACTCCCAGCCCGGACGCTTTATGCACCCCTGCTGAGTCTCTTGAGACTGGAAAAAGTCAGTCTCGGGAGCCCTCTCGGGTGCGAGTACCTCTCTTACCAGCCCCCTAAACGTGCGCACCCGCCGCCAGCGGGCTCTGAACCACACCGTAGGCGGGCAGGGGAAGCCCGGGCAGCTCAGGCTGAGAGGAGGGAAGGGGCGGGGCGGGGACCGATGCCTTCAGGCTCCCGGCGCCCCCTGGCCGGCCGGCGGCTCCAACTCGCCGGTGCTTGCGGCTAGCGGACCCTGGAGAGCAACGGAGCGAGGAGTGCGCCCTTACCTGTAGCAGCCAGTGGCCGGTCTCTCCGATGAGCGGGAAGCCCATGGAGCCTTTGGGGATGGGCAGCTTGCAGCTCTTGTCGCGAGTGGCAGCCCAGCGCAGCTGCCACAGCTGCTGCGACACGGCCAGCAGCAGCGTCACCGACACCAGGCACGCGGCGAGGGTGGCCAGCGCCGACACCAGCTCCAAGCCTTCAAAGAGCATGTTGGCGGCCGCTCGGGGGATTAGCTGTGCGGGCCGCGGCGGGGGAGGGGAGGGCCGGACGAGAAGGGACGGGAGCGGCGGGGGAGGGGAGGCTGCGGCCGGGGGTCCTGGCACCTCCAGCCGAAACAGAAAAGGAGGAAGGGGCGAGGGAAGGGAAGTGGAGGCTGCGAGGGGAGAGGAGAGAGGGGGGGAAATCGCCCAAAAGAAGAGAGAGGAGACACGAGGCGACTCAGAGTGTAACTTTGTTTGTTTGTTTGTTTGTTCCCTTATAGAGGGCTTGGGGGCTGCTCGAGGGGTGGTGAGATGAAGCCGTGAATCAAGCTGGTGAATTAGCTCTCCCCGCAACCATCACATTCGGAAAACTTTGGAAAACTTTGTCCAGCGGGAGCCTCTCTCGTAAGCCCCTTCCCCTGCTCGAAAAAAAAAAAAAAAAAAGAAGGGGGACAGAGAACTAGCGGAGAGAAAATACGATCGATTTGTCGAAAGTTTTCCCCTCAAATTCCTAGGTGGAAAAAAAAAGGAAAAAATCCTGAATCCCAAATTCCAACGAACCCCAGAAACTTTGGGTGCGAGGGGGAAGGCTCCCCGGCTGAGGCTAGAGGAGAGGTCGAGCCCAGAGTGCCTGGGCTGCCCCGGGCGGCGCGCCCGAGCCCCAGAGTCGCCGCTGCACCCCCGAGGCGGGCGCGGCGGGCGAGGCGGCGCGGCGGGCGCGGGTGCGGAGCCGGCGGACCGCGGCCGGGACGGGACGCAGCCGGCGACAGAGCCCCGGGCGGGCGCTGGGGCGGCGGCGGCGGCGGCGGGCGGGAGGGGTGAGGCGGGGTGGGGTTGGGGGAGGAGGTGAAAACCCGAGCTGGGCTATTGTATCAATTAAGAAAAAGCAGTCCGTCCTGGGACGCAGTCTCTCGGCTCTGGAGTTGCTGCTGGGGGAAGAAAAGGGGGAAAAAGAAAGGAAGGCAAAAGGAATGAAAGAGGAGGAAAAGCAGGAGGCAGGATTTCAGGGCTGATGGTTTTAAAAGCTTCTCTCAATCTGAATTTGAGCCCAAAGCCAGGCGATGCGTGTGTTTATATAGAGGCGGGAGGCTGCGCCGTGGGCGCTCCGCCAGCCCCCCCCCCCACCCCCCACCCACCCCCCCGCGCTCACAAAAGCCGGAGGCGTGGTGAGAGGCCGGCGGCCGGAGCGTGTGAGCGCCCGCCGGCCTCCCGCCCCGCCCCGGCCGCCCGCCGCCCGCCGCCCGCCCCGGACCCACTTGTAGCCGCCGCAGGATCAAACTCAGTTCACCTCTCGCCTCCTCTTCCTTCTTGCCGGCGTCTCGCTGAGCCCGGCACCTACGGACGGACGAGATGAGACACACACACACACACACATACACACACACACACACACACACACACCACACACACACACACACCACACACACACACACACACACACACACACACACACACACACACACGGTGCGCACTCGCACGGTGCCCGCTTGGCTGCTAGGCTACTTCCCTCCCTCTTTTCCTCCCTCCCAGGCCCCCTTCTCCTACCCCAGGCAGTCCCGTCTGGGCCGTCGCCCCAGCAGCTGAGGTCTCTGCCGGACTGCCCCTCGACTGAGGGCTCCAAAAGCCCCTGAACCTGTGCTTAGGGTCCCTAGCCCCTATCCCACGGAACCCCGCGATTCCTATCTGCCAGGAACCCTCAATCTTCTCATTTGCTACTCCCAATCCCTTCACCCTGGGGTCCCCCATCCCGGACCCGGACATCACCAAACTTCGGATGCCAAGGCCCCTCCCCCTCTCCATATGGCTTACCCTACAAGACCCCGATGTTCCCCTCTCCCCGTCTGCGTCCCGGGCCGCTAACGTTGCAGCCCTTCCTCTCGGACACCTTGAGACCCTCTAATTTTGTAGTCCCCCAGCCCTCTGCAGCGTCGTAGGGACCCCGATGCTGGTCCCGGTGAATGTCCCGCGCCGAGGACAAATGCGGCGGCCCCGGCACCCGGAGGCAGGAGGAGTCGGGTACAAGTGTTCATTGATAAATTAGTAAATAAACATGCCGGGTGAGCGCGGTCACCTTCTCCCAGCCCGCCTCTGAGGGCCCAGTGCGCGTGCCTGTGCGAGATGTGCGTGTGGCCCGGGGCCGCACCTGTGTGCGCGCAAGTGTGGGTCCCCCGGTCGGCCCGACATCTGTGGAGCTATGTAGTGTGTCTGCGGGTTTGTGTTCTCTCTGGAGCTGGATGTGTGTCTGTGCATCGTGCATCCGTCTGTCATCTGGCCTCTCCTCCTGCGTGTCTGTGATACATGGAGCTATGCTTGCCAACCCCGACAGCGTCTAGCTAGCGCCTGCCTCGCCCTCTCCCGCGCGCGTCTTGTTTCTCCAGCCCCCTTTCTCCCTCGTTCATTCTCGTACTCTCAGATCAGAAGACCTAACCTTCAGTTAGGATGTTATGTGTGTAAACGAAACTAGACTCCCCTTTTAACACCTCCCTGCACCCAATGAGAGTTCTATTTCAGAGTTCCCCAGAAGAGAATGCGTGTGAGTGTCTAAGGGGCGAGCATCTGTGCTGTGCCTCCCTGTGTGAGCGCTTCCGAGGTTCATGGGGCAGGCGGAGATTTAAAAGCTTGTCTGTTGCTTCCTAGCGCTGGGGCATCTCGACTCTCACTCTCTGCCCTGGAACCCCACCTGGTGGACAGTCGTAGCACTACAGATTCAGGGGGAAGCAATTCCTGCTCCCCTTGCCCTCCGGCTCCTTTCACGGTGGAAGATGAACCCCAAGGGCCTGCATGTAGACTCTTAAGTGGCTCCGCTTCTGCCTCAGCGCCTTCAGACCTCCATCCCTGGCGGCTTGGGGCCCAGACACTCATAAAGTCCCTGTCAGGACCACTGTGACCCCAGAAATAGAGAGCAGAGGCACACCCTCACAGCAGGGAAGTTTCCACAGGACAGTCAACTCTAGACTGGGTACCCAGGAGCCCTGATACCAAAGCCACACCGTTCCTACCTGGCGGTGAGGCTGGGCGAGAATGGGGCTGGGGAAGATTATTGACGCCCTGCTGTTTTGAAGAGCCTTCAGAGTCTAGCCTGATCTCCAGACACAGCACTCCCCAGAGGTGGCCAAATGCACAAAGTGACCTTGGGGAACCACCTGTGGAGGTATCAACCTCTGAAAGGATGGACACAGCCTTGTAGAGATGCAAATAGATGCACAGGCCAATACTGAGCACCCTTGTGTGCACCCACACACGCATGCGTGCAAACACACACACACACACACACACACACACACACACAAGGCGCAGGCACGTATACTTAGGCGATCATTGTCAACAAATTCACGCAACACACCCGCCTCCAACCTCAAGAGACCATGGGAGGTGTCTGCTCTGCCGGGATCACAGCAAAAGTCTCCAGGAACTTATTGTCTTCCCCTCCCCCAACTTCACTGATGGCTTTGGGCACTTCCATCCTCTCCTCCTGTTCAGGTGGGAGTTGGGAGGGGGCATGGGGGAGTCATTCTGAGTCTTTATTGCCCAGCCAACCGAGTGGGGTCCTGGGGAATGTCTATGGGGACAGCGTGGCTTCGCAGCAATAGTCGCTGGGTTTCCTAATTGGAACCATCTCTCTGCTCAAACCCCAAAGAGTACTTAGGAAAAAAAAGAAGAAAAGCCGTGGTATTATGATTTCCTAAGACTTGCAGAGCTGGGAGGGAGAGTAGGAATACGGGGGACAGGGGAGAATCAGCAGCCCTCTTGACCAGTAAGATGCCATCAGAGGACATTCTTCCACCCACTTCAGATGGACTCAGAGCCCTGGCCTCACACTGAGCCTTGATCCAGACTGTGGTCTGACCCATAAACTTGGCCTAAAACAGACCCCCGAGCCTAATCCTAGATTGACCCTTAATCCTGGTCATAGAGTGTCTAGACCCCAAACTGAACCCCAGTCTTCTGAAGCATGACCCAGCCCTACCTTTGGTGAAAGGAGTATGGTTGGCACCTTGTGCACTGCCTCCAAGATGGGTCACAGCTCAACCCATGAGGCTCTGGGAGACAGACTGGACTGTAGGACAGAATATTCCCTGCCCATCTCCCCAGCCCTTTTCCACGGAGCCCAGGGCACACCCCAGGGCTTCAGCTACTGCCTGGAGTGCTCTGAGCTTCGGCCCCCCTGTTTCCCCCGCTGTAGCCTGATAGGCACCTTGAAATCAGTGAGAGCAGACTTGCGGGTCAGTCCCAGGAATGCCGCTTCAAGCGGAGTTCTGCCGGGGGGAACGTTGCCGTGCTTAGCAGAGGGGCTGGGAGAACACAGAGGGCAGGCCTCAGGCCCTTTTGGAAGATGTAGACAGTGGGCAAGGCACAGCCTTTGCACCCTCTTCCCGGGCTCAGAAAGCACCCATCCACAGGGGCAGATCTGCTCTTCAGGGATGCACAAAACTCCCCAGGAGTGTCCTGGGCCTTTCTATGCCCAAAGAAATAGACATTGCACTTTGCAAATGCCTGACATGTGTGCAGCCCGGTAGAGCCAGCAAATCTCTTCTGCAGCTACTATTTTACTTCATCTCCACACAGCCCTGTGAGATAACACTATTTTTAGATATTAGATTCACATCCAACTTTTTCTACTGATGAAAAATCCGAGGCCCAGAGCCCCCCTCCCCATCCCCATTGCATTGTCCTGGTCCCTCTCCTCCCAGACAAGCATGCAGCCCCCTGAGACATGAGAGCCTGTCCCACAGGGCAGCTGCCCCTTTGTTTCATGTCCGTGCTTCTGACCATTAAAGCTGGTGACAGAGGGAGGTGTCCGTTTTACACTTAATTTTGCATAGTTTAGGCCCGGAATTTTTTTAAAAAAACTGATACTTCTTTTCATTCTTTTCCCTAAAAGTACCTCTACTTCCCCTGACCAGAGCCAAATGAAAAGAAGTGAAAGCCTGGGATAGAGGTGGGGTGGTCAGTGTCGCAGTGAGACCAGGAGGCTGCGGGCAGGAGGCGGGGCCGGTGTGCAGGGGTCAGAGGAGCTTGCGGCAGATCTTCCTGGCCCCCATGTGGCCCCTGGTCAACTAGCCAGAGGGACAAAGCTCAGAACTTCACCTCAGGGGGCTCTCTCCGCTCTTAGCCCTGTCCTGCCTTGCTGGCACCCGGGAAGCCTCGGAAATCAGCTCCTTGCTCCCTGTCATCCTCCCCAGGGCCTCAGGCTGGTCCCCGTCTCCTTCTGCTGCTTCTCTGTACATGCAGGCCAGTGGCGGGGCCCCCTTGCCTGAAAACATTCAAGTCCAGCGGGGAAGCAGCATTCTATTTCCTTCTGCGGGGCTGTGGAGGAGAAGACCCACCCTGGGACCCCGGCTGCTGCTCAGACACACTCCGCCGCTGCTTCTCCGGAGCTGGAGCAGCACCCCTGTGGCCCTGGACCCCAGCTGCGGCCCCAGGTATTCATCCTCGGGCCTGTTTGCCTACCTGATCCCACTCTCCGCTCTCCCTCCGAGACGGGCACCACAAGGCGAGCAGTGCCCTTCTGGCGCCCAACCTTCAAGGACAGTTTAGAGGACACTCCCTGACTGCGCCTTGACTCTCCCGAGAGGGGCTGGAACCCCTGCTGTCCAAGCTGGTTGCAGGCTAGGGGCTTAACCCAGCTCAGCTTGGAAGTCCCCACAGGGCCCTGATGCTGCCTTTCTGGGGACCCCAGGGGCTGGGTGCCCCTCCTTCCCCCGCGTTGCAGCTTCAAGGGCTCCTTGGCTGTTGTTTAGAACATTTACTGACACCTTCAAACCCACCACCTGCCGGAGTCCCAGCCAGCCCACCCTCCTCTTCGGAGCTGCCATCCTGCTGTTTGGGATGCTTCTGAAGCAGATCTGGATTCTGGATGCTGGTTATTTATTTCTTAAAGGTTTCCTTCTTCTTTGTCCCTTAGTGTGACTTGCTCCCACCCCACCCCCAGTATCCTCTCGTCACTGGCTATTTCTATACATATATATTTTAAGTTTGGTTTTATAGATAACAGCCCCTATCTAAGTGTCTCTACCTGGCAGGGCCAGATGCAGACACAGCCTGGTGCCTCACTCCCAGCTTCTGAGACCCACAGCTCGCATGGAGCCCCTCACCCACCCCCTTGCAGCCCTGGGAAGGGGGCAGCCCTCAGGAAAGAACTTTGCAGCTTTCTCCTTCTCCCGAATGGGGAACAAGCCTCACTCCATAGCTCATCTCAGAAATCTCCGCTTCAGACACTTGCCCCAAAAGGAACATTTTTCAGAGAAATGGAAATACCCCCATCCTCCCCGGTCAGAGCCCGCACACCCCCAGTCTTTTCCCTCCCGCCCCACACCCAACTCAGACGAAAGCGACCCCCAAAGGGACTTGCCGATGGAGAGAACGAGGTAGGTACCAGGAGCTGACAGTGTCCAAGTCGGCACTGCCTGGAAAAGAGTAGGCTGCCCGGTGGCGATGGGACACGGCCGGGCCCCACGCCGGCTGTGGCTGGCAGGGACACTGCCGCAGAGATGGCGTTCCCTCAGGCCCGGGGAGCCAAGAGCCTTTATAGCCTGAAACCTGCCCTGGCACCGCCCACTGGGCGGTTGCAACCAGGCCTGCAACTAGGGGAGCCGCTGGGAGCCGGGAGGGCATCCGCCGCAGGACCCCAGGGCCAGGCCCCACGCAAGAGATTCTGGGATTCAACCTCCTCCCATCCCAGGCAACTCCATGTCCTGGTATGTGCATGAGACTCTGTGTGTGTGTGTGTGCGCGCGCGCGCGCGCGCGCGCGCGCGTGCGCTGGTGCTTAAACTTCCATTCAAAGACCTCAGATCTCTTTTCCCCATCCTCTTTCTCTGGCGGTAACAGTTTTTGAAAGGATGGGGAGAGCAGTGTGTTTCTGCTCAGTTTATCAAATTACACTCAGTGACAAAGGACTGAAGTGCAATTTTCTTGAAGGCTTGACAATTGGGATCCAGGAAGAAAAAAGCAAGGCAGGGCAGAGAACCCAGGGCTTTTGTGGAAGGTAAAACACCGATGTCAAAGGCGGGGATGTGGTCGGGTGGCTCTCAGTGAATTTGCCTGCATGTCGCTTGGTGTTAAAAACTCCTTATCCCACCCTCAACCTCCGCTGCGAAAATCCCACGGATCCTAGACATTGCAAGATTGTTGATTTTTAAAAGGAACACTGTTCATTTTCACATGGGGCTGAGTCAGACAAGCTAGAGCATAGCTCCCTCCCTCCAGGGCTCTCCTTCCCAGCCCCCACCCCCACCCCATGCCAGGGAAGGGTTCTCAGAGAAGTCAATTGCAGAGGTACGGTGCCCTCTGTCCCTCCCACATACTCAGCCCGTGCAGCCAGATTGTCTGCTGGGGTCTGGTTGGGCCAGGGATGGGGCAGGCTCTTCCCTGCCAAAGTTCTGCCCTGCACCTGAACTCCCAGGATTGCTAAAGGGAGAAAGATGAACTGTCAAGGCAGTTTGGGGCCTGAAGCAAAGTACATGGGGTCATTGGACTGCTTTCCCAAAGGTTTCCATTCTTCGGGGGCAGAAGGGAGGGCAGCAACCCAAGTCACCAGCCTCAGATCCAGAGTTCGGAGCCAGTGCCTGAAACAAGTCTATCCCTTCCCCACCTTCCGGCTCCCAGTTGGCTTTTGTCCAGAAGCCACCCAGCGGGCAGGCAGGCCGACTGACTGGCAGCCTTGCTCAGAAAGCTCGGAGAGCAGAGCTAACCTGAGAAGTTAGTTGGCAGAGCTCCCCACCCCCGAGTCCAAATCACTTCCTCCTGCGTGAGGCCATGGCTCCTGCTGACTCTCTCGGAAGAAGGAGCCAGAGCAGTGGATGCAGACAGGGAGGCTGTGTGGGTTGCCCACCTGAACACCCCCCACCTCTCTTCTCACGCCCATCCCACCACCACCCCACCCCTGCTCCAAGCGAACTTGATCCCAGATGCTACAGCTTCCATTAGTTTCCTCCCCAGACACTGATGGGTGGTCAGAGATAGGAGGAACTCCCAGGAAGACGCCCTGTGGTCCAGACTGCTCTGATGGCCAGGGCTGGATCCCTCCAGGATTTCACCTGGTCCTCACTGCCTGAGACTGGCCAGTATGGAAGTACCAGAGGGTTATCGGGTACTGGCAGGACTTGAGCTCCTCCCACCCATTCTCTCCATCAGCATCTCCACCAAAGCCTTATGCTTCCCCTTCAAACCAAGCTTCAGTGCAAGTCTCCTGGTCTCCCGCCCCCTGCAACTAGATGGCTGCCCTGGAATCCCTTCCATATGGAAAATCCGGAGTTCCTCTGACTCTCTCTTTTAGTTTTTGCCTCCATTGGTTTCTTGCCTTCTTGTTCCAAATCCATTCATTCTTCATATTTGCAGCAAATACGCAGAGTGACCTAGTAGCCAAGATCAATGGCTCTGGAATCCTCTAGACCGAGGCCCTGGCTCTGCCCGGCCACTCGCCTCTGGTAACGGAGCACTGTAGTCTCCCTACCCGAGCGAGCCTCGGGCACCGCTTCAGTGTGGCGAGTGGATTAGGAGGGAGTGAGATGAGGCCGGCAGCCGTGTTAGGAGCCTGGTGATAGCTCAGGTAATAACACCGGTGGTGACGATGGTGATGACACCAAAGTCATGGTCGCTGACACTTCCCCTGTGCCTGGCAGTTTTAAAAGCATTTCACATGTATTACGTGAAATTCAGTCCTCACATCAGCCCCAGGAGGTAGATACTCTATTCCCACTTTACGGAGGAAGAATCGGAGGCACCAAGTGATGGGACAATTTGCCCAAGTGAATCTTGCACCTTGGGGGTTAGACTTAATCTCCTCTAGAATTCAAAGCCAGGGAATCTGGATTCGAGTCTGAGCCCTTGGCCAGTATACTAAGGACTAAACCACGCTAGCAGCAGTGAGGATGGAGAAGAGTGGACATATTTCAGAAGTATTTAGAGTTCCAATCAAAAAGCCCACCTATCTGGCTACCAATTAGGTGTGGAGAGATGGGGGTGGTTAGGATTTCAGGCTGAGTAACTGGGGCCATGGTGGAGTTATCCACTGAACTAGGGAACCCAGGAGGAGAGTGAGGCTCAGGGGACAAGATGACGGACTTGATTTTGCCCTGAAAGGTCCCAGGTGATTAAGGGATATTCAAATGGAGCTTTCTGGTGGGCGGTGAGATATTTGAATATCATTTGCACTCAGATGCTAATGGAAGATGTGAGAGGAGAGAAGCCCACCCAAAAAGAGAAGTGGGCTTAGGAGAGAGCCCAGAGGACCACCGACATATAAGGCAGAGAAAAAGGAGTCTGGGAAAGAGGGACCTCTTTCCTTTGCCCCAAACTCACGTCCTAGTTAACCTCACTTGAGACCGATTAACCTATCTGTTTGTTTCCCCTCAGCACTTAGAATCTCAGGATTGTCAAGGAGCTCAGGTTAGTAATTTCACCCCTGCCCGCCCTAGGGACACACACACACACACACACAGCACACGCAGAGCTTCCTAACCTGTGCACTCCCATTAGTAGAAATCTTTATTCAGCTGCCGAGTTCATTTTGGCATATTATGTTTGTATATGAAACCATCTATTTCAGCGAGCTTTGCAGCACATCATACAATGACATAAACACTTTTCGGGGCACCTCCTAAGTGGGTAGGGGTCTTGCCAGCCCAGGCTGCCTGTCATTCATCAAAGCAGAGCTGCCCCCTCGCACTGTGTCCTTAGCGGACTGGGGGTTCCTGGGGAGCACACCCTGACCCCGTAGCCTTCTGCTCTGCGCTCAGGGCTGAGACAGGAAGGGACCTGTGTGGGGGCAGGGAGTGTGAGGATATTAGTGTAAAACTTAATAGATGGAGCGGTCATGCATAAACCCAGTGTGGGAAGGAGGGAAGGAGAAAGTGTGGGAAGAAAACCAGGCAATGAATAGAGAGGGACGGGACCTCTTCCCACGCACGTCCCTGACCCATTCAGGGGGTCCCAAGTACTGCAGGAGGAGCAGGGCTGCAGAGCTGGCCTGGAGGAGCCTGGGTGGTGGGGGAAGACCAGAGAGAAGGGGGAGGACGGGGGAGGGGAGGGGAGGAGGACGGAGATGCTTCGGGCAGGGCTCTACACATAGCTAGCCAAGCACCAGCTCGGACAGCCCTAGGCTACGTGCTCCGTCTGAAGGGAGACAGGACACTGCCCTCGGGGGCAAGTGGCGACTGTGGGAAGTTAGCCGGCACCACCATCACGTGGAGAGCAAAACAGCCCAGGGAAACGCTGGCAGCGCTTCCTCTCTCGCGTGGGTACCAGCCCGCTTATTCTCACGGATGCTCTCTGCTCTCACACACGCCCAGGGAGATCCACACCTTCGCCGCCTCCCCCCACAAGTGCTGCACATGCCCAGCCCCACCCCCACCCCCCATTCTCCACAAGCTGCCTCAGGGACGGAGCTTCGTGGCCTTGAAGAATGCCTCCCATCCTTCTCCGCACCGTAGTACCCAGATGAGCAGTGATGGCTTGGCCCGCAGTGAGAGGGGCAGCTCATCTGGGCCTGTGTTGAGGGAGGGTGGCCCACAGGGGATGAGGGTGGGGGTGGGCTGGGGCCAGCTCCTCACAGAAGGCCACACTAACATAAAGAGGACCCTTTGTGGCCTTCTGCCTGGTCCCCTGATAGAGGCTTCCAGCTCTGCTCAGCCCCTGAGCTCCCTCCACCAGGACTAGCTCAGATGGGGCCACGGGCAGTTTAGGGGAAGCAAGACGAGCTATTGTAAGGCACAGGGAGCCCTAAGCTCCGAGCACCCATCCCTGATCACTCAGGGCTCCTGTGACTCTGATGGGTCCCTCCCAGGATCCCCAGGGCAGCTGCGGCCCTTGGGGGATGGAGCAACTGCGGTGACAGAACACACCCTCTCTGTGGCTTGAGTAGCTCCTGGAAAGGAGCCACCTGAGCCGGAGGGCCTGCCCCACCCACCAGAGGACCAGCCAGCACCGCACAGGTCAGGGAGTCACTCCTGCCCTCCCCCGGCTGGAGAGTCTTAGCCAAGTCACTTCACCTCTGAGGCTCAATTTTCTTACAAGAACGGGGAAGAATAAGACTTGTCTTCCTGGGCAACTGACAGTCATGAGGATTTAAAAAAAAGATACTCCAGCTAAAATACTTGGTGCAGTGGTGGATCCGGAGCTGGGACAGATTCGGGGTGAAGCCGAGACAGCTTAAGCTTTGGGGTCTGTCTCTTGTACCGGCTGTTCCGAAAACTGGCAATTCACACTTTGCATTCTTTGTATTCAAGAGAGCCCCCCCCCCCCCAAGTCATACGAGTTTCAGATTTCATCAATCCTGAGACCTGAAAGGTAGTTTTCCCCTTTCCTGCTCCGGTCCGTTCCCAACACTCCCAGTCTTTTCCTGGCCAGGAGAATTGGCCAGGCTGGCCTCTCAGAGCACAGCTGGGCCCCGGGCGAGACTTCATCCCAGACTGAAGGCCTGTGTGAAATCAGCTTCCCTGAGATGGTGTCCCTGGACTGCCCCCCCTCATCTGGCTCAGTGCCTCCTCCTCCCCATCCTCTGCTCACAGAGCCCCACCCAAGACCCCACGACAGGAGTTCCCTGGGTTCTCAGCAGTGGTGCTGACTCTGGGCACTGTGTCCCAGGCCTGGCAGGGGCTTTGCTCCGCAAATTATGAACTCCCAGATAAGCCAGTTGGAGGGCTGGGCCAGGTGACACGGGGGCTCCGGGATGGGCCTTCAGGAAGACAAAAGCAACTCGGCTGGTTCCTCCATTAGCACCCGTTTCCCCAAGGAGCCTTGGAGGGAGTGGGGACACAGGGCTCCCTCCTCAGTGTCTGGGAGATGGATGGGGCTGATTTTTTCCACGATTCCTCCCCATAAATCTGATTTGGCCCCTCATCTGTCTGGGCCAGTCTCCATGGGAGGTGTGTGGTCGTGATGAATGGGCTGCCTGCCTAATGGGACTCGGGTGGCAGGGACCTGGGGAGGGGCTCTGCCCTGATGGATGGTCCTCGTGAGGACATATTACATTAGACACCCATAATGCGATCAGCCGTGCCATTACGAGACCAATTCGTTGCCCCCCCCTCACCAGGGCGGGGCAGGGGAGCTAGAAGATTAAAGAGGATGTCAGGACTTTGGAGACACCTGGGGGAATTTCAGGAGGGGCCGAGATTCCTAGAGAAATAATATGGAACCCGAGAAAGTGGGAACTGAGGAAGGAAGAGAGGGGAAGTGAGGCCCCCAAGGGAAGGTGTGACCTGTTCTAGGTCGCTTCTGAAACCAGAGGGAAGAACTGGGCTTGGCACCTGAGCCTCCTGCCTTCTGTGCCCGGAGAGCCAGAGACAGAGGAGGGGCAGAGACTAGGAGAGGAGATATGATGTCACTCCGGCCTCCCTGCTGCCGAAAGGCGTCACGCTGAGCTGATCTCTGGAAACAGGGAAGCCAGTGACTGCTTCCATTCAAAGAGGAGGTGGTCCAGGGGGTCCCCCACTGGCCCTGGATGGCACTCGCTCCAGACCACTCACCGTTTGCTACCTCCCACCCACATTTGTTCTGATCCCGGTGTCTTTCTCCTGCCATTTTAAAGTAGTCTTCTAAACACTCCACGGTCTCCAGGCTTTCCTTGGGGTCACCAGGAGGGATCTTTTGAAATACGTTCTTAAAAGCTGTCGGCAGCTCCCTGTTGCCCTCCGGATCACGGCACTCTTGACTCCAGCCTCAGCTCTGGGGCTCCCTCCAATTCACCCAGCCTCTTCCGTGGCAAAAGCACACCATACACTTTTTCACTTCTAGGTCCTTTATGTGAACTTTAGGGGCAGGAAACCGATCATCACACGCTTCAGTTCCTGGATGTATCAGTCAGTGCAGGCTTCCCGCTTGTTTCCTTTTCCCCTTTGATCCCCAGCCTTACTCGTGATCCCCCACCCCTGCCCCCAGACTCACCCCCCGAGGTGTGCCCCTCTTTGAAAACAGTGCTACCTTTGGTATGCATGCATCTTTAACTAACACAAATGATCTTGCAATATAGACTTTGTTCATTTTGGATTTTAAAAAATGTTGAGACTTATTTATGTTGCTTTATGTACTTCTAATTTGTTACTCTGCTGTAAAATATTCCCAAATATGTATCTACCACATTTTACTCTAGTAACAGACACTGAGATCTCCTCCAGCTCCCTGTCTCTGTAAACATTGTGCAGCGGACGTTACTTTCTCTCGGGGCTTAACCAGGAATGAGCCTACACGGTCCTGGAGGATGTGCACACGTAAAAGTTGTGCTGTGTGACCCCAGACAGGCTGCACTGGTCCACACTCATCAGCGGTGCACAAAGGTGCCTGGGGCCCCTCTTGGAAACAACACCTGTGTCATTTTGCCAGTCTGATAGGTACACAGTGACCTAAGACTTTACACACACCAGTCACCCTGCTTTGAATATCATTCCGTTTTCACTATTCCCCTTTCCTTGACTGGTAAACTCCTACCTACCTTTAAAAACTCAATTTCAAGCTCATATTCTTTGCGGAGCTTCCCGGTTTGTCACCCTCTCCTTGGTGCTCCAGGACATTCGGTACCTACCACCCCAGCACTTACCATATCACTGTGGTCCTTTCTCTCTTTCTCATTTCACACACCACCCCCAATCTTGGCAATGAAGGCAATGGTTCCTGCTTTCTGGAACCACTGGAGAAGAGAGGGGAAGGAGTGGTGGGTTGCATTGGTTGAACTGGGAAATCTGGTAATTCAGGCCGTGCTCACTTCTCTTGATGGATGAAAATGATGTCAAGCACAGAAGCTCTGCACTCTTCCTCGTCACGGTCCCAGTGTCTACGCTTTCTGAATAAATCCTGTCTTCTGTGCGTTCTCCAGGATCTCACTCACTTCAAGCGACTTTATTCTATCCATTTCTAAATGTTCCTTCCCTTCTGCCCATAACCAAGCCAATGATCTCTCTTAGCCTGAAAAGACTTTCCCTGGATGCCAATGAACTCTGGGCTGACACCTCATAAAGGATGCAATGGAAGGAACATGATTGTTAGAGTCAAAAGGTCCTGAAGAACTCAATCTTTCTAGGCCTCCAGCTTCCTGATTGGAGATAAATTCGTTGTGAGAATTACATTCACCATCTGACAGCACTCTATGCCGGATCTCTTTCCCTCATCAAGCTTCTAAAAGATCTCTTTGACACATGTCTAAGACTGAATTCCTCTTTTTTTCTAAAAACAACTCTCCTCTGAAACCTCTTGTTTCCGGCAACTCTGTCATTTTTTTTTTTTCCTCCAGTAAACCAAGGGGACATTAACTTGACATCTCCCACCTCCCTGGCTGTTTAGTTAACCGAAGTCCGTTGATTCACCTTCCATGTTGATTCCTGAATCACCCCTCACCCCCCTCCTCATTTCTACTGTCTTCAGAGTAGAGGAATCTTCAGGCTGAGTAAGATGTGTGTAGAGATAATTTATACAAACTAAGTCTGCTGGTAACCTACTTTCTCAGGTGACTTCCCGCCTTAATAGCTTCTCCCCATCCGCACTGATCTGATGGCTTATAGGAATCACAAACCTCAACGGCCAGCATGCTAGCTACCTCCCCCTGCCCTAGATGAAGTTAATTTTCAAGTTATGTCAAGGGACAGATAACCCTTGATACACCAAAGCAAAAAGAAGATACGTTTTCGTGAAAAAAATTCTTCCTGCGTACCAAAACAAACCTTTCAAAGGCAGCGCAAACATGTTGTTAGTACAGACAAGTATTACTTATGAATATTTATACAAAAATCCTAAATGAAATGTTACTAAATAAAATCTGGAAGTTCACCAAAATAATAAGGCATCTTGGCCAAGGGAGAGGGACCCATAAGTGAACCAAAAGATGTTTCAACGTGAGGACGTTACTATACGAATGGGTGAAGGAAAAGGAAGAAACATGCTGAAAAAAAGTATTTGGTACAATTCAACTGTAATTTCTGAGAAAAGGTGATAGTAAACTATGAAGAGAAGAAAGCTCTCAACTGTGTAAGCCTTTAGAAAACCTTATAACTAATAACTAAATATTAGAAGCACTTTGATTAGAGCAAGGAAAGAGGCAAGTTCTTACCATTACCACTATCATTCAGTACTGTCTGGTTGCCTTAGGTAATTAAAGAAAGAAAAAAAATCAGAGATGCCAGGAAGAATGGAAATTATGAGTATAAGTGTTAGAGATAGCTCTTGGACAGTTTTCTCAGCTTCTTCCGTGGTCATTGGGCCTTCCCTCCCTTCCTGGGGCCATCTTGGCAATACATATTTTTCTAGAAGAATCAGCCATCTTTCTTTGGGTTTGTGGACTTACTGCCACAAAATTGTAACAGTTATTCTCAACGTTACTTACATTTAAACTATAATTTTAAATTATTATTTAAACTTCCTTTTTGTGGTAATTTCCATTGTCTGATTTCTAATTTTGCTTAGAAATCACGATAGTATCTGAACTTTTTAACACTGTTTTTCCCTTGATTAGGTTGGCTTAGTGATTTGTCTGTTTAATGCCCCTACCAATGAACAGTTCTTTGATTTACAAAGGAATGAAAAACTGTCATTATCTACAGATATCAGGATTCCCCATAATAAAATATCCCAGAGAATCAACTGAAAATCTATTCAATGCAATGAAAGCACACAGAGACTTGTTCAGATACATGACAAATAGCTTTCTGGTATGTTAGCATTCATTAATTTGAAATTTTAATTGAAAATATATAATGATATGAATATTCATGTGGATTTATGTGAGTAATGCAAATAATGTGAATTCATGAATAATGCAACACTTATGAGAAGAAAACATAAAACTTTATGTAAGACATAAAAGAAGACCTAAACAGAAACTCATCACATTGGGGGCCAATTTCTCCAAAATTGAATAAATTCAATGTAATCCCAACCAACATCCCCATGGGATTTTAAAAAGAAAACGTCACAAATTAATTCAAAAGCTCATCTGTGAGAATAAACATACAAGAAGAGCCAAGAAATTTTTGGAGAAGATCAGTGATGGGAGAATTTCCCCACGAGATATGAAAACACATTTTAAGATTACAAAGGTTAAAACAGCTCTTACTGACACAGAAATAGACAGACTAGTAGAATACTGAGTCTAGGAACAGACCCATGCATTGCACATCAGTGAGGAGAGGATTGACTAATAATAATAATATGTGTTTAAGACCTTCAGATCGCCAGTTGAGAAAAAAAAAAGGTTTGCTATACATCTTATACAACCCCAGAATAAAATACAGAAAGATCTAAATGTCAAAAAAACTAAACTACTTTTATAATATTGGTGGGTGGTGGGTGGGAAAGCCTTTTAAGGCAAAATATAAAACTTAGGAGCTTAAAGGAAAGGATTTACAATTAAACTCTATCAAATTTCAAAATTCCGTTTGATGAAAGATAGTATGAATAACAATTAGAAACAGATGGAAGTGGGGGTGTGGATGAACAATTCTGAAACTGTGTACTGGGGTTGAATAAATAAGTAAATGACCGGTCGATGGTAGATTATATATGTGCGTCATACTGTACATTCCTACATATACACACAGATGTATAGAGAAACAATCATAGATATGTGTGTATACATGGGTTACCATACATAATAGAGTATCTAGCTGAGAGCCAAGAAAATGCCATCTCAATAGCAATGAGCAAACTTAGCACCCAGATATTGGTTTCTAAATATCATTCTCTCACAAAAGGAACCAGGACTCCACGAAGAATAGGTTAATTCCAGGGCTGGAACTGGGAAAGGACGAGATGAGCTTGGAACACCTCATAGTTTCATACAGCAAGGAAATATTTTCAACAAACTTATGGGAGGTTATCAAAGATACACTGGAGCCAACCTGAAAGAACTGCCGATGACTAAACCTGGAATAATTTGAGCAATAAAATAAATAAATACCATAGTACTGGATTATAACCCAAAATTAAAAAATAAATACGTAAGTCCAAAGGATAGACATATAAATCAATGGAATGAGAATGAGAGGACAGAAATCAACACATACATTTATAGTCAACTGATTTTAGCAGGGGTGCCAAGACTAGTCCATGGGGAAAGAGTAGTCTTTTCAACAAATGGTGCTGGGACACCTGGATGTTCACATGTAAAAGAACGAGCTTGGACCTTAACTTACACCACATGCAAAAACCCAGCTCAGAACGGATCATCAAAGATCTAAATGTAAGAGCTAAAACTATAAAATCCTTGGAATAAAATAAAGGCATAAATCTTGATGCCTTTGGATCAAGCAACAGTGTCTTAGGTTCTTAGCTATTGAACCAAAAGCGCAAGCAACAGCAAAAACAAAGGATAAATGTGGACTTCATCAAAATTTAAAACTTTTCTGTATCAAAGAACAGTATCAAAAGGTGAAAAGAGTCAGAGAATGGGAGAAAATTTGCAAATCATGTATTATGTGTCTAGTATCCAGAATATACTAAAAATAAATACTCTTACAACTCAAAAACAAAAAGACAGATGACCCAATTAAAAAAGGAGGAAAGAATTTGAATAGCCATTTCTCCAAAGATGATAAACAAATAGCTAATAAGCACGTGGAAAGATTCTCAGCATCATTAGTCATTAGGAAAATGAGCATTAAAACTGCAGTGAGACATTACTTCATACCCACCAGGATGGCAATTATGATTATTTTTTTAAATCAGAAAATAGCAAGTGTTGGCAAAGATACGGTGAAACCGGAACCCCTTGCTGGTGGGAATGTAAAATAATGCAGCCACTTTGGAAAACAATTTGGCAGATCCTCAAAAAGTTAAACAGAGTTACCATATGACCCAGCAGCTCCTCTAGGTGTATATACCTAAGGGAATTAAAAACGCATGTTCAAACAAAATTGTACACCACCGATCATAACAGCATTGTTCATAATCGCCCCAAAGTGGAAACAGCTTGCTTGTTCATCTTGTTGTGGACTTGTTTGTCTGCGTGTTGATGGATGAATGAAGAAAGAAAATGTGGCGTATCTGTATAATGGAATATTATTTAGCCATAAAGGGAATGAAGTATTGGTACATGCCACACTGTGGATAAACCATGAGAACATGATGCGGAATGAAGAAGCCAGACACAAAGGGCTTCCACTTATATGATTCCATGTATATGAAATATCCAGAACGGGAAAATTACTAGAGACAGAAAGTAGATTCGGGAGATAGGGAAAGAGGGGAATGATAAGGGATAGTTAATAAATACAGCATTTCTTTTGGGGTGATGAACATATTCTGAAATTAGACAGTGATGGTTGCACGACATCGGGAGTATACAAAACTCCACTGACTTGTACACTTTGAAAGGATGCATTTTATGTTGCATGAGTCCTACCCCCATAAAAAACTACCAAAAAGAAAAAAAAAAAGCCTAAAATTGGTGCAAACACATATACATGAGTTCACACTGATGTAATAAATGATTTAAATTAATAAATGAGGGTGAAGAGACAAAAACTCCTTGTAGAAGAGTTCCAAAGAATTTACTTAGATGCTCTTTCTAGGAGGTAAAGCTTAACACCCACTTCTTCCTGTCACTACCTAAGTGTGGGCTGTAATTACTGACTTGCTTCTATTAAACAGAACATGGAAAGAGGGAGAGTAACTTCAGGGTGGAGAAACCTAGCAGACACTATCCTAACCAAATGATCAAGGCTCCCATCACTAGTGACGTCAATGGACATCCTGTAACCTCCGATACATAACGGGAAAACACTTCACCTCTCTGGTATTCTTTCCAAAACCCCATAACCCCAGTCTAATCAAGAGAAAAATATCAGACAAAAGTAAATAGAAGGACATGCTACAAAACACTTGACCAGTACTCTGTAAAACTGTTACAGGAAAGACTGAGAAACTGTCACAGACCAGAGGAGACTAAGGAGCTAGGAAAATTCCCTAAAAGGAGTTAATACTAACGTGCAGGTGGTGGTTTAAAAAATGTTCACAACTGTCCATGGTCATGTAAGATGTTAATAGAGGAATCAGGTGAGGGGCATAGAACGCTATGCCACTTTGAAGCTTTTCAGAAAACCTAAAATTATACTAAAATTAAAAGTTTATTTAAAAAATAAGTGAGGGACTGGGAGACGATACTTGCACATGTGGAACAAATACATATATAATTAGCATTAACGGGTTGTGCAGACCCCCTCTTTTGACAGCATTTGCTCCCCATGACTTCCCTGCTGACAGGATTCAGATTGTCTCAAATAGTGGTGCAGACCCCTTGATCTCCCGCCCCAAGCCCAACTCCGTTATCTTTTCACGCATGCATACAGTCAGCTTATTCAACAAAATTTATTGAACATATTGTATGTGGCAGGAACTCTTCTAGGCACTGAGGATAAAGCTGTGACTAAAACACCTGTTCTCGCGGAGCTTACTGGGAATGAACCATCATTGGGCTGAACCCAGACATGGTAGTCTTACTCTGTTTCGCTGTGACTGGTGTTGGGGATGGGGCATGTGATTCAATTCTGGCCAATAAGATGTAAGAGCAAATAATATAGGGAGATAATTTTAAATAGCAATTTAAAGTTAAATAATCCTGAGAATTCTTTACATAACGTTAGGGTAATAAATATTTAAACCCAGAGAAAGATGAAAATCACAGGCTATATTCAATATCTTGTAGTGACCTATAATAAAAAAGAATATGAAAAAGAATGTATGTATGTATGTGTCTGACTGAAACATGCTGTACAGCAGAAATTGACACAACATTGTAAACTGACTATACTTCAATTAAAAAAAAAAAGAAGAAAGAAAATCTGAGGCTTCTAAGAAAGGGACAGATTCAGCCTGCATAGGATGTTACCTCTTTGATTTTCCCTCTTTCTCCTGCCTGGAAAGTGGATGTGATGTCTGGAGGTGAAGCAGCTGCTCTGTGCCTGTGAAATGATGAGCATGCTAAGGATGCCAGAACAGAAAGACAGAAAGGGCCTAGGTCACTGCTGCTCAGCTGCTCTGGTCCTGTATTGCTTGTGCTGAAACCTCCAGAATTGCTCTTGGGTCAAAACAAAACACCCAAATCAAATACAGAACAACAACAACAAAAAACCCTACCCTATTCCTTCCTGTATTCATAGTTCATTTTCAATTACTTGTAGCTGAATGTACTTCTGATAAAGAAATCAACAGGCAATTTCTTGAGAATACTCTAAGTGGCTAATGAGATATGAAAAGATGATTCAGCCTAACAGAAATGAAATTGGCAATTGCATATTAATGAACCACTTCTACCCACTTCATTTCGACAGTCTCATTGAGGGTGCTGGGAAACGGGCAATCTCCTACAGTGTTGGTGAGAATTACTGCAGCCTTTTTGAGAGAGAATTGGCATCATGTAGCAAAATGTAAAATGTATACCCTTTACTTAGTGACTCCACTCTTAGAGATTACTACAAATCTTATAGAAATATTTGTATATATGGAAAAAGATAACAAAGGTGCTCAATTCAGCAGTTTTGGTAATAATTTGTAAGTGAAAGCAAGTTAAATAATAAGGAAATGTTATGATTAACAGGGTAAGGGGGTGGGAAGGGATAAATCTGGGAGTCTGAGATTTGCAAAGGTTAACCACTATATATAAAAATAGATAAAAAACAAATTTCTTCTGTATAGCACAAGAAACTATATTCAATATCTTGCAATAATCTTTAATGAAAAGAATATGAAAACAAATATATGTATATATATATGCATGACTGGGACATTATGCTGTGCACCAGAAATGGACACACTGTAACTGACTATACTTCAATTTAAAAAAGAAATAAAGAAATGGCTAGTTAAGGTGTAGTCACACTGTGGAATACTATGCAGCTATTAAAAAGACTGAGACCATTATGTAGACTACAAATCTATTTGTAAAATCATTTCAACATTTTGCCGTGTTCATTTCAGATTTTTTACAAAGAAATTAGGCTATATAAAGAGCAAAACCTGTGTCCCCTGGGGGACCTCATTCTGTTCCTCCTTCTGCAGAGGAAATGTGGTGTTTATCACTCTCATGCATGTTTTCAAAGTTTATTGTATTGTGCTGTTATCATTCTTCAACTTGCATTTTTTTAACTCAACTTTTCACAGACTTATTCATGTTGACTCATGTAGCTATAATTCATTTTAACTGCTGTATAGTATGTCACAATTTACCTATTCTCTCATTGGTGGACATATAGTTTATTTCTAACTTTTCATCAATACAAACGATGCTAGAATGAACAATCTTAGGCATGTCTCTTTGTGCACGTGTGGATAGATTTCTCAAGGGAATATTCTTAGACATAAAATTGCTGGATCTCAGGATATGCACATCTTTAACTTTATTAGATACAGGTCCACAATGCATTGTTTAAGACCCTTGGGGCTAGATGTGTTTCAGAAAAAGAATTTTGGAGGTTTCAGAAAGGTGATATAGTATATATGCCACATAGAACACTTTCAGCGGGGTTTGGGGAAGCACTCTGTAATAAATATACTACTTTTTCGGTGGTGAAAAATGTAAATATTCACATTAAGTGAGCTAAATAAAGGTGATAAATATCTTCACATCTGGTCAGGTTTTGGAACTAAATAAGTGAGGACAGAACTCTCAAGTTTCCAGAGTCTTTGGATTTCGGAATTGCGGATAAGGGTTTTGGATGTGTGTCATCAAACTACTTTGTAAAGTAGTTGTACTAATTTACATTCCTACTACTGTTTCTCCATATTCTCACCAATAGTAGGTAATATCAGACTTCAGGATTTTTGTTAATCTTATAGGTGCTTACAAATTACTTCTCTAATTAAAACCCCCAAAAATACAGAGCATGGAAGGAGAGATCTCATTTATAGCAGTAATGGAAACAAAAACCAGCCATGATTATAACAAATAAGAAATGTGAAGACTCCAAATGCAGAAAATATTAAGCTTGCCAGAGGAATATAAATGTGATGCGTAAAGAGACACTTTTCATTGTGGCATAGGTAGGCCTTGTGTTATAAAGGTGTCATTTACCTGGAAATTATTTTCTAAATTCAATGCCGTTCCAGTCAAAATCACAATACACCTTTAAAAATTTTTTAAAAAGTTACCCTGGAAGAATAAATATACAAATATTCAGGAGCAATCTAAAAAAGAAAAACACAACATAGGAAGGGGCTATGAGATTTTAAAACAGATTACAAACCTATGGTAACTAAAACAGTATGGTAATGGCTCAGAACGAGAACGATCATGGAACAGCACAAAAGTCCAGAAATAGACCTAAGAGTAAGTGGGAATTTAATAAATGATAAAGATAACATTTAAAAATGAATCCGTGATGTTGTGGGACAACTAGTTAGCCATTTGTAAAAAGAGGGGGAGAAAAAAAGAAATAGCTGGATCCCCGCCACATTCTTCACCTCAAAGTAAATTTCAAATTGGTACATGATGAATATATTAAACACAAACTATCAGAAGAAAATGTGAGGCAACATTTTTGTAATTTGAAGAGGGGAAGATCTAAGCGTGATGGGAAATCTAAATATCATGAAGTCTCATAAATTGACATCTCAAAAATGAAGAGCTTTCTGTATGACAGAAAACACCATGTGGTGAATATTATGGCCTGTCTCTTTAATATTCCTTCCATCCTCCCCCCCATTGTGTAGGTGCTTTGTAGTTTGTTTGGAGGTGAGTATTAACACCTCTTCCAATTCTGAGGGTAAGAACAGATTTGTTTAACCTACCAGGGTAATTCTCTTGCCTTTTGCCACCATGATTGGTACACGTAAGACACCCTGGCCTAAGCAGTAGAACCATGGGTTGGTCCTGATCAAAAAGAATGGCATGTAATCCAATTTAGGTCTCCAAATATTGGAGGCATATGGGACAGAAGGTGCCTCACTCCTCTAAGAGGGCCAGTGGAAGCTGGTTGCTGCACAGTGTGGTGTGGAGGCATGAAATCTGGAAAAATGACAGCCATTTAGCTATCAGGAGGGCAGTGAAATTTACGACACCCTTGTTACTATGAAAGGCAGAGTAGAGAGAAGGAAAGAAACAGGACCTTGACATTTTTTTTGTTGTTATTGAATCAAACCAACCCTGAACTACCTTTGGACTTTCAATCAATAAATCTTTTCTAAGTTGGTTTTTTTTTTTGTTACTTGTTAAGTAAAGAGTTCAAAATGATATGAACCATGAACAAACTCAAAAGACTGGCTGGGGAAAGTATTTGCTATGACAAAAGACAAATAATTAAAACCTCGAGTAGGCAAAGAGTTACAAATCATATGAAAAAGGAGACAACCTATTTTTTTTAAAGGCAGCTATTTCACACAAGAGGAAGTGTAAATGAACAACAAACAGTATAAACATACGTTTAAGTGCACAATAAATTAAAGAAACGTAAATAAAACAAAGGGAAATAATTTTTTACTTCTAAGATTGGCAAGAATGAAAAATATTGAAATTCCTTAGGGGCTGAGGATAATGTAAAGAAACAAACTCTTTCATATACTATTGGGAAGAGTGTACACTGGTGATTTTCAAGAGAGTAATACACAATTTTTATTACTATTTATAATATGTATGGCCTTTAACCAACCAATTCCACTCCTGAAATTTTATGCTATAGAAATACCTAAATAAGAAGGAAAAGATGTATACGAATGTCTTGAAATATCATTTATAATTGTGAAATACTGGAAATGTCCCAAATGGTCATCAGTTGAGAATTAATTAAATACACTCAAGGTATGCCCATGCAATGGAAATACTTATGGGCTTTTGCAAAGGATGAGGGGATCCTGTATGTTGTCACAGAAGATGTTTAAGAGTAAGTGGGGAAAAGGCTCTGGAAGATAACACACTATGGTAATTTTCTCGTGAAAAAAGTCAGTATATACATATTCAAATGAGCTGCAAGAACACCACCACACTGTTGGCAGTGATTATGTGTGGGGAACTGGATTAAGGCTCAGTGGGGCAAGCTCCCGGGAGCTCTGTCTGATCCCCACGTGCACATATCCGTACGCACGGACACACACCTTCACCACCACCGCCAGGACCACGTCCTGCCCATCAGGTATCAGCCTGCTGCTTTGGTTTCTCACCTGACTCAATCTGCTTGCAACTTCAACCTGTTCCTTATTCCGTGGTATACTAAGTAGGATGGCACGGGTTTGCAGAGAATTTTCAATCATAATACCACCGACTAGAAGTTGGTTTGCTTTTTTTTTTTTTAATCACCATATGCTTTGTAGACAACATCAGGACAAACTGTTTCTGCTCCCCGGGAGGGCTGCTCTCAGCCCCCTCCCCTGGCAGCGGGTCACTACCATGCGTGACTTGTCTGGCCGTGAGTCCCCACGTGCCATTTGCTGGGCAGGGCGCCGCCAGGGGTTCCGACAGGCCAGCGACATCATTCCTGCCTTCACAGAGCAGAAGCATCAGACAAGGACACAGACACTAGAAAGCGCCAGGCAGTCTCTCTGTGGTTCAACTTACCGCCCGCATGACCTGCCTCCACAAAGCAGCCTCCTGCCAGCTGCCCTGGATGAGCCCGATCCTCACCCCTCCTACCTCCATGCCCTCACGCTGCCCTGCACCTGAGACCTGTTTTTCCTCACCCTGGGAAAGAAAATGAGACTCCGATCCTTTGGTCTTATTTTCTCCCACGCCCACCTTTGCCTCCCTTTGTCTCCAGGGTCCAGATCACCACTCAACCCTCCACTTTGCTCCTGAGTGTGACCTGAGCATTCCTTCCCTGGGATCCTCCCTAAAACCCTGGAAACATACCTGTGGGAGGGAAAAAAGGTGAAATGGTTGCTCAGGACTGGCTACCTGAAAAGCCTTTAGCGGGGCGGTCAGAGGCCCCTTTCCCGTGCGCGTGGAAGTGGTGTTTCCCCAGCAGGCTTCTCTGGAGCAGACGTTCACTGGAGAGGGAAGGGCGTTACTCCATCAGCTTTAAAAATAAGCACTGCACGGAACAGAAAGAAAGAAAAGCCATCCACCCGGCTTAACCTGAGCCTTGTAACAGAGAGGGGAGTGTGTGGGGAGAACAAGAGGGATGGCCAATTAATTACCCTCAGAAGCAAAGGTAAGAGTTGAAGATTACGAGACCCATTTACAGGAGGAAATAGACCCATCATTGAGCCTAGAGAATGGACGGATTGTTTAGGGCCAGAAACGCGTCTCAATGTTCAGATTTCATTCCTTTTCTGGAGCTTTGGAGAGAGGAAGGTCATCGCTTGGGCTTGGAAGGGACACTTAGCCGTGGGTTCAGACTGGGAGGGGCGTGGTTGTCTGGGGTCCGGTTCTGGCCCCACAGGCTGCCCCCTCCCTGCGGGAACAGGAGCCGGAATCCTCCCTGGGAGCTGAGGTAGGCCGGCTGATGAAGGGGTGCCCCCTGTGAGAGGCCCCTCCATTAACATCACAACAGCTGGTGTCACCGACCCCACAGAGCAGCTGGGCCCCAAATGCAGGGTAACCCTAACCCCCAGTGATGGAAACAGATAGAAGGCGGCGCTCCCACACAATGCCCGGCCCTCCGCTTCTCTCCTCCTCCTCCTCCACTTCCTCCAGAGCCTTTGTCTTCTGGTCTCCTGGGCCTGGAGGCTTTCTCCTTGCCTGCACATACTGTCCATTAAATTCAAAACTGCGGCCTCTGGGGAAAGGGGCTGGTACTTTTGCTCCTTCCTTGCCTCAGCTTCCACTAGCTCTTCCCCAAACTTCTCCATCTGGGAAACAGACAAGAAAAGGGGCAAGCTGGTGACTGCTTCACCTCGACCCCTGGTTTGGTTTGATTTGCTTCCCCAAGCGCGGCTGGTCCCTCTCCGGCCAAGGCCTTGGGCGACACGTTGCACCAGTCAGTGCTCAGAGTCAGCAGCTGTGGGAAACGTTCTGGGAGGGGATTTGGGTTCAGTGTGGCTTTGACAGCTCAGCCTCCATGCTGGGCCCTCTTGTCTGTGATCCCCTCAACCAGCTGGAAGTCTCTGGGGAGGTAAAGCTGGAATGGTGGCCGTCCTGGTCTTTAGGCGTGACCTGGGGTTTCTGTGGCAGAGCTGCGGGTCTTGGCAAATTTCCTGCCAGGAACACGAGGCGGGGAGTGGAGGTGAACACTCAGAGCAGCTGGCTTTTCCTCCCAGGGAGAGCTACACTTCCAGAGGGATTTGCTTATTATCCAGGATGCTAGTCCTGAATCTTTCTTAGGCATCACTGGAAGCCACGTACCTTCTAGCCAGAAAAGTGAGCGGATGCAAGCCTGTGCACACGTACACACACACACACACACACACACTCCAAGGGCTCACGGACCTCTGGTCAAGAACACCTGAATTCTAGGAGGTCAAAGTTTTGGCAGAGAATCTTCCAGATGGTGTTGAGGGGACCAGCTCTACTCTGAGCCAGGCAGCTGGCTGTCTGATCTGAAGGGCTGGTACCTCTGTGTCTCTATAGGTGATCAAGGGGCCTCAGGACTAGTGATGGGCTTGCGGAGGGGCAGCCAGGGGGCAGAGAAGCCCTGGACACTTCTGCTCAATGCTCAGCCACAAGGTATGTTGTGGAACTGGAGGGCGGGCAGGAAAGCCTTAACTGGCTCCTGGGCCGTGGCAGGGGACCAGCTAAGCACCGGGACCGTCCACGGCCCATCTACACCCCGCACCAGCCCTGCCAATGAGGCATCATCTCCTGCTTTCCCTGATGAGGATCAGGAGATTGAGGGAGTTAATTGTTCAATGTCACCCTGATAAGTGGCACAGCAAAAACTGAAGCCCGGGTCTCAGGCAGCAAATCGTCAGACTTGTTACTGAAAAAAAGTCTTTCCAGCCTCTTCCCATGGCTTCCCTGCCAGCCGAGGGGACAAGAGGCTGGGAGTTGTCACACAGACATTTCGGACCTTACTCACCATGGTTTCGGATATGCCTCCCGGGTTCCTCACCCTCCTCCCAGCCCACGCCGGGCTTGGGCCAACTTTTTGCTCTAATGAGAAATATCTGCACCTGAAATTATTTCCACAGCGTCACAAAGTTTGGATTGAATTCCCTGCAAGCCCGGCTAGTTAACATCCTGACTTCTCTGTGCTGTCCTCCGTGACCAGAGCCGTTCCTACCCCAGGCCATGACGCCTGAGTTGAAGACTGGCTCATTTCCCTCCTTGCCCCAGCCTGGCTTTCTTCTGGATAATCCCTCACGGCTCCAGCCTTAACCAGGAGCTCGGCCACGGCAGGGCCAGTGTTCAAAACGCACTGAGCCTCGAGCTGCAAGCTGCCTAGCCCAGCTCTCCACAGCGATCAGGCGCTTCAAGAATGATTCCTCCCAGTGATGAGGATGCTAATGTTAACGGTACAGCCAGGAAAATCTAACCCAGAAGCCTGGAAGGTTTCCAAGGCTTCCTCCTCCCCACCAGTCCTGCTCTGGTCCTCTGTCCTCTGTCCAGCTGAGGGCCTGCAGTGTCTACCAGAGGGATCACCAGCGTGGCCACGCTGTGCCCAAAGGGGCAGAAGAACGAAAAACCAGGAGACAACACTGTGGCTTTTGAACAGGTACATAGGCTGTCTTCTTTAATAGCGGTTAAACGGGGAACACGTACAGGAGGAATGAACATGCTCTTTCCACACAGGAGGTTTTCTACTAACCAAGAGGCCCCACAGGATCAGAAGCTTCACTAGTGAGTTTTAAAGAAAAAAAAAAATTCCCTTTCGAGTTAAAAACAGACTTTCCTAAATGTCCCCCATAAATGTGTGACTATTTGTGCAAAATGAAAAGGCCGTTTCCAACACATGAGTGAAAAGTAATTGCAAACTCAGGCCAAAAAAAAAAAAAAAAAAAAAAAAAGAATTAAAAAAAAAAAATAGGCCGCGGAAGCAGGCAGGTGTTGCGTCCTGGGAGGAGGGCGGCTCCGGGAAAGGGGACTTTTGCAGCAGGCCCCGAGGAGCGCGCTGAGAGGCCTCACGGGGAAAGTCATGGCCAGTGCCGATCTTGGGGATAAAGGCCCCTCACTGAGCAAGTGTGCAGGGCAGCGGGCCTGGCTTGGAGGCCTGGGAGACGGTTAAGGCCTGCAATGTGATGAAAATACTGGGAAATGCTCCCTGGAAGCTACACATTCCCTTTGCCAAGGGGGGACTCTCTGCTGGTTCGTTTCCAGGTCCTGTTCTCCTCCACCATCAAAGCTTCATTCCCAGTTGACTCAAAGAGATTTTGCTCCGAAGTAAGTTCAAGCTATGCCAGTTACCTAACCTACTACTGAAAGCCACTAGGGTGCCAAGCCCGACTGTCCCTTCAGGAATACAGACCTGGTTTTGCCAAGAACTTGACCAAGGGTTCTTACCAACTAGAAGGCCAGCTACCCACATTCTCGCCCTCTTACTGAGGCCTCGGGGAACTTCTAAGTCTCTGGGCATCTGAGATCAGATCTTAGAAGCCTGAGGGCCATGGGCACCGCTGGTTTGCACCAGTCCTCCCGAGGGCTGGCCCAGCCAGAGGCCTGTTGGCAGAACTGAAGAATCCTACGTCATCAGTTCAAACGGCTTGGACACGGCTGGCCCCTCTGTTTACCAGCTCACCGAGAGTGTGTCTCCACCGACAGACAGCTCAGGAGCTGAGTGCTGGTTTTGCTAGGGAAGACGGAGGGCAGACTGGGAGGGAAGAAGGGATCCAACGAAGGCGCCACCCTCGGAGTCTTCAGCTTGAAGAAGCGTTTTCCGTGGAAGGACTTCTGCGTGCGAGGCGCAGACTAACCCCCGTCCCTCCATCCTGATCTCTTTCTCCTCAGCCGCTGGGCTTTTCCAGGGGGACAGGTTTGAGGCCAGACCAGCAGCGACAACACTTGAAAACAGCTGTGACCTGCTTAAGGTTCTCTCCATTTCTTTTCAAAGTCTCAGTGCTAAAAGCTGAAGAGATCTTGTAAACTGGGCTCGGGTGAAGGAGGGTGCTTGGGACTGGTGTGACCAGTGTCACCCCTTCCCAATAAGGTCAAGCTTGAAAGATGGCATTTCAGTCTCGTTCCCACGGCCCCTGTCTTCCCTCGGCTACTAAAAGTCTGGGTGGCAGCAGTCAACTCCGAGCCCCGTCCCCGGATGCGGCTCCGAGGGCTGCTGTGGAGCCCGCGTGCAGCCTGGTCTCTCCAGCTTTGGGGATGTCCCCAAGTCCATCTTTTCTTCCCCACAGTTTTCAAGTTGTGATACAACTTGGTGGGGGAGGGGTTTGTGAAAAAGGAAGCACTGCCCTCCCCAGAAGCAACTCAGCAGCTGGCGGAGGTAGTGGGGAATTCTGTCTGATGAGCCATTCCTCCCACTCACCCCAGCTGGAAGTGCCCGTGTGGCCCACTTGTCATCGCTTGGTGATGCGCAGTTAGACTCTTACCAGGAGCCTTACTAGCATCTTCCTGAAGTGTCTCAAAGGGCAGGTTCCTCCGACTGACCCTACAGCAGAGCACCTGTGTTAAGTCTCAGGAGCTCACCTGGGACAGCGGACACAGCCTCCACGCGAGCCGGTCCAGGCTCCCTTTGCAAACTCCAGAGCTTGAGGGACAGGATTACAGGCAAGCTTTCTCAGGCGGAGCCAGAAGACAGCTATGGGGATGGAAGCCTGGGGCTTAAGCAAGAAGCGCTTCTGACCCCGGGCGTGACTTAGGGACAGCTGGACCAGAGGTCACAACCACTAGCCATGGCTGGCCCTCTCTACCTCATCGTGACAATGGCTCCATCCCTAGGGGTATCCAGTCCAGCTATGGCTGTCCCCACAGTACAGAGCTGGTGACATTTCCTTTAAAGATGGTGCCCAGAAAGCTGATTTTAAAACATAAAGGCAGGGAGGGTACAGCTCAGTGGTAGAGGGCACGCTTAGCATGCACGATGTTCCAATCCTCAGCACCTCCATTTAAAAAAAAAAAAATCCAAAAACCCACAAAGGGACAATCCCAAGCAATCTTCAGGTTTTACCTAAGGGTAAAGTAAGGGCCATTTTCAGGTTTCTGGAATCTGACTATCCCAGTGACCCCGCAGGAGGAGGCCAAGTTGGAGACTTTCTGCCTACAGAAATAACTGTTGACCTATGCTCTGAACCAAGTGCCCTGACCCTGAAAGAAGGAAATGAGAGGAACGGGGGAGGGGCTGAGGCTCCGATCCCACTCACACTGGCTTTCAAGATCCCGTAGAACCCCTCCTGGTGAGGGGACAACGCACACACAGTCATGGAGTCCAGTTATCACCACTGCATACGCCACCCTACCTTGCCCCTGAAAAATGAGCAGTAAAAGCACCGTGTTAGATCAAGGCTAAAGAAAATGCCATCCTTGGGGGGACTGCGGTGAAGCCATCATCTTGCCACAAGCCAGGCTTGTACACCAGCCAGTGAAAGTCAGTGGACAGAGGAGATGAAGCCCTGAACTCCAGAGCCGTGGGCTGGTCTCTCATATATTAAACAGTAGTGTCCTCCAGGCCCTTTCCTTGTGCCGGCGAGAACCAGCCTCACTCACCTAGGCAGCGAACGGGGCGCCTAGGAGGGAGCAGGATGGACTTTATCACCCTCCGGCCCTACTCAGCTGACCTCTCGGTGCCGAGTCCCCATTCTGTTGGTGTAGTTCCTGAGCCCCAGACCTAAGCCCAGAGCCACGGAAGACAGGTGATTCCCCAGAACACGGAGAGCGGAGTATGACTTCCCCCGAGCCCCAGCCTCGCCACGTCTCATGTACTCGCTTCCTCTTGTGCCTTTTTCACTACAGGGAAAGGTTAGGCGCATACTGTACACAGGTTATTAAAAAAATACATCTGCTCTCTTTGAAGAAGAATGCACAAAGGCAGGGCCGGCCGGCGCTGCTGCGTCCCGGGCTACGGGGCTGCAGCGGGCAGCCTCGGTGGCCCGAGGCCAGCCTTCATGAGTGGTGGCTGCTGACAAGTCCCCGGAGCTGCTTGGCCACAGTGTCAATCAGTTTCTGCTTGTCTCGCTCATTTTTCCGAAACTGTGCAAACATGTTGTTCTTGCGGCTAGTGTCCTTCATCCTAAACAGAGAAGGAAGGAAAGAGGGCACAGGGTTTGAGGCGACAATGGTGGACAGTGTGTCTTAACCACCAGAGTGTTTCCACCGTCAGGCCCACAGTCAGGAAGCTGCCCTGCCCTGGCCTGCCAGCGGCAGTCACCTTTGGTAACCAGTCCAGTGCCAGCTATGGCCAACCCCTTATCTTCCACACCCACCAACCTGCTTCGTTCCCTTCTGGCCCTGGGGGAGCCCCGGCTGTAGGCATCTGGGACCTGCTACAGCCCCGAGGCTCAATAGGGTCTTAGAGAATGTCTAAGGTCTTCTCACCTCATGAACCTAAATCCTTTGCGACCTCAGAGCCGGTATTTGAAAGTAAAGCAGGACAATGCTCTTAATTAGCAATTCCAAAAGAAGGCAAGTAACTGAAAGCCACGTGTCTTTCTAAACCTCACTCTAGCTGGCTAGTCTGTCCTACCCCTGACAAAGCTAAGGGCTGGACTGATCTCTTTTCCTTTGTCTCAGAGGAAGGGCCCAGAGGTGGTGAGGTGGCTAAGAGGGCACGGGGTTGAGGAAAGCAGGTGCCCAAAGGCTGGGCCACCTTCTCACTCGATAAACCAGGACTCGAGGCAAGAGAAGCCCCATCGGCCGCCGACATCCTCAGCCCCTGACCTTTGGACAGCTTTCTAACTGGCTCATGCTGAAGCTCCCGAGAGGGCAGCTCCCTAGAGCACAAACCATCGGCAGTTCTGGCCACTGATTCTGCCAGAAGGGGAGACCTAACTGGGAAGCGTGGAGGGAGAAAGATGGGGCCAGGCTGCAGCTGTCAGAGAAACCCCCAAGTCTGCCCAAGCAACTGTGACAGAACCCAGGAATCTGTTATCCCTTGAAAGGGGCCCCTGGCCCCTGACATCTGTTGGTGATGCTGACTCTGGCCCCAGCCCCTGCACACTGGCCCTCCAGCCCGCAGAGAGCGCTAATGTTAGAGAATGAAGAGCACTGCCCAGATCCATCTCTCCCTGGGGTGGGGCTCGGTGGCTTTTCACCACCGTCTCCCCAAAGCTGGGCCAGCTCGCTGACCTCTCAGCCCCCTGGCCGGCATGGAGCTAGGGGAGGGGAGGGGAGGGAAGGAACCAGGCACTGGGGACTGGGGAATAAACTGCTCCCAGGCAGACCTCCCAGGAGCCTCTGGTCAACCTGGCCCTTTTTTTTTTTCCTGTGGGGTGGTCCTGTGCAGAGGGACAGATTAGAGCCCAGTGGATCGAAAGGCCAGAGATCCTACCAGGGCATTGATAGCCAGATGGTAAGGAGGTTCTGATGAGGACCAGAGCTTTATCAGTGACAGCCACAGACGAACTGAGACCTCTCTCGCCCATCTAAGCTCTTAGGGCCTTCAGGCTGGGACTATTCATCCAGCAAACTCAGAACACTGCATACAAGGTACCACCACCCACACGTGGAGGCCTGCGCTTGGAAGGGAGGAAGAAGGAGAGACCACAGAAGTTCAGGGGGTTAGGTTGAAAAGAAAGCACAAGGATCCTCAGGGCGGTGGCGATGACCGCATTCGGTCCCTTGCACACAGATCGCACAGCTATGCTTGTGGAACTGCCTTGGTTTGGATTTTTTTATCCCAGAGAACAACTCCTTTGCCTTTGCTGAATATACGATCAATCTAAATAAAACCAACACAAAACTCAAAACGAAAAAAGAAAGGAAGAAAAATACTTCCTAACTTTACAGGACACTTTCATTTAACATCCTAGGTGACCATTAGTTTCATGACTCCTTAAAGCAGCCCAGAGACAGGCGGCCAGAGCTGGCCTTCTGCTCCCCTAGGGAGCTCCAGAAACAAAGTAGGAGAAAGAGGGAAAGAGGACAGTCTTTGGGCCCCAGAGGCTAGGATGTTTTAGCCACCAAGGCCTGGAGTTGGGACGACTCGAATGATAACTCAAGTACCCCAAGGGCTGATGGTGGCACGCTGGTTTGTCTCAAACCAAAGGAGAACCCTCCCCACCCTTGTCGCATCCGTGAGCCCAGGATCCTGGTCTACTTTGTCTATAGGCACCCCTCAGTGACACGGGGGCCTCTTCTCTTTCTTGGATGTCCTCACCAGGTCTTCGGGTCTTTCCGTGTCTCACCCTAAGTAGTGCCAGGTTGAAAAGGAGAGAGTTTAAACTCTGGTGGTACAGTTGGCTGAGGGGAAGGCAGGAACGGGTCAGGTAAAGGGACTGATTCCTATGAGGCTGGGAAATACGGATTTTAGTGATCTGGGTGGCCTCTGGCCCTTCTGTATTTGGAAGGAAGCTCTTAGCCCCTGCCGATGGTGAGGGCTGAGCACGCGGCTTTACTCCTGGCTGGGCCTCCAGGGTGCCACAGGGAGGCTGATTGTTCTGGCCTATGGTTGATCCTTAGTATTTCTCGGATCTAGAGTTTCTGAGGAACAGAGGAGTGCAGACCTGCTGAGAGAGGCAACTAGAGGCCATTTGGACACGTAGTGAACGTGACATCTGAGCACCAAGTCCAAAGCCACTTCAGCGGGGACAGAGAACCCTGGGGTGCGGCCTGGCCTCTGATAAAGAGTCCTCCATGGAGACACGGTCCCAGATGTTAAAGCCATGGCCTCACCACGGGGAGGGAGGGGAGACTTCTGAGGAGCTCCCTTCTTTCAGGGCCGCGTTTCAGGTCCCGGACTCGCAAGAGTTTTGAGTGTGCCAGGAAGCTGGGTGGGAGCCACCCTTCACCTGGCACCGCTGGGGGAATATCCCTGTCACCACTCCCAGCCCCACAGGAACTGGTAAGCCAAGGGTCACTCTAAGGACCAAGGAGAGGGGAGGCAGCCAGCCAGCTGGCACCAGGCTGGTTTAGTAGATTAGTATGTCAGGGTGGGGACAACTCACAGGGCAGGGATTTTAGTGGAGTCATTAGTGTCAATGAGGAAACCAGAAGGACTTGCCTCAAAGTGATGGAAAAGGCCCGAGTGAATAATATACTTACTCTCTAGATATCCTAGGGAAGGTGGTCATTGGGAGAGAACCATGGGAAACAAAGTTAAAATGGAAACATCAGTCTCTGTCTTGGTCTGGGGAAAGCTTCACTGTGGGCTCTTAGTTTCCTGGCTCCAGACACGTACCTCTGCGTCCTGCTCTCGCCCGCTCTCCGCCTCCTCCCTTCTCTCCCTCATCACGCTGCCCAGTGGGAAAGTACGCCTTAGCCTCTCCTTCAGCTTAAGGCTCCACTCTGGCCTCCTTAGACTCCGACCCTTGCCTTCCGATGGTTTGGGACCTGCCTGACTGGCCATATTATGGAGACTTACTACACTGTCTAGATGCAGGGTACTCTTCTAAGAAGCTTCGAAGAAGTCAGGGTTCTCTGGTTTGATAACAAGAAAAAGCTTCCCTTTATTACATGGGTCTTGGTGCTCTGAGCAGCCAGTTCTCAACTTGGTTAGCAAAAGCCAGAGCAGATGTCAGCATCTGAGTGACTCACTGGTTAGTGAGGTGTTCTGGAGCCAGCTAGCGCACCTCTGCTTTGGAGAGGCTACGGCTCTGCGGCAGCGACCTTTAACTGGCTAGTGGCTGCCTAGGGCAAGAACTAGGCACCTCCAACACAGCTTTCTGGGCATGGTCAGCACGATAAAGCTCAACCTGGCGGCAAGGGGCGAGGGGGCAGGTGAAGGTTTCAGCAATTTTGGGAGCTTCTCTGCTACAAACCAGAGAAGCCACCTGTTCTGTGGGGCTGGTCTCTATCCATCATCCATACCCCGGATGGCTGGGGCCAGGCTCGCTCTGTTCGCCAGGCTGGCCTGAGCCCCAAATTAAGGCCTCTTCCTTTCTCTTCTTGTTGTCTCTAGTGACGCTCCAAGGTGATGTCAGAGCCCAGCTGACTCATACTTGCCCTTGCTTGTTGGGGCTCAAGAATTAAGAGGCTACAAGAGGAAGTCAGGCCTGCCAAATCCAACGATGGACACTGAGCACCTATGGCAACTTCAAGGATGGGGCCTCTTTCCTGTCTTTTCAGGCTATTGGTAAAGAGAAAATTATCCTCCAAACCTCCCCCCACCCCAAGCCCCTTTCCCCACCTCTCAACGCAGACCACCGACCAGACGGGGTACTTACTTCTCCAGCAGGGTCAGAGCTGTCACTGGGTTTACCCGCAGGTACTTGCAGTTGGGCTGACCATAGTCAGCAAGGTAGGTGGACCAATCCCACTGGATGAAGAGATCCAACAGCTGTAAAAGATCCAAACCCCGGCCCCAGGGATTAATCAGACAGACATGACAAACCAGGATCTCAGAAACCCCCATCATTCCTTATCACCAGCTGCAGTAGATTTTAACAATAAAAGTAAAACTGTCGTAAGAAAGAATGGCTACAGACTAACGCAACTAAGGAAACAGACAAGTAATTATTAGAAGGCGGAGTCATCTCAGCTAGAAGCGCCGTGATGCTGCTGTGAGTCCGTGCTGGCAGAGGCAATGTGAGTGTAAAGACACTTACATTGGACGGAATCAAAATGCAAGACTCGCATAATAATCACTCATTCACTTAAGACATACTTCTCAAACGGCTTCCAGGAGCCAATCACCATTCTAGGAGTTCAGAATTCAACAACGAACAAATACAGGTGGATGGAGTCCAATGTCATACATGTGATCGTATGAGCGTTCAGGCTAGAAGGTCTGGTTCAAGTGCCAGTTTTGTGACTTGCTGCATTGACTCTGCCCAAGTTACTCAGTTAATACAGACATATGTACATGCCTATAAACAAACAGGGCATACAGACCACACAGAAACACCGAACCAAGGCATAAATGGGCCATGGAGTGTTTACATGGGCCTATGTCACACCTATGTGGACAGTGGCTGAACAGACGGAAACCAGGGCCATGATAGGTCAGGACAGTCAGGGGAGGCAGGCTTAGTCCCTTACTGAGGATGCAAAGTATGAAACTGGGGTCATGAGTATTAAGGGGGAGTGCCGAGAACTAGATGTGCATTTACAAGAAGATGACGGGAGCTCTGGATGCGTGAACTGAGTTCTGAAACCTTGGGGGAGATCTGGGCTTAGAAAAACGAAATACACTTTGTCAAAAGCTTTCCTTCCCAGCTAGTTTTAGCTCAGGTATCATTCTGGCAAATATTAAAAAATTATTAACTAAATAAAGCTAATAAACCAAAAATACCCAAGCCCAAACCAGTGCCTTTCCAAGGTAGGGGATGATGAAAGGGAAGCTGTTAGTTTCCTTCTATAAACTTCCAGAGGGGATGGTCCCAGACTCAAAACCCTGCAAAGAAGAAGGGACTTCTTGGCATTCTTTCTAGCAATGAGATACATTCAAGTGCTTTTGGACTCAAAGACATTTCTCTTCTTCTCCCTTTCCAGAGATAACCGTTGATGAAAAGTAAATGGCTGTCTCTCTGTGTGGAACAAAGGCAGGGAGGCCTCGAGTCAAATCCAATGCCAGGGCCTGGGTGCTTAGGCATACCTTCCTCCCCTGTCCATCATCACTGCGCAGCCGGACAAACAGGCAGTGTGGGCCTCGCCCTGCTTGGCCAAGCCACCTCTCCCATCCTCTCGCTTAGAACAGTTGTTAGGAGCTGCCTCAGGCAGGATGGGAACTGGCTGAAGTCCCAAACCTAAAACTGAGAAAAGCCCCTACCCCATCAGCCAAGGGAGGGATGCTAAAGATGAGAGGAGGGAGGGAGAGAGACAGACACGCTAGTCGGCCTGGGTTAGCAGGGCCCCGAAGGGTCCTCTCAGGCCTCTTCTAGGTCGTGTCTGTTTTAGCTGGCAAGTAAAAGCGTTTCCACCATCTCCTTTTGCTGCCCCAGGGCCTCTCGGAGCTCTCCTTTAGAAGGGAATCTCCCCTGACTTCCCATTCTAATATTGGTATTTCTATCCTATAGTATCTAAAGACCACTTAAGACTTCCTCCTAAGGGAGCACGATAGACATTTGGAGCGTCCCTGGGTCTAAAGTTCTTCTACAAATCTGATTATGCTTTTCCCCCAAATCCCGAGAAAACTATGAAAAAAGAGAGCATTTTCCTAATTAATTTTTTTTTCTCAGAAAACTTAACAACCTTCGGGGAGCCTTTTACTGTTTGCATGCTAACAAAAGGAACGCGAAAAAATAACAAGTAAGTTTAACTGGAAACATTTGAAAACCTATTTCTTAAAACAATTTTAGGCACTGCTTTTCAGAGGTGGACATACACGTGCATTTAGCAAAATGACCTTCCTTAGTAACGAATTCCTAATTTCAGTGATGGAATGAATGGTATCAGTACTTCCTGATTTATTACAAAGAACAACCATGTCTTTCTGGCTGATGAAACCTGGGTAAATCACCAATGGGGTGTGGAGGGCAGTTCGTAACTTAGCTCTAAGGGTTTTTTTTTTTTACTTTTAAATTTTTGCCAAAGTCTCTCAATGCCACTACTGAGCCTGGGAGCTCTGGGATGACAAGCTGCCTAATTTACCCCACTGTGGGCATGGAAGCGACACAACTCTATTAAGCTCAACTAGTATGAGCCATAGATCACACTCTGGGTCTCTCTGTGTGGCTTTTCCACAGTCCTTTCCTGTGGCCTGTACCCAGGTCTGATGGCCTCTGAGTCAGATGGACATAGACCAGTGTCTGAGTGGGACTTAGCTAAGTTGACTGTGTTGGGGTGTAGTCCTATGGGATGCCTCAGAGCAGTGTCAGAATAAGAGAAAGAGAAAACTGGCAGGCCTGTGTATCAATACAGCACTTTGATTTCCAGACTATGACTTTCAAAGGTGAACGAGGCCCTCTCAGCCCAGCTCTCTGCATACCAGGTCCTTGCTAGATCTCAGTGAGGTCTCTCCCAAGGAGGAAGAACATTCAGTCATCACTAACAATCACATTCTTTTTATTTTTAAATTTTTTCATTTGGAAATAATTTCGATTTATCAGGAAGTTCTAAGAATTGGCGTAGTATAAGGAACACCATACACCCTCCCCTCCCGGACCCATCCATTGTCAACACTTTACCCCCCACACTCCATCACTTACGCTCCCTCTCCCTTTGCGTGCACAGTATTTGTTTTCGGAGTGTCTTGAGCATGAAGTATATAAATATCATGACCCTTTATCCCCAAGTAGTTCAGCGTCCCTAGGAATTTGGGCTATTCTCGTACATAATCACAGTATGGTTTTTAACTTTAATAAATTTAATATTGATATTATCCATATTCTAATTTGATAAAGTGACCCAGTCATGTCCTATGTAGCCTTTTGTGTGTGTGTGTTTTGTTTAGGATTAGGTATTACATTCAGTTATCTGCTGAGCCTCCTTTAATCTGGACTATGTCCACAGCCTGTCTCTTTCTTATATGACATTGACATTTTTGAAGAATGTCAACCCTTCAAAAGTTCCCTGCCCCCCTTTCTCCCCCCAACCCCTCAGTTTTGGTTTTTCTAATGCTGTCTCAAAGACATAAGACACGCATTTCTGGCCAGAATACTCCCTGTGATGCTGTGTCCTCCTCAGGGCACCACAGCTGGGGGTGTACCCTCTATACACAATGTTCCTTTGTCTCTCATTGGTGCTATTAAGTTTTATCACCCAGTCAAGATGCTGTCTGATTTCTCCATTGTAATATTATAGGTATTATAAGGTATTAATATTTTCTTTTGCAACTAGTAAGCAACTGAAGAGACAATTTAAGACCATGCAAATATACTGCTCCTAATTAAAATTTCCCCTGAGATTTCACATCTATTGAGGATTCTTCCTTGGTTTAGTCTTTACTAAGTCAAGTTTCAAACCGATGACAATCCAATCGCATCCTTCCCTCCACATTTATCACGCAGCATTCTATCATAAACAAGTGCTCTCTCCTTCTCCCTCGTTAGTTTATCTACTTATTATTGGTATGGATTCATGGGTTTCCTTTTTTTCAATGGTTTATATTCATTACTATACCTAATTACTTCGGTGCTCAAATTGTCCCGGATTTGGCAAGTGGGAGACCCTTCAGGCCAGAGCCTGTGTCCTTGTGACATGCCTCCATAATTTTTTTCAGCACTTCCTTACTTTCTGGCATAATAAGATGTTTCAGGCTCACCTTGTAGCTACCATGCCCAGCTCTGAAACCAGCCAGTTCTCTGAGGAGCCTGGTTTCTTTCAGTGGGAACGTTATCAGAGATCAAGACTAGAGTTTGTTACCAAACCAATTCACATCGTGCCTGCTCTCGGTGAGAACTGTTTTATATATTCTCGCCTTCACTGCTAATTCCTGTGCTATGAGCCCCATCTGCCAGGTAGACTGGGAGCTTCCCCAGGACGGGGACCACGTTTTCTCACCGCATGGACCGGCATGGCATGAAATTGCCAGCAGGTCGTCAGTAAAGACATGTCAAATGGAATTCAGATAGGTGAACTGACATTTAATAAGGACAATACTGGCTAGGTGGTGGGACAGTCTTATAATTTGTGTTTCTCACAACAAACTTTCCCAATAGACCAAAGCTAGGGAGGGTCCTTTGGACCAACACTAGAAGGAAGAAGGAAACATCAAACAGGAGACCGCACAGCTGTGGCAGGTGAGCCCAGCCCTCGATACTGGCTTCCAAGATTCCAGGGGAAGGCATCCAAAGACACGTCGACAACAGCCAGCCCTCTTTCCCCCACATGTTTTCTCTGAACAGGCACACGGAGTCCTGGAGAGAACTGTGCTCCCCAGATGGTTACGTCCTTGAAGTAAACTTGATTATCTGAATTCCCACTTTGTATACATTCTGGAAGAATTCTTCATGTTGAACAGGTTAGACTACAGAAAGACTTCAAGTAACATGCTCCCCTGAAACACTTAACATGTAATCAAACTGACAAAATTCTAAATACGCGACCTCTTCAGAACAGGGCTGTCATAGAAAGTGCAGTCTACTTACTCAAGAAAATAGTGAACATACAGAACACTAAATTTGGAGGTTTTTTTTTTTCTTTTGGTCCACTCCCAGCCTTTGACGGGATGAAACCAATCACATCATTATAAAGTTGTTTTTCATAATCACTGTGCACTGGTGCCTTTATGAGGCAGATTAGCATAGACCCTCAGATTGGGGGTCCCCTGACTGACAGTGTGACCCCAGAGAAGCCACCAAGTCTGTCCTTCTCATTCAGATATGGAAACATAACAGCTCCTATCAATAGCTGAGGGCAGATCAAGAGAACAACTGTGGAAAAGTCCACCAAAAAGCACAGAATTGACTAATGACTCATTTGCGTTTATTGCCCAACATCTCCGCCAACTCCTTGTCTCTGGTGCTGGACCACTCATTCAAAAAAGACCATCTGTTTGCCTCCCACATATCCCCAGGACACAGAAATCTAGGCAAACCTAGGAGCGAGAAAGCAGGAATTATTTTAACCAACATGAACTGAGTCCCAACAAGGTATCAGGTACTCTTCTAGGCACACGAAAGGATGAAGAAGACATCTCTTGTCTTGAGGAACTCAGTCCAGGAAATAACAAATCCAGAGTGACGTGAGCACTCTGAAAGGTAATCTAACAGGATGCAAAGAAAGTTCAGAAGGAGGGTGTCTAAGCCCCAGCCAGGCAGGTGGGGACAGCCTTAGGAATACTGTGAACAAATGCGGCAAGTGATAAATGGCCTTATATGTTAATAAGCTAAGCAGACTGAATTTTAGCCTGGAGACTTCTCTGCTTGTTTTCATCAAGGCTGCTGTCTGCTTTCTTCTAGATAATGGGATGGGAAAATTACAGCCAACGCATGCTTTTGTAAATAAAGTTTTACTGGAACACAGCCATGCTCATTGGGTAACATATTGTCTGTGACTGTTTATATGCTATAACAGCCGAGTTAAGTAGCTGTGACAGAGACCTTTACAGCCTGAAAAACCTAAAATATTCACTATTTACTCCTTTACAGAAAAAAATCTGCCTCTAGAGCCAGGCCAGGGAGGGCAGTGTCGTCTGAAATTCTCTCAGATGTAAAATGTCTAGTAGCTACTAGAGTAAAGAAAAGAAGGAAGGACAATGGCTTCAGGGAGACCCTTCTGATTACAATAAGGAGGCAAAAACTTCTTTAGGACAGAGAAATATGTTCAGGGGAAATATCTTGCTTTGTAGGATTCCTACATTGTTGGTGGGAATGTAATTTGGTGTAGCCGTTATGGAAAACAGTATGGAGATTCCTCAAAAGACTAAAAACTGATTTACCATATGATCCAACAGTCCCACACCTGGGCATATATCCAGAGGGATCCTTAATTCAAAGAGACACATGCACCCCAGTGTTCACAGCAGCACTATTTACAATAGCCAAGACATGGAAGCAACCTAAATGTTCATTGACAGATGACTGGATAAAGAAGTTGTGGTATATTTATACAATGGAATACTACTCAGCCATAAAAAGAATAAAATAATGCCATTTGCAGCAACGTGGATGGACTTGGAAATTATCATTCTAAGGGAGGTAAGCCAGAAAGAGAAAGAAAAATACCATATGATATCACTTATATATGGAATCTATAAAAAAACAAATGAACTTATATATAAAACAGAGACTCACAGACATAGAAAATAAACTTATGGTTACCGGGGGGAAAGGATAAATTGGGAGTTTGAGATTTTCAGATACTAAATACTATATATAAAATAGATAAACAAAAAGGTCCTACTGTACAGCACAGAGAACTATATTCAATATCTTGTAGTAAGCTATCATGAAAAAGAATAAGAAAACAAATGCATGTAGGTATATGTATGACTGAACTATGCTGTACATCAGAAATCGACATGTTGTAAACTGACTGTGATTCAATTAAAAAAAAAAAACTTCCCTAAAAATCCATGTCCTCAATTGTTGTCTTTAGATAAATCTACTCTGCCCTTAATTGCTTGGGTGAGTGATTTTTTTTCCCTCTGTGAACTCAAAAAAGCTGAGTTTCACACCTAGAAAGCTGCAAAATGACACTGTGGAAATGGGAGCCCAGAAAACAAGAAGACTGGAGGTCTCAAGGGATTCACAGACATTTGAAAGAGGCCTCTGGATTTTCCCCAGGCCATGAAACTGGGGTGGGAAGAGGTTCCAAGTTTCTCTGGCTCTCTTTAGGTTAAAGGGATCTGGCTTGTACCTGAGGTTTACAACACTGGCTACTCAGTAGCCTGGCACTGGGGCCTCCCTAAAAGCTCTGACCTCCTCCTCTTTTCCTCCCTGGTTGCGGGAGGGCAGGGTGGGGTAAGCAGTAAGTAAGGGTGTGCAGTTCCCCGCTTTCCCTCCAGCCCCAGCTGCCAGGTGGATGGAAGCTCCACTCAGCTCTTTATCAGAGACCAATCGCACATCAGCAGCTTCCCCTGAAAGGGAACGTCACTCTGAGAAATATTTATTTGCCTCATAAATGTGGGTTTATAGGTTTGCTATCTAAACTTTTCACCTCTGAGACTACCCTGGTAAAGAGAAAAATAAAGATAGAGAGGCTTAAGGCTCTCCCATTGTCATCAGTTGGTGCCAGGGAAGACTCTCAAATTAAATAAAACAAAAACAAAAACAAAAAACAAAAACACAAACACAAGCATTCCTTTGTGTCAGAGACTGCCCAGTAAGGCCATTTCTCACTGATGACAGCATCTGTCCTGCTGCAGGGGACAGAAGGAAAACCTCTTGTCACACTGGGTGGTAATAACCACACCGTATATACACGTTCAAGAAGAGGGCGGGCAGGTGTGGGTTTTGGATGGAGTCGCTGCCGCAGATGTGGCGGAGAAGGAGGTGGGAGCCACGGGCCAGGGCTCATTTTTGTTCTGCATGTTGTGGTTTGTCTCAGGCTGTACGGTCAGCAGGCTAGGGACTATCTTGCTGAGTTTTTCACTAACTTACCCTCCCTCTCTGGCCAAAATGAGTAAGCGGTTTCAAAATACCTTGGCAAAGACACTGTGAATTGACGGTAATATTCACAATGAGAGGATAAGCAAACGTCTAGAAGGCAGCGCTCACAGCCTCCTCGTCACGTGCGAGTTCTTTACCATCCACACGGTAAAGCACGAATGCTGATGGCTAATTAGCTTTGATAAAGTGGTCCTCCAAATTTGAAATGACCAAAAGGCTATTTAACGTACAATTTGTATCCACGATTGTGAACAATGAACTTTACTTAGACACAAATTCATAATGAAAATGCTTTGGGTTCTCTTTTGTAAATGGATACATTAGAAACATTGGTTGTAGAAAATCACTTCTTGTTTTATATGAGTCATTAACAAATTAGAGTCCAGGAACTTTATGGTAGGCATAGGAAAAAATGTCTACCATCAAAAGGAGAGTAAAGAAGGGGAAATCCTTATAATCTGGATAAGTTTAGAACAAGCTAGAATCTCAATGGCCTGGGAAATATGCTTGGGTCTGTTTAAAAGGCACAGCACTGAATAGCTAGCTTCTGAAGACCTTTAGCTCAGTCAGATACAATTTCAAATCTATTTTGTTCTGTGTGTGAGGGACTAGAAACTGAGCAAAATTATAATTCAGATTCCACTGCCAAATTTTGCAGCTCATCAGTGGACCAGTTAAAGAGGTATTAGATGATAAATGGTTCTCAACCACCAAGGGATCCTTTCTGTGTGTTTGTTTCTGCTCTATAAACTCCAAACCTCAAAAGGGTTCTGCCTCCCAAAGACTGTGTTAAGGAAATGCTAGTTCCTAGGAAGGGCACAGACTCAGCCGCACGGCTGTGGGTGTATGCTGGTTCCCTTCTCCTTAAATTTCTTTCCTTCTTTTCAGTTCTATTTTCCTAATTATATTTTATGAAGCATTGTAATGAGTCACCTCAAGGCCATTTTAGAATTAAACACCTTTGATAAAAAGTCCTGGTGAGAGCATGGCTCTTGCCCGTGAGAGCCACATGAAGGACCCGGGCCGTGATGGCGGGATGCAATAAGAGCGAGGAAAGATGGGAGAGGCTTCAAAGATTTCAAGTCCCAATCTTTCTTTCTTTTTTTTTTTTTTAAACTTTTTTTGGGGGGTAATTAGGTTTATTTATTTAATTATTATTATTATTTTTAATGGAGGTGCTGGGGATTGAACGCAGGACCTTCTGCATGCTAAGCACGGGTTTTACCACTTGAGCTATACCCTCCCCCAAGTTCCAGTCTTTCAAAAGGATGGGCACAATTTCGATCAAACAGAGGAGACGATGTAGGGAATTTCAAACAGAGACTCATGGAAGCCAAGGTGCAGGAAGAGGAGTAGCGGAGTCGTGTTCAAGAAGAAATCGAACATTTTTTGAACATCTACCACGTGACAGATACTGGGCCAGTCAACGTACTCATCTATTTCATTTCCTTTCCAAGCAAATCAACAGCCTAGGAGGTAAGTATCTCCATTTTCCAGATGAAGAAATGCAGGCGCTCTCAGAAAGATAAAAATAATGGATGGAAAGGAACATACTCAGTAAGTGACAGAGTCACGGCTTGGACCCAGGATAGTCTGTCCCCAAGACTGGGTTTTCCCTTCTTTTCCCTTGTGGACTCTCTCAAGGGCCAACTGGTACACAATTTGGCTGAGCAGAGGTGGCATATAAAGGAAGAGGGGTGGGAAGATGGAAGAGGCAGTAGATGAGTTAGACAATGAAGAGGACTGACTACCAGTCTAAGGATTAAAAAAAAAATTTATAACCCACGTTGAGTGGTAACATCTCCATAGCAATTTATTAGTAACATAAATGGACTTGAAAAAATTTTCATGCAGACAACTCGGAGGTAATGAGGATCTAGACTATGATGGCAGTAACAGGGCGACAGAGGAAAGGATGGTCCCTGTGTGCATCAGGTCTGAAAGAGTAACCGAAGGTCGGCTGAGCGTTGGAGGGACAGGGAAAGCTAGACTGATTCCAAGGCAGAGTTTCCAAAATCAGTATCCTCCAGGGACCAGGCGAGTAACAGAGATGACGGAACCAAGCAGGTGCTTCCTATAACTGTTCTTATTCCAAACAACAGCAGATGAATCAATATGTCTCTGCGTTCTCCCAACCTGCCTTTGGTTGAGCTACGGAGCAGGTAAACAGACATGTCCTGCTTTTTCCTTTGTCTTTGCTCGCTGTGAGTTTTATAGGTAAGACGGGCAGGCTGGCTAGGGGCCTGAAGCAGGTTTTAATGTGACCAAAGTCAGTTAAGGCTCAGAGAATCAGGGAAATCTTAGAAATTAGAAATCTTCTCCATCTCCAATTCCAACCCGCCTGCAATCCCCATGAATAGCCTTCCTTTTCTATCAGAATCTCCTTCTAAAATTGTCCTTCTGTCCAAAACTGTCACAAAGTTACTTCTCAGCATCTTCCTTCTGAGGGAGGAACAATTTTCACTTTTTATGCTGCCTGGCATTCTAAAAACACTTGGGACCCCAAACTTCTTTGGTTTGATCTATATTATCTACCTTTTGGTTAGCAAACATACGTTTTCAGTCATCTTGCTTTCCTCTGCCAGCTGTAAATGTATTCCTTTGGTTTCCAAAGGGTTTTCAGACTCCCCAGAAAGAAGGCAGACGACCAGACCAGCACTGTCGCCCTGGATCTGTCACTAGTCCTAATACTAAGTAGGATTCCTCTAAAACTCACCTTTCCTGAAGACCAATGACATTAATGCCCTTCCAGCTCTAAGAGCCTAGCCCTAGAGAATGCCTTATCAGGAAGGAAACGGCTATGGGACAGGGAGAGGCGTTCCCATCACTCAGCAGGAATGAGCCTGCTAAACCAGCAGACTGCGAGGGGTCGCAGAGGACAGCAGCTTTTCCTTCATCTTTCCTTTCCTGGACTGAGGTCCAGGAAGACCCACGATTGCAGGAAAAGCCACCATGGATGGGGCTGGGGTTAAAACACCAGCTCTTGACTTCTAGTCCACTTTTCCTTCCACCACGTGGTACAATTTAACAAGCTGGCAAAGAACCCAAATCTCTGTGAACAGAATGCACGTCAGATGCCTAGACAGGTGAACGAGAAGGGAAGAGAGGCTCTTCTTTTTTTTTTAATTAAAAAGTAAATTTTAAAAAAGTCCATCTTATTCCTAGTGAACAAACAAAAATAGTGATCTGTCTATTTTACTTTAGATCCTCCTCTTGTTTTAAAAAACTAAGACATTATAAGTAAATGTGAAATGTCCCTCCCTTTTGCCTTCTCGGGGGAAAACCACTATCATGATTTTGTTACGTCTCCCCTACGTGTTTTTATGCTTTTAATGGAGAAACAAACTATGGTAATGTTTTGTGTTTTAGTTTACAGATATATTATACACAACATTGCACAACTTGCTTTTTTCATTCAATATTGTGTTTTCAAGATCTGTCCATGTTGATCCGTGTCAACCTAGCTCATCAATTTTTTTTCTCTTTTATATGAACATTTATTTCCAGACCATTTTACTTCATTTTATTTTTTTTTTAACACCTTTATCGATTTTGACTACTAAGTAGCTTTCTCCACTGTATAAGTATACTTAAACATACTCCACTGGATTTATCAACTCATTCAATGACGGGAATGCGTACAATTGTGTGGGAATGTGTACAATTGTGTTTCTGGCTGACAGTGGATTTCCACAGTGCTTGCGTGTGTCCAGGGAGTAGGCGGCATCCTAGGAGGGTAAGTGAGAAAGGAGTATGAGTCCATCTTTACCACCACACATATCTGAAATGACGTAAAAACATCAGGTCACTTCATGGGCCAACTTAAATCCCCCTGAATTTGATACCATAGCAAGGGTCACAGAGAAAACTCGGCTGGTGAGACCATGTCAAGACTTTTAATGGGATAACTGAAAGCATCTCCAACTCTCCTTGGGAAAGAAGATGCAGAGGAATAAAGAAAGGAGCACACACAGGAGAGCTGAGGCCATTAAGCCCACGCTAACTAGAATTAAGATAAACATAACGTTTTCTTTTTAATTGAGTTATAGTCAGTTTACAATGTTGCATCGATTTCCGGTGTATAGCACAATTCTTCAGTCATACACGAATATACACATATTCATTTTCATATTTTTTTCACCATGAGCTACTACAAGATATTGGATATAGTTCCCTGTGCTGTACAGTATAAACTTGTTTACCTATTTTATATATACTGGTCAGCATCTGCAAATCTCAAACTCCCAGTCTGTCCCTTCCTACCTCGCTCCCCACTTGCAGCCACAAGTCTATACTCTATGTCTGTGAGTCTGTTTTTGTTTTATATATAAGTTCATTTTTTTTTTTAGATTCCATATATGTGTGATATCATATGGTATTTGTCTTTCTCGTTCTGGCTTACTTCACTTAGAATGACATTCTCTAGGGACATCCATGTTGCTGCAAATGGCATTATTTTATCATTTTTATGGCTGAGTAGTATTCCATTATATAAATACACCACAACTTCTTTATCCAGTCATCTGTCGATGGACATTTAGGTCGTTTCCATGTCTTGGCTATTGTACACAGTGCTGCTATGAACATTGGGGTGCAGGTGTCTTTTTGAATTAGGGTTCCCTCTGGATATATGCCCAGGAGTGGGATTGCTGGGTCATATGGTAAGTCTATTTTTAGTCTTATAAACACAAAGTATTTCTTCTCTAAATAGTAATCTCAGGAAGTTACGTCCCCATTTCTGAGCCTCTGGGAATGGATCAGGACATTTCTACAGGATTTTTCAAAGATCTCTGAGGTTGACCTGGGACAGGAGAGAAGAGACAAGAGCAAATTCTGCTTTTATAGCCTTTATCCTTTATTTCCTTGAATGTGAATAGATTGTCTCTGAAATTCTCCAAGAATCATCTAAATAGCCATTAAGCTAGGGTTTGAGTTGGGTGGAAAGGAGAAATTAGGAGAAGAAGCCTCCTTGGGGGAGAGTCTGGGTCATTCTCAGAGATCCTGGGATGAAAACGTTTATTTTGCAAAAATAAACTCAATCTTCTAATTTCTTATATGGCCAGAGTAATAAGGTGTTTATCTAGGATGGCCTGGGAGCCTTTATCCAGCACTAGCCCTTTGTGTCCACTATCTCTGGGTTATAGTATGGCTTGCTGTGAGATCTCAGGCCAGTCATGATAATTTTCTGACTCAGTTTCTCAATCTGTGATGTGAATTTGTTAAAAAAAAAACCAAACTGCTCCAACTTATCACATAAAGGCACGAAAAGAGATACAGTAAGCGAAGCCACTTGAGAATTTCATACTGTTATTACAGTTAGTAACACTCTTATCACAAGGTATCATTATTATTCAAAATTTTTAAAAGCTACTAAACATTACCCTTCATGAACTTCAGCAACAAAAGTTATCTGACTTTTGCTTCAATGTAATATAGGCTGGAGCCCCTGGCCTTCATCCAAGCTACAACTCCCTTCTCTGACCCCAGGGCCATCATGTCCATATTCTCTGTGAGCCAGGAGCAGAGGAACATTCTCCAGATTAGCATCTGTCCATGTGGCTTGTTCCCCGGGAGCAGAGCTCCTTCAAGGGCCAGATCATAAGCAGTGGTTTTTTCGAGGGGACCGCCCACAGTTTAAATACCATGGGCAAGCTGTGGGAAAAACAGTCTATTCTTTTACCTGAGATCCTCCCCATGTCTGTAGGAAAATCACCCCAAAGGAGACACCACAGTGCAATGGCAAATCACCATCATCTTGTCACCCCTTAACTAGTCCTCTCCATCTGGTGACAAGCCCCCTTCCTGACTTGAAGGTGTCATCTTTAGCAACTAAATTTTCCCGTCACCTTCTCCTGTTCCCCTTAAGGATCTTAAAAACAAACATTTTACAACACTGGGCTAGGGGCAGAGGCTAGAGGGTTAGGAAATCTTCAGAGTCAGAAAGATGAGTGGTAATGAGGCAAATCCAAGTCATTCTGCCTAGGAGCCACACTGAGACCAGAATGTGCAACGGTTTCCCACTTCTGTGGCCCCGGGCAAGATACCAGCCACACATCAAAGCGGAAATAATAATACCTACCTTAGCAGAGTGCTCAGCAGAGTGCCGGGTACATGTGAATGCTCAGCAATTAGTGATGATGGCGAGGAGGAGGAGAGGAGGAGAAAAAGAAAAAGAAACGAAGCTACCCACTCGTTTCTGCCCTCACACACCATTCAGGCTGTTCTCTGATTTGGAATACCTCCCCTTTTCTCTTCATCCAGACCTTCCCCTTTCTAAAGAGAGCCTTAAGAAGCCTCCACCACCATATCTTGTTTGGTGGCATCAGAGCCTGTCTTAAACTCCTAATTATTACAATTATTTGCTGTCTTGCTCCCTCAGGGAGGTTATAAACACCCTAAGGGCAGGATCTTTCTCTCTGCTTCTACCTAGCACAGGTCTGGGCCCATGTTAGCCAGGAAATACTTAGTATCAAGTGTAGTTAAAGAGGTTTCTATTTCCTTGTCACAATCACAGTACAGAGGGAGTCTTGGAACCTCTGAACTTTCCTTACTACCTCATACTACGAAAATGGTCCTACCTCGTACTACAAAAATGGTCCTATGGTGGCCGAACGCGGGGAAAGCCCTCATTCCCTAAAGACTCCTCAAATGCGTTTGGAGTTCTAGAAGCTGGTTTGAGATTTCTGACACTTGCCACAGATAATTCACTAGTTACTAATTCCGGCTCTGGGTCCTGGAGTACTAATTACACACCCACATTCCCAAGAGGGGGCCACTGAGGTTCAGCAGAGGTATGTTCCCCAAGCACCTCTGTACTGGCCCAGGGGCTCTGGAGGGGCAAGGAACCGGGCTTATGGCAAGGAGAGTTGGTCAAAAATCACCAAGTGGCCACTGCTCTACATCAGCTATTGATGCCCAGGCTATTGATGCCCCCCTACTGCCCACATCCACTGCCTCCATAAGCTTCTGGGATTCTCCAGCCTGGAGGCATCTCTGCACATGGGAATGGAAACCAAAGCACAGCCCTGCGATGGAGGGGAGCTTGTGACAGGGGTCTGGCCAGAAGCTGTCTTCGACTTTCTCTGGATACCAGCAAAGTCCCTCTTCCTTCATCCTCTAAGGTCAGATCATAGGCACCCTCGCCTTCCAGCCTGTAAGCACCTTAAGGGCTGGTCCATGTTTGCCTTAGAGTTAAGCACTGTGTGGGGCAGCAAAAGAACTCAGCAATGCGTGCTGACTGATGGCTGTTAGGAAACGTGGCAGGAGGCCAGTGAGCTGGAGGCCCCAGATGCTTCACAGCAAACACCTTTGCCTGCGATCTCCTCTGGGGCCTCCCCCGGGGCTTCTTGTGGTTCTCTGGGACCCTGGGGCCTGCCTCCACAAGGTGCTAGCCTCTGCTTTCTGTGGGTGTCTCTTCATGCTCTCCAGAAGGCGGAGAATGGGTGGAAAGGCTCAGCCACAGGATATTGGACTGTTTACAGTTGGCCAGGCTAAGATTAGCGTGAGCACAACATATGCCAAGTTCATTGGAAGTTACATTTTCCCTTTGTTTACACATTAAAGGGGAGAAGACCAGAAAGAAAAAAAAAAAAAAAAAAGCAGGTGACCTCCTGTTAACCTCACCCGTCTGCAAGAGGCTGCTGCCCTCACCTCTGAATGAACTTTCAGATTATCTCAGACAAGATTCACCTTGCGCTGAACTTGTACGCCTGCTCTGAAGCCCCCAGTCACGTAGCTGTGATTAAACATTACAGAGTGGCCATAAATTTACAGAAGTATTATTGTGGCTCGCTTTCCTCTTTCTTCTTTGGGAGAGGAAGAGAGCAATGGGTGTAGGGTTGGGGGGGGGAGTTAAAAAAAAAGGGGGGGGGAACTCATAGTCAAACAAACAGTTCCTTTTCACAGCTCTGAACAAAAGAGAAAAAATACTGCCTAGGTGTCCCAGAAACAGGCGGCAAGAAATGTGGCCATGTGAGAGAAATGAAAGATCCAGAAGACTTCAAAAGCCCCGGGCTCCACAGAGGAGCTGCACTGCTCCGGGTCGCGTTTCCAGGCAATCTGGAAGTTCGCAGGTGAACACAGCCCTGGTCTGCCCCGACTCCTGGTTGTCTTAAAGGGGATCCCTGAAGTTACACTGTGAGAGAGAGCCTCTTCCTTGGGTTCCTAGGGGCCAGCCAACAGGGCGGGAGGCAGGGGAAAGAAGCCTGCAAGAAAACACTGCTCGTTTTGTTCTTCGAGCTGCTATGAGACACGAGGATGCTCTAACAGCTGGGACATTTAAACGGCGACTGGACAAAGACTAGCCCATACTCTAAAGGAAACACCCTGTAGCTGGACCCGGGAGACTGACCAGATGACCCAAGAACATTTATTTCTATGATTCACTGTTTTATGCTTAAAGTAAGAAAAAAAAAAAGGATATTCCACTGAGGTAAAGTTTGCTAAACCATTTAGGATTCCAGAGCCAAGATACGCCCGCAAAAGGCCTGTCCTGACCATTAAACAATGAGACCTCTATAACCAGAAAAGGCCACGGAGTACTCTGTTTGATCCAAAAGAATTGTAAAAAGTGGTCAGGAAGCCCAGACTGAGGTGATAGGCTCTGGCCAGCAAAGTCACCTTTGGAAAGGAGTCGTTCTGTCTCTGGTTACCCCACGGCAGAGACGGTGCACTGAAGAGGCTCACTGTTTCTGTGGTTGGCAAGACCTCGCCCAGAAAGCGGCGAAGCCCAGGGTCCATCACACGAGGGAGGCAGCTGATGGCTGAGCTCAGCTTCTGCTCCAGGCCAGACTGCTCGCCGCACGTAAGACGAATGAGGCCTTTGGAAATGCTCCGGCACTGCCTCTGACACGCAGGGCCGAGTGGGGAAATGAAATGGCCACGGAGCCAGGACAGTACTGGGGATAGTTAAGGGTGGCAGGGGAGTTCTGAAGTCAACCTGAGGTCCCAGGGGTCGGGGGGCAACTTGGGCCCAAAGCGCTAGGCTGGACTTGGAGAAGAAAGAAAACGGGTTCCTGCCTCTCAGTGTGAGTTCTGTGCTTGGTGGTGAATCGTGGGGAAGTGGAGCGAGCCGGCCGGGGGCCGTACTGAGGCCGACAGCCCGCGATCCGGCGGACGGCTGCACAGCACGCAGGTCCCAGCTCAGGGCAGTGAGACAAACTCACGCTCGGCAGGGCGGCTGGGAACGCAAAACACAAACACCTGAGGAAGAAAGGCAAACACGTGCCCAGTGATAGAAAGTCTGAAATTAGACTGTTGCGTGGAAACTTGGGGGTGGGGGGGGGTGGGGAGCCTAAGAAGCGTTGTATTTGCTGAGACCTGAAAATGGGCGGGGCGCCATGTTAAATGGCACTGCCTTACTGAATGTTGTTCTAAGAGGAACTTACTATTACTACGCCCATTTTAAAGATAAGGCAATTGAGGCACAGAGCAATTAAGCAACTGCTCAAAAGCTCCCTGCTAATAAACAAGGAAGTCGGCATTTGAACCCAGGTCTATTTGATTCAATGCATCTTGAAATCTTAGAGGAGAATCTTAGCACCAGGAAGGAATCCACAAAAATTCACGTGGGTAAGATTGAATAAAATGTCCCTGCTTAAGCCCTTATCTCCTCTAGGAAACCTTGAACACGACTATCAGCTTCTTTGATTTATCCCTTCTCTGAACTCGGTTTGTACATACTGTTTACGGTGCACAGGAAGCACTGCATCACATATTTTTCTATTCTTCCCACTGTGTGTCCCTCACAACTGAACAGCTGATTATGTCAGTAAACCAGATGTTGACAGAGAGACAAACTTACATGTTTTATGTTATCTCCCAGAAAAGAAAGGCAAGTCTTTGCAGTCTGAGATCCACAATGCCTAACACAGCAAGGGGCACACAGTGGGGCCTCAAACATTTCTGACTAAGCCCCCAGAAACCCACCAAAAGCTCTCAATGTACAAAATGAGGAAACGTTTTATAATGAGGGCTGTTCCTTAGTGGAATGTGCTGGAATGTAGCGTGTAAGGGGTATGTATGTGAGAGTAGAATGAGACCCACTTCTTTTGTGTATAACTTTTCCCCCCAATGATATTGCTTTATTGTGTATTTCTTTATAAAAACAAACTATGCTCTTTGCAAGAAAAATTCAAGAAAAACTTTAACTCAAAAAAAAAAGGATAATGGAAGAACTATCATCCATCATCTCATCTGTGAGAGATAATAATTGTCCATAATTTGGTGTCCAGCCTTCATTTTTCTTACCAAAATAGAGCAAATTATACATACTTTAAAAAGCTGATTTTTTCCCCACTAATACAGCACAGACGTCTTTTACATGTAAAGACATGTAGATAAACTTAACCATTTTAAAGGCACCACAGTATCTATTTTGAATGATACACCACACTAAGTTAACAAATGCCTTGCTGGTGGGTATTCAGGGACCCCCCTCCCCCGTCCTTTCCTATATGACTCAGTGCTTTGATGAAATGCTTGGATATCTACCTTTGTGCATTTCTTCACTTGTTTCCTTAGAAAAGAACACAAGTTAGAATCCAGCACAGTGGTTTAAACTGCTGACTCTGGATCCAGACAGTCTAAGGGTCCTAGCTCTTCCACTTACGGGCTTTGTGACCTTAGGCAGGTTATCTAACTTCTTTATAATCCAGTTTCATTATCTCTGGAGCGAGGAGAATGATAATACACATATCAAATCACTGCTGTGTGGACTGAGTTATTTAATTCATGCAAAGCACTTAGAACAGGGCCTTTCACATAGTAAAACCCAAGACAAATGTTAGCCATGATGAGATTGACGATAAATTCCTGGAGGCAGAATTCTCAGTCAAAGCTTTTGATTATTGATTATTGATAAACTGTCAATTGCTCTCCCATGAACATGTATTAGAGTGTTCTCGAAGGCAAATACTTGAATAGAGCCTAAATGAATAAAAACCTTTAGGGATCTCCATGATCCTTTCCTAGCATAAAATCCCATGCTTTCTTGTCCTCATTCGTAAATCATCCAAATGTAATGAAAATCCAGAGAACATGCTGAAAATACTTGGAACGTTTTGGAAGAAGTGTGCTAACCTGCATTTAGGTGGTGCTTTATAATTTGTAACATGTTTTCAAATATATTCTCATTTTGTGGTAAAAACAATACGTTTCCACAATCATAAATTCTTGGCTAAGAAAACTCATACTTTCCAACTGGGACAATTGAGGGATGATTAGGTTCCAAAATAAAATGGATGCCAGGTCTCATCTTAACTCTCTTCTAGATCTGAAGACCCAGCCCTGCACCTCGGAGTGAAACACGCCCAGGATGCTTGCACCCTTCACCTCGTCCCATCAAAAGCTCTCGAAGGTTCTTGTATCTTCCGCTGTCTCTAACCACGCATTCAGAACCTTCTCTTTGGCTTTTATCTTGCAACCACAGCTATTTTTCTCTTCTCCATAGTAACTCTTGTATCAAATGAACACACAGGCAAGGAGTTTAAAAAGATGCAATCTTGCTTCCTGGAGTAACTTGATATATTTTAGTTTACTTAGTTGTGTCTCAGTTCATCAAGGGTGAGCATTTACTAGAATTTAAGTGGAAGTTCCTTGGCTGTTTCTACCCTTCTGCTTCCTGCTCCCCTCGAAGCCCTTATTTCTTAATTTCTCAGGTTTCTAAAGAAGCAAAGCACAGCCTGGTGTCTTCAGGGTATCCCTAAATTTCCCCAACCCACAGCACCCTTCCCTGCTAGGAGGAGGTGTAAGTAATTCTACCCTATTGGAAGCTATATGTGTTTCAGCCAAAGACCCAAAGCAGACATACACTCACAGCAGAAAAGAGGAGGCCCATTTACAACCTAGGCTCTAGTTACATTTCTGATCAAAGTAAAGGCTTATGGCTACATCAGAGAATGAGTGATATAATCTGTGTCCTGAGTCTTAAAATCAAGACAAGTGCATGGAAAATACAACTTGGGCGTCTGAATACACTCTTACTTACCAATGGCCACAATCAAGGCAGTTCTTTCTTAAAATATATGGTGTTCAATTTTGGTCTTCAGTGATAACATTTTTAGGGTTGCTTTTCCAATTCAAATATGACGTACATAAGGATGCTGTTATGCATGGATTCTGCAGGCATATATTTTATTTTTTGTTTTCATATTCTTTTTCATTAAAGGTTATTACAAGGTATTGAATATAGTTCCCTGTGCTATACAGAAGAAATTTACTTTTTTTAAAATCTATTTTTATATATAGTAGTTAATACCTGCAAATCTCGAACTCCCGAATTTTAGAAAACTATTAAATAGTAAGGCTTTCTTTTGGTGAGTATATCTGCAGCTACCATCTCCCGGTATGCTGTTCTTTTGGGTCCTAAACCTTTGCTTGCTATTGGCCTCCTCCCTAGATCTTTCTGGTTGGTCTCCAGATACTATTTTTCAGCATCTAATCAATCACTCTTTATCGACGATCTTCTCCGCATTTACCATCATGTGAAATGCCATGAGGACTACAAAGGAAAGAGAAGATACTACGTCTGCCCTCAAGAAGGCTACAATTTAACTGGGGATCCAGGCCAACATATTTAAGTTAATAAAAGTACTATTTTTATGAATGGCATATTGTTAACTTTCCATTAATGCTAAATAAGATGAGCATGTTGGTGTGCAGTAAGGTACGGATCACCACAGAAGGTTTAGAAGAGCAGTGGATGGTAACACTATTTTATGCATATGAGATACCTATTTCCTAGAACAGTAACTGACACGTAATAGACACCCAATAAATATTTATAGCATGAATTCCCCCCTCTCCTGACCTGCCATCTATTTCAAAGCTAAGGGACCAGGTGTTTTCCAGGACATCTACCTTCCCCAAAGGGCCCCGAGTCATTACAATTTCCATAAGGTTGTGCAGTTTTCTGGCAGCCATCCCAGAGGGGGATATGCCTCATCTAACGAGTCAGCGTGTGCTGCTTCTCCAGGGACAGTACCCATGGGAGTTTGGTTTGCACTTCTAATGAGACCGGATTTTTTTTTTTTTTTTTTTTTTTTTTTGGTGGGTGGTGATACAGGTTTGCAGCAGTGAGGCTTGTTTCCTCAGCAAAGCATGCACACACCCCCAGCAGAAACCTGGCGGCTTGTACCCCTACCAGCTGTCTGCTGGGCGGGGGAGGGCGTTCAGCCGTGAAACCTCTGCAGTCATGGCTGGGTTACAGGAGCGCAAACCTTACAAAGGCTTTTCCTCAAAGCGTTTTCACTTGGCACTTACTTGAGGGCGCTGATTAGGAAAGGGAGTCACAGGCTGAGTCAAAAGGTCTCCGTAGAGGGCAAAAACACCACCTCTCGCCCTCCCCAGCTTCCTCTTGCCAGAGCTGATCCAGGAAAGGGTTAGCAGTTTTACTCCCCTCCGTCTCCACCTGAAATGCGTCCTGTCTGCACCAATAGCCTGGGCACCTGCAACATCTAAGTCCTCAGCGGACCAGTTTACCTGCCTCCCCCCTCCCCCGCCCTTAAGAAGATTGAGTTACAGATGTACTGACAGGTGATGCTGGGAAAAGTCATAATATTTCGGGACTCAATTTCACCATCTGTAAAATGAAATTTGCGGGCTAATTGATTTCTAAGGGCCCTTTTCTAGCTCTTAAAGTTAATCTTTGGGTATGATGTGTTCTCCAATGAGAGACTGAGGTGGGAAAATGAGACCTCCTCTTCTGCTAGAGCTGAACCACCAGGGGAAGGAAAGCCTTTAGAGAAGTCAGGTACATGGTCAGGACTAAGGCTGGCTGAGTTATTTCCACACATGCATTCATTTTCTCACCTACTCGTTAATGAAGACCTATATGAATGCCTACCACGTGTCCCAAAAAGTGCAAAGCCGTAACAGAAACAAAAACTTGGTCCCTGCCTAAGATGGAACATTATACCACACCCAGCATCGGGCAGGTTTTATGGAGATTTTAATGAGGCACCGTGCATGGCGAGGTTACTAGAAGGTGATGTGCAGACTTATGAAAGATGTTTAATTACCCAAGTCTGCGTTTCTCACTGGAAATCTATTATGTGGTCAGGTAGCATAATCAGGGATTACTATGAAACCAACGTGATTTTGGATAAAAGTATTTTTTGTTTGGTTAACCTCAGATGCCAGGTGAAGGGCTGAGGAGCTTTGTATCAGTTTGGTTGACCTGTTCCTTTGGTTTGGCTTTCTCTGCCATCCAGTGTTACCTTAGGCTTTTTAAACTTTTATCACAGTGATTCTCAGTGGTGGATTTTTCCCAAACCACAGAGCCCTTCACTGCCCTAATGAGTCTTTGCCACTGATAGGAGAGTGTGGAATCCCTTAGGTGTATTGAGGTGGAAAAAAAAAAAAAAAAAAAAACAACCACCACCTCCATTGCTTTGGAATATGCTGAGTGTTTCTCCCTTTGGCCCAAGAATGCTGTGTCAAAATGAGTGTTGTTTCAAAGGTGGTTGTCTGGCCTAGGTTGGTGCCTTCCTTTGTAGAAAGGTGGCATTTTTGCCCTCAGGGGGACCCGAAGCGTGTCCACACGTAGGGGCCTGTCACAGGCTGTAAAGGTGTGGATCAGCTACCAACAGAGCTTTATACCGTCGTCTGATTTAGCTCTTAGGCCCCTCTGAGTCCCGGTTCCTTGGGGCAGGACAGGCTGTTTTATGGCTTGTTGTAGAGACTTGCTTTAATTATTAACATATCACAGAGATAAACCCAGTTTCTAACACACACAGGAATAGAATAGTCCTAGAAAATAACAGCCCTATAAAAAGGGGGCTTGGAGTAGCTGGTACCGAGAAGGGATAAAAGAACAGGGTAATAAAAAAAAAAATTAAATGTCAGTATTAAGCATATTAACTGAACTGAAAATTCCCGTGTGGATAGTAAAACACCTCTAACTTACTAATAATCAAGTGCATTTGACTTAGACAATAAGGAGAATGAACCAATCATTTGCATCTTGTTTCCTTCTAAGTTTTTCCTCACAACTCCTAATCTCACTTAAGCAGAATTCAAGCCTATTGGATACTCAGCCTTTCAGGGATGTCTGAGAGGTGATGACGCCCACATTCTCCATCTCCAAGATAAAGTGAACAAAAAAGCATGAACGTCAACTGCAGTACATAAAGCTGGGGTTAAGTACAAAATCCTTCTTACCGGAGCAGAGTCTGAGGCACTGGAAGGAGAGGGTTAGGTGGTGTGGTAGATTGTGTTTCAAAAGATGGTTGCAACAGTATCTCCCACACCATGTGCTCTTTTGCTTAGTAACCTTTCCACTCTGCCATCAGGAAGCGGAGTCTACGCCTCTCCTTTTAAATATGGGTTAGCCCCAAGACTTGTCCTCATCAAAAGACTATTGTAAGTGAAGCTGTATATGCACCTTCTGTGGCTGGGCCTTAAGAGATTACGGCTTCTGCTTCACCACTTGGAATACTCATTCTTGGAATCCAGCTGCCACATAAAAAAAGCCAAGCCATCCATGTGAAGAAGAAGAGAGAGGTCCTAGGCTCCTGGCCAGCCCTCCCAAGGTGCCACACTTGTGAGTGAAGCCACCCTGGTACTCCAACCCCCAGCTGCCTTCTGACTGTAACCTCATGAAAGACACCAGCTAATACCATTTCAAGCAGAAGAACTGCCCAGCTGAGCCCTGGCCAAATCCCTGTCCCACAGAATTGGGAACAAATAAAATGGTTGTTGATTTAAGCCACTAAATTTGGGGGTAGCTGGTGAATATAGCGAAAGGTAATCGACAAAGGGAGAAATCTCCCTCCCAGCTAAATTCCAGGAACAGGTTAGATGGTCATTTGTTTTGGGAACTCAGTCAGAGACAGTTTGAGGCTTTTATGGTTTTGATAATCCACTGAACGAACATGGGGAAAGAGGAAGAATGAATTCTCTAAGTCTCTATAGTAAGTCTGGTTAGAATTTCTGGATGGGACGTCCTGACAGGAAGCCTGAAAGGGGACACTGGTTTTTCTCTGAAGGCTGGTAGCTCTTGAAACGGAACCTTTTCATTCCTGCTCAGGAAGGGGCTCCAATGATGCTCTTTGCCCACTACCCACTAGCACCTCTTCCTGCTGGGGAAAACTGAAGTCAAGAATGAGTCACTTCTGTGCATACTGCCATTTGACAGAACTGGGAACTGTTCCTGGTGCCTGGGGGCACAGGACGCGCTCTCCAGGTTCATCCCTGATGACTGTTTGTTTCCACACACCACTGGTAGCCCAAGCCCCTCTTCAGTGCCTGTTTCTGGCTGGGATTCCCTAGCCAATCACCCCTGCTTCCATGGAATCATCCGTTCTGTCTCCTTCCTGCTAGCCACGCTTTCCACTCATCGGCTGATGTGCAGGTGGGATGCATGAGGCCCATGGAGAGGTGGGTACCTGCAGGCTTCTTCCTTTAAGATCATATTGATGCTATTGATGGGAGAGTCCCACCTACTGTGCAGGGTTGATTTGATGTAATGAACAGGAGCACAGGCTGAGGGCTCCGGAGAAGCTTTGGCAAAGGGTTTGGTTGATGCTATGTTTTTGTCTGTGAAAATTTTGCTTTGGGGTTGTGAACTCTTTAAAACAAACAGCTGAGGTCATTGTTAATGGGAGAGAGGCTGACTTGCATAGCTTCTGTCAAGACTGACTGCTTGTAGGGAGGAAATGCAGCAAACAGGGTTGGGCCTCTTCACAATGATCCATCTTTGAAAAGCACTAGTGAATGCCCGGTCACATTAATCATAGGAGTCTGGCTTCCACTGGGAAAGGGCTACTCACGAGGCCATCAAGCCTTCCTCTAGCTAATTGCTGAGACAGAGCCAAATAACCTCATCTTCTCCCCACTTGCCTGCTCAAGAACACCTCTCTGGGCGGGCTGGGCACAGAAAGAAGGGATGGGCATTCAAGTTGGTGAGCCTTATAGTATCTCTCTCTGCTCTGAGCCAAGACGTCACGGAGGAGAAATCTTTTTCACTCTGGGATTGCCCTGGGCGAGGCACAAGTTCCATCACGTCCCTTTGATTTACGACCTTACCATCACCCAGCGACCAAGAAGGCCAAAGCTGATGCATCTTCTGCCTCCCATCACCGCTGCCACATGTCTCACTCCCCTGCTTAACACAACGCTGCTACCTAAACTGAATATCCAAGAAAGAAACCACTATACTACACCAACACGACCAAAGAAATCAAAGCAGAGCAATAACTTCAAAGGAAGGAATGACTCTTGAACCTGTCAGATAGTTGAGGTTGCAGAACCAACTAGCCTCAAACATAAAGAAATACAGGCAGACGCCAGACATGAGCATTTGTTTACCCAGATCAGGTGCTAGGTGCCAGGCAGGCTGGTGAGAAGTCAACCAAACTTGCTAACACCTTGCTAAAGGCTGAGTGCGGACTAGCGCGAGAGTGGGGAAAACTTCCGGGGGGAATGAACACGGGAGGGATTTAGGAGACTCCTTGTCACAGACTTCGCTGCTCAGGAGAGCGCAGGAGCAGAACACGAGACTAGAAAAGGCTCCCTTCGTTGTGGAGGCCTGGGGAAGAGGTGAAGTGGCCACTGCGGGAAAGGAGCAGAGCCTTGCGCAAGATGCTTCTCCCCTTTCTCCACTACAGAACAAAAGCCTTAAGCTGCTTCGGAAAGAAAGGGCTGCATTAAGAGCATGGGGGGAAGATCCAGAGCAGCCAGGAGAAGAGAATAGAAAACAAAAAACAAAGAACAAAAACCCACCCTGTATCCGGGGAGGGGAGAGGCAGAAAAAGAAGTGTGTCTAGATCATGAGAGACCTCTTGGTGCTGAGGGAGGGACAGGATCACTGAGAATAGAAAATGTGAACACCTCCACCCCTCACCACCAAGCTGACTGGTGGGAGGCGATACCTCATTGTAGTTTTGATTTGCATTTCTCTGATAGTGATATTGAATGAACATTTCCTCATGTGCCCATTGGCCATTAGTATGTCTTCACTGGAGAAATGTTTGTTTAGGTCTTCTGCCCATTTTTGGATTGGGTGGTGTGTTTTTTGTTGTTGAGTTGTATGAGCTGTCTAAATATTCTGGAAATTAAGCTCTTGTCAGTCACATTGTTTGCAAATATTTTCTCCCATTCTGTAGGTTGTCTTTTCATTTTGTTTATAGTTTCCTTTGCTGTGCAAAAGCTTATAAATTTAATTAGGTCTAATTTGTTTATTTTTGCTTTTATTTCTATTGCCTTGGTAGACTGCCCTAGGAGAACATTGCTAAGATTTATGTCAGACAATGTTTTGCCTATGTTTTCTTCTAGGAGGTTTATAGTGTCTTGTCTTACATTTATGTTGTTAAGCCATTTTGAGTTTATTTTTGTGTGTAGTGTGAGGGAATATTCTAACTTCATTGATTTACATGGGGCTGTCCAGCTTTCCCACCACCACTTGCTGAAGAGGCTGTCTTTTCTCTGTTGTATATTCCTGTCTCCTTTTCCAAAGATTAATTGACTGTAGGTGTGTGGGTTTACTTCTGGGCTCTCTACCATTGATCCACCTGTCTGTTTTTGTACAAATGCCATGCTGTTTTGATTACTGTAGCTCTGTAGTATTGTCTGAAGTCTGGGACGATTATTCCTCCAGCTTTTTTCTTTTCTTTCAGTATTGCTTTGGCAATTCTGGTCTTTGGTGATTCCATATATATTTTGAGATTATTTGTTGTAGTTCTGTGAAAAATGTCCTGGATAATTCGATAGGCATCACATTAAATCTGTAAATTGTTTTGGGTAGTATGGCCATTTTAACCCTATTAATTCTTCCAATCCAAGAGCATAAGATATCTTTCCATTTCTTTAAATCATCTTTAATTTCTATATTTAATGTTTTATACTCCCCCATATATAAGTGTTTTATCTTCTTTGTCAGGTTTATTCCTGGGTACTTTATTTTTCTGATGTGACTTTAAAAGAGATTTTCTTTTTTACTTTCCTCTTTAGATAGTTCATTGTTAGTGTAAAGAAATACACCAGATTTCTGTATGTTAATCTTGTATCCTGCTACCTTGTTGAATTTGTTTAAATTAGTTTCTTTTAGTAAAAATTCTTAATAACATTAATCTATTTCATTTTTTACCTATTAACATACAGAAAATTGATTCAAAGTATAACATTATATTACCAACTATAATGAACTTATGAGTAAAATTTTAAAAAATTTGCAGTTCTTTTGTGGAAAGAACAGAACTGTGGTTCAAAAGTGACTTGAAATTATTATTTGTTCTACATAGTTATATTATCAATTTAATACACAATTAGGTTAATTTGTTTCAGCTTTCATGTCATTTTTGGGTCTGCTATATTTTTTCCCTTTTTGATTTAAATAACTTGTATTTTGAAATAATCACAAACTTACAGAAAAGTTGAAAGTATAGTACAGAGACTTTAAAAATTTCCTGAACCATTTGAGAGTAAAATGCCAATCAGATGCCTTATCTCCAGCAAATACTTTGGTGTGTATTTCCTATAAACAAGATACTCTTCTACATAAGCACAGTACAACTGTCAAAGTCAGGAAATTACACTGATAGGTTACTATCGTCTAATCCTCAAATCCCCATCCAAGTTTCACCAGTTGTTCTCACTGTCTTTTAGAACAAAAGGATCCAGCTGAGAATTACGAGTTGCATCTAGTTGTCATTTCTTTAGTCTCCTTGAATTTGGAACTGCTAGTTCCTTGACTTTACTTGACTTTCATGACCATGACACTTTTGAAGATTACAGATCAGATACTTTATAGAATGTCTCTCAATTTGGATTTGTCTGATGTCCTCCTATGATTAGATCCAGATGATTCATTTTTGGCAAGACTATTATACGAGTGATGTTGCTTTTTTTCCTCACCGCATCCTATCAAGCGGCATGTGATTTCAGATTGCCCTGTTTTGCTGATGGTGTTCACTTTGATCACTTGATTAAGGTGATGTCTGCTAGGCTTCTCCACTGTAACGGCACATTTTCTTCCTCTTAGCTAGTAAGTATTTGCGGGGAGGTACACGCTTTGAACTTAAATAAATATCCCATTCCTCATCAAACTTTCAGTGTATTCAGATCTTTACTTACATCTGTATCGACTTGTGATTCCTTATTTTTTCAATGTAATTTGTTACTATAATCATTTATTTTCATGCTCTGATTATTTAGCCAGTGGGGGCCCCTTCAGGCTTCTGTATCATTTTGACATACCCACATCAGTCTTTGAGCACTTGATTTCTGGTACAAAAAGATGTTTTAGGCTCATCTTGTATGTTCCCAGGAAATAGCCATTTGTCCAAAATGTGCTGGTTCCTTCTAGTGGAAAATTATATTGAGAAGCCAAGATGTAGCACTAGGTGTGCTTGCTCATTGCCATGGGGTTATTACTGCGCCCAGACAAACTTAAGGAGTATATGTATCATATATGGCCCTATATATGTATACATAATACATATGCTTATTTACTTCTATTTTTTTTTTAATTATCTTAATAAATATTGTGAGTTCACACCTTAGGGTTCGTGTTCTTTCCTTTTCCATTTATGTAAACTCCTTCTCTGACAGGTGGAAACTGGCTTCCATTACCCTTAACATATTCACTTTATTTAATCAATCTTCCTTTTACCTAATGAGTCTCCTATTTCTCCCCCACGTGGATCCGCTCCTTTTCCTATTTGGCTCTGACTCCCCTTTCTGAACAGCTCTCCCAAGTGCAAGCGTCCTCAGGCTGTCCCATACCGGGTCGCTCCCCGAGTGTGCACTCTCCTTCACCCGCATGGGCTCTGACCCCGGAGCTAGGCTGCCCTCATGCACGCACGCCTGCGCACGCTGTGTGGGCTCTGACAGCCCGCCTGGGCTATGCCTCTGTGGGGATGCCCTCCTCACCCTGCTGGGCCCTGGTTCCACGTGCCAGGGCACCCTCGGCGCAGATGGCCTTCTCATTCTGCTCAGACTCTGACATGCCTGCCAGGTCATTCCTCTGCAGACGCCTCCTCATATTTAATTTTATTTTTTGAATACAGAAATGCTTAAGGACTACTGGAAAATGAGAAGAAAGATGGAAGCCTAGAGTTGACCAAACGTTACCTCGATTTTCAAAAGAAGGAAAAAAAAAAAAAAAGGATGCTGAAAAGTACAATCAAATTGACATTTCATATACTGTCACTGATATTCTTTGATACCATCATTTTATTCTTATTAGCTTATAGTCCTGAATCACCTGACATGCTTGAAAAAAGCCTTATGTACCAAAATGATCACTACAGATTTATTCATTACAACTTAAAACTGGCAGCATTCAGCCATAAGGGAACGTTACTGTAATTTACAGTGCAGCCATGACAATTTTAGATATGTTTATAAACATACAGGAGGAAATGTTCTGAAAATAGTATATAAAAATCAGCATATAAAATTATATATGCAGAATGAGCTCAATGATACATATTACTTATTAGTGAGGAAAGCAGATACCCCCAAATCTTTAGTGATTACCTCCGGGTGGTATAACAATGGATAATATTTTTTCTTTCTGAATCATACCTCATATTTTTCTAAATTCATTTCATGAGCATGTGTTAGTTTTAAAAGTGGCAGACTACACCTTGAGACATTAATTAGCATCTCTTTCCACAGCACTGTAAAGGATACCAAGTTAAGTACGGATAGATCCTGCTTTTAATAAACGAGCTGCTCCTGGAATAGCCACTCATACTGATGACCAAAGAGTGAGTCTTCTTTACGGGAGGTCCCCACCTTAGAAGCCAGCACAGAACCTCAGAGGCCCTGAGGACAAACGCTGTCATCCGACTAATAGAAGCAGGAGCCGAGTGGTAAGAGCGGCGACGTACATTTATAGAGTATGACCTGGATGCCAGGTATGGTTCATGTATCTCCTTATTTGATCCTTGGGACCTCTACAAGATTCCATTATTCCTTTCTCTTTATAAATGAGGAAACTGAGGCACTGCAAGGTTAACTCACTGACGGTAAGACAGCTAGAATGTGGCAGGGCCAGGATTTGAATAGAGACAACTGATTACCCATAGACTAGTATCCACTGGGCAGTGCATAAAAGGAAGAGCCCTGATAATCACTGTGGGGGGAATACACTGCAGCACAGGGACCTTGCAAGCTTCTAATCTGGCGAAGATGGGATATTAACACATAGTTCTACATACAAGGTAGGACGCAGTAACTGGCAAAACAGAGAGCTGTTGCTATGAGATCTTTGAGTCGCAAGAGATGACCTACATCTGACAGCAATGCAGGGAACCATCTAGCGGACAGGAGGATGGGCAGCAGGGAGACTAATTAAGAAAAGTAATAAATGAGGTAAGAGAAGAAGGTGGCCTGAACTGAGGTGTCTCTCTTCCCCTATTAGCCAAGCTTTGGGGAATTAAAGGTTTATATTGTGTGTTACCCACAGAATTCCACTATTATACCCTCTTTTCCCACTGCAGACCCTCCCTGGATAATACGAATATTTGCAGGTCATGAGAAATTAAAGACTAAAAACATGATGCGATTCTGGTACCTAAACCTCAAAATCCCTCCCTCTGAGCTACTTTCTCTCCCTTTTACTCAGATCAAGATAAGGAACGAACACACAACAAACACAGAGGAGGATCAAGAAGCAGGATTTCCTGAGTTGATGTAGCACGGATACCCAAGCGGGGCTTCCAAACTCAGTGGCACAGAATGACGGTACTGACCACCTCTGCGACATGTAGTTCAATGTATTAGGGACAATTCTATTCTTATATGGCCCAACCTAAAAAAAAAAAAAAAAAAGAGGTACAAAAAGGAGCTGATGTCAAAGGAAAGGGTGCATTCAGAGTGCTCACTGTGTGCAAGACTCACTCACTCCGCACCCGGTGTCTGCAGCAGAGGAAGGAAAAGTCTCCCCACTGGGGAGAGTCTAGCCTAGTGGCCAAGACACGGTCTTTCACCATATGGGCATCCTTTGTTCAAGGTAGGAGAGAGGGAAGTTGCCCTCAAGGAGCCAGACAGAAGAGGGGATGTTGGGAAAAAGATACAATACAATCACAGTGTGAATACGGGTGCCTGAGCACTTAGATACGTCACGGTCTGCTTCAAGGGACTGATAGCAGATACTTTTAGTTAGAAATTTCCAGGAATTGAAGAGAGGATGAGCATTTTGAAGTCTCCTTGGTTATGCTTTCTTTTCTTTGTGCCTCATCTGCCTTAAACAGGACCTAGCGCATAACAGGCATTCAGTAAGTAATAAGTGCTAATATGGTTACTACATGCTAGACACTGTGCTAAGCATGTTTATGTATCACTTTAATTATCCTCAAAACAACCCTATGAGGCAGGGTTTACTCATAAGCCCACTTTACAGATGAAGAGAATGAGGCCAGAGAGGTTAAGTAACTTGTTCTAAATCACCGAAGAACTCTTTGGAAAAAGGAAAATGCATATATTAAGAACAATTCTATTCTTACACAGCCCAACTTTAAAAAAGAACAACAACAACAAAGGAACGAAGAAAAAAAAACTCAGAGAGAATGAAAAGAATGCTAGTGTTCTGGCAACTTGATTGTACCTATAGTTGCTTGTATCTTGCTTTGTACAGGCGACAAGAGGCCCTGGCATTCACCAGTGATGATGCTGAAAGAAAGGGTTGCTCTGGAGTTCCCAAGCCAGACAAGAGAAAGCTGAAGGGAACGCCAGCTGCAATCATCAAGTGGTCAGCCAGCGTGTGGATACTGACAACCACGAAATGGTCTCATTTACTAAAGCTTGGCTTAGGCCGGGGCAGGAGGGTGCGAGGCGGGGACTGGGGAGGGAAACAGCGTGGGACTACATGATCTTGAAAGATCATTACCAGATCTGGGATGTGGAGCCGTGGTTTGGACAGCAGAATCCAGCTAGCATCCTCCACTCATGGATTTTAAGCATCTCCTTGTATGCTGCAATGCTGCTTGAGAGCAGGCAGTGATTCTCAGGTCAAGGTAAGCAGTTTATCGCAAATCTTGTGAAGACGCCCAATTACATGTCTTTTGTTTTTCTCCTCCTAGCATTACTCACTCTTTTCATCTTTAGCTTCCTTCTCTTCCCGACTCTAACCTAAGCTGAGTCAAATAAGCGAGCAGACGCCGTTTTGTTAAGAGGGTCAGCCACAGGTTGTCTCTTTCTCTACTTTTTCTGCTCTGGCCCCAAACAAGTAGCACCCTCTATGTATTAAATAATGAGGTGGCTGATTCCTTCTGCCTTAATCCACTACTTAATTATAACTAGTATTATAGTACGTTCTGTTTGCCTCATTTTATTTTCACAACCATTCTTCAGAATAGGTAGGACAAAGATCATTAGTATCTCATTCGTACTTGAAAAAAACTAAGGCTCAGGGAGGTTAAGTGATTTGTGTTGGTGGGGCCACGGTTGAATACTGGTTCATGTACTGTGGAATTACTGGGGACCTGACTGACTCATGGAACAGCCTCAGGTCAGCCACTTAACCTAATTGTGTCTAATCTCTAAAATGGAGATGGAGGTACCAGCTTCCTTCCCAGGGAAGCTACGGAGCTTAATTAACCAATGAACAATTGTGAAGGGATTTGGAGATTCCAAGTGTTACATAAATGTTTTAACAAACCTTTAAGGTTAAGGCTCCATTAGGTGCCCAGGCATGGAAATGAGAGGAATTTATCTGGGAGTGCTCAGATTTTTCCAGGGTCTGCAAAGTGTATAAACTGGATGGAGCTGCTTTAGCAAATATGCCCAGCTCTTTCTAAACTGCTCCTAGGTGCTGGCCCTGCTACTTGCAAGTCCTTTCTCCTGGCCCTTCTCACTTGAACCAAAGCAGATGGTTGCTCTCTATCCAGCCAAGGCAGTGAGAAAATACTGGAAGATGGTGGGCTCTTCACGCCCCCCCCGGGGCAGCAGGGGTGATCACTAGCAAACTCCTTACAGACTTTCCAGATGGGCACTCTGACCTCGAAGAAACCATCCTAAATAATTTCCAGGGTATTCAAAGCATGTGGAGTGTGGCAATGCGACTGAGAAATGACCCAGGCTTATGGCTAGGGTCTCCATGCAAGTTTCCCTCTCTTCATTGAAATTCATGGCACATGGGGAAATTGGTGGCAATTTAACATCACATCAAAGAAAATATCTGACGTCAATTTACAAGAAATCTCTAAGCCCCAAGGAAGACAAACTGTGAGTTTCTTCATTTGAAAAAGAAGAATAAAACAATCTACATCAAATTACCAAATTTCAAAATGCCTGCAAATTTTACATGATAAAATCATGGCCCTCCCGTGACCTGGGACACTCATTACTCTTCTCCCAGTTTATTAATTATTATTTTTTAATTTCCTCACTCCTCCATCCTATCTTGTAAGCTCCATGAGGTCAGAAATCTTCGTCTGTTTTGTTCACTGATCCACCTTCCGTGCCTGGCACGCAGCAGAGATTCAGCAAATATTTACTGAATAAATGAATGAATGAACCTCTAAGAATAATTTACTTTTAAAGTACTTGAGGGCAGAGGCTACATTCTTTTGAGTGTCACTATACTCAGCTCAGAGTTTTGGCTCAGAAGATATTTGGAAACATATCCCCTTTGATTAACATATGGATTTGAAAAACATTAAAAAAAAAAGACAATAATGAACTCATCTACAAAACAGAAACAGACTAGCAGACATAGTAAACAGTCTTATGGTTAACGGGGGAAAGGGAGTGGGAAGGGGTAAATTCGTGAGTTCGAGATTTGCAGATATTAACTACTATATATAAAAATAGATAAAAACCAAATTTTTTCTGTATAGTACAGGAAACTGTATTCAATAGCTTGCAATAACTTTTAATGAAAAAGAATATGAAAATGAATATATGTATGTATGTGCATGACTGGGACATCATGCTGTACGCCAGAGATTGACAGATTGTAACTGACTGTACTTCAATTTTAAAAAATTAAAGAAAATTATAAATACTCTGTGATTGCCTTCTTTTATCTGTCTTCTTGATTTTGGGAAACACTTCTGAATTAACTAGCCAGGTCAAGCTGGGCAGGTGAGGCTGGGCAAAGGCCAGGGGTATGAAGGAAAAGATAAAGGGGTGACTGAGCAGAGATCCAGAATAACTGAGAAACAGCCAGTGTTCTCACAGTAATAAGAAAACTCATTAAGAGCTTTACATAACCTGGGAGATTCACTAATGAAATAGACAAAGAAGACGGAGACCCTTTTAAACATTTACAACGTGTGTCTTTTTGCCGGCTGGACCCCACTACCTGGCATGGTCTAGGCACTTGAATAATGAGTCCTATATGATATAGGGAATTCTGTGACTGCCACTGAAAAACAGCATCGGCTGTAAAAAAAGAGAGGCAGGTGCTACACCAAGCTGCTTACATCGACTCAGCGCAGAAGGGAAACACTACGTAGGAGAAAAGCTTAAAAGAGCATCTTTGTGTCCAGAATTTAGCGGAGAAACCTTCCTACAAGAAAGGTAGGCCTTGAAGTATGGAAGGAAATATATTTGTGTAGACAAGAGCATAACTGTGTAATAATTATATTTGTATAGACAGAGTTGAAGGCATAGGAAAATCAGTTCAAGAAGTTTCTTAATCATTTTTAATATAAAACCTTTATTATATATTTGAGTGGCACTGTGTCTAGTTGAAGAATCTCAAAACCAAACAAATGGCCCTGGGCTAGAAGCTGAAGCTGGGGAGAGCACACAGCCTTTCTTCTCGGGATGGAGCATTTTATAATTGAGTCCTTATGGGGACACTGGTGCCTCTCTCAGGAAATATCTGACACGGGCCTATGTTGGGAAGGAGTCAAGGGGCTGCCTGGACTACATAAGCAATTCTTCTGGAAAGTGCTTTTACTGTACAGTGAGTTGTATATATCCCTTAATGTACGCCTAGCACTTCAAATAACTCATCATAAGCTCTTATTAAAAAAAACAGCACCTTTATTGTGCTATGGTTCCTGTACAGTAAACTACACATATTTCAGATGCACAATTTGGTGAATTTTGATAGATGTGTACACCCACGAAACGACCACCACAATCAAGATAGCTAACATTTCCATCACTCCCCAAGAGGTGCAATTTTGGGATTCCCAATTTATCCCTTCCCACCCTCTTTGCCCCCGGGAATCGTAAGTTCATCACAAGCTGCTCTGAACCTTAACTAGGCAGAGGGGACTTCCAGGATAGGGGGTTCCCTTCTGTACTTACCATCCCTTAGTAACTAAACCAATAAGGTGAGACTGACGGCTAAGACAATAAGAGAAGAGACGTTTTCATGCGAGACCTTGCAACATACTCACTCTCTCTTCAGAGACGAGCTGCCTTCTATGTGAGTCACTAGCACTGAAAATGTGTGGTGGCAACAGCAACTGTGTTCAGTATATCTGAGGTCAATCCCCTCCACCCTGTACTCCTCCCGGCCAAGAACACCACTGCCTTTACCGTGGTCACCAGGCTCCACTGTAATCTGGTAAGAAGGTAGAAAGAGCCCCATAGGCAGATACGAGGGTTAACTGATTTCAACAGCTAATAGCCATTGAGAAACCACTATTCAGAAAATGCAGTGGGGAAAAAAAAACAAACAAAAAACCCAAACAAAAAGATTCCTTCAACTTGTCTTAAATCATTGGACCAAACATTTGGACTCTGGGAAAGTGAGTAAATCACCAAGTTATGAGTGTAGTTTATAAAAGATAAAGATCTGAGTCATCCCTTCATGGTTACAGATTATGAAACCATTGCAGGCTCTCCCTAGGCAGGATTCCCCACGAATGTCACATTGCAAACAGAGCAAGCAGAAGGGATATAGCATCTCTGATTATGACCCCTGTTAAGGTTTTCTCCTCAGTATCCCTTGTATAGTTTACAATTTAATTTTTTGCCTTTGTAATCTTTAGCTCTTGTGTATATATAATCTAATGAAAAGGCCTTTTTTGAATTAACATGGTATTTGGAAAAAGAACATGTGTTTCTGTTTTATTATTAAATACATTTATAAAGAGAAAATGTTCTCAGATCTAGAAGATGTCTGTCTTTTTTCAAAGCCAGAATTCTGTAATACTTCAGGAAAACAGAATCCTTCATGTAAACACTCAGGTGGTAAGGGCCATGATCAATTTTTGGTTGGAGAGTAATTGTGGAGCTTAGGAATTCATTCAGATTTGCCTCATCTGACCACCTTGGGGGTAAACACGCTGCTCTGCCTTTTCCCAGCTAGTTGGTGAGCTTGGCATCTATTAAGCAGGACATTCTGGGATACAGACCATTCCAATTACCACAGTGGTCTTGTGTTTCAAGACTGCTTGTTTATAAACACAGCCACTTTCTAGTTTAATTTCTCTCCTTTTTCACTTTGTTTAAGCTCCAAATCTTTTCAGAGTGCAAACATCTAAATGAGGACTATTTTTAGATTAATGCCTGATACGCATTGAATAAAAGATACCGAAAATGTATGTTGCATGAACATCTAGTTTATGTTCACTAGTAATCAAGGCAACTGACATTAAAGCAATGAGAAGTTGCTGTTTTACACCTAAGAATTAGCAAATGTATTAAATATTAACTTAATGTTTGCAGGTTTTGGTAAAATCAGTATACTCCTGCAAATAGCACCACAGTATGGCACATCGTTTAGGAAGAAATACTACCTTATCTTTTGAGAATCACAAAAGTATTTCTACCCTCTGGCACAACGGATTCCAATCCTAGAAATTTACCTGAAGGGAGTAATTTACTAGACTAAAAATATGATGTGTATAAAGATACGTATTACAGAATTCACAGGAACAAAAAAAAAAGAAACCAATCTGCATAAAATTGGAAACAAGCTAAAACACTGGATCTCACCTTGAGCACAAGCCCTCTTACGGGGTAAGAAAGTGTATCAGAATCTTCCCAGGAAGAAGGAGGAGAGAAACCAAATACATGTGCAGCTTGAAAAGGATATTGAGAATTACTAATGGTTTTATTTATAGCCATAAAATTATTTTATAATTTTAAACAATACTAAACAGGATATGATATGTTTATGTTCATTAAAAAGAGGTATGAATGAAGAAAGTTTGATAAATATCAAGAGCAAGTCTAACAACAAATAGAAAATTAGAAAAAGCAACTCAACAATAATGCTTATTGAGTACTTTATGGGTCAGGTATTGAGCTAAGTTCTTTGCATACATTATTCTTTATTTAATTTTCATATCCCGAGGTGGTAGAGTAGTTTTTTAACAATGATGTTAAAAAAAATCATTATCAGAACCATGAAGTAATGAAAAATTCATTCGGTTGTCCTAGAGTGCGGGCAGGTGCCTGGAGCTTGGGTTTTCCAGACCATATGGGGACTGGAGACAATGACTTGTACCTGTCTATGGGTTAGACAGGTTAGAACTCACACTGACGTGTAAAGACAAAACTCTTCAAGGGCTGATCTTAGTGAAAGGGCAGACAAGAAAACAAATCTAGCAGGCATAAGGAACCTGTTTATCAGAGCATATTAAATGCAATGTTCTGAATTTGGCTTCCCATCCCTATTAACCAATATATTGGGCATCATTTCATATGAGTATAGGAACCCTCTTCATTAGTAGCCTATTAAACAATTATAAATAATGATGCAGTAAATAACCTAGTATATGTGCACAAGTGTATAACTCCGTAGGATTGAGTACCTGGAGAGGAGCTGCTGGATCAAAAGATATGCACACTAAATTCCCTCTTTAGAAGTTGTACTAATGTATATTCTATCACAGCAACATATGTGACAGTCTCTCCACAGCCCAGGACACGTGGTGTGTTGGTAACTTCTAAAACAACAAAAATAGAATGCAAAACCACCAAATGAAAGGGAAAAAGAAGGAAAGGAGATTAAAAACAAATAAATCAAACAGAAGGCAGAGATTCTAAGGAGATACGATGACTAAATGTGATGTAGCATCCTGGACTGGATGCTGAAATAGAAAAGGGACATCAGTGGACAAAATGATGAAGTCTGAAAAAAGTCCATAGTTAGCTAACAAAATATGCCAGTGTTAATCTCTTAGTTATGACAAATGTACCACGGTAAGAGAAAAGATGTTAACATTAGGGGAAACTGGATGAAGGGCATGGAAGAACTCTTTGTATTATCTTTGCAACTTTTCTGTAAATCTAAAATATTTTCACTCCCTTACACCATACACAAAAATCAACTCAAAATGGATCAAAGACTTAAACATAAGACAAGATACAATAAACCTCCTAGAAGAAAATATAGGCAAAACATTATCTGACATACATCTCAAAAATGCTCTCCTAGGGCAGTCTACCCAAGCAAAGAAGTAAAAGCAAGAATAAACAAACGGGACCTAATTAAACTTACAAGCTTCTGCACAGCAAAGGAAACCGTAAGTAAAACAAAATGACAACCTACGGAATGGGAGAAAATTTTTGCAAATGAAACCGACAAAGGCTTGATATCCAGAATATATAAGCAGCTCACACAACTTAATATTGAAAAAAAAAAAAAACCCAATTCAAAAATGGGCAAAAGACCTAAACAAGCAATTCTCCAAGGAAGAAATACAAGTGATCAACAGGCATATGAAAAAAATACTCAATATCACTCATTATCAGAGAAATGCTAATCAAAACTACAATGAGATATCACCTCACACCAGTCAGAATGGCCATCATTCAAAAGTCCACAAATGACAAATGCTGGAGAGGCTGTGGAGAAATGGGAACCTTCCTACACTGCTGGTGGGAATGCAGGTTGGTGCAGCCACTGTGGAAAACAATATGGAGATTCCTCAAGAGACTAGGAATAGATTTACCATATGACCCAGGTATCCCGCTCCTGGGCATATACCAGAAGGAACCCTACTTCAAAAAGAAAACCTGCACCCCAGTGTTCATAGCAGCACTATTTACAATAGCCAAGACATGGAAGCAGCCTAAATGTCCATCAACAGATGACTGGATAAAGAAGAAGTGGTATATTTATACAATGGAATACTATTCAGCCATAAAAACCGACAACATAACGCCATTTGTAGCAACATGGATGTCCCTGGAGAATGTCATTCTAAGTGAAGTAAGCCAGAAAGAGAAAGAAAAATATCATATGAGATCGCTCATATGTGGCATCTAAAAACAAAACAAAATAAAACAAAACAAAAATACAAAACAGAAACAGACTCATAGACATAGAATACAAACTTGTGGTTGCCAAGGGGGCGGAGGGTGGGAAGGGACAGACTGGGATTTCAAAATTGTAGAATAGATAAACAAGATTATACTGTATAGCACAGGGAAATATATACAAGATCTGTGGTAGCTCACAGCGAAAAAAAAAATGTGACAATGAATGTATGTATGTTCGTGTACAACTGAAAAATTGTGCTCTGCACTGGAATTTGACACAACGTTGTAAAACGACTATAACTCAATAAAAAAATGTTTAAAAAATCTTCTCCCAAATTTTATATAAAGAAGAGGGGAAAGGGGAAGGCTATCCCAGCAGGGGAGGAGGGCAGTATAAGCAAAGACACAGAGGGGGAAATAGAATCATCCATGCAAGGAACCAGAGGTAGCTTGGTAGCTTGGTGTTGCTGGAGAGTGAAGTTACATCTCTGAACATGTAAGTTGCTTAATTCTTCCTTTTTCTCCAGCATCCCTTCACAAAATCTTCATCTAGGTTCACTTGGGTTCTTACATTTTAAAGAGAAAATATGAATTTAGTTTTTATGTTCAACTTTGATCAGATCTCAATACCATCACCAAAGCACCGTCATTCTGGTAGCAGCGACAAAGGAACTAACTTCATTCAGTAAGTCAGGGGACTTGGGGTCCATCAGCGAACTGGTGTTCAAATTATGTGAACAGCCAAGTGGTGATGATTATATTAAAGCTGACAGCTCTGCCATTCAGATAAATAATGGCAAAAGGAAAAATGAATGCCTTGAAATTAGGAACAGCATGTCTTCTGCCTTCTTAACCAGCAGCAAATTGTCAGTGTATTTGTCAGGTAAGTAGGAAGCAGCAGAATTGACAACCATCATATAAAACTAGAAAAAAGAGATAATCCTTAATACGTGCATCAAAGACTGAAAATAATTCCAGGTGTAATAGGTTTAGAAATAGAATAGGTCTGCATTCTCTAAATTCATATTTGTAATGCTACCATTACAAACAAAAAATAAAAAAATAGAAGACAGGAAAATACACAAAACAAAAAGAAACAAAGAAAAGGCACTGTAAATAGCACACACAGGATGTTAGAAATAAAAATGATTGCAATGACCTGTATTAATTGGTTAAAAGATAGAGATTCTCATGTTGTATTAATAAGCAAATCCAACTATATAAGAAATAAATCTAAAAATAACTATAAGGACATAGAAAGTTCAAAGCCAAGCAATGGAAAAAGATATTCTGAGCAGTTACAGAAAAAAAAAAAAAGAGAGAGAGAGAGAGAGAGAGAGAGAGAGAGAGAGAGAGAGAGAGAGAGAGAAAGTAGGTGAGGTATAGACTATAAGGCAAAAAAGCCATATTAGGAATAAAGAGGACCACTATGTACTGGTAAAAGAATAATTCACCAAGACACAGGATTTCTAAATTTTTATATACCCAGAGCATAGTCTCAAATTATACAACGAAATACACAAAGCAAAATCTCACGGTATCATAAGAATAAATGGATACAATGCAATAACAGGGAGATGTGAATACTCTTCTTTTGGTAATTGATAAAGCAAACTTTTAAAAAACTAGTAAAGATGTAGATGGTTTGAATAGCACAATTATTAAGTCTGATTCACTGGATATATAACCCTGTATTTATTTATTAGAAACTATGCATTCTTTTCAAGCACCAGGTCACAAAGAGGCTATAAAGCAAACCTCAAAAAATACCAGATTCTTTGAATCAGTGCAATAAAATTATAAATGAGTAACTTGAAGCTGGATTTTTTATTTAAACAAGAGAATCTTTCATCAAGAAGCTTATAATTTTACTTGACTTAGAACAACAATTTAGTGGGGCAAAGGCTAAGGAGGTGACAGCTTCATTTTGGCATCATGTAACTAATGTTGCTCACTGCTGCTGGTGGAGGAACAGTGTTTGTAAAGGTCAAAAGATATGAATGAGCAAGCTCTTCAGGGCAAAAGTATGACTGAAGCATAGACTGGACGAGAGAGAAAAAGAAGAAAAGAGGCTGTAAAAGTAGACTGGACTCAGCAAGTTTGGATTTCATGTAGAAGGAGATTTGGATTTTATCATTTAGGCAAAGGGAAGCGATTAAAGGTGTTTAAGTGTGGAGTTGACAACACTGACCATCTTACGTCACTATGGAAGGTGAACTACACTGAAGAAATAATGAAGAGAGTGCTAACTTGAAAGAACTTCAATGGGGGCTGAAGCAATGGAGATACAGAACAAATTGGTTTGAAGTGTGGTAAGGGCATAGGGTTGACAGTACTCGAAAACTGACCGCATATCCAGAAGAATGAGCAGTCAGTGGGAGAAAAAGACGATTAAGGCTAAATCTAAGATTTCTTAGAGTGATGGAGTGTGTGGTGACGTCACTGGGGAGAGGGGAAGGAATGGGGAGGGGGAAGAGAAAAAGCAGGTAAGAGAAGAGAAAAATAAAAATAAAGCATCGAATTCAGGACATACTGCATTTGAAGTATTGGTGGGACATCTTGAAGAAGACATAACTCTGACAGTGATGGGAGAGTTTAGAGGAAGCAGCAGGAAGCCAAGGGGACTCAGTGGAGATGAGAGGTTAGAAAGATTCAAATTGGCAGAAACTGAGCAAACAGAATCAGTCTGCCATTTGCAGTCTTTATGACAACAGGACAAGTTTAGTCCAACAATTTATGGTCTATTACAGTAAACAAGACATCTCTTTCCAGGCCTGGAAGAAATCAGGCATTTATCAGAGGTAGACAAGGTAGGGAGTTCCCCAACGGAGGCTACCGAGCGTCCCACAAAGGGGAGGAAGACAGAGAGTGACAATTCACAAATCCAAGTACCTGTTCCATTTTCATTCTCCTGTAGTTTACACAGCATGAAAATGTGTGTCATAGGGTCACTTGCAATAGCCCAAACAAGAAATCACCTAAATTCCCCACAAAGATTCAAATCGGTAGATTATAACACATTAACTCAAAATATTCCTTTTAGAAAAGCTGCCTGTTTCAGAGAAACAGATACCACATGCCACTTAAGAACACTCCTTAAAATGATAAAGGTTTGGCTATTTTTGTGGTACTGGATGTAATTACATCAAGGCAAGGAACTCTTTCTGACAGGCATCCTCATCTCAAAGTATGTCATAAAAGCAGGATCACCTTACTGTGCAATAAACCTCGACAGAAAATCAAAAGAAGAATATAAGAAGTAAGAAAGGATGGGGCAAATACTGAGGGAAAAGAATAGAGCAGCTCTATTTCCTAAACAGCGTTCACAGATCCACTGTGGTGGGAGGAGGGGGAAAGAGTTCTGTAGGCATTAGGTTTGACTCACTATGTTAAGGACCACATTAAGGGTTCTGAGAAGTTCTACCAAAAAGAAGCCCATTTGAAGTTTGTTTAACTTAGCATGTCCCAAATTTATTTACTCTGGGACTCTCTGACTGCGAGACACTTATTAGCATGCTATGGGACTATGGTTCCCTTGAATACACTTTGACAAATATAAGCTAAATTAAAAGCAGTTTTTTAATTTGGGAACAAAGTAGCTTTGGAAAGGGAAGAACTAGTAGAAAGACAAAAAGCCTGATTTTGGGAAGTCTTGCTTCTGAGCAAAGTCTTTAAGTAACTGAAGGTACATTTTTGCATTACAATTCCTTCTTGGGTCAAATGGGGATAATTTATTTCACCTCGGTTTTACAGAGACCCTGATGGTGGTTGTCTGAGATGCTGGCAGAGAGGGAGGTAAACACATAACAGTGCATCCTCCCCATTCTTAATGCTGTAGATAATGACTTGATTCATGTATTTAAATCAGACTAACAGACAATCTTAATGTTAGGCACTAAGGAAGGTTAGAAGCAGTCTCTGCAAGCTTACAGTACCTGGTAAAACAAGATTTACATAGGGGATAAAATGAATGTTAGTGCTCACAATTGTTATGTATAGATTGCCAGTGCTCCTGGAGTTCAGAGGACCAAATAAAGCTGGCTGGAAGAATTAGGATTTGGAGATGAATAGAAAGAGGGCCTTTCAGGCAAAAAACACTATGAATGAAAGCAGGAATAAAAATAACATTACTAAGAATGAAGAAACAGGTCTTAGAGGTATATGTCGGAGAGTAATGGTAAAAATAAAGGAGTCGATAAAGAAAACAGTTAAAAGCTTCTCCCGTCAATGAGAACAGCTGGAGATAGATAAAGAATAAAACAGTTAATGTTGACTTGGTAAAATCAAACCCACTGAGAATGTTTGATTTAAAAATTTCCACTGAAAATAGGATCTAGTTCTCGATTAACATGGCGCAAGATTTTCCCAACTTTCCCAATGTCCTACTTCCCATGATGATACACACACACACACACTTTCTCTCTCTCTCTCTCTCTAAGTAGTAACGCCACCGTAAATTTAAGACCAGATTGCCAAATCTGGGAAATGGATTAAACAACAACGATACTGGGAACATTCACCACATGAGACAAAAATAAATTAAATCCTGATTTCAGAGCTTTCTCCAAAATAAATTCTAGATGCATTTACATCTACTTTTTAAAAGGGAACAATAAAGAAGAAATGGAGGTCTTAGTCTTATTTCTGATTATGGAAGGACTTTTGAAGAATAAAAGTAGTAAGAAAAATTACAAAATACTATCTGCCAATTTATAGCTTCAGTATATAAAAAAGATAAAAAGAAAAGGCAAAGAAACCAGGGAAAATGTCGTCAGTAAGTATGACAAAGAAATACAAGGTTTACTATATGAAGAACTACAACTGCTAAGAATGTAATGCTCCTATGAGACACGGGTAAATATGGGTAAAAGATAACAGACATTACTAGATAATTCACAGACAAAATCCCACAAATGTCTAATAAACATTAAAAAAATGTTTAACCTTAAGAACAATCAAAGAAAGGCAAATTAAAACAATGAGATAAATTTTGCCTATCATAATTAGCCAAGATTTTAATAAACAGAATATTTAATACTGGTCATAGTGAGACGACAATGGCCTGTTCATGTAATACACATGGGAGTAAATTGGTAAAACTACTTTAGAAAGCAATTTGTTAATATACATCAGGAGCCACAAATGTTCACAATGTTTATCCTCGTATTTCTACTTCTGGGGAAATCAATCCTAAGGGAACTAATCAGAAAATCTAGACAAAGATATATGCACAGGATGTTCATCATAGTGTTATTTACACTAGGCTAAAACTGGAAATAATCTAAATGTCTAACCGGAGAAAAACAGTTAAAAATTATATTCCCTAGGGTGGAATACAAAAAATAATGTTCATATAGTTTTTGATAATATAAGAAGATGCTCGTAAGATATTAAGTGAAAATGCAGGATACAAATCTATGTAAATAATGTCTCAATTTTATTTCAGATTGATAACTTTCTATAGTTTTCAAATTCTCTATAACAAACATGTATTACTTTTATAATCAGGGAAAGAAACCTTACTAAATATGATGCCCTTAAAAAAGCTACAATGGGACCAAGAGTCTCTAAAGATCAAATGACCGTGGAATGATAATTTCTTTATTAAACAAAACGGACTGGGACAGTCAGGTAGAATTGATAACTATAGCTTCTAAACGGTGCTATCGAGAAACTGAGTGAAACATAATAATCCCACTTCACAGGCGTATGGGGATTTCAGTTTATAACTTCCCTTACTCCAGCCCTCTTTCCCAGCCATGCTCTTTGGATGAGCTGTGCTCCTGTCTGCGGTGCAGTTCTTGCAAGCCCCTGGTCTCTCCAGGCAGCCTTCCACAGCATTGCAGCCTCTGCTCTCACCTCTTCTTCCCAATGCTTGTACCACTTAAATAGCATTAATCACACACTACCTTGGATCATGGCTTATCTTTCTGTCAGTATATTTCACCCCTCCTTTAAGAGGACTATAAACCCTTTCAGGCTAACACAGCCAAACCAAAGCGCTTAACAGATATCAGTTGATGACAGAGCTTAAAGCATCTAACAAATGCTGTATTAACTATGCTGACTATTCCTAAGAAGAAAAAATTCCTACTCATATTTCATGGAAATGAAGATTGATGTCTAGAAGAGTAAACTTACTTCCCTTAGATTCTTGAACTGAACCAAAATTACTAAGAATGCTTCTCTCCTGACCGGATCATGCAGCCTCTTGGCAATCAAAGTACCTAATCCCTTCAGTACCACTGTTTGCTTACCAGCATAGTTGGTGTTGATTTATGCTTTATTTGCATAGCTGCTGGAGAATAGGGCTAATGTCAGGCTACTACATGTAAGAGGAGATGAAATGGTCTGAATATTCAGGGTTTTCTCTGAGCTTGGAAAATAATTTTCTGGTTATACTATTCTGAGGGCAAGGGGAAGTAAATCACATCCTGGCACTGACTTGTCTGTACTGACTTGAATTCAGACTTCCAAAATCACTGAATATTTGGTTTTCAAATACAATGTTAACTTTCAACACACTTTCCTGCAAGGCAGCTACCAATAAATTCAAGTATTCCTAGGTTCTGCAGAATCCCCTGGACACTTCATACCAGCATTGTCCCTGCCTTTGAATTGTTTTGACATGTTTGGCCCATGATGACTCAATCAATTAGTGATGCTATTCCACAGGCAAAGTGGCTGGAATTTCTATGACTCAGCAGAAGAGTCTTAAAAGATTTGGTTATTTTCCTGGCAACTTTTGACTTAACTATCACCGAGCCAGGTCTAGTGCAAACAGATATACAGTGGGATGGCAAGCAAAGAGGGACGTCAAAATTCAGGAGACCACAGGCATCTCAATTTCTCCGACACAATTTCAGGTGATTCCACAGCTCTTTGGCAAAGTCAGAGCTGGCTCTGATCACTATCAACAACAGATTACTAGTGTTATATTTAAACACAGAAAGAGCAGTAATACTTTTCTTTTCTTCTACTGTGATTTTCTACTTGCTGGGTAGCAAGATGACATGGCCATAAGCTCTAAATAGCATCAATACTTCCTCAGATTTCAAGGCAGAAAGGTAGGCTTGGAAAAGAAAAAGGCATAGTGGCCCCTGGAGAGAAGCAGAGAGTAAAAGCATCAGTGTTTGGTGGAGGCTATGCAGGTAGTTCATTCATTCATTCATTCATTCATAAATATTTATGGCGCATATATGAGGGGTCAGGCAGTATGTGAAGTAGTGGGAATGCAAACTGTTAAACCCCTGAAGTTCAATATATCACCGAGAGGAGTAAATGCCAAGTTCAATCTAGGGAAGTACGTGCGCTGTGTGACAGGGATCTGGTAATTGAGACGCTATCTCCTTTACTTCCGATCAATGATGCTTATCATTGGCCACATACGCTTTTCTCTTGGAGAATATTATCATGAAGTTGAAAACGTACATATGCAAATTTCTAAGAAAACAAATTTAATAGAAAAAGAGGCCAAGTACTACAGGGGCACAAAGAGTCAATAGATATGCATAAAAAATATGCAAAGAACCCAACATATAGGTTATGAACAAAACACACAAAAAACTGGAAAGCTGACTGCACATGAAGAAAGGCAGTATGAATCAAGCTACATGGCAAAGAGAGGTTAAACACGTTCCAGAGTCAGCTTGTCCTTCTTCTTACCCTCGCCCCCTGCCTGACCTCGGAGTGTCTGTGTAATTGCCAGTTTGTGTCGGACTTCACATACTATGACTTGGTGATTTCTGCTCTGCATAACATATTTCTACAGGGGTTGACATTGTGGCAGCCGGGGCTGTAAACCGAGTGCTCCTTGGAGGCTACCGACTCAAAGTGTGGGTGGAGAAGAGACAGGAGAGAGCCAAGGCCACAGAAAGAAGGAAACAAAACTTTCTCTCACTTTTGGACTTGAGGAAGCATTTAAGAAAAAAAAAAAGTTCAGCTAAGATACAGTTCACATACCATATAATTCACCCACTCAGAGTGTACAATTCAATGGTCTTTCGGATGTTTTCGTAATTGTGCACCAAGTACCACAATCACTTTTAGAATATTCTCATCACTCCAAAGAGAAACTCTGTAGCTATTTCCAGTAGTCATTTTGAAATAACCCCAGAGCATTCTGTTCTTAGCAAGGCTTACTTGCAAGAAAAACTATTTTACAAGAACCTAACTGGGGGTTTTATCAGAGCCTAACAATCCTGGGGAAAGGAAATGCTCCAGACTGTTCCAAGTCTTTCCTTTCTGCCTGGGGGAGGGAAATACTGGACTCTAGCCTTCCTGTTTCATCAAAGTGGGTGGGGAGGGCTGAGATGCCCTTGTGAAGGTCATATGCCAGGAGCAAATGCTCACTGAAGGACTGAGACCAAACACTAGGACTACAGAACACGTCCCTCCTCCCCACACCTATGACCATATCAGTAGAGCTCCTGCATAATAAAAAGGAATGTAACGGAAAGAATACCATATCTCAGTGTTATTTAAAGAAAAAGAAGTTTCTAGGGAACTCCAAAGACAACAAAGGAGACGAAAACAAGGACACCAGAGAAAATTTTAGCCTCCGACACGTGTAAGGCAAACAGTAAACACAGCCTAACTCCTATCCAGATATTCACAAAACCTCACACTAATGGCATATTTATCTGTTTATTTTGCCCAGTACATCATGCCTGACTTACAACAACAACAACAAAATTACAAAGAGTACTGAAAGGCAAACCACACAGTTTGAAGAGACAGAACAAGCATCAGAAACAGGCTCATATATGACAGAAATGTTGAAATTATCTGACTGGGAATAAGATTACTATGATTAGGATGCTAAGCGCTCTAACGGGAAAAGTGGACGGCACCTAGCATCCTACTTACAGTAATGCTAGATGGGTAATATAAGCAGAAAGCTAAAAGCTCTTGAGAAGAAAATCAAAAGGAAATGCTAGAAATCAAAAACCCTCTGGAGCAGAAATGAACAATGCCTTTGTCACTAGACTGGCTACACTGAGGAAAGAGTCAGTGAGCTTGAGGAAATGTCAATAGAAACGTCCCAAATTGAAATGTGAAGAGAAAAGAAAACGGACAAAGAACTGAATACAGGTCCCTCCACTATCTGAAAGCAGAGCACTCCACTGGAAACGTTTATAAGCCAAAATAGCAGAAAATGAAGAGCATCCCCTGCTTTCCAAAAGTTTGCACCTTGACACTTTGTTTTTATGAAAGACCTTCACTGGTACAGTAAAGGGTTTTTTTTAAATTTATAAAACCCAAAATCCCCTTCAGATTTCTTTCAGTTAGTGAGAACAAGTACTGATGTAGGTCTTTTGTAAGAGCAAAGTGGTGTAACATGGGCTTTCAGAAAGTGGAGTGTACCAGTATCTAAGAACTGGGGGGCAATTACAAACAGTGTAACACGTACCTAATGGGAACACCAGAAGGAAAAGAAAGAAAGGAACAGGAGAGATGTTTGAAGTAACGGTGACTGAGAATTCTCCAGCATTAAAGATAGATGTCAAACCACCCAAACAGGAAGCTGAGAGAACACCTCCAGGATATACACACACACACACACACACACACACAAACACACACACACACACACATATAAACACACTTAGGCATATCATGTTCAAACTGCAAACAATCAAAGACAAAAAGAAAATCTTGAAAAAAGTCAGAGGGAAGAACATTTTACCTATAGAGAAATATGGGCAAGAAATATTTTGAATTTCTCTTAAAAAAAAAAAAAACAGGCAAGCAAGACGAGAGTGGAATGAAATATTTGAAGTGTTGCAAGAAAAAAACCTGTCAATGTAGAATCCTATACCTAGGTTCAATGATCCTCCAAAAGTCAAGGAGAAATAAAGACTCTCTCAGAAGGATGAAAACTGAGGGAATTTGTTGCCAGTAGTCCTGCTCTGCAAGAAATTTTAAAAGAAGTTCTTAAGAAATGAAGAAAATGATATCCATCAGAAAATCAGGTCTAAACAAAGAGCATTAGAGAAGAAATAAGGTAATATAAAATTGATTTTCTTAATTTTAATTGATCTAACAGTTTGTGCAAAACAATAATAGCAACAACGTATTAGGCAATTATATATAGCTCATGGTAAGTGAAATAAACTGACAGTAATGTTTTAAGGAACAGGAGAGAGAAACTGAGAATACTTTCTTGTGATGAACTTGCACTACCTGTGAAGAGATACTGTTATCTGAAAATGGACTTGGAGTCGCTGTAAATTTATATTGTAAACTCTAGGGCAACCACTAAAAAAAGTAGTAATAACTGATACAATAAGAGAGGAGAAAAAAGTAATCTTTAAAATGTTCAATTATAACCATAGAAAGCATAAAGAAAGGAAAACAAAAAACAAACACAGAACAAGAGCAAAGAGTAGAAAACACCAGCACATATGGTACATATTAATCTAACTATATCAATAATCACTTTGAATGTAAATGACATAAATAAAAGTTAAAAGATAAAGACTAACAAAGTGGATTAATTAAAAAGATCCAATTATATGTTACCTGTAAGAACTCACTTTAAATACAAAGACTGGACAGATTAACAGTAAAGGGATGGAATAAAATATATTAATTCCAGACAAAGCAGACTTCAGAGTCAAGGAAAATTATCAAGAATAAAAGAGGACATTGCATTATGATGAAGAGGTCAACTTTCCAAAAGACATAACAATTCTTAAAATATATGACTTAAACAACAAAGCATAAAAATATGTTTGGCAAAAACTGATAGAAATACTAGAAGAAATAGACAGATCCCTAGTATAATTGGAATCTTCAACATAACCTCTATCAGTAATTGACATTGTCAGTGGCCAGATAATCAGTGAGGAAATAGTTGAACTGAACAGCACCATCAATCAAGTGGATCTAATTGGTATTTACAGAAAAAAATCATCCAACAAGAGCAGAATACACCTCTTCTCAAGGTCATTTGGAATACTCACTAATACTGACCACATTCTGGGTCATAAAACATATCTTAACAAATTTAAAAGAATGGAAACCATACAAAGAGTGCTTTGGGACCACACTAGGTATCAAAAACAAGATACCCAAACCAGAAAGATGGCTGAAAAATCCCCAAATACCTGGACATTAAACAACACACTTCTAAGTAACACTACTCAAGAAGTCTCAGAAGAAATTTAATATTTTGAACTAAAGTAAAATACAACTTATAAAAATTTGTGGGATGCAGTCAAAGTAGTTCTCAGAGGGAAATTTATAGCATTGAATGAGTATATCAGATAAGAAGGAAAAACTAAAATTAATAATCAAAGCTTCTACCAAGGGAAACTGGAAAAATATGAGCAAATTAAATATAAAATAAGTGGAAAAAAGAAATAAATAAAAATTAGAAAAGAAGCCAATAAAATTGAAAAGGAGAAATAAATAAAATAATGAAAACATGGTTCTTTGAAAAGATCAGTAAAATTGGTAAACCTCTAGCTAGGCTAAGAAAAGAAGACTAAAGATACAAAATACTATTATCAGAAATTAAAGTAGGGCTAACACTATTGATACCACTTACATTAAAAGAATAATGAAAGGTCAACAAAATGGCAGAATAGGTGGTCTCTGACTTTCGTCTCCTTTAATTGACAACTATCCAAAGACAAGACAAGACACTTTTGTGAAAATCCCAGAATCCAAGGAAAGGCTGAAGCATCCTCTTGGACATAGAGACAGAGAAGGACCACATTAGAAGAGGAAGAGGAGTGGTTTCGCTTTGAATGTATCACCCTTCCCACAGGCTGGCACAGTAGCACCCTGAGAGGGCCCATTCGGGCTTTTGGTTTCTCTGGTGGGAAAAAGAGAGCCTAAGATGGACATCCAGTTTGCCCAGCATCGATGGACGATTCCTGGGAGACCATGGGGGTAAGATGAAAATGAAGGAGAGGGTGTGGCTTAAAGCAGCCTGCAGTTGGATCTTGGCAGATCATGTTCCTATTGGCAGTGGCAGCACTCAGCAGAGATCCCAGCCAGTGACCCTCCCTGTTTACATAGCTGTGTGCCAATTCTGCTTGTTTTTCACCCCCACGTAAACGAATTGTACTGGCTGGGGAGCCTTTTTGAGAGCACCGACTGGACAGGAAAGCAAGTCAACAGCTCCACCCAACTTCTGAGCAGAGCCTCAGCCCTGCCCAACCAGGGAGCATAGCCAGAAACCTCAGGCAGCCAAAGGGCAAATCCTAGAGCCCCTCTCAGGGGAAAAGGCAAGCCAGCAGCCCAGCCAAACTGCTGAGCAAAACTGCCGGCCGGCCTGACCGGCGAGCCTCAACAGTGATCCTGGGAAGTGTTTAAGCCCAGCTGACGGCCCCACGCAATTGCTGAGCACAGCCTGCAGCCTTACCTAGGCAGGAGGCGCAGCCAGCGACCCACCCAATCATGGACAGCCCGCAGTTCCATCTGAGCAGAGAATCTGGACAGCAACACCGCTTGATCGCCAAGCTCAGCCTCTGTCCTCACCCAACTGCCTGGTACAGCTGGAGGCCTTGCCTGACCTGCAACCCCATGCAGTAGTGGAGCACAGTCAGCCGTCTTTCCAATAACGGAACCCAGCCTGCAGGTCTGCCCAATTTTAGTGCACAGCCTGTAACCTCACTCAATCACAGAGGATAGCCTGAAGCACTGCCCTATTGTGAGCCTCCCTGTGAGCCTACCTGAACTCGGAGTTCAGCCAGTGATACCACCTGGACAGGGAGCACAGCCTGAGGCCTCACCTGCCTAGGAATAGCTGCAGAGCCAAAATGAAGCCCTGCCCAATCACGGTGTCTGGTTAGTGGTGGTGTCCTGCCCAGGAGCACAGCCTCTTTCCCTGTCCAACCACAGCTGACTGTAAGTCCAGCTACTGGCCCTCCCTGACCACAGAGCACGGCTCCACCCACCCAGTGAGCAGATAGTGGCTCTGAATGAATGGGGGGCAGAGCCAGAAGACCCTCCGAGTCAATGAAGTCCAGCCAGTGGCACGCTTCCCTTGAAATCATAGAACACGGGCAACTGGAGATCCCCAAATCAAGCCTAGCCTGCTCACAAATGCAAACAGATGATCTGTTCAGAACACCAAGCTGAGCTGACTGGTGATCTTTTCATGGACAAGCGAACATGTAATGTATGGAAAACACCACTTCCTCAAATGTACTCATATTAACACAAAGATACGAGGATCACCAAGATCAGGTAAACATGACATCACCAAAGGCAAAGAAGAAAGCCCCAGAAACTGACCCTAAAGAAATGGGCAACTATGAACGGTCTAACAAAGAATTCCGAATAATCTTCTAAAAGTAATTCAGTGAACTACAAGAACACACAGACAACTAAACAAAATTAGGAAAACAATGCATGAACAAAATGAGAAGTTCAACAGAGAAATAGAAACTGTAAAAAAGAAACAAACCAGAAACAGAAAAACAGGTGGAGCACAGGGGAATTTTTTAGGGCAGGAAAACTATTCTGTACGACACTTCATGATGCATACATGTCACTATATACATTTGTCAAAACGCAGAGAATGTACAAAACAGAGAGCCCTAATGTAAGCTATGGACTTTAGTTGACAATATTGTATCAATATCCATTCATCAATTATAACAAATGTACCACCTACCACACTAACCCAAGATATAAATAATAGAGGAAGCTGTGGCAGGGAGAGGAGAGAAGGCATGTGGGAACTCTGTACTTTCTGATTGATTTTTCCATAAAACTAAAACTTCTCTAAACAATGGCCTCAATTTTTTAAACGGTGAAATGTTTCTGTTTTATACCCACCATATCTCTTTATAATCACTAGACATGAATAATCAAGAAATTGAACTCATATTCCCCTTAAATATTTTCCTCCTTTTCTGTTCCTTATCTAGATAAATACCATCACCCTCAATCCAACTGCTGAAGCTAGAATCATGGATGTATGATCATGTGTTCATTTATTCACCCAAAAGTTGTTTAAATATCATATATATGCTATATACTAAAGATACAATGACAAAAAAAAAGGATCTGAGCAAACAAAACACAGCCTTCTTAGAACTCATGGTTTCCACACTCAACATCATCCTTGATTCTTCTTCTTCTCTGCTTCTCAATCTTTTGCCAAATATTGTCAATTCTACTTCTTTCTTATCCATTCAGTTTTCTTTATCTCGATTGCTATTATAGAAGTTCAAGGTTTCTCCCTTTCCTTCAATTCTTTTCCTTTCTTCTTTCCTCCTCTCCTTCCTTCCTTTTTTTTCCTTTCTTTCTCTCTCTCTCTCTCCCCTTCTCTCCCCCTCAATTTGTAGTTAGAGTTATTTAAAAGAAATCATATTACATCAGTGCCCTGCTTAAAACCCATCAACGGCTTATTGTTTTTTGGATAACTTTTAAAATATTAAAAATTTAATATAGTCTACAAAATCATGACCCCATGCCCTGTCTACAAACTCATCTTCTATCCATCTCACTAAGCTTGAAAGATACTGCACTCTTTTAGTTCCTCAAATGCTCCAGTCTTTGTCACCCTTCATTTTCAAGACTCAGTTCAGATGTCACTCTTTCACAAAAGCCATCTCCAACTCCTTCAGATTAGGCTAGGTAACCCTAAATTATACTTCCATAATTTAGACCTTCCCTTTTATAGCGTCTGTCATATCATCACATACTGCCTGTTTCGTTTTCTAGAATTGTAAACTCCATGGAGGGAGGGCCTGCGGCTTTCATGCTGTATCTGCAGTGCATAACATATGCTAAGTATTCGGAACTAGTTGACTGACTGACTGACGTTTTGGAATAGATTAATTTAGAAGCAGTTGATACGCTATCCCTGGAGACAGATCTCAACAGATCTGGAATACTGGTTAAGATGCTGGACGTTTGTCTGAGATCATTTTCCATTATAAATCTATGAAAGTAGGGAGCTGAAAGAGATGACCTTCTAAGAACCTGTTTCGTTGAGGTTTTTAAGTTTCCACAGTATAGTTCCCTACGGCGTGATCCAAATTTAACGATTTACCTGTCATTTGCCTACAGAGGAAAGTGGGAATTATGACCTCCTCCTGTAGAGAAGCCAGAAGTCTTTGAAGAATTCCCCTCAAATAGAAGGGGAAAGAATTCAGCGGAGACTACAGTCTGAGAGGAAACGGACACTTGGGGAATGTCATCATTATCATACAAATGCTGTTGTTTGCTTAGTGCCTTTCAAAGTTTTCTAATCTTCCTCTCACTCTTCTCCCAGGGTTTTCCAAGGATGATATATTGTGCTGACCTGATGGTGTGCCTTTGGCCTTTCCAGCTCCATCCAGATGTCAAAAGTCCTCCCTCTTTGCTCTGCTATGAAATTGAGGCACGTTTTGGCAGGCTGAAGTTCGTGGCTGTAACTACTCATGTGAATTCCTATCTCCTTTTCTAACAGCTGTCTTGGCAGGCAAATATGGGAAATTTGCAAATTTATCAGAAAGTGATGATTGGCTCAGAGATGAGATTCTTTTGGAGGTGGGGAGAAGGGAAGACTGGCTGGTAGTTTTTTCAAAGCTGATATTTTTGGTCGATGGTTTGTTTTGTTTCATCTTACGAGGAAGTTTGGAAGGCATATTAAAATGCTCCGAATCTAAACTTAGATCTCTTTCTTAAGAATTGTGGGGATTTAGAAAGGCTGTTATCTGTCTTTTTATGGTGTAGGTGGCAGATGCTTGGAGAATGGGAGATGGACCAACTGTCCCTAAAGAGCCTTTCACCAAAGATTCTAATAACATATAATCAAATCTCAGAGAGATTCTATTGATGGTTATGCTTGCCAATGGCCCTGGAATGGTGGCCGGTTCGCTAAACCTCTTGGAAGCACATCTCCACATTACTTAACTCTCTGTTAGAATGTGAACTACTTAGATAACACAGAGACAATGACAACCACTAAAAATGTGCTAGAACTTTTTCATTATTTTAATTCCACGTGGCAGATTTAGGTACTATACTTTCAGTCCATTGACTAGATTTCTGTTCTTACTTGCCAACCAGATTGACCATCTTTGAAGGTAGGGTCTAGGTTTGAAAAATCATTTTATCATAAACAGCCCTGAGAGGCACTGAAGAAATAACAGTTATATCTAGATCTGTTGAACTTTAAACTCTCTGTAGGCAGAGGCATTTTAGCTTAAAGTTGGCCCCATTTTCACCATGTGCCATTTGTAGTGTAGGTTCATCCAGAGAGTATTACTTCAAGGTGTCTCAGCTTTCTCAGTGTCCACAGAATCTTCCATCAAAACATCCAGCTCTCACTGTTCATTTCTTTGGGAATACCAAAAGTCCATTTTCACCTGCAATTTCTTTGTGTTTGGACTTTGTCAATCTTGTTCATTTCATGCCCCGCACAGCAAATGCTCAATAAACATTTGCAGAATAAATAAAAAGGTGTTGTGTGTTAAGAGCTAGTCGAATTTTTATGCATTCCTTATCTACTACCAAAAAGGACATATGGTTGCCTGCAATATTAAAACATATACAAAATAAGATAGTAGAAAAAGTTGTATTAAAAAAATAGAAAGTAAGAAAAAACAGAAATAAGAAAATAAATATATAAGAATAACAGAAATAATAAAAATATATTATAAATATGGTAAATATATTATAAAAATAGAATAATAGAAATAATAAAAATATAATAAAATTTAAAAATAGATGTAAGACAAATACAAAAGATTTTTTAGAAATCAAAAAAATATAGGGGAGAATGAAAGAAAGATGAACTGGGAATCTGGGCAAATTTATCACTGTAATGGAGCACTAAATAGTTTTACTGGCTTCCTAGCTGCCAAACAAAAAGGGAAACACTAAATTTCTAGTTTCAGTAAGTTCATCTGAACAGGCAAACATTTTCCTGGCACTGAATTCTAGGAGAAAAGATTTTTTGCATAGTGGACAAAAAAGTATACAGAGTTTCTGTGTTTAATTTTATAAAAGATTTGTAAAAATTTTTCCAACTGGATATGTCTTATATTAGCACCAAAAATCAAATGTATATGGTTTATTTTCACCATAAAACTTACCACTACCTGAAAATTCATTGTTTATTTGTAACGGTCATTTGTTGGTCTGTCTGCATCAGCTTGTAAACAGACTGGGGACTTTGTCTTGTTCAGCATTGTATCCCTGACTCACCAAAGAATGCCTGGCATGAAGAAGGTGCTCAATAAATGCTTTCTGAATATATGAATACATTTAAGTGGGTGAACTATTAGCCAGTGGCTTTACTTGCTTCTTATAATCATTTCTAGTTTATACAAAGAATGCTATTTAAATAAATGAAGCTTAAATAAGTTTAGTTAAACAAAGTTTAAATAAATCAAGCCATGTTAATGGCACAGAAGAAATTCATATCTGCTTTGATATGATACATAGGCATTTACCCATTTAATAGCTGGTTGAATTGCACGAAATTGCTGTTTTTGTTGAACATGGGTAGTTTTATATGGTTCAACCTAATATAATGGCTTTAGCAAGTTATTTAGGTTAATCATCAAGAATGAGTAAGGTCAACCTTGATTGCTGCTATTCAGAACTGCCCACTAGAACGTAAGCTTCCTAAAAACAGTGATCTGGCCTAGCCTGCTTCCTGCTGAATCTGTACTGTCTGGCACTGTGTTCAATAATGCTTTGTTGAATTAACTGAGTTATTTCAAGGAACTCTTTCATTCAGAAGGTAACATAAAGCTTGAATGACATAGTATAAAGATCAGTGGTCATTTTTAATAATTCTGGAGGTAAATGCAGTCTCTATAAAGTTTTGTAGAAGCATGGCAGTCAAAGACCTAACGTATTGCCCCTAAACAGCCCCTGTTACGTTGGACCAAATGGATCAATACCTTTCTGATTCTGACAACACTGTCTAGATAGATGCATATCCTCTGAAGGTCACATTTTCATAAGCTAGTAAATTTATTTGGTTTGAAATCTATTATGATTTTTTGGGGAAAATTTATGGTTCCTTTTCCTCTTATCACTTACTGAAAACTCAAGTTCAGTTTGTTTCCTGAAGGTGAAAGATACACAGGTCCTTGTTGCTTCACTTGCTTACTTTGTATTTGACACTGGCAGTGACTCCATACCTGCCTGTCCCGCCAACTCCCAACCCTACCCACCTACTTAATCCTTAGTGTGCTTCTTCCCCATCTCATGCTTTGAGGAACCTTCCCTACTTGGATTCCAAGCCTTTCACTACAAACTAACCTCTCAGAATAGGTTTTCTAGGGACATAGAATGGTTTAATGTATACATGGGAATTTATGTTTAATACTTTTTTATTGGCTTTAATGAATTTTTAAACAAACACAATTTGTTTTTGATCAGAGTCTAATAATCTAAATAAGTAGTTAACTTAAATGCCTTACATAAAAAGAATAAATATGATGATGTCACACTTGTCAAATGTCAATTGGGTTATTTCTCCAATGAATAGATGAAAAGATACAAACAGATATGGACTAAATCCATTCCCACTGTTATTCATTTGAAACTACAGGTATGCATTTGCAAGATGGTCAGAAGTGCTACCACTGAGCTATACCCTCCCCCTCTGTTGTTTGTTTTAAGGTACCAAGCTTACAGTAATTTTGTTACAATAGTTCTAGGAAACTAGTACACCTTTTGGTACCTGGAAGAGAAATGCTGCTGTATCAAATACGTAGAAGTAGCTGTGAAATTGGGTAATGGGCAGGGGATGGAAAAATTCTGAGGGAAATAATTGCCCTGAAGAGACTGTTAGTAGAAACATTAATGTTAAAGGTAATTCTAAATTACCTTTAGAAATCAGTGAGGAGCATGGTAGAGAAAGCTGTCATCTCAGGTATCAGAGAATGCATAGAGCATCACGAACAGAGTGGGGGTGGACATCTAAACATTAAAGGTGCTTCTGGGGACGTCTCAAAAGAAAATGAGAAATGTTATTGGAAACTGGAGGAAAAGTGATCCTCGTTATGTACAGTGGCAGAAAACTTGGCTGAACTGGGTTTTACAGTTTACAGTACAACTTGTAAGTCATGAATTAGGATATTTAGTTGAGGAGATTTACAAACAAAATGTTGAAGGTATAGAGTGTCCTTGCTGCTTATTGTAAAACGTGAGAGTAAAGAAATTTTTTTTAAGTTTTTTTTTTTTTTTAATTAAAAGGAGGAAGGAACTGTTAAGTGGAAAGGAATCAGTTCTTGATGATTTAGGAGGCTCTTGGTCTACTCACATTGCAAAGGATACCGCAGTTAGGAAATAAACTGTTAGGAAAGTGCGTTCTTGGAAAAAAAAAGCAAGAGGATGCCTGGACAACCTTCTGCTGAAGAGATTCTGTGTGTGATTCGCTGGTGCATTCAATCATCTCGGCAGAAGCCATACAGAGAGATGGGTCATCCAGCAAGGATCTGTGGAGGGCCCTCTTACCTAGTGGTGTGGATTTCTGTGACATACACAGAAGAGCTACAACGTTCTTAGGCATGTTGTATCAGCAGAAACACTGTTAGCCTGAACTGAAGGTGACAGAGACAGAGTGAAGTGAAGGCAGGCTGTTGGACTTTCATAATTCTATAAGCAGGAAGTGTGCCAAGAGACCTACCCAGCTACAAACATGTACTGCCACTCAGGAAAAGGAAAGAATGACTTCTTCTAGCACAGAGACTCAGGAGCAGAAGCAGAGGCTGATAGACATGGTACAGGTCTGGAGGGCAGAGCCAGGGGCCCAGAGGACAGAGCTGAGAACCGCAGAGGCTTAGTCCCAGGCCTTGAAACCTAATGGAATTTATCTCGCTGGATTTCAAATTTGCGTGGGATTGGCGACCCTTTTATCTTCTCATTTTATCCTTCTTTCGGAATGGAAATGTCTATTTTGCGCCTGTCCCATCAGAGTATTTTGGAAACAGGTAACTTGTTTCCTAGGTTCATAGAGCTGTAGATAGAGAGGAATTGTGCCCCAGGATGTATATACCCAGATTCTCATCCACATCTGATACAGCTGATTTTAGATGATGAAATCTGGGACTTGCGATCTGATGGTATTTAGATGAGACTTCAGACCTAGAGTCAATGCCGTAATGGACTGAACTTTTGAAAATGTTGGAATAGGGTGAATGCGTTTTGCACGTGGGATGAAGTATGAATTTTTGAAAGCCAGAAGGTGAAATATAGTGAGTTAAATGATTCCCAAAAAGATAAGGCGAGGCCCTAACCTCTAGTATCTGTGAACATGACCTTAATTGGAAAAAGGATCTTTGCAGATGCAACGTAGTTCAGGGTCTTAAGGTGACATCATTCCTGGATTAAACAGGTGAGCCTTCCACCCAATGTCAATTATCCATCTGAGAGACAAAAGAGGAGAGGGTAAGAGGAGGAGAAGAGAGGCCATGTTAACACAAAGGCAACAATTGGAGCTTTGCAAACCACAAGCCAAGGAACCCCTAGACCTACCAGAAGCTGGGAGAGGGAAGGAAGGATTCTCCCCTGTAAGCTTCTGAGAGACCGTGACCCTTCTGACATTTCATTTGGGAATTCTGGCCTCCAGGGATTTTAGAACACACATTTCTGTTCTTTTAAGCCACTGAGTTTGTGACAATTTGTTACAGCAGCCACAGAAAACTAAGATAGGAACTAAGATATTATCGAATCGTTTTGCAGATCAAGTACAAAAGTTTAAAGAAAAAGCATGAAACAGATGGTTTTTGCAAATGTTGCTTCAAGGTGGAGTGAAAAGGCAGTGGAATGGAAATTAGGAGACTGGAGTTCTTGAGCTGTGTGACTCTGGGCAAGTCATAACTTCTCTGGGCATTAGTTGCCTCATATGTAAAACTGAGAGTGGGGATGATGAGTATTGACGAATATGGTTCAAAACGGGCTGATGAACTGAATCACATGGGAAGCTGACATAAAACTCCAGATTCCCAGCCTTCAATCACACCGCCCCTCGTCTAACCTGCTAACTCAAAACCACCGTGCCTCTGAAATCCAGCTATTTTTAAAAAGTTCCGAGGTAATTCAAGACCCACCAAGTTTGGGAATCACAGGGCTAGATGATTATCAAGTCCCTTCCGGTGCTAAGTTTTATATTGGATTAGAGACCCACTCCCATAGTTTTCAACACTTAAGTATGTGCATGGTAAGGACTGTGTGTATCTGTGAACTTGAGGAGGCTGAATGTAAAAAGCAAGTATCTGGAACCTATTTATTCCAGGTTCCTGGGGCATGGAATTTAGGCCTAAGGTAACCCTTAATATCCTTTGCTCTGCATAACCAGTCACTGTCCCTAGGCTGAGTCCCTCCTGTCCCACCTCCTTGTGTGCGGGGAACAAAATGATTGTGCAAAGTGTTTTCTCTCCGCACGAGGAAAGAACATATGGGACACAACACAGGCCAAGTGAAACAGGTATCGTTCAAAGCGTCTGCATACAAGCTAGTACTGCCAGCATGGATTTGTCACATCTGAGAATAATATTCACAAAATCTTTTCCATCTTTCAGAAGTTACACGGCTTTAAAAAAAAAAAAAAAAGAAAATATAACACATCTTCCTTCCCAGTTTGACTAAATATGTTTTTTGTTTGTTTGTTTTTAAACCCAAGCTTCAGTTATCCTCTTGACTCTCAAGTTTAACCTTTTCTTTTTTTCTCCTGAATTTAATGTCTAACTGCAATATTAGGATTGGAAAGATTACATTTGTATTAGATCCTAAATTTCATCATTAAAACTAGTTGGTCCTGACTAAACCCAACCTTACAAGAATGAAACATCATTATCAGTCGCTGGTCATTAAGTCAACATGGAAGGAAGAGCATTATTCTGATGTTTACCCTTTGCTGAATACAGGGTGATAACAAGGACTGTTAACACACAGAGCCTGAATTACATGTCTGTCAGCTACCAGAAGATGCTAATGGAGACAGGATTTGTGAATTCTGCATAATTCTGCAGAAATAGGAAGATCTAGAAAGGTCAATGAAATATGGATGGCTCCTTATCTTCAAGATCAAAGCAAGAGTTATTTCTTCTGTTTGTTCCAAAAGACCCCATTTCCCGGGGTTGGGCTTGTCACCACAACATAGACAGACACAGGACAGCAGGAGGCTGACGGGGAGGGATCACTTTATCGCAGACAGCATTCTGATTCCTACAACTCCAGTCTCTTTGAAGACTCTTTGAAGAGTTGAAGTTAAATGTGCACAGAAATATCTCATTCGGGCAGCTGGGACTCCTCCCATGGTTCTGTGTTAAGTCCTGCAAAACGGACACCCTCTGGGAACATCCATCCTGAGATTTTTCAGGAGGAGGTTGGTTCGCTCACTAGATCTCACATTTAGAGTCTGTTGTGAGCACTTGAAAGCTAAAATCCTACCTGTGATTAGATTCTTAGGCACTCTTTAAACCCAAACAGCCCAGCATTCTTTCAGTTGTGTATTTCTAAATTCTCAGACGACAAAGACAAAGACAGCAAGGAAACAGAGATGTTCTTTAGCTAAGGAGAGTCAAGTATGCACAGCTGGAAGCATCTTTTATCTCCCCCACTAGACTGTGAGCTCTTTACGGGTAGGGCTTATGTTTCCATTACCCTGGTGTTACCAGCATTTAGACCAGGGCTTGATACAGAATAGGAACTCTACAAGGCTTGTTGAACAAAATAATAATAGTAGTAGTAGTAGTAGTAGTAGTAGTAGTAGTAGTAGTAGTAGTAATAATAATAATAATAATAATAATAATAATAATAATAATAATAATAATAATAATAATAATAATATTGAAGGCCCTAATGTATACAAACTGAGTAATTCCTCCACTGAAAATTTTAAGCTGGGCTTTTCTTGTCATTGTGGTTGTTACTGCTTTCCAACTACTCCCACAAACATTTTATAAAAATTTTCAAACATACAGATAAGTTGAAACAATTTAACAGTGAATACCCATATACCCATCCCCTAAATTCTACAATTTACCTTTCACTATATTTGTTTTATCATATACATATTTATCAACTATTCTTTTTTGATGTGTTTCCGAGTAAGTTGGAGACAGTTTCAGCATGTGTATCATTACTAAAGTTCAATATTTGTTGGCTGATCTACTTATTCTTCTGAGATAAGGTTTATAAATAATAAAATGTGTGAATTTTAATTAAGCCTAACAGTTTAGATAAGTTCTGACACCTGTGTAGCCCAAACTCCTATTGAGACGGAATATTTCCATCGCTCAGTCCCTACCCCTTAGAGGCAACCACTGTTTTGATGTTTTTTTTTTTCCCCACCTTAGATAAGTTTTGCTGGATCTGTGAATATTGTCAAGCAGACAGTCACCTATTCTAAAATTTCACACAAACAACAGCATGCAATATGTTCTTTCTTGCATAAGACTTCTTTCAGTGAGGATCCTGTTTTGTAAATGCATCCACATTGCTGTATGTATCAGCGGTTGTCCCTTTTTATTGAAGAATGATACTCCATTGCATGAATATACTGCCGCTGAGCCATTCTCCTAGGGACGAACTCTTGGGATGTTCCCGTTTTGTACAATTACGAGTACGGTTGCTGTGAACATTCTTTTTTTAAGTCTTTTTGTGGACATATGTTTTCACCTTGGATAAATATCTAGGACTGGGATTGCCGGGTTAGAAGGTGGGTACCATGCTTATTTTCATAAGAAACTGCCAAACCATTTTCCAAAATGGATGGACCATTTTACACTCCCATCAACAATGTATAACCATTCTGGTTGCTCTAATCAGCCCATTTTTTAACTAAAAAATTTAGCTCCAGCTAGTGTCACCCCAGCATGCATGACATTCTGGATTCCTTTGCCTTGGAAGAGCAGTAGTGGCCGAGCTGCCTCTTCAAGTTTACAACTAACACAGTTTACAGATAATAATAAAGCTGTATCTTTAAATATTCATATAGAAATGTAGATATACGAAGGGAAACTGAACTGTGTGCACATCTAAGGGGAATGCCATGGCCCATGGAGACTGCTGGGCTTTTTATCGATATTACAGGGTGAGGTGAGGCTGACTGGGGCGTTACGAAAGAATGGCAATCTACTTTTGAAAATTCATGCTTCGGGGCCAGCCTGTGGGATAACAGAAGTCGTATCCAGTTCCGTTTACGTGAGGCAGCCATAAGGAGCAGAGGGTCACTAGTACAACCTCTGTGAAGTTGGAAGAGATTGTTTTAAAATATGGTGCCACCCAGATCAAGTTCAAAGATTCCCTTTCCCTGCCCCATGGCTAATAATCTAGAGACAGGATTTCAAACACCCTGAAAGTATCATGGAAAAGAATCTCATATAAAATGTGGGCTCCAGCAGATTTCAGAAAGGGGAGTGGGGGAAGTGAAAAAAAAAAAAATCCAGCCATCCAGATAATTTGATAAGAGAACAGAGAAGATCTTGGCAATTTCCTTGTAATAGCTGTAATTGTCGGTAACTTAATCCTTGAGGGGATGGGGAGGTGAAGAGATTCCCACATGCAAGAGCATATTTCAGCAAATTTCCTATTAGAGACACTGTCCACCAAAACTGAGGTCTTATTTTCTATCTGGTGATAATCTATAGATGTTTTTCCCCTAAACTGTTGACTTAGAAATATGAGTTACTAAGTTTATTCAGCTTCGAGACTACTATAATTCTGCTGGACTCTGTATGTCTGCTGCATGACATCTGTGATACCACGAACCTCCTCTGTCTGTTCTTCAGAGAGATGGGAAGATGAATAAAGAGTTTATGTTGACAAGGACTATAAACTAAGCAGCTCCAAACTCACTCCCCCAGGCTCCCAGAATACAAAGAAAAAAGTAATCACTCCAAATGACCCCCAACTATTTCGAATTTCATACCATCAAGTCAGATGAACCAAAATTGCTACCACCTGTAAAGATTCAAAGAAATACAAAAATCACTAAGAAGAAGAAGCGAAAAAGCGTGGCAGATGTGCTGGAGGGAGAGAGAACCAGCAGAGGAAGAACAAGCTTGGAGCACCCCCTCCAGGGAACTTGTGATCATATCAGTGACGGAGAAGTTCTGCCAGATTAGAAAGTAATAAAACAACATGCTGTATCTATTCTTCTCAGACTTAACGATTTTCAGAAAAGTTTGTTGAAACTTACAGATCTTTTAGGGTCACAGGAATGAAGGGTGGAAGGAGTTTGAGTTTTGTCTACTCACAAGTTCACAGACGCTTAACTTGGGAAGGGAACTTGAGACTCGTTCAGTATAATTTGCAATTGACTATAAAACAGCCCTTAAAAATGGGAATCTGTTTTCTGCCTGCGTGCCTGCAGTTAGAGGAAAGGGAGTCTGCTCCAATTCTTAAGCTCTCTAGCTGTTGACAAGTTTTTCTCTCACATTGAGGAAATCTGCTTCCCTTTAACTTCCAGTCATGGGTCCTAGTTAGCAAGACACCAGTAAGTCTACTCAAAGTTCTCTGCAAGTTAGCTCCTCATATATCTGAAGCCCGGTATCATCAATCTCCTGAGTCTTCTCTTTTGTGGGTTGAAACATCCAGAGTTCTTTAACCAAGGTTTCCCAGATCTCTTGATAGCCTGGTTCACTTTTTCTTCTAGCTGGACTTTATCAGTGCCCTGTTTAAAATGTGGTGTTCCAAATCAAGCAGCTAACTGCCTCCAATTAAAACCGACAGGAAAGCTCCGATTACTTGCTCATGTTTACTCGAGCAGGTAGTGGCAGAGACAGAAATAGGAAATCTCCTGATCCTCAGGCCAGTAGTCTTTTCCTATATCACACTGAAAATCACCTGTTGGAGAGAAAAAACTATGTTTCTTCAGCATGGATAACAGAGTTTTTGTGATGACAAAAACAAAGGATGAAAGACAATGAGCCTCAGGGTTAAGAACTTCCTTCTTCTAGGTCAGTTTCATTCCATTACTGGCATCTCCACTCCTGTCCACAAAGGGAAACAAAATGTATTCTTACGTCACCTCTCTGGGCAAAGGTCTTAAAGGATCTGGTAGCAGAGGATCAGAGCATCTGAGTAGCCCCTGGTCTTTATTTAAGAGGTCCGGTGGAGTCCAAATGGGTTCCCTGCACCTTCCACTATGAAATCCCAACACTTACTTAGTCAGGCAATGGTATCCCCTGACATTAAAGACAGCTTACAAATCATTAAGAAATTTAAGACAATTGAAAATCGATCTGAGTGGTAGTGGATGAAGTCCTGGCATATGAGTTATACTCACCTTTTAATCAGAATTTTGATTATAAAATATACATACAGCAAAGGTACAGAATGAAGTGACTTATTTATATTACCTCTGGGAAAGTAGTTAAAGTTAAGTTCGAGGGCATCGGGCAAAACAGTACACTGCTGTACACTGGTTGGGGTTTGGCTTCCGTGCTTTCTTTGTATCTTTCCCACCTCCCGTAAGTTCTGAATTCATCCCTCAAAATACATATGGAATTAATTCAATATATACTTCCTGCAAATCAACAGGACAAAAGGCACTGAGAATTGGAACTCACAAAAAAGAGAAGGAGGCCTGCCTTAAAGGAACTCAGCAACTAATGTGAAAAAGACAAACATGCAGACAATAAGCAAGCTATGCTGATAGGGGAGAAGATGGATGCATAAAATATAAACATACCGGGACTGAAGCTTTACCTCTGAAAGCAAGATCCCAAGCTGGGGGATACTTTAGAATTGGGATCAATTTACATTTGCCATCAGATTAAAAACCACACGAAAGCTTCACAACACAGACAATCCAGGAACTCCTCCTGTCAACGGAAGAACTTGCCCTATGAAATTAGCTGGCCCCTAGGATGAGCAGGTCTGTAGAAGAGGCTGCCAGAGCCAGTTAACAGGAGGAGAGCAGCCAGCACCAGACTTGGCCAGCATCTCCCGGTATGGTCAGCTGTGCAGTACTTTGACTCTGATAGACCTGACCTCTTCCCTGGCTGCTGGGAAGCGACTATGCGCCACGGTCAAAAGTGATACTCAATCCTTGTTTGTTTGGGAGTGGGGCACTGCTATGTTTGGAGTAGAATATGAAAAGAACAACTGAGACCAGGCCAGGGCAAGCCACATTGTCCTTCCCCTCCTGTCACCGGGTAGACTAGTAAGCAAAAAGCTATTATGCTGGACACAAGCCATTCTTATCCCCAAAGCGATGGATTTTACAAGCCAAATAACAAACAGAAACCGAATCTAGGAATGCTGAATTCACTGAGAAATTCCAAAAGAGAAATATCAATTGTCAATTGTTTCCCAAAGGGGTTGGAAGGAGAGCCGAATAAAGCAATTCTCTAAAATGCAATCCAAAAGCCCTCATTGTTTACTGCATGGTAAATCATAATGGCAGGAGTGGTCTTATCCTGTTACGCTGGAAAATGAGCTAGAAGAAGATAAAGTCACAGCCGCAGCCACTAAATAAAGTAAATAAAGACTTTATAAATACAGAAGAATGCCCAGACAATGCACAGTCTTGCTGTTCTCAGCCACTCCTGCAAAGGGAAATTCTCTCTTTCAGATTCTGCTGCAGGCACCACAATGAAGCATTTGGACCGACAGTCAGAATATTATCAAGATCCTAAACGCAGTTTTGCTTAGAACACCACAGAGCTGGCTGGTGTTTGAATTTAGGGCACAAAACATTTTATTTCCTTTTCCTGAATTAAGGAATGGGCCTGTCACTGAGTGTGTTACAAAGGGATAATGGACCAATAAAAGGAAGATGCCCTCTGTAACCAAGGGAACCATGCTGACCTCTCCTGCCTGCAGAGCTGAAGGCGGACATTCTGTCTGTTGAATGGGAACAATGTTATCGACATCCTGGGCGCCAGAGCACTCATTTCTACACTCCACATTGACACCACCCGTCCCATCTCTTCTCTTACTGTCAACTCGCATCTACGGTTTCTTGGGTTCATCTCCACAAGCAAAAATCTCATGTACATCAAGACAAGACGACTCAGTGAGCCCGTCCTTTTACTTCTGGGTATATTTTTAGGTAAAAACTCTCAAGAAACACACATCAGTATGCACAAGGAAACAAATATAAGAATGTTCTACAAAATGCTATTTGGTACAACAACTGATAAAAATGCAAACAACTGAAATGGTCATTAAGAGCAGAAAGGATACTAAAGTGTGTGGTAATATGATGGAATACTATATAATGGATAAAAGGAACAAATTAGATCTCACTATTGGCATGGAGAAATTCTGAAAATACTACTGAATGAAGAAAGATGTTGCAGAATGATATATAGCATGAGCTACATTCATAAATTTAGAAAACACACAAAGCCACATTATATGTAATTCACAGATACTCATACATGGCTTAAAAGTATTGAAAACATAAGCCGAAAGGATGCACACCAAATTTCATTGCAGGAATGGACTTGCCTTGGCCTGGGGATCAAATAGGATGTTATCCATGCTACAATGTTTTTGCTTCTTTTATTTATCTTAATTGAACTATTTTTCTTTTTCTTTTTCTATTTCTTACCAACTGTATAAATTCGTACATTGAAATAAAAAATAAAACAAACAAGAAAAATATTACTTTTCAAGTCTGGACAGTGGGTCTATAGTATTTGTCATATTTAAATTTCTCAAAAAAGACTGGATCTCCGAGGGGCCAATAACTTGACTTATTTACTTGGAGATAGGAAAAATACATCTATTGGACGTTAGGAATTCTAAACGCAAGTAAAGACTTAGCACTGTTTAATGTTTCCTCTGAAACTTAAAGGCATCTGAATGAACATGTGCTACTTCAGACATGGGCCAGCCACTCAGCTACACTGGTTCCAGGCAAGGTCACTGGCGAGAGGAAGGGGAACAGCATGACCATGAAGGAGCTTCGGCATCAGACCGATCTGGGCTCAACTCCTGGTTCAGCCACTAAGTGTGACTTTAGCTATGCTGCTTAACCTCTTTGAATGTCAGTTTCTTCATCTACAAAATGGAAATAATAATTCTTATCTCACATGGTTTTTTTAGAAAATTACCTGAGGTAATGTAGGAATATACTGCTTAGCTTTTGCCTAGCAAGTAGGAAATATTCCAAGAATGGTCAGGAAAAATGAAAGGGATGAGGAAGCATGCATTGTTACATATGGGCTTTTAAAATTAACCATTCTTTTATTAAGTCTACATACATGAACATGGGACAGTCCCATTATAATAGTGGGAGATATGAAGGGGTGAATAGCAAGTACAGGATGTGAGGCAGTGACCAGGGACAGGAAGGCATCTAGATGTGGTCCAGCCCTCCACACCCTCCCGCATCGCTGAGAGTCACTGTTGTAATTTAGCAGAATCCAAGCCGGGTATTTTAGGCTCCTAGAACAACAGCGGTGTCACTGGTGGCAACTCTGGATCACTGCTCCCTCAGGGAACCTGAATTCCAGAGATTACAGATAAATGTGAGACTTCCTGTTGGCAGCAGCTGGATCCCTTGGGTGGACAAAATTCCGGGGCATTGGAAGGTGATGGTGACTGGTACTCTTTCTAAGCAGCCTAGTGGTCTCCAGGGGCCCTGCCTTGAATCAAAGGGCAGAAATCCCAAATGAAGGCCAGCAGGTTGTTTTAATATATCTGTCCACCCCAAGTCTTGCTTCCCTCCTGACGACAGGCAACGCTGTATGTCTCTTTCGTTCGAATACCAAAAAAGTTTCCCAAGAAAACACTGAAAACATTTGAACTCATCAAACATATTAAATCACCAAATCTGAAGAAACTCCAGTGGAGTCCATCTACCTACTCTTCCTTTTCCACCTTCCTACCTGCACTATCCACAGTGCATCACTAGCTGCTGTTGAAAACATGATAAAACTGCTTTTCTTAGCTTTCTGTGTTTCTCAACACTTTCTGTCAATAAATCTAACTTTACCCCAAAAGTATAGGTAGCAGATACCTATTTTCCTCTAGATACTTTTTCGAGTTACTAATCTTTGAAAGTCACAATGATCAGAAAATGAATAAAATTGACTTTCTTTTTTTTTTTTTTTAAGCTGTATTAGGTAAATTTATTTATTTATTTTATGGGGCTCTAGTCAGTTGACAATGTTGTGTCAGTTTCTGGCGTACAGCACAGTGCTACAGTCATACATGAATATACACATGTTCATTTTCATATTCTTTTTCACCATGAGCTACTGCAAGATATTGACTATATTTCCCTGTGCTATACAGTATAAACTTGTTTATCTATTTTATATATACCTGTCAGTATCTGCAAATCTCGAAAACTCCCAGTTTATCCCTTCCCACTGAGTTTCTTTGTATTAAGCCTCACCCTAAATGGTTCCTTCCCTAGACATATAGGTGGCAGGGCATTTCTGGGCTAATCTAAGTATTTCTTGCTGAAATTTAAACCTCTGCCCTCGTAATCTTCTTTGTATGTACAGAATACATGGGAAGGAAGACAACAGTAGCCCAAGCAATGCTTTTCCTTAGCAGTTCTCAAGTGCAAAACTGCTCAAGCAATACCGTCCAGATTTTTCCTCTTAGTCCAGAGACAGTGCCCATCATTTTAGCAGCCAGGTGCTTTGACATGTTTCCTATTACGTTTAGAAAATGAGGAAACAGATGGTGGGAGGGATTAAGTGCCGTGATTGAGGCCGAGAGTGAGGGTTTTAAAACGTTCCCCCTTTCCTTTGTTGGGATATGTTCTTTCTGCACACTGGCCTGCAGACTCTCAAGAGTCTAAATTAAGTGGGCAAAGATTGTGATGAGTGCTGACTATTTGAGTAACAGTTAAATCCCAGCCTCCTGACTCTCTTGCTGTCACTGAATCTGAGTGAGGCTGCCTACATTAATCAGTACGTCCCGAGGAGGGAGGGTACCTTGAGAGTCAAGAGTTAGTTTGTCAAATGAGGTTTGTCACAACAGAGAAGCACAGTCCATCAAAGGAGGCTGACCGAAGGAGAAAGGGAGGTAGGGAGAGGAAGAGGCAGGGAGGAAGGAAGGACAGGAGAGCAGAACTCCATTCTCTCCTTCCATCTTTAGGGGGAAAAAAACCTCACTTACGTTGTTGGTGTTACACGTAATGCAAAGTGGTCTATGTACCTATGAGGAAAACCATCATTTTCATCTTGATAAATACTTCTGGGTTTGTCCATATACCACAAGTTCAAGATCCAAACTGCACCTGCAGTTCACAATGACCTATTTTTTGCCCCAGTCCCCCAAATTTGCTCTGTAGCAAAGCCAAGTCAAAACAATGCTCGACAAAAGACTGCAAGTTCCTGGCAATTTCCCTTCTGCTCCGCATGCTGCCAAGGTCACCTAGAGGTGAGGCTGAACTCTCCATTTGGCCTTTTTTGCTTTTTCCTCCCCACTTCCCCTCCCTCTACCCACGTACATACTGATACGGTTTATAGCCGGCACCTCAATAGTGTTATCACCCTGGATTTCTATCAGCCCGGGGTCAGGGGAAGCGGGGTAGGAGAGTGGATGTGGGCACGGGTGTGGCAAGGTCCTGCTGCCTTATCGGGGCGGTGAGAACGGGAATCCACCTGGCATGCTTCTGGCTGCGAAGTGCGGTGAGGTGAGCCAGGGTGCCAGCAGGTCACTCGGAGTTCACTTGGGACAACTGCCCAATGTTTGCAGGACTTAGCTCATCAACTTTTCTAATTTGCAAAGATGTATTTCCTGTTGGGTTTCTTCCTCCCAGTCATCTAGGCAAAAGAATCCAGTATGCGATTCATTTGGTGTGTACAGGAAGCATCCCCCTCCTGAATTACATCCAATTATGGTAATTCATTCAGAAAATCCTTGGGATCACTGGCACAGGCTGCACTGCCCAGAGTGGACGAGTTCGGCGTTCAGCCCGGCTACTATCTCTCAAGGGTACCTGGCTGCTTTCCTCAGCACTGCCCTGACCCGCACCTGAACCTACCCAAACAGCATCTCACAAAACTGCCCGACCGTGGCGTGCCTCATTTTCCTCTCCTATAAAAAGGCCGTCCTCACTAGTTTTTTTCCTAAGCTGCTTCTATTACTTGCTTAGAGAGCCCTGGAGAGCACGACAGCTAAGTCTCCGTGACAGAAAAAGTACAAGATCAAATTTTGAGTCTGCTTTTAGATTTCGGGGCCTAGAGTTGGCTGATGGGGCAGCCCTATGGCTGGCCCTGAGCAGGATTTAGTGGCACTGTTCTTTTACGCTAATTTTGGATAGAACTGGCTATGACTTGGGTCTTACTAAAGAATAATTACAAGGCAGATGGGAATATTGACTAACTCCCTCCTATTAAGGTCCTGGCTGAAAATACTGCAAGACACTGAGGACAAGTGTTCATTTTTCTGCAGCCCACATCACATTAAAGAGAAGGTAAAAGTTGAGACTGAAAACTCTCCCCTTCTTGTCACAGTCAGATCGTCCTTACATCTACCTGACCTACTCTGGAATCTAGGTGTAATCAACAACAGAGGCCATAACCACTTCCTATCAAACTGGAAGACTTTCTCCAATCAAAAGAGTCCTGGTCAAAACACATTTCAAGGGACTGGCTTCTCTGCTGAAATACAAACAGAGGGTGTGCACCCAGGCCCCACAGCAGGTAGCCCATACATTAACATGAACGCAGGACATCTGCAGATAGAAAATACTTTATTTTCTAAGCATCTCCCTCATTGGGAATTATTTGGCTTTTGAAATATTTTCATTTAAAAAGGTTCATCTGTTCATTCATTCATTCACTCGACAAACATTTATGGGCAGCTGTTCTGTGCCATAGTTCCCAGCTAGCAGGGGAGACAGACAGGAACATAAATACACCGGGGCAAGATACGTTGTATCTGAGCTTCGTGGAAGGTGTTCAGGACTTGCAGAGGGCAAGCCAGTCCCTGCTTGGGAGAGTCAGGGAAAGTTTCTGAGAGAGGAAATACCTGAGTCTTAAAAGTCGAGTAAATGTTTGCCAGAGGAAGAAGAGCCGAGCCAAAGGAAGAACCTTTGCGGTGTCATGTTTGGTGAGCAGCAACCTTTGTGTGGGTGTCCCAGGGGAATGGTAGAAGATGCAGCTTGAAAGACAGGTAGGGGCTGGCCTGAAAAGGCAGTTCTATGCAAGGGCTTTTTCTTTCATTCCTTGAGGTGATGGGCACATCCAAAAGAAAGAAATATCAATCAACTTTATATTATAGAAAGGTACCTTTGGCAGTAATTGGAAGGGGCGGGGCTCTACCACGCCAAAGCAGAGGGGTCATAGAGACAAGCATGTAAAGTACCTATGATTCAGTTTATGCTAAGTGCCAATATTAATGTGGAGACTTGCTTAAGTTTTGTCATCTACCTGCCACCCTCATGAGTGCTGTAGGAAATCAATATGGTAAGAATTTAGAGCCTGGGATGGGATGATAAGGAAAGGCTTCATGGAGGAGGCAGGCAGAAACTGAGACAGAATTAAAGCTAGGATGGGGGAGCATCTCAGATTATAGACATAGCACAAAATATGGTGCTTCTCAGTGCAGGATAGAAACAATGTTATGTGTGAACTGGAGAACAGCTTATCAGTCTGATGGGGAAAACAAGAGAAATACAATTATCTGAGGCCCTACGCATCTAGGTGGGTATTCCGAGTTACACAGAAGGCCATCAAAGTCCACATAGCATCCCAAAGCGGAACTGGGCAGTCAGTCACTGTGGCCAGTGAGGCCGCCAGCCTCCGTCAGCACTGAGCAGACTGATCACGGCTGTAACTGTTGCAGAGACTTTAGTCCATTTCTAAGTTTGTGCATTGAATTGAGATAAAATATGCTGGACAAATACAAAGCATTTTCTTTCAAAAAGACATAGATTCCTCTGGTCTGTTAGCACTGTTGAACCTTAATCACCAACCAAGTGAAATGACACTAACCTAAGAAGAGCATGGATTAGTGATTAGGACCTGGTGAAGTTTCTTCTTCGTTTGAGTGCTCTACGGGAAATACAAGAGAAAGTAACAGAGGCTCGTATGAAAAGAGCAGTTGGGAAGGCCAAGGGTGTCTGTCTGTGCGTCCTAACTGAAACTTCTTTTGACATAGGAAAACCTCTGTGTTATTTATATATTTATTGCTTAAACTAGGCAGAGATGTGAACAATTAGATCATTTCTATGAATGAGTAATTCCACCCAGTAATAAAAACCCATTTTGGATTATTATTCTGTTTATTAAACCAACAAGAGCATTCATTCAAGCCAGCCTGTCAAAAGCACAAAGTGAACTAAACAGTTTGTTTAGTCTAACAAAAGGTGCTCTCAGCCAAAACAAGGAGGATCCCCGAATTTTGGCTTTTATAGAATGTGACTTTACCATGCAATGATATTACGTAATTAGAGGGAAGAGATGCGAAGGCGGAAGTAACAGAATAATGCTTTTTTTTTTTTTTTAATTCAGGGTGACAAGGGATGAAATGGATTTCTTGCCAGTTTAAAGCAGTGACAAGGTAGAGCTCATGACTGACAATAAATCAGTTGTTTAGGGTATTCCCTTAACCTAGTACATACTTGGTACCTGTGGTACCACTACCCAATTTTGCTGATTGTATAAGGCAGTGAGCCGCACACTTCCTTTAAAATAACATTTCATGGACAAGAGAGAATTAAAGTTTATCTCAGACTCATTCATTCTGCACCGTGAGTGACCTCACCACCCCTCCTTGTCATTAACAATGCTAAGTTACTGCCGTACAATTTTACCTCCATCATTTTGAATATTTCCATAAAGTTGTCCAGCCCATGTGTCAACAGACCACTCAGAGTTCGCACAACACTTCATAGCTCTCAGCTGGTAATTACGATGTTTTCCTAAACATGTGGATAATATATGACTTCCAAATTGCAATAATCTTCCTAGGCCACTGTCAGGCCTAGCAACCTCTCATCACTTCAGGGATCAATTCACAAAGTGGGCAAGTGAAGTCATTTTCCTCAGCAGTTTTAACCAGCTTTATGTTTCACATAGAAATGGATGGTCAAAACTCATTTGTATTTTCTGATTAGTGCTGCTCAATTAATCTTCAAATCTCCTACAATCGGCACTAAAAGAGACATAATCTTCTTTCTAGAAGTACAATTAGCCCTGGACCTATCCTGATTTCACCTGTTCAGGTCTTTGGGTATTCAGTAAAGCAAGTTCAGCCGCTGTGCCAAGAGGCCACACAGAGTTCAAGGTAACACCTCACAGCCATCAGCAGGTTAATTATAATTTCATTTTCAAACACACCGACTGCATGCTTGTTTCAACTCCAAATGACCTTACCTGCTTAATTTTTTTGGGGGGGGGGGAATGTCTACATGGAGTAAATTTCTGTCAGCAAAGCTGAAAGGCCACTCAGAGTTCATGGTAACAATTCATATTTTTAACAGGTTGCCCAGACCTAAATCCTCACCTTCAAACATTCCAGAGAGAGCATTTCGTAGCTATGAAGGAAGTAGGGGGGTGGGGGACAAGGAAGGGAGAGGGTACAAAAGGGAAGCAGAGCTTTGGCTCCTGCCTTCTGGAGTTTCATTTCAAGAGGTTCACTGCCACTGGCCGCCTTAGTGAGGCTGGTTCTGGCTCGTGGGGGAGGCCCTGCACCTTTGAGGTGGAGCCTCACAGGAGCGTCTAGATTCTCACTGGATGACTGCATCACTGCCAGAAACAAATCGGGCTCAGATGCAGCCTTGGGTTACACTCTGAAGTGATCACAGTCGTGGAAGCTTGACGCTGCGCTGAAGGCAGCTGGGACACACGCTCATCTCCTGCCGCCTTCTCAGCGAGTAGGAACAGAAAAGGAAGCTCTCAGAGGGTAACTGTCCTCTGCAGACAAGGGCTCTTTCTCCTGTAAGTTCGGATGAAACAGCCCAGGTAGCATCAATGAGGAGTCGTTTCAGATGCGATTTTCCACATGCCGGCTGCCTGTCTCAAATCACACGTCAGGATGACAAGTTTTGTGGGAATGTTCTAGAAGACCAACTGACCCATTTCTGCACTTAAAAACCAAATCAAACCAAAACCAAGCGACCCCAAGGCTTTTGCTCAGGAATGCTCTCCGCATAACTCATCGCTCATCTGGTATGGAAATCTCATTTTCCATTTCACAGAGCTTAGCTGTTTTTTGTCTATTTTGTTTCATTTATTTATTTATTTCTTCCAAACTATCTAAATGACTCAACTGCTCCCAGCATTATTCATCTCGGGAACTGACTTGGAGAGATCACAAATAAGCAGGGACCCCACTAGCATATTCCATTCTTGGCCATTCACTTTCCTTGAAACAATTACTAGTTGCACGGAGCTTGGCCTCAGGTTGCTTGAGACACGTCTTCCCAGGCACTTAGCTCACGCTTGGCTGGGCTGCGCCGGCTTCCTCACAGCCGATCTGCCTTGTCAATCCTTTTTGACAAAATGAAAGGCCAATTTCTACAATGTTCACTCACTCCCTCTTCAGAGGATCCTTTCTTGGGAAACAAATGGGTGGCGTAACAACCCTTTTCACTCTCAAATGTAACCACAGATGATCTCGATACTGCTTTTGCAATGAGGGAGGTAATTTCCGGTTGCTGCAGGACCACAAAGCGTTTAGATGAGTGTCCCACCATCAGGCCAGAATGTGTCATTATTGTTGTATAACCAGTGATTTAAATTTCTCAGTTGCAGAGCATGTTTTCTTCCCCCAAATGTATCTTATGAAGAAGCCCAATATAGGAAACATGTAATATCGAAGCTGTTTAGGCAAATTTGGGGTAAACCATCCAGGGACCCATCAGCTCAGCTCACTACCTTTCCCGTCTCCCCAGCCTCTACTGCCACAGCTTAGAGTCACACCCCAGGGAGCTCAACAGAACGAACTACTAGCTGCCATGCAACGCAGCTTCAAAGCTACTAAGGCGTGGTGTTGGCAGTAATTAGAAAGCAGATATCTGCAAGTGGCAAATCATTTCCTCAAACTTAGTTAACTCAGAACTCTATGAATGATCATGTGAGAATAGTTTTTTCATTAAATTATCATCTCTTGAAGTCAAGAGCTTTGGTTTGTTTATCTTATGCTCCTCACAATACCCAACTCATCCTAAATGTTTAATAAATGTTGCACTACAATACCCTGCCTCAGATGGGAAAGAATTACTTTCTGGGCAGAACATGCTGTTTTAAGGGGGCAGGAATGATCTCTCCCTCCTCCCTCACTCTGTACTCACCCAGAAATCCCTAGTCATCACGGGGGTCACAAGAGAGGAGTCATCACATCAAACTATTCATCACAGAAACACTCCATCTGACCTTCAAACAAGGTGACAATCTCCATGCATCTCAACTTTCCTTTATGAGAAATGTAGGGTGACTGAATTCAAAGTTGAGGCCTTCAATAAACATTATTTGGTCTCAACTTTCCCATTTATAAAGGGCAACAATCAAACTAATCATTTCCCTTACCTGGCATTCAAAAGGAGGTGATGAGTGTTAAACCAAGGCAAGGAAGTCGTTTGAAGTCTGCCTTTTACTTCAGGGAAATTGTTCCTTCTCAATCAACAATCAACCAGGTAGTTACTGACATCCTTTAACATTCCTCGGAAGAGCACTGAACTTGAAGTTAGAACACCAGAGCCCAAATTAAGATTGCTCCTTCACAGTAGTAAGAGACTCCTCAAGAACAACCCTTGAGTATTTTTTTCCTAACCACTGTAAGCAGAATAATAATTGCTACCTCACAAGATTATTTTCAGGATATAAAAGGTAATATTTATGACAATATCAAGACCTGTTCCTGATGTATAATTGATTCAGGATCCTGTGTGGGATCCTAGGTATGTAAAGGGTCAAAGGAGAGATGCAAAAGAAATGTATTTAACATGTAAATCAATGGCTGTAAAGTGCATCCCCAGGCAATTTGTATTGTAACGCCCAAGGGAATTTAGCTTTAGGGGATTAAAGCTGTGGGGTGGGTTTGGGAGGAACCCAGGGCTCTGGTTTTGTTCCAAAGTAAGCCTCAGGATATATCAAATTGAACTGGATTCAGAAAATCATGAAGACTAAAGGCAGAACCAGAGCCACATTTGATCTGTAGGGCAATCATACTAATAGTTGTTCCATGACATGAAAAGGATGTTCATTTCAGCCACCACATCTTTCCCATCACTCTCTCTCCCCGTCACCCTCTCTCTGTCCCCTTTACACCTGATCAGGGTGGACCTGGAAGGAGAACTGATGCTAGATATTCTCAGAAGTGCAGAAGTCATAAGCCCATTTCCCAGTGTTAAGATCTGTTCCTTTAGTTCATTATTCTTTTACCAAACTTTCTAGATTCACAAAGTCACATTTATCCCCCTCGGGGATAATCGGACCCAGTCCTTTAGATTAGAATCAAAATGGCTAGGGGAAGGGACCAGGTGGCTTAGAAAATTTATAAGGGTTCTAATGCTTAAGAATTGCTTTTTGTATGTGATAAAATATAATTCCGAGTTGGAGGCCATTTTTTCAATTCCTCTCAATGTTATGATGACAAAGGAATTTTAGCGAAACTTGCCCGTCCCTTCTGGATTGACATCAGTGAACGAGCAGAACTAGGTAAATTTTTTAAAGGAACTGAGTCATTGAGAAACACTCAGATGACTAAGGAGTAACACTATCAACAACAGTGATGGCAACAGCAAAATCCTGCCGCGCTGAACCAAGTAATACTTTCTGAAAGTACGTTTTCCATTTGTCTCACAGCGAGCGTGTATAGAATGCTTAATGTGCATAGGCTGTTAGTCATTACCACCTGTGGTCATCATTAATTTTGTCTTATCATTCTAGTTCTATTTTGCTGTTCTCTTCTTTCTGTACTTAAAAAATGGCATTTAACAAAGCATTTTATTTATGAGATAGATTCAAGTAACACATCCAGACAGTCCTTTCTGTACTTTTGTTTCCCTATCACATCTCATCTTCTTTTTTTGGGCGTCTCCCATTACCTGCATTGCGTATGACTGCTTCACAAGTTAATTCAGATATGTTTCATCCATGGAAACTCACTACTGTTTCTTCTTCTTTAATCGTATTTGTTTTGTGTGTGTTCATAACCCTTTTTCTAATGAAACATGCTGGGATAAAACAGATGTTAGAATTAAGCAAAAAGAAATGACCATTTCCCATACGCCAATATGGGTATTAAAGTCCATGACATTAACTTGAAAGAATCATTGGAAGTTAAAATTAAATACACTGTCAGAGATCATTTGGTCATGGATATGGTTGGGAACCCCTGAAGTTTCAATGTGTTAAAGGTAGTAATGGCATCAGTAAGAACTTCTATTTTAAATCAATAAACAGGTTTCTCAGTATGATGGAGTAACCTGTAGCAGACCAACACTTCTGCCAAGAACAATCAGAAAAGCCAGAAGATAAGTTTAAAAAAAAAAAAAAAGCATAAGTTAGCTGCTGAGGCATCCAGGATTTGAGAAGACAAGCTCTGGAAGAAAAAGTTGTTCTTTGAGATGAACCCCGATCCTGGTGATGGGAGAAAGACAAGGAAGCCAGGAGAACTTCTGGCAAACTCACAGGATGGAAAGACAGAAATTGAAGTTTGGTGCCATCAAGGGAGAAGGAATTTAAGTAGTTAAGATTACGGAGGGAAGGGAGGGACAGAAAACTAAGCCTACTGGCATGTGCTGATGCTAAGCTGCAGAAGGCAAGGGGCTGAGAAGCCAAGCAGATAATGGTTGAAAAGCAGAGGAGAGTTTTCTATAGACTCTTGGTATTAGGGAAACAAAAATTACAGTTCAGGTCCCCCCTAAGGGGACCTTACTAAAATGCCCAAGGCTCTCAGATGGGACACACAGAGGGATTACCTACAATAGTGGATATGAACAAAGTGTAGATTGAAGCTTCTAAAAACTGCACTCCAGTCACAAGTCTGTCTGCAAAGTTTCTCAATGGACTGCAGTGATGTCCCCCTCACTCTAGATACCTGCCAAGACACAAGATGAGTCTCTGGAATAGAATATCATGATTCAGGACTAAAAACATTTTTTTCATTCATAATGACTAGGATTCAGTAAAAAATTTAGACTTGCCAAAAACAGAAGTAAGAGAAAACAGTCCTAGAGGTAAACAAAATCAGAAATGAACTTTAAAATAACTGTGACTAACATGTACAATAAGTAGAAGGGAAACTGTAGAAATTCACCACACAATTGAAATAGTTTAAAAAGAGGACATTCTAGCACTGAAAAATATAATAACTAAAATTAAGAATATACTAGTAGCTTTAAGAACAGTTTGTACACAGCCAAAGGGAAGGTTAATCAATTGGAAAATTGGTGGGCGCAAAATATCTAGACTGAAGCGAACACTTAGATTGAAGTAAAAAGACAGAGCATACGGGACACAGTGAAAAGAGCCAAAATATGTGTATCTGGAGTCCCCAAAACAGGAGCTAGAGAAAGGGGGAAAGGAAAATTTGAAGAGATAATAGCGGCAAATTTTTCAAATTTACAAAAGACACCTAGTTACAGATTCAAGAGGAATTTTATACTCCATAGAGGAAAAACACAAACCACACACACACGTTAAACTGTCCAAACCAAAGACAAACCTTCAAGGGAGAGGCTACAAGACTTACGCCTGACTTCATCAAGAAACATGATGGAAATCAGAAAACGATGGAACTACACACTGACATGCTAAAATAACTGGCAACTTAGGATTCATTACCCAGTAAAAAATACCCTTGAGTAATGAAGGCAAAAAAACAAAAATTCAAGACAAACAAAAGCTGAGATAATCAGCAGACATACACTAAAAGATATATTAAAAAGAATGTGTAAACAAAAGGGTAAATATATAGATACACATAAATAAGTACTATCAGTAATAATACTAATGTTCCTCTGGGTTTAAAATATTTGTGAAGTTAAAATGATAGCAATTATAAAAAGGTAGGAATGGAGTAAAGTGAATTAAAGTAGTCTAAAGTTCTAGCATTTTGTGGGATTTGTTAAGTCATATCAGACTCTAGTAAATTAAAGAGGCATGTAGCAGTGCTCAGAGTAACCACTTAGAGACTGTATAACAAACAAGCCAATAGAGGAAAAAAGCAGAATAAAATGCAATTAATTTTTAAAAGGCAAAAAAGAAGAGAAAAAACAAAAGAGAGGGCAAAAATAAAAAAACAAGAAGTATAATGCTATATATAAATTCCAATATATCAGTAATTAATTTAAAGGCAGATTAACTAAGTACTCCAATTAAAAAGCAAGATTTTTTAGAACAAAGAAACAAACATTCCACATGCCACTTATAAAGGCACACGTTAAATATAACAATGTTGAAAAACTGAAAGGAAAATAATGACAAAATATACACCATGCAAATAACTAGCCAAAAAGAAAGCGGAAGTGGCTATACTAATTTCAGACAAAGCAGATTTTAAGGTAAGAAGCATTACTAGAGATACAGAGGGACATATTATGATGTTAAAAAGCGTCAATCTACCAAGATGCAACAATCCTAAATTTATATGCACCTAGTAATATATGCTTCAATATATGTAAAGGAAAAATAGGTAGAACTAAAAAAAATAAACAAATACACAATCACAATTGGAGAGGTGCACACAACTCTCAATAACTGACAGAACAATTAGAATAAAACCAAAAAATCAGCAGAGATCTAGAAGATTTACCCACTGTGATTAACAAATTTGATCCTAATAGATGTCTATAGAACACTGTAACCAGTGACTGTAAACACACACACATTTTAAAAGGGTATACAGAATATTTACCAAAGTTGATTGTGCACTGAGCCACATGACAAGTCTCAACAAATTTCAAAGGACTAAAAATCATTCTATTATGTTCTCTGACCACAGGGGAATCCAGGTAGAAATCAATAACAAAAAAAAAAAAAACAGCTAGGAAATTTAAAAATGGAAAATAATGCCCTACTGAACAACTTTTGTGTCAAAGAAGAAATAAAAATGGAAATTAGTAAATATTTTGTGCTGAATGTTAATCAAAATAGGATGTACCAAGATTTCTTGGATAAAGGTAAAACTGTGTCTCAAGGGAACGTCATTGCCTTAAATACATCCCTTAAAAAAAAAGACTGAAGAAGAAAGAAGACGGATCTAGATATGCATCTCAAGGAGTTAAAGAACAGAAAACTGACGCTGCTGCTCACAGCAGGATCAGAGAAGTAGGACACAAATGTAAAGTGGAATCAATAAAGTCAAAAATGGTTCTTTGAAAAGACTAGTAAAAATGATAAACCTCTGTATCAACAATAATCAAGAAAAACAGAAAGAAGGCACACATTACCGATATTCAAAATGGAAAAGGGCACATAACTACAGATCCTACGGACACTAAAAATATAGTGAGAAAATATTATGAACAACCTTATGCCAACATATTAGAAATTTTAAATGAAATACACAAATTCCTAGAAAGACACAATTTACCAAAATTGACACAAGAATAAATAGAAGATCTGACTAGTCCCTTGTGTATTAAAGAAGTTGAGTCTGTGTTTCCCAGAAAGAAATGTTCTGGTCCGTATGATTTCACTGGTGAAATCTTTGTAACACTGAAGGAAAAAAAATAACACTAATCTTCTACAAATTCCTCCTGAGAAAGAAAATGAGGGAAAACTTCTTAACCTAATTTTAGTAGACTTGCATAACTTCGATACCAAAACCCAAAAAGGCCATTATAAGAAAGAAAATCCAATAGAAAATTAGGCAAAATAGTTGAATTAGCAACTCCCAAAAGAAGATATCAAAATGGCTAACATACGAAAAGGTTGCTTAGATTATTAGTATTAGGGAAATGATACTAATTATTGTGTTATATAGTATTATACAAATAAACTCACAATGAGATATCAGTACACAGTCACCAGAATAGATAAAATTGGAAAGAATACAACACAGTGAGGATGTGGAGCACGTTGTACTATCATCAGTCTTGGTGTAAACTGATTACAATCACTTTGAAAAACTAGTGGTATCTATTAAAGCTGACATACATATACCCTAACCTAAGACCAGCAATTCCAACCCTGGGTATATATTCAACAGAAACAGGCACATCAAAAGATATATACAAGACTATTCAAGGCAGCGCTATTTGTAGAACCCCCAACCAGGAAATACCCCTGAAGTCCATCAACAATCAAACAGAAATTAATAATTGTGGCATATTCATATAATGGAATACTTTATAGCAATGAGAAAGAATAAGCTATTGCTTCATGCAGCAGTTTAGATGAATCTCATAAATAAGCCGAACTCTTCAATGCTGACAGAAATAAGCATAGTGGTTCCCACTCGCTGGGCAGTATCAGGAACCAGCAGTAGGTATAGGGGAGCTTCAGGATATGTTAGTAACAATGTTCTATTTAGTATCTGAGTTTTATGGGTGCATTCACTTTACAAAAACACATTAAGTTACATAATTATGATTTATAGGTTTTTCTATTCCATGACAACATTTACTTTAAATGTCAATAAAAGGAATACTTAAACTTTCCCCCTTTAAATCTGTATTGCTTGAGATCCTCTAAGTGCGTGTAGAGTTAAGCCATGAGAAGCAGCCAAAGGAATTCAGAAGACTGTGTTCATGATCCAGTCACTTGGTTGGTTTTCTCCTCAGCTGAGCACAGCTAGGTGCTGTGATAGGAGTGTGTGTGTGTGCGCACGTGTGTGTATTTTTATCATTTTAAAGTTTGAAAATGTTTTCATTTTCACTCATTGGGATGGTTAATTTTATATGTGAACTTGACTGGGTCAGACATTTGGTCGAGCATTACTCTGAGTATATTGGTAGGAATGTTTCTAGATAATATCAACATTTTCATTGATAGACTGAGTAAAAGAGATCACTTTCCCTAATGTGGGTGGGCCCCATCCAATCAGTTGAAGGGCTGAATAGAACAAACAGGTTGACCCTCCTGCAAGTAAGGGGAAACTTCTCCTGCTTAACTGCCTTAAGCCAGGACATCAGTCTTTTCTGGCCTTTGGACTGAAACTAAAACATCAGGTTTTTGAGTCTCAAGCTTGCTAGCATTTGTATGGAACTACTCCTGTTTCTCCGGTCTGCTGACTGCAGATCTTGGGGAACTTGTCAGCTTCTACAACCACATGAGATAATTCATCATAATAAATATGTAAACAAATATATATATATATATATATATATATATATATATATATATATATATATACATGTATATAACATATACATACACACATCTTACTGGTTCTGTTTCTCTAGAGAACTCTGACTAATACACTCAAATACTGCTTAATTGTTACCCATAATAGATTGTTTGTTAAAGGCAGAAAACATAAGGAATATTGAAAAAATGAAAATATACAAAGTCCGTAAAAATGATTATAATTTTGTAAATGTCTCAAATATGATCTTAAGTTTGTAATTGCATTCAGTGATCAGACTCCTTGTAATGTACATAAAATATTCTCAGTCTTTTGGAAACTGATATTTAAAAAGAAATACATTTAATTCAGTTTTACTTTTTTTGTCTTGTAGTCATGCTGATATTTATTGTTAGAGAAATACTTGCACTTACTAGCATGAAATATCTTTTCTTATTTTATTTGGAAATACGACTTGAAAGTTAAAAAATAAACTGGTTTTTAATATTCAAAATTTAAAATTTCAAACAAGAGGGTATATAAGTAGATTTAGCTCTAATGTCTACCCCCAGCTTTTACAGATAAGGAAACCAAGACCCAGAGCAGCTAAGCAATTTGACTAAGAATACATTTTTAGTTCATGGCAGAGTCAGGGTAAACACTGATTACTGGTACTGATTATTGGTCCAGAATGCTTTGCACCACAGCGTATCTGTCCCTTCTAACACCATGGGTCATATTAGCTCCTCAAGTAAGTTTTTCATACGCACAAAAAGAATCCGGTCAACGCTAGCTATTAAAAGGTTGCCATGGCTGACTGAGAAATTCACAAATATAATGATTCTTTACATTTTCCTCCACCTTCCATAAATTTGGCTTTCACCAGCCAATGTCTAAAAACATCTTTGGATAATTTTCAGCAGAGAAACAATAAATCAGGGGTGTCAGTGGCTGAGAGGGGAGAGCTTTTCCAATTTTCATAAACAAAAACTTCGGTGACAGCTGCTTTCAGGTTTTGGATATAATTTTCCTAACTGATGTCTTCACTGTGGTGCGCCTTGGCTGTCTTCCACTCACTAGCCAATCTTGGGGGAATCGTGATTTATGCTGACGCCGCATCAATGTGAAAATCTGATCAAGTACAGTAGAACTCTGCAGCCTCACTGGGGAGAGCTGGAAGCAAGTCGCCATTCACGTGTGGATAAGGCAAAGACAAGGGCCATCTATAGAAGAACGACTGCCCGGCTTCTGGTTTAAACTGGCAACTGATTAGTAGCTAAAGATACAGCCTCAAGAAATTTCCCACTGCAATAGCTATAAAACTCTGAAAAAAGCTAAAACCCCTAACAATGTTAAAATCGAAAATGAATGGTTAAACTATGGCCAGAATTCAGAAGGATTTTCAGACTAGTAAGACTGGAGCAGAACTGAGAATCACAATCCAGGCCCCATACAGAAGAGACCCACCGGTCTTCTCCACTCCTACCCCTCGCTCAGAAACCAGGCTCCAAAACCGAGTTTCCTATGTTGGGCAATTATCTGCAAATACAGATTCCTTGGCTCCATTTCTAGAGATCCTGATTCAACAGGTCTGGTGTGTGTGTGTGTGGCGGGGGGGGGGGGGGGGACAGGGGTGGCTGGGTGACAGTGGGGAGAATTGTCCAGAAGTGAATTTTTTTGTTAATAAAGCACTTTAAATGAATCTGATGATCTCCCAGGTTTGAAAACTACTGGTCTATACCAATCACAAAAATTGAGTGGGTATTCCTCTGTTGCATATTTGATGCTTTTTTTTTTACATAATTTTAAAATTTTGAAATAGACTCATGAGAATTTTCAAAAATAGTAAAGGATTTCCATGAACCCTTCGACCAGCTTCCCCTAATGATAATACCTTATGTAACCAATATGTTGTCAAAACCAGGAAACTGACTTTGGCACAATACTATGAATTCAGGTGTAGACCTTATTTGGATTTTATCAGTGTTTACACGTGTTCTTGGGTGTGTGTGTGTTTATGTGCACTTGTGTGTGTGTTTGTATGTTGAATACAGTTGTAAGAAAATTTATCACGTGTAGATTTGTGCAACCATCATTCTGATCAGAAGGCAAAGCTGCTCCATCACCATAAAGGAACTCCTTTGTTTCATGTCTTACCAGTCAAACCTCCAAACTAACCCCTAACTGCTGGCAACCACTGATTTGTTCTCCATCACTATCACTGTGTCATTTAGAGAATGTTATATAGACAGGATTAACCCTTTGAGATTGGCTTTTAGTTTTTACTCAGCATAATACCCTCGAGAGCCATCCTAGTTTTTGAATATTATATCAATAGGTCAATCCTTTTCATTGTCAAGTAGTATTCTATGAATGTATCAAAGACTGTTCATCCATTCATTCTTCGAAGTACACTTGGATTGTACATTGGAAGTACATTTCCACTTTTGGTTAATATGAATGAAGCTGCTATGAACATTCATGTACAGGTTTTTGTGTAAACATATTTTAATTTTCTAGGACAAATGCCCAGGAGTGTGACTGCTGGTTCATAAGGTATGTATACATCTAATTTTATAAGAAACTGCTACGTTGTTTTCCAGAGTGACAGAATCACTGTATTTTCCCACCAGTAATGTTATACATGACAGATACAGCTGTGCTGCATTCTCACCAGCAGTTTATCAGTTGCTGCTTTCTGAGGTGCACAAAGCTGGATATCCTTTTTTCTCAGCCCCTACCGCATACTTATGCTTTTACAACATGGCAGAAGGCAAGAGGACTTGAGTGATGCAGACAGAGCACTATGGAATCACAAGGTGGGTACAGATTAAAGATCCTAGGAAGAGGACGTTTTGGGGCAAGAAAGTTTCCATTCATCCTTCTGGTTAATGTCAGAGAAAGAGACAATGGGGGTATAGGCTTATGATAAACCATTAATGCTATATTAGATGAATAATTGCTAATGGTGGGGTACCTAGATAGGAAGATAGGAATTGTATTAATCAAAGTGCTCTCCAGCTGCAGATCTGAGATGGGGCTAATCACACAAGAACAGCGTTAACAGTGTCTGGTTTTTAAAACTGAAATCCTGGTATTTGAGCTTTTGGCCTAGAAATAAATACATATTGTGATGTGGCTTATGAGCCAACATTCTTGCTCTAGGCTTGTAACACGTGCTACTGTGCTGACTCCTAACTTGGATACAAAAGCATGAACTTTCTTTCCTGATATTTCTTGGGACATTATATGGCAAACAAATCCAAGAAAATAGAACCACATACATATCCTGTCTGTTGATATACACAATGCATCTAAATATTCCTTCTATGATGGGCAATCAGGAAAAAAAATACCTATGGAAAAATACTCTAGGATCACAGAAGGGACTATCATTCTTAAAGTTCAAGGAAAAAAAGCACATTTCTGAAAAAAGACTTAATACAGAAACCAGAAAGAAATGGAAAACTAAAAACTAATTTGCCTTCTCAATATGATCCAAGAAAGCAGAAGTCCACAATGAAAGAAGCAGTCATGATAAGGTGATAGAGGAAACAGTGCAAAAAAAAAAAAAAATGCAACAGTAGAATTTCAATAAAAGTTGAAGGTAGTAATGGTCAAACTTCAGTAACTTAAACAACAGATATAAAGGACCAGCCTGAAGAACTTTCATAAGAGTGCTGAGATGAGGAAAAAAACCTGATACATAGAAAGAGAAAATGATTTGCATGGGGAGACAAGACTTAAGAATAGAATAAACTCTCCAGAGTTAACATTATCGTCACTCTCTTCCCCTGTCCTCAGTTTAATTCTTTGCAACAGGAACAGACTATTGAGGACCTGGTACAATTGGTTAGCTCTAAATTTTGACCAACGAGGCTCTAATTTCCAGGCATTCAGAATCAGGAAGGTACATGGCGAGAACAGGCAACGATCACCTGCATCTGACTTTCTTTCCTTGGGAATATTCTGCTGCTTTTAACCAGATTTTCTTCTTTCACACATTTGTATATTAATCCAAAAGCTAACATAACACTGTAACCTAGGGAGAGCGTTTATTTACACGTTTACTGTAAGGATGGGCCTGGATGATCTTCCTTCATCAATAGCTCAGTAACATCATGTTCAATCAAATTAGACACAGCTGAACTTCAATTCCTTCAAGTTAAAATCAATAAACCAACTCCTAACGTGTTCGCCAATTTTAATACTACAGCTTCTACTTTCCTTTAAAGTGCATTTGCTTGAATTTTTGCTTTTTGTTTGTCTTCTAAAGTCTCAGAATTACTTTTGGATAGCTGGATTTTTTAAAAGCCAATCTCAGCCTTTTCATAGGGACATTTAATCTATTTACACTTATTAGCATAACGAGTGTGTCTGGTCTTGTATTACCTGCTTTAATGCTTTCTGCTTTGCTGTCTTTGTCCTTTTCTTTGCTACACAGAAATTTCCTTTAATTTAGTTTCTCCTAATGACTTAGTTTGTATACAGTCTCAATTCAATTTTTAAATATAAACATAAATAAAAGAGCTTTTATTAACCCTACACTTCTTCTCATCTCCCAATATGATTGACGTCAGTAAGGATTTCAGACCCAGTTCCTTATTTTTAAGTGTTTTAAAGTATTTACATATAAAAAATCTTAAATATTAAAAACATGCCTCTCAAAAATTACTCAGACTTCATGTTTAAAAAAAAATTTAATGTTCCCTACCAATCCTTGAATGCAATCACATCCTTTTATTTTAAAAAACAAAACATTTTTACTGATTAAAAACATGAGCAACTTGGTTATTGTCATAGAGACTGTTTCCCCTTCCAAGTTTGTAAATATTTTCACTTCCTTCCATTTAATGCTGCAGAGCAGGAGGTGGCAAACTTTATGCATAAAGGGCCAGCTGGCGAATGTCTTAGGCTCTGTGGGCTGCATACTTACTCTCTGTATCAAGCCCTCAGTTCTGCCATTGTGGTGTGAAAGCAGCCACAGACAGCAGGCCAGTGGGTGACTGTGGCCACATTCCGATAAAACTTGATTTACAGAGCCAGGCAGTGGGCTGCAGTTTGCCAACTCGTGCTGAAGAGAAAGGTGCGGGGCCGGCTTAGCTGAGTTCAATCTTTCCCTATATTAATTAGGTGATACGACATAAAATGAGAGACTCAGCTCCGTGTCCTCTACCCTCCTATTCCTCTTACAAAAGAGACTTGGCCGTATGTCTAGCAGATATTCAGTCCATATTTACTGCGATTTTTTTTTTTCTAAAGGAAAACTAGAGCTTCACTGAATATTTTAAAACCAGAATGACCAGATATGTTCTTTTTAAAGTGCATAACCTCTGAGTGTCTGCTTCATTTCTTTTAACAGGCTCCCTCTGTCAGCAGAAAAGTTGGTTTTTTTGTAAAAGAAAAGCAGTCCTAAGAATTTGTCCCAGGTCCCCTTTTGATGGATGTAGCAACAATGGAGCCTTACTTAGCGTGAATCCTAAAGGTTCTGTGATTCTTGACGACCATGACAAGCCCAGACCGGTGCACAGAACGAAGAGTAATAACTTCAGTCGTATCTGCTTCCCGAACTTGACTGGGAAAGGACTACAGAAAGATCTGCTGGCATCTTACAGTATAACGATACGGAGGAAGCTTTCAGTGATTATAATGGCCAGGGCTCTCATTTTCACCCAGTTGGAATGGTAAGAAAGAAACAGGAACCGAAATCGTATCAGCAGATGTGTGTCTTCCAGATGGCAGGAGGAGAGAGGGGGAGAGATAAGGAGTCAGTTACCAGGAGAGTAGCGCACTGGGACTCCTAATAAATCCAGACAAAGATGCAGCGTAATCTAGAGGGGCCAGCGTTCCCTGCAACTGGAGGCATAGCCCGGACAAATGCACACACCTCTAAGTTTCAAAATACCATTTAAAATAGGGACTCAATGCTGAAAACTCAAAGAAACTCTTGATTTTCAGAGCAGATCTCCTTTCTTTGCCTCTTTTTTTCATCTCTCCTAAATATACTGCAGATTTGCCAGAATAAAATCCTTATTAGGTATTAATGGTCTTTTTCTTTCTATTTTAATCATAAGAACTTTAAAAAAAGATATTTGCTAAAAAGGGGTAGTTAGGAAAAATGCTCACAAATATAGCTGTTTATATATTTATCTCTCTCTCTATATATTTCTATCTACTTATCTATTTATATATTTGAGGGGATGTCTAGGATCTGTATTATAAAAATGTAATCCTATAATTCCTCTTATTAAACAAAAAAAGAAAAGAAAAGAAAAGAAAAAGATTAGAGTGAGGAACCAGATAAAATGGCTGGCAAACAAAACAAAACAAACCTTTTATTTGAAATATCTATAAAAAATACCTGAAATTAAGACTGTCAGAAACAGAGATAGAAAAAAAAAATCCACTAAAATTCAAAGAATGCCTTAAGCCACATGATTTAAGAGATGGAACACAGGTTCTAAGAGAGGCTGTTAAAGTTTGAGGAGACCTGAACCTTGGGAAGAAAGAATGAGAGGAAAATTCCTTAAGTGTATGTTTATGTATATACAGTGGTATGTGTGTCCATTTCCAGTTGTGATCCAAAATTAATGCAGTGACAGTTTTGAATGGTTTGTCAGCAAAACCAAGGCCAGAATAATAAGAAACAGGTTTCAAGTGAAGAGTTAAAAACACTGGAATAAATTCATCAAGAGACCACAGAACTTCTTTTCTCAAAGACAGTGAAGACCATTCCCCACCTCATAATCTGCCGCTCTAATTTCCTAAGATGGGTAAACGTCAGTATGACCCAGAGGGAAAGACGCTCCCTTGCTTTATTACCTCAAGAAGCCCCTTCCTCATCAAAACTGATCTGACCTGCATCCTAGCTTCATATGTACATCTTGCAACGTTACCAGTGCTCCAACGGTAACTGCCTAGTCATGCCTGGTTCATTACAGGTGATCATTACAGGTGATGACTTCTGCAGGAGAGAAATTAGCCTAGATTTCAACATGCACTGATCTACTCTGAAGTGAAGATGTCTCACCGTCTATGTAAGTTTCTGTATAACTTCTCAGACACGTGTGCTTCAAGTTAACCTTTTATTCCAAACTTTTAGGCAACCAGAGAAAAGAGGAGGACATGGGGAATATTTGGTTTCAAGATTCTGTCAGGTGATTTGCTGAATCAGTCTCTAGTTTGAGTCCTGGTCCTCGGTGTGAATTCAGCTGACTGCAAATGGGTTTAGATCTTAAATCTATAGGGCTACCTATAGTAGGTGAAATTTTTTGTTTTGATAAAAAACAATTGGATATTTGCTATCATGTCTCTGGACATGTCAGCAGGTAGGTTATTAGCACTTGCATAAAACCAGGTTAAAAGGAAAAAATAGAATATGGGAAAAGAAATATGCCATGTCTGTGAGTAGGTTCCAAAAGACGGAGACTTCCGTCTCGCCATCATACTCTCACCCATTCACTTGCTGGCTCTGATGAAACAAGCTGCCATGTTGTGAGATGCTCTATGGAAAGGCCCATGTACCAAAGATCTAAAAGGTCTGTGGCCAACTGCTCTTGGGGAACTGAGACCTCAGTCCGACAACCTGTAAGGAAATGGATCCTCCAACAACCAACTACTGAGGAAGCAAGGAGGTAAACCTTTCCCACTAGAGCTCTGGAATGACTGCAGCTTTAATAGAGACCCCGAGCCAGAGAATCCGGCTAAGCCACACTCACTGCTGACCCACAGAAACTGCAAGATAAAAAAAATGTGCTATTTTATGCCACCAAGTTTGAAGTAATTTGTTGTGCAATAGAAGATAACTATTAGAAATGATTAACGGGTAAGTTAAAATCGCCCATTAAGTCTAAGGAACGTTCATATGAGTAGATCCTGAGCGGTCCTCTATGGTCAAGGAGCACCGCAGTCGGTGTTTATTAAAACAGTAAGAACTGGAACAGGGCTCGAGCTCCGGGCTAAGTGACTGAAAAGAAAGGACGAGAAGTTTGCATCTTCCTAAGAAAGAAAAGATGACTCTGTCCTGGGCTCTTGAAGCATCTGCTTACCTGGTTATTAGACCAGGTGACATTCTGAAGACTCTTCTAATATATGTATTTTAAAAGAGTAGATGACTGAAAATAAAACAAATTAAGAAGAGAAAAGCAGACTTACAGTGTGTATTTTTCTCAGAATATAGTGAAAGAGACCGTATTAAAAAGGAGGTAGAAGTTAAATATTTGCAAGGAGCCTTTGCAATAAGAAGAATTATGCTTCATAATTTCTCTGTAAAATAAATACAAAGATATCCTCTTAAAGATGAAGGACTGAAGGATTAGTTACGGATTTGTCCAAGGGTACATAGAGAATTATAACACAACCCTGAACATGTAAGTCTCAATTTTATGTGATATTAAATAAAAATATATTAAATAATATATTAATCATATTATATAATCATAATATAATAATCTAATATTAAATAACATATTATTTGCTTCACAGTAAATGAATATGTAGTCCCAAAGTTCTGAATACATGATTATATTCATTCTGGCAGTTTCTAATATAAAACAGGAAGTTTCTAATGAAATATAGTTTGAGCTAGTTGAAATGATACCTTGATATGCTTGGGGGAGAAGAAACATAGGTCTTTCCGATCTTTCCAGTGGAAAAGCTTTCTAAGTTGCTAGAACCAGAGAGCCAAATTTCCTCGGCCTTTCTAATAACAATACCACTGTTCTCTTTATATAGCACACATGGACAGGGAAAAGGGGGCATTCTAAAGAAACCCCTAAATATTTAGATGAAGGTAATTTATTCAGTATTTACTGAGGGCCTCTTATATGTATAGCTTGCATTTAAATGGTAGATGAGAGTCGAGCAGATAGATGAGGATATCATGATTTATTATGATTATTTTCCTATTTTGCCTGCCCCCCAAAAGTGTCCTAGCTATTTCACGATACAAGAGACGTGTACAATGATGCTTTTAAAATGGAAATAGAAAAGACACTGGTCATATGACTGTTCCCCAGGCATTTAAAGAATGTGACTATCAAGGGGGAAAGAAGAGTAAAACACTTCAAGAGACTTAAAGTAACTAGTGTAATGGGATAAAATTAGGCAAAGTAAAATGCAGGATAAACAGAATGTTTTCCAATTTTTCCTAAGTTCCTACTTGTGATCTAAATTCCCCGAGAAAAGACAGTTTGCAGTCATGTGAAAAGACCGATCTGTTTGTACTTTTCTGCAGAGAATACACCTGCAGAAAGAAGAAAGCCAAGAGATGAACAAAATGATCTTACAGGAATTTTCTACCTCTAAATTTATCTTCTATAATTAACTGTATTTCAAAAAAGTATGCAAGGAATAAGTCAACACATTCTCAAAAGTTTCAAGGATACCAAGTAACAGCTGAAACTCTCCCTTTCCTCCATCTGAAACCCTCTTTCTTCTTCAAGATGAAAGGATAATTTAACTGTTAACAAATATAAATATGCACAATAGAGACAGATTTTTAGATATAGATGGGATTTGATGCTAAGTATTGTTAGGCAACTTATCTTTTTAAACAGGGTATGTCTTGCAGATCTTTTCATGCCAGGATACAGATGATGCTTCGACCTTTTTAAGGATTGTATAATATCCCAATTATGAATGATTCATAATTTAACCATTCCTCTACTAATAGATATTTAGATTTGTTCTAATTTCTCATTCTTATGCAGAATACTATAATGAATATTTTATATTTATATTCTTGTCCACATGAGAGTATCTCTTTAGAATAGATTCTTAAAGGTAAAATTATCAGAGATCCAATGCAAGGGGTAATTTAAAACACTAGTAGTTACTTCTAAAACTGTCCTCAAACATGTTGCACCAATTTATACCCTAATTTACAGCTTCAGATAGTATCAGTTTCTTCACTCCTTTTCACAATGCTAAGTATAATAAACTTCAAAAATTTTCTTTACTAATCTGATAATTTAAAAATGATAACTCATTAATATTTTAATTTCCACTAATAATGAAGGTAAATATCTTTGCTTGGGGGCCACTTTTAGTTCTTATTTTATGAACTGTCTGTTGCTAGCCTTTGATTGCTTCTTACTGGGTGGTTAACCTTTTTTCTTATTGGGTCTTTACAGTTTTTAAATATATTCTGGATGTTAATCATTGTTTCATTACAGAGATTGCCACTATTCTCTCAGACTGTGAACTTTATTTACACTGTCTTCTATCATTATTAAAGTCTTAAATCTTGTCAATCTTTTATTTTATGGCTTTATTTTAGTTAGAAAAAATTTTTCCCACCCTGAACATATAAAAATATTCCCCTATTTTTCTTTTAATATCTTTTATGTTTCGGTCTTAAATACATTTAGAATTTATTTATGAGAATGGTATGAAGCAGAGATCTAACTTAAGGTTTTCCTCAAAGAGACAGTGAATTGTCTCAGCACCACTTATGAATATTTTTCTGACTGATTTGAAATGGTCCCTTTATCATAAATAAGTTAAATTCTCATGGGCCTATTTTTTTTCTTATTGTGCTTTTTCTTGCACCAAAATCATAATTTTTAATTTATAGCTTTGTATGGTATTTTGATATCAAGTAGTAAAAATATTTCCTTAATATACAGGCAGTAGTGTAGTGGTTAAACAGGGACTAGAATCCGACTATGCTGAAATCTCAGACTTGTCATTCACTAGTTGGGTGACCTCGGGCAAGTTATTTTATCTGTACTTTTCCAGTAGACATGATCTGAAAAGATGGTGATCCTAATAGTTCCTACATTTTGTTACTAGTAGGATTAAACAAGTAAAGATATGTAAAGTACTGAAACCAGTACCCAACACATAGTGAGAATTCAAATATAATAGCTTTTATTCAAAATTTTCTTAGCTGTTATCACACATTAAGTCTTCTAGACAATGTGGAGAGTCAGGCTATCAAGTTTCATTTAAAAATTCCACAAGGGTCTTCAGTAAATATTCCGCTGACTTCATTGGTTAGTTTCAAGGAGAAAATATTGACAAACATATTAACAGAATTCCTAGATCATCCGATCCAGGAACATATTGTGTCTCTCATTTATTCTCCTTGTTTGTCCTTCAGCAAAGTTTTACAATATTTTTCCTATAGATGCTGTACATTTCTATTTAGGTTTATTTCTCAGGAATTGTATGGATTCTGCTTTTATTAAAAATGGGATTTTTTTTTTCTTTATTGGTATTTGCTATCATATAGGAAAACTATTTGTTTTAGTATATTAATGTTACATCTGACCATTTTACTGACCATCTTTAATAAACAATATATTGTTTTTCAGTCAATTCACTTGAAATGTTTAGGCCCATGATGAAATACTCTGTTAATAAGGACACCTTTGTTTCCTCCTTTCCAATATACACATATTTTTTAATTTAGTCAAAAACATTGAAGGGGCAGGATATAGTTCAGTGGTAGAGCATATGCTTAGCATGCATGAGGTCCTGGGTTCAATCCTCAGCACCTCCTCTAAAAATCAACAAACAAACAAACAAACCTACCTAATTACTACCCCTCCCCAAAATTAATAAAATTTGAGAAACATTGGAAAAACCCCATCTTTTCTCCTTGTCTTTTGGTTGAGTAACAGTACTCACAGAAAGTTGCTACTAACCCCAGAGCTCCTTAATCCCCAAGTAAGTCTAATCAGTTTGAGCTTTAGAATCTCATCACTCGTACTCAGTCAATAAAAACAAGGCCCATAAGAATCCACTTTGACTTTGACAGTCACATCAACTAATCCTTAAAAATCCTCACAATTAAATAAATCTCTTTAAGGCCACATATAACCCAGTTCTGACTTATTGCCAGGGAAGTCAGGTGTTGGAAAAATCAGGCTGCATTTCTGGCTCCGTTCTCTTTAAAAAAAGTATTTCAAATCTCTCTTTCCAGAAATTTTTAAGTGATATCATTCTTCTTAACAATACATTGTGACCTATTTGAATGTAAATAAAAGTAGACTTTAAAAAATCATTTTTAACAAGTGTATCACATTCTGTGGTTTGAATATATCGTTTTTAAAAGGCACAGTGATTGCTATGTACTAGGCACTGTTGTAAGTGCTGTGTAATATCAACTCACTTAATCCTCAGTACATCTGAGATGTATAGCATACCATATCATATGGTATGTATGTATCATAATTTATTTAATCAGGTTAAGGAAATCAAAATTTGATTCAATAATTTAATCCAAACCAATCAAATTGCTCCAAATATTTGTCATTATACACAGTACTGTGACAAACTTCTTGGTACATATACCTTTGGGCAGATCTGTGATTACTTCCTTAGTCTAAATCAAGCGGGTGCCTTTCCAGTGGATTATGATTAGTGGCAGAGAGAGAAGAGGGAGAAGAGACATGAGACCAGGAAGGCACAAGGTGTGCCTGGGAAACCACAACTGGGGAAAAGGGAAAATACAAACAGTCAATGAACAGTTACTATTTACCAGGCAACATGCTGGATGCTTGACATACAGCAACATGTTCAGTCCTCGCAAGAACCATTTGCAGTAAGGCATCATGCCTTTTTTTTTTATAAATAAGGAAACTGAAAAACAAGGGTTAGCCACTTGAGACGGTTACACAGCCAGTAAGTAACTGAGGTTCTGCAATTATGAGCTAAATTAAAACAAGTTGCTTTATCTCTTTGTCTGCATTTTAGTTCAATTGTAAAATGTGACTCAAAAAAGTAACATCATGGAGATATATAGTCAGGTAATGTGCGTAAATTATAAAGTAAATACTAGAAATGATTCTCCATTTTCAATTATTAAAAAAGCACCGAGACTTTCTACGAAAGTCACAGTCTTAAAGTAAAACACTATTTATAGTTAAACACTCTGCAAGATGTATGCCTTTATAAATCTTTGCGTGATGATTCCATGTTAGGGAGAAGTATATAAACTGGACTACATACAACAAAAGGACCACTGAATCATAGTATGTTTGGCTGGGAGGATACTTCAAAGTCATCTATGCAATCTTCCATTCAGTGAGGAACTCTTCGTAAAGCATTCTCAAAAATGGCCATCTGGATCCTGCATTTTAATAGTGAGGACTCCTCAGACAATGATGGGAATGGTATCGAGGCCCTATTTGCCCCTCCCCACCTTTCCATTACATTCTCATGAAAATACAGCAAGTGATGACAGCAAGTGATTTCAACCTTATTAGAAACTGAGAAACTCATTTGTCAGGATTCAGGAAGAATTCACAATATTCAAACCATGGGTAAGGCCGTAAAGCATGGACGGGGACATGTCAGGACTATGGCCCCAGTGAAGGGGATCAGAGTACACACCCCAAAATATGCCACTTTAGTATAGGATTATTTTGAGCAGAAGGCAAATGACAAACAGCTTACACAGGAAGAGCTCTCTGCCCTCCCACTTTCAGCCAAAGAGCAGAGCATACATTTTCCTTTGTAAAGATGACATAAAACTCCCTTTGTAATGGCGTCCTCTGTCTCCCATACCCAGAAGACCAGAGATGGCCCCAGATGAGGCTGTGCAACAAACCGTACTACAGCCCTTAACTATCATACATTTCTCAGTCACCACCCACAATTCCCCACCCCTAGGAGCCCCCAAATCCCTTTCCTTTAGCCAGCCACTTCTTCACAATTTATCACCCTTTGTTACAATGGTATATAAGCCGCTGAATCTAACTGCTTCTTTGAGTTTTCAGTTCTTTTCTGTGAAGCCCCATGTATGTAGAAATACTACAATTTATATTTTTCCTTTTCTCCTGTTAATCTGTCTTTGTCAGTTTAATTCGCAGGTGCCAAAACTGAATCTAAGAGGGTAGAGGAGAATTATTTCCTACTCTACACCAGTAATAAAACATAGTTTGAGGTTGGAATTGCAAAGGGGTAAAAAGCTTCACTTCTCAGAGTGAAAAGCTGTCAAAATGGAGATGAATCTGCAAAACTCACAACAGTAGTGTACTCTGTAGCGTGTTGATTCCTTCCCTTCCCCCAATTTTTATGCTAAGGAGAATTGTGGATTGCTTCCTTATATAAAGATAATCAAATAGTTAATCAAATGGGTCTAGGCGATGCTTCCCTCAGTCATCCTTCAAACTTGAGATTGTAAGTGTTCTACTAGCATTAATGTAAATTTGTGCTTTTAAAACTTTAATATCTATGTCAATCACCTGAGTAGCTTGTTTAAATGCAGATTCTGATTTAGTAAGTCCAGAGTAGGGCATGAAATTCTGCACGCCTAACAATTCCTGGATAAGAAGTATGCAGCTCACACTTTGACTGGTAATTTTGTGACAATCTATTCACAAGCAAATAAATAATAGATCCAAATAGACCTTTCTTTTCAGAGTTAGGTGCGTAGTTTTAAGGAAAAGGAAGAAAAGAAACACGAAAGACATGGAAGAAATTTGTAACTTAGAGGAATACACGGGGAGTTTATAATAAAAAAGAAAGTAAACAATAGGAAAAAGTCTAGCACAGAAGAAAATTTTAACATTTTCAATAGATTTCGAGGAATGATAGATTCTCTGGAGAAAAAAGTTGAAAAATAAAAAATGAGGAACAAAACAGAAAAAGCGATAGTTTCATGGAATCTTAAAATGAGGCAGATGATACAAAAGATGGTAAAGAAAAAAAAAATTGCAAGTAAAACTACAATCTGCCCTATACAGTGAAGTATAGAATCAATACTGAAAATTAGGGGAGGGTATAGCTCAGAGGTAGAACGCGCACTTAGCAGGCATGAGGTCCTGGGTTCAATCCCCAGTAACTCCATTAAAAAAAATAAATTAATAAACAAACCTAATTACCTTCCCCCCAACACACAAAAAGAAAATCAAAAAACCCAATAGATGTAACCATTTGGTTGCAGATCTTCCCCTGAAGCAAAGTCCAGAAAGAATGTAACAGTGAATTTAAACTTTTTATGACATAAAAATTATTCAAATCTATGAAGAAGAAAGAGCACAGAAAGTAAATTAATAAAATAGAGAAGAACTTTGAGCAGTGTAAAGACCTACACACACAGATTGGAAAGAGTCGCCATATAACTAGCAAACTAAACGAAAAGAGATCAATACTGAGATATATATCCTGGGGAATTTGTTGAACTTCAATGCTTACAAATATGTGGGAAGCAAAAGAGATAAATTACCAAGTAACAAAAACCAGCCTGGCCACAGAGAAACATCTAAGAGGAAAAAAGGATGTTATTTCCCTGGGACACTAAAAGAGATTCACAAAATCCATTTCAAACTACTCCCAAAAATACTACCCAAAGACACCCACCAGTCCATTAAGAATTCATGAATGGAAAAATCATGTTGTCAAAGACCGGTAATGAATACAGAAATCAGTCGAACGTATAACTCCAAAAATTGTTATCAATATAATCACAAAACAGGATGTGAATGGCAACATTACTTCCTGAAAAGACTCCCATCCCTAATTCATGTTAGGTGTGTACTGTGTACCCTGAGTTTTCCTTTTATAGCATTTATCCTACTGTACTGTCATTGCAGAGTAAGGAGATCACAGTGCTAACGTACACACTGTGTTTAACATAAATGATCTATAAGAAGACACTTCCAGTATAGTTACACAGAGTCTCCCTCTAATGTATTCCACCAAATTCCTTGCCTGCTCTAATAAATAGCAGGTTTCAGTATATTCTTATGCTGCAAATTTTTAGAAATCTAATCTCCACTGATTCTTCAGATTAATTAAGGTTTGTTAAAACACCAAACTCTAGTTGATTAGATTCAAGCTCTCCTAAGAAGCCAGTGAATAAAAGGTTTATAATTCTAGGGTGCAGAAATCTCTTCTATTTAAATAGCACATGACTGGGGGCTCCTGTCTGGTTCTCCTATTCCCAAAGCGGGAGCAAGCAGCATGGTCCCAGGGACCTAAAAATTCTGAACACTTTTTCCCTCTTGGGAAGAGCACGCCCAGCTGAATGAAAGGAGGAACTTTTCCTACCCTGACTCATATTAAGACACCTCTCAAGATATATTCATATATATTGCCCACTTAAATATATTTACCAGAAAAGGGGGTAAATAATTCATAGATCAGAATTGAAAAGAAGATATATACCTTTTAATTCAATGTTTTCATTACACAATCAACAAAACTGTCTAAGAGATGTAACTGACATATTTCCTACTTTTACCATTACAAAATGTATCTTATAAAATTGTATCATTATAGATGTCATTTTCTGATTATTTAAACATGACTTTGTTGTACATTTTCTATGTATTGTGCCCCTCACATGCTTTAACCTGGTCCACAGTTTTGTCATTTTGGTTACAATATTCAGTTATGATGAACATACAACAGTTTAACTCTTCTCAGCTGTTAGATATTTGCACTGTGTGATGTGTGTGTGATGGTGCAGCTACAGATATCTTATGTAGTACTTTTCTTTTACCTCCTTTGGGTAATTTTATAAAAATGAAGAGTATTTTTAGGCCAAAAATAGTGACCTAAAAAAGATCATTTTATGATCTTCATTGTATATCGCTAAACTCTCCAAAAAGACAGGCAATTTACTCAATTATATCTAAGTCTGCATCTCTAAAAATCTTTGTCTCTTGTAATTGGTAACGAGTTCCCATGTGTTCTCAATCACTACAATTCTGGGAAAATGTGATAATAGTTCCTGATTACAAGTCATGAATTTCTAGATAGTTATATTAAGGTTGAATTCTACTTTATTTATGATACTTACATCTGTGTTTATAAATGAGATTCCTCTCATGTCACTTTTTTTGGTGCTTACTTTAGCACATATTTTAGAATCAGGACTACATTTAACTTATATAATAAACTAAGGAATTTCCTAGTTTGTTTTCCCAAGTCTGTCATAGCTTTCCTTCAATTCCTCTACGTTATAATCAGAACAGCCTTTTAAAAACTCAAGTCTCATCACATCCCTTTTTTAAAATTTTCAATGGCTTCCCATTCCTTTTATGAGATCGTCTGACACCTTAACTTGGTCTACAGAGTTCTGGAACATCTGGCCATGTGTAGCTCAGCCTCTCCTGCTTTGGGGCTGCTGTTCCCTCTCCCAGCTACACTTTACTGAGCTGCTTGTAAATGTCACCGACATCTGCCACTAAGTGAAAGCTCTATCACGATCCAGCTCACCTTATTCAAAATTACTTACTGAATGTCTGATCTCTCTGTTAAACTGTAGAAAACTCTGTAAGAACAAAGACCCTTTTTTACAGGTGAGGGTTAAGTAGGCATTCTTTTCCTCAGGAGTTAAAGAACTTGGTAGTGTATATAGTGTCTTCCTACTAGAGTATAAACCAAAATCAAGACCAGTTTTTATATATCTCTTCCATCCAAAGCTTAGCACAGTGCCTTGCACTCAATGAAGAGTTCAATGGATTTATCTCCACATGTAATACAAAGAGTAAACATAGTAAAGTCTGTGTCTGCAAATACTGCTTAATATTTTAACATCGAATATTATAAATATGTTTATAAAATAGGATATAAACTAGAAGAGGCAATCACACATCACGAAAACATAGCCATAATGACTTCCAGAGTCTGTTGAAAAATCATCAGAATGCTGAATTGAAATACTTGACTCATTCAGAAGACTTATAAGTTGAAAGAGTTAACTCTTTTAAATACTTTGGGGTGAAGAAATCTCCTTGCAGAGACTTCAAAGAAGGAAAACCCAGCAAAGACCAGAATATCTAAATAGTTTCTGCTTTTTCCATTTACTTCATTAAATCCAAATAATCCTAAAGTCTGCATGAAATCCCCATGTGTCTACTGCGTATGCCCAACCAGAACTACCAGTCCCAAACATTATTTTCTTTCCACAGCAGTGGATCATCTCCTGAAATATCACAGCCCTAGATTCTCATATTTTATGGCATTATTCACTTTCAAGATCAACTTTTGTTTATTGTAGATATGTTGAAAGCCTAAACCAAGAGATCTAAGAAAGGTAGAAGGAATAGCTATGGAATACGTGATGGAATGGCTATGGAATGGGTAAGTAAGAAGGAATTTTTTTTCTTTTTTTTATTTAAGTATAGTCAGTTTACAATGTTGTGTCAATTTCTGGTATACAGCACAGTGCTTCAGTCAAGAAAAATAATGAAGCTGGAGGAATAACCCTCCCAGACTTTAGACAATACTATAATGCTACAGTAATCAAAACAGCATGGCATTGGTACAAAAACAGACATATGGACCAATGGAACAGAATAGAGAGCCCAGAAATGAACCCACAAAATTTTGGCCAATTAATCTTTGACAAAGGAGGCAAGAATATACAATGGAATAAAGACAGTCTCTTCAACAAGTAGCGTTGGGAAAACTGGACAGTAGCATGTAAATCAATGAAGTTAGAACACTCCCTCATACCATACACAAAAATAAACTCAAAATGGATCAAAGACTTAAACCTAAGACAAGTCACCATAAACCTCCTAGAAGAAAACATAGACAAAACATTATCTCACAAGAAGGAAAATATTCAACTAAAGTAAAACAATGTTTCTAACTGATTGACTTCTACTGCTGAGAGGACATCTATACCATTAAAATAGCTGGATCATCCACCTCACACAAGTGTTGTAAGAATTAAATGAGTTAATGCACATAAAATGCTTAATGTCTGGCACTATTATCTTGTTTTCTTTTAATTTCTCATTAGGTAGCTGGAACTTACGGCTTTAAGTAAATAAAAACCATGGGCAGCATTCCAGGCGAAGAAGAAATCTCCTGGTTTATTCATGGCTGATGACAGTCTCTACACATGTACATTTCTAGGGACGGTCCCAGTGCCCCAACATTATTACTTCCCCCATCCTCATAGGCAGGCAGTTCTTCATAACATCTGAAACTATTTTAGTTTAAAATTTTGGTCTATTTCTTTTATCTTTTATTAGTAGGAAAAGAAAAGTATTTCCTGTCATTTAAATGACGACAAGACTCTAAATGTACAGGGAAGTACCTAAACCAAATTGCTTTTATTGTCATAAGAAAAAAAAAGAATTTCTACTAACATAAAAATATGTAAGATCTGATAGAAAGAAGAGTAATAAAAACCTTAGGAAATAAGTCATCTCAAGCAGAATCATGGAGAATCAAAGGATGACCTTACGTGTGTGTCCCCCTGTCAATTCATATGTTGAAGTCCTAACCCACAATGTGATGGTAGCTGGAAGTGAGGGCTCAGGAAATGACTAAGTCATGATGGTGGAACCCTCATAAATGGGATTAGTGCCCTTATAAAGGAGGCACCAACAGCTCCCTATTTCTTCTGCCATATGAGGACACATCCGTGAACTAAGAAGCAGGCTCTGACCAGACACCAAATCTACCAGTGCCTTGATCTTGAACTTCCCAGCCTTCAAATTTGGGAGAAATAAATATCTGTTGTTTAAGCTATCCAGTCTGTGGTACCTTTGTTATAGTAGCCCTAATGGACCAAGACTTCCTCTGACCAAGGGGCGATGCTACTTTCTACAGCAACACAAAACTGCCCTGATGTTTTCTTGCTTTCATTGTTCTCTATTTCTGTGATTGATCCTAAATGGCCACCTAACAATTGATTTTTATAGGAGAAAGAGGGACAGAAAACAGGTAGCTGGGAAAGAGAACATGGAAGGAGGAGAGAATGGTTTGGCTACTATAGGAGATTCATTTGGCTCCCACCATTTGGCACCAAGTTAATGATAAATAATTCTAATTTCTTCAGAAACCCTCTGTTCAAGTGAACCTCTGGTTACATAGCTCTCACTAAAATGTGGAGTTTTTGAAAATTAGTCTGAACATGCATCCTTACATTTTTGGTACATGCCTAGTTTACTCCCTAATCAAACCCTCTAAATAATAACATCTGGACACTATATCATAATAGTATCCAAGTTAAATCCCATCCCTGGAGTATTTCCCAACATGCTATAAAATCTGTACCAACAACTTTTATTCCAGTCTCTTTAGCAATCCCTCCTATTCTAAGATTTCCAAAATTCTTCCACTCGTTGATTTGAGTTCTGTACATATGTGCATGTGTAACCAATGCACACACAACTGAGTTGACTACTCCTTACCATTTCTGGATTATTAAAAGTAAAACTTAGTTTACCACTGAAAAAAAATTAAAGTGTGCATAATTCAGTGGTATCAGGTAGTTGACCCTTGAACAACACAGGTTTGAACTCTGTGGGTCCACTTTTACATGGATTTTTTTTTTTCAATTAATACATACTACAGTACTACTACATGACCCATAGTTGGTTGAATCCATGGATATGGAACCTTGGATACAGAGGGATGACTATAAAGTTATATGCAGATTTTTGACTGTGAGGAGATTGATGCCCCAAACTTTTGAGTTGTTTAAGGGTCAGTTGTACATTTGTACATTCACAGTGTTGTACAATCCACTACTAACTACCATCTAGTTCTAGAACTTTTTCATCACTTCAAAGGAAAACTCGTATCCGTTAAACAGTCCCTCCTCATTCCCCTGTTGCTGATAACCATTAATCTGCTCTCTGTCTCTATGAATTTGGTTATTCTGGATTTTTTATGCATACGGAATCATACACTTTGTAGCCTATTACATCTGACTTCTTTCACTTAGCATAATGTTTTCAGAGTTCCTCTATGTAGTTCCAGGTATCAGTACTCCACTCCTTTTTCTGACTGAATAATATTCCACTTATATATATTTTTTCTCTCTATATATACACCACATTTTGTTTATCCATTCATCAGTGGATGGACATTTGGGTTGCTTCCCCTTTTGGCTACGGTGAGTATTGTTGCTTTAAATAATTAAGTACAAGTTTTTGTTTAAACACCTGTTTTCAATTATTTTGGATATGTACCCAGGAACAGAATTGCTGGGTCATCTGGTAATTCTTTTTAACTTTTTGAGGAACTGCCAAACTGTCTTCCACAGAGGCAGCACCATTTTACATTTCCACCAGCCATGTACAAGGGTTCCAAATTCTCTAGATCCCTGCCAATATTTGTTATTTTCCATTTTATTGATTATAGTTATCCAGGGGGTGAAGAGTGATACTGCATTGTGGTTTTAATCTCCACTTCCCTAATGACTAATGATGGTGAGCATCTTCTCATGTGCTTATTGGCCATTTGTACACTTTCTTTAGAGAAATGTCTATTTGAATCCTTTGCCCATTTTATAATTGGGTTGCCTTTTTACTGTTAAGTTGCAAATTCTTTGATATATTCTGGATACTAGTCCCTTATCAAATACATGATTTGAAAATATTATTTTCCATGTATGACTTATCTTTTACTTTCTTGATAGTGTCTTTTGAAGCAAAAAGGTTTTGATTTTGGTGAAGTCTAACTTATCTATTTTTCTTCAGCAGCTTGTTTCTTTGATATATTTAAATATGGTGCTTCTTTTGATAGCTAAAATATGTCCATATTGGCTTTAATTTTTATTATATTAATCGCTATCATTTATCAAATTGCTACCATATGCTGGGCATTTTATGTGTGTTCTTTCATTTCCTTTTCTCTCTCTCTTTCTCTGACCTAGTTGGTATTGAGCCATTTTCTAGAGGGAAAAAAAAAGTTCAAAAAGGGACTCTTCTCAAAGTCATTCAGTAGGATATGACAGAGGCAAGATTCAATCCAGCTTTGTCTACTTGTATACACCGCCTTCTTTTTTCTCTACTGCACTGCATTTCATTATTGAACAGCATAATGTAAAGGTTTTGATTTTGGCCATAAAAGAGGGAATGCATCTTGTCTTAGTTTTCTATTGCTTCCATAACAGACTGCCACAAATTTAGTGGCTGAAGTGACACAAATTTATTATCTTATAGCACTCTAGGTCAGAAGTACCCAGGGGTCTCGACCAGCTGACATCAAGGTGTTGGCAGGGCTGCATTCCCTTCTGGAGGCTCGAGGGGAAGACTTGTCTCCTTGCCCATTTAGGTTGTTCCTTGTGAGAACAGGACTGAGTCCTCTTTCCATGCTGGCTGTCAGCTACTCCTAGCCAGTCCTGGCCTCAAGAGGCCACCTATACTCTTCAGCACATGACCTCCTCCTTCCATCTTCAAAACCAACAAGGTTGGTCAAATCATTCTCACACTTGGAATCTCTCTCTTTTTTCCCCCTTCCATCTCACCTCTCTGACCCACCTTCTGCTTTTAAGGACTCACGGTATTAGACTGGGCTCACCCAGATAATCCAGGATAATCTGCTCAAGATCCTTAACATCATATCTGTGAAATCTCTGGTGTCATAAAGGTAGCATGGATAGGTCACAGGGATTAAGATGTGGACATCTTTGGGGGAACAGGGCATTATTCTTACACACACACACACCCCTACATTTTCTCTGCGGCTAGGTATAACATAGAGAGTAAGAACAGAGGACTGATAGAGCTGATAGAATAAAAGACTGACAGAATCCTTGCAGTATGATTCTAAGCGATAGGCAGAGGAAAAGAAACCCCCCCCACACACACACACCCACCTCCTGCAAAAAAGAGCCTGAGGAGAAGCAATCAGAGGTAGGTCTGGTCCTAAAGATTCTGTGTGAAGTTCTGCCTGTCCATGATATACTGATTTCCTCTTTTAACTTGGAAATAATTTTCTCAAAGCTCTTTTGCCCAGTGTCTTACCTCCTAATCCAGTCATCTTTAATGGTCCTGATTCTTGGGCAGCGACCAGCCAAATTTCAATTTTGCACATAATATCCTGAAATATCTCAGAACACTGAGCCAATGAATTGCTAAATTGGCTGAACACTCAGAGACCTCTTTTCCAGGAACACCTTGCTCCAGGCAATAGAATAATAGATCATTGCTAGAACTCTCTAAAGCAAGGTAGCTGTGGAAAGCTTCAATACCTTGATGGCAGATTCCACTGTTGGCAAGCAAGATCCTGACCTCAGGTTTTCAAAAGGAGTGACCAAGGCGGGAAACTCCTGGTGTCTTTCTTTTTCCTCCAACTGAGTCAGTAAGTTCTATGAGATATAGATGCGTGGGTTGATAAAGATTAATTTGGCTAAAAGCTTTCAGTGGATCCTGTGTTATAAAGTCGAGGATCATCAGTGATAGAATGGCAAAAAGCTTCCTACTACATGACTGCTGTCTTCTAAAACTGAAATAAAGGAATTCTAAGCAAGCACATAGGAGAGGTTAAGGAAGAAACCACCTTGAAGCGGGTAAATCTGAAGCTGGTAAGGATAATCCAACATCACAGGACACAAGAGCTCAAAGGGAACACGAAGATTATCTAATCTAATATTTTCATTTTGCATTGGGGAAATTAAAATACAAGGAAGGGACTTTTCCAAAATAACCCAGTTGCTGGCAACATTACAGGTACCCTGACTTTCTTTCCCTTCAGTGTTCTACATTCTGGGGTGGTCCACAGCGGGCGGCTCTGCTGTCAGTTGCTGAACGGATTCTTTTCTCTTAGCCACTTTCTTCTGGGGCCTCAATCAGGAAGACAAAAGTGCGGGTGAAGCACTGCCACTCATAGTGCTTTACCACTGTAAGCAACTCTAGCCGCGCTCTACTGGAAACTCAGTTCTATGATCCCTGAGCCTAGGGAACATCTTTTTGAATGTACCAGGGGATGACGTATGAACATGAGAGAACTCCACTTCTCTCCCAGGGGCCAGTGTGCCTAGGAGACCTGAAGACAGTACACCATCAAAACCCAGTAGCTCTGCATAAGAGATTTTTAGAAGTGAGGGGGTGTGTGTAAAATTGCCACTGAATTCTGGGGAACAAAAATGAGAAAGTGAAAGTAGGGGAAGAGGTTAATGGTTTCACCTCTGCCACATCTGACTCTTTGCCAAGATTTTCTCAGTCCTACTACCTTATAAAAAGCAGAACCCACAATAAAGAAACCTATGCTCCCCAGCACATTACAGGATACAACGAACATAAAACCACAGCTATGTTCTTCTGTTTCAGTCTGGGAAATTAAAAAAAAAAAATCCACATTTAGGGAGTCGGTTGGCCTACCTAGGCCACCCAACCCCAGCATCTATACAATTAGCCAGTCACAGATTCATCAGTTAAATCCGATGGTCCCTGTCCAGGCAACTTGCTACTTAAGGACAGTGCGCTGTTGCCAGCTGCCCTCCATAAAAGCAGTGGGAGATTTCAGCAGGCTAGACCCTCCACAGATCCTCCTCCTTTCTCTAGGGTTTTGTGGGCCTAAGACCCTCCAAAGCCACACTGAGAAAGGCAATGAAGCAAAAGGACAAAAGGAAAGCAGCAGAAGGTGACCAGCTAGCCCTGGATGTCTCATTTCAGATTTCTCTGTCACTCCTCAGGATGGGCTACTGAATTTTAGATTCTAACTTTAGATTACACAGTTGAAGTTAAGTTTCGTTGCTGTTCTCCAAAATACTGTATTCGGACTGTCACAGCTACAGAGAGGCCTTCTCCTGCCTCTTGCCCCTTGGTATGCTTTGATTTCCCAAGCTCTCCACATCTCATACTCTACCTTACTCTGCTGGACAGACGTACTCTGTCTGCCCCCACACGATACGCAAAGTCCTCTGTAAAAGTCATAACACATTTCTCTGACCAGGAGTCAATTTTCCATTTACCGAAACACGGCTCCCAACCTGTTCTGTTGAGTTACTCTGACCATTTTCCAGTGACTTCTGCATTTCTCAATAAGCTAGGTTGCCTTCAGTCTCACTGCCAGCTTGTAAGCAGAAACTTTGGCACCTGGCTCAATGTTTTCCTCTCCATACTTAACGCCCTCCTCATCCCCATCATCCCGGGTAATATGCCATTGGGGAGAGACATTCATCAGCAGGCAGCTATCAATCTATATTGCGAAGCAAAGAAATCCACAACCACAGATCCTTTTAGGAAACATGCTCTCACTACTTCATTGAAAGGGGTGGAGTTTATGTCCAATAGGTATGATACACTTTTAAATCACTGATCAAAAACTTCCTGAAATCCCTCCTTTTAAGGATGCATCAGGTTGTTTAGTAGAAAGATTCATACCTAAAACTCTATTAACCTGTCAGTACTTAACACTAAGGCAAACATGTAGAGATTACACTTTTCTTTCCTTCTACAATGCTTACTTAAAGCCTACCACATGCTCAGAATTGTTCTAGGCACTGAGAACAAAGTTGTTCACAAAATGGGGCAAAATATCTACCCTCATGAAAATAATTTTCTACTGGAGGAAAAACAAATTAAACAGGGTGCATAAGATATATAATACAGTAGAAGATGATAAAGCCTTCAGAGAAAAATAAAACAGGGAAAAGGATAGAGTTTTGCCTTGGTTTTGGTTTGGTTTGGTGGTGGAGTGGCACTGTTTCATACTGGCTGCCATACTGAGAATGGTCTGCTGAGGGGCAAAGTCACAATCACGGAGACTAGTTAAGAGGCTCCTGCAAAAATACTAGGAGAAATAATTATTACTTGAATCAGAAGGAAAGAAATGATAGTCATAAACGGCTGGTTTCTGGATATGTTTTGAAGGGAGAGGAAACATGGCTTGCTGACAGGCTAGATGTGGGATGTGAGAGAAAGAAAGGAATCCAGGATGACTCCAAGATTTTTATTCCTTGAAGAAAGACCAGAACTGCCATTAATTGAGATGCAGATGACTCAGAAGGAGCATGTTTTTATGGGGGTAATGGGAAAATCAGGAGTGTAGTTTTAGAATATTTTAAATGATACTAGAATATAGCGCATTAAGATTTTTTTTTCACTATTATACACGATGAAGATAAGAATATTTCTGGCATGAAGGATGAGGCCATCTTACATTTTCAACACATTAATCACTTTCATTCAAAATTCCTCACTGCCTCAGCAGGAATTATTTGTAAACTACTTCGGAAGTCATTCTGAAAAAGGGTCCAACATCTTGAATGGGTTTCAGAGTTGGGACTGACATTCTGGCCTAATTCTGAAGCTCAGTTAGGTAGGATATATACATTGCAGACGGATACAACACAGGCAAAATGCTGGATGAACTCCAGCAGTGCATTTGCACCAAGAAAAATGGGCCCCATTTGGGCGTAGAAGTAGAAAGGCAACACCTGATATGTGAATCCAGGTGCTCACCAGGGTCGGAAGAGTACAACCAAGTGTTTCATCTGAGAAGTCACCTCCTGCTGAAGCAGGAAGAATAATTTATCAGCTGTTTTCCTGCCCAGCATGGACCACCGAGCTGCACAGTGTGCTCCCTAGGCAGCCTTCTCTCTCGACTCTGTGCCAGGTCCTCTGTGCTCGGCCCCAAGGCCTCCCTGCAAAGTCCCCTTTCTCCGTGTTTGCTCCTGCCTTCCTCAGGGTTGTGACTGATGCACTTCATTCAACAAGATGGAAGGAGAGTGGAAATAAAGAGCATGGAGTGGGAGGAAAATGATGGATACTCTTTATTTAAGGGAGTTTTGAGTACAAATATTATTCAGAAATTCGATCTCATCCCACTTACTTCTGAAATGCCACAAAACAATATTAAGTCGATGCATTCAAAAAGCAATTATGAAAGCATAATATCTAATTGGAATTATGCTACTGCTGGGGGAGGGGGAATTTGAGGACAAATAAAACCAGGACCCTGCCCTTGGTGAACTAAGAATCTAATGGAGAAGGCAGATGATTAAACAAGTCATTACAAGCGAATAACTAATGAAGGGACATACAAAATGTCAGGGACCCAAAGGGGGAACAATTAAATCTGTCTGAGGAGGTTGGGAAGAATTTATAAAGGAGATGACATTTGAGCCAAGCTGTGAAGGAAGGAAAGGTGTTTGTCACTTTACCAAGGGAGAGCACTCTGGGACAGGCAGAGGGGGCCTACAGCTGTCTGGTTTTTGGATCAGTGAGGTTTGAAGCGTGGTCCTGGTAAAGGTTACGTGGGGGAGAATGACAGGACAAGGAGATCAGAAAGACAAACTGGGACCAGACTTGCTTGGCTTAGGAGTCTGTCCCTTGTTCTTTGGGCAAAAGAGAGCGCTCAGGCTTTTTAAACAGGCAAATGACATGATCTTAACTTTGTTTGTTTGTTTGTTTGTTTTTATTTTTGGGGTTTTTTTAATGATAGGTTGCAGAATGAAAGAAAAGGAATGAAAGATTTTGTTTAGGCAAAAATTTAACATAGGACACATGGAGAAAGAACCATGAAACAAACAAACCAAAAAAAAAGATGTCATTGTGAACCGTATTTTATTAAAATAAAAAACCTCAAACTTTTGGAGAGATACCGTTAAGAAAATTAAAAGCTACAGACTAGAAGAAAAAAAGTTGCCAAACACATATTTGATAATGAACTGTTCACCAGAAAATATAAAAATCTTTTACAACTCACTAATAATTATTTTATAAAAGCTGGACAAAAGATGTGAACAAACATTTCACAGAAGAAGAAATACAGATGGCAAGCACACAAAATAATGTTCAGTATCAACAGTTATTACAGGAATGTAAATTAAAAGCACCACAAGATACTACTACATACCTAACAGAATGGCGCAAACAAAAAGAAAATTGACAATATCAAATATTAGCAAGGGTGCGGAGCAACTGAAACTCTCATATATTGCTGTTGAAAATGTAAAATGGTCAAGCTACTTTGGAAAAGTCTGATAGTTTCTTATAAAGTTAAGCATATATTTACTATATGACTCAGTCATTCCACCTCTAAGTCTTTTAAAGAAATGAGAACATATGACCACATAAAAGCCTTTACACAAATCTTTATTGTGGCTTCTTGCATGACATCCCCAAACTGGGAACAATCCAAATATTCGTCAACTGCTGAATGAGTAAGCAAATAATACTCATAGTGGAATATTGTTCTGCAATAAAAATGAAGAGACTACCAACACAGGTAACAATATGAATGAATCTCAAAGGCATCATGGTAAGTGAAAGAGGACAAAATTAAAACTATGGTGACATTTATATGTGTAAGTCCACTTATATGACAAAACTGTAGCGTCAGAGATTAGAGCAGTCATTGCCAAGAGCTGGAAGTGGGAAGAGGAGTCTCATTACAAAAAGGCATAAAGGAATTTTTTGAGTCATGGAAATATTCTGTATCTTGATTTTGGTGATGGTTACACAACTGCAGAAGTCTGTAAAAATTTTCAGAGCTGTATATCTAGGATGAATAGTGAGGATATATATCTAGGATGAATAAGAAGGGTGAGTTTTACTATATGTTAATTATGCCTCAATAAACCAGCAAACCAAAGACTCACACCAAGTGCTGAAGAAGAAGTGGAACAACCGCAACACTCATTCGTGCTGGTATGGATGGAAGACGGCACAATCACTTTAGAAAGCAGCTTGACATTTGAAAAAAAAATAAAGCTAAGCACACACTCCAACAATCCCACTCCTTGTATTACCCACCAGAATTAAAAACACATCTACACAAGCACTCGTACATGAATGTTCATTGCAGCTTTATTCAATAGTGCAAAATTGGAAATGAACAAAATGTTGATAAATATAGCAGATGCATGACCACATAAAGTATGATATATCCATATAAAGACTACCACTCACCAATAAAAAGGAAGGAACTATTTAAAAAAATTTTTAATGGGGGTACTGGGGATCGAACCCAGGACCTCATGCACGGCAGGCATGTACTCTACCACTGAGCTGTACCCACCCCCCGAGGAATGAACTACTTACTGATACACCCAATATCATGGATGAATCTTTAAACATTATTCTGTATGAAAGAAGCCAGACACAAAGGGTATAAAAAAATAAACTTTAGAATTTTATATATAGAATTTTATACAAAAATTTTAGACTGCTACTTTTAAAATCCATTTTATTTGGATATAATTTTATGTACAATAAAATGAACCTATTTTAATTGTAGGGACCCATGAGTTTTGACAAATATATACATCTATGTAACCACCACCACCAAGAACATTTCCATCATCCCACAAAACTCCCTTGTACTTCCTTGTCATCAGTCCTGTCCCTTTGCCCCAAAGCAACCAGTAATCTATGCTCTGTCACTATAGATTAGCTTGCATTTTCTAGAATTTTATATAAATTCTAGAATTGGATGTATCAACAGTTTATTCCTTTTTATTGATAAATGATATTTCTGTCTATGACTATATCATAATTTATTTAGTCATTCACCTGTTATATTTATGAACTAACCTACTGGAGACATATCTTAGGCTCTAAAAATGAAGATTTTATAACTTACAAGGCTTATAATGCTGGAGTAAGCATTAAATAAAATAATTATGTCACTTAATATTTGGCAAGCATATCATTAAAGAAAGTAGGAAACTTCATCTTAGAGAGGTCAAGTAATTTGCCAAATGTCACAGCTAGAAACCCAGTTCTGCCCAGTTCCAAATTTCTTAACCATTATGCTTGCTGTCTTCGCATCCAGTAGAAGGTTTCCAGAATTTGCAGGTACAGGAAGGAGTCCCGTTTTCCTGATGTTTAAGGGTTTGGGACAAAGAAGGGGGACATTAGAAGTTTAATAGGTCAAAAAAGAGTTTTCTTTCTCGATACTCAAGCGGTTTGGAAAACTGCTTAAACAGCATTTAGAAGGGACTCCAAACAGCTCTCTGCTAACCTACTGGGAACGGATCCTAAATCCTTGGATTGATTGGGATCTTGCCTATATAACTAGTCACCAGAGCCGGTTTTTCTTTTCCACTGCATATTCTTAGCAAATGTTACAGCGTAAAATATAAAAAGGGAACATCAGAAGCTATTCTGGGAAAGTGAGCTGTCCTCTGACACCGGCGCTATCCAGAAGGGCTTCATGCCCGAGTTTAATTTCATTTCATGTATAAGAATCCCTTAGTCACCACTTAAAATGCCGTGTCATCTCTCTCTCTCCACATTCTCAATGAGTTATTTTGCTCTTGAAACCAAGAAAGACCAAGAAAGAAATAATCCTGGCTAGTCAAGGAGGAACTACTTTAAGAGCTGAGAATCCCATTGACAGGGCTGTGTGACTGTCTGAAATCGGTCCCTGCTTGCTGATAGGCGTCCTCCAAAAGGCTTTCTTCCTGCCTCGGAGTCCATCTTTCCCGACTGTCCCCTTGCCTCCTCAGCTCACTCACTCTGGCTTGCTTCCCACTGCAGTTCTTTCTTTCATTTGGTTGCTGCCCCATCTCTGCTTGCCCCCTCAGGACCTGACAGTTCGGAGTGCCCTTTTGGTTCCCTTTCTTTACTGATGCTGGCTGGTTCCCCTTTCGGAGTACGTTCCACTGCGTTTCTCTACCAAATCCCGGTTTCCGAACTTGCCCAGAAGGAGGGTTTTAACGTTCAGATCAGGGTTCTGGATACTCTTTTTGGTCTCTGTTCCCTGGGGGCCTACACTTGTAATGGTGCCTCCCAGATAGCTAATTCCCTTACAGCTATGGGGGCTTCTTTCTTGGCAAACTAAAGCATACCCCGATTCCCCAAATCCAGCCCTTTGCTGTCACTCTCTGCTGCCCTCCAGCGGCTATCACAGGGATGCACCAGTTAGAAGTTAGTTCCAAGGCCTGGCTGTACTGCCCTTTCCTTGGCCTATGAGTGACCTCTAATAGGACATCAGACAGTGCGATTCATGGATATGAGACTTGCGTTCAGAACTCAGGAGGCGTGAACTCAGCCAGCACTACCACAACAGCCTCTGATACCACTGCTGCTCCCAGGAAAATCCACTGGTGATGACTTTTCTGCTCTTTTTCCTGAAGATATGATTATCTCAGAGATTCACAAATTCTAGCTTTATGGCTATGCCCGTTTATGCTGTGTGTTGGAGGTAAGGGAGAACCCTCCCGAGCTTCTGAGGCTTGGTTTGATGGGAAAGCAGAGAGCAGTGCCTCAGACTAGCCAAGCGGCTGGCCTCGCAGATGACCTAGCTCTCTCACAATTTACCATGAGAGGATCACAGATGCTGTCTGTGAGCCAAGGTAGGAACAACCAGGTGGCCTGCAGTGCTAGGCTTATCAGCTCTCCCCACAAGAGCTGAAATGGAATGGAACTCCAGCCTCTGAACTGCCAGACTTCACTCTGAGGCCACCTGGAGCGAGGCAGGCACCGTGCCCACATTAGAAGTTACACCTGTGCTACTGGAGCAGAGGGGTAAGGAGGGTTGTCACAGACTAGAGTCACACTTCGGGAAAAGGTCCTTCTAGCCACCACTGGAAAAGCTGTTCTATACCCAGTGGAACCTCTAAGTGGCAGAGCTCTCTGACTCCAGTTGGATGTTGGAAGTGGTGGACAACTCCGTTGGTCAAGCTTTACATTAGACTACCCACCTAACCCAAGACTGCATCAACACGGGTTGACAGTAACACTGAATGATGTTAGCTTGGGAGGCCCATGAGTCAAAGGCCAAATCCAATGCACTATTCATGGGAAAATATGTCAAAAATCTGGTGTTTTGTCTCCAAAAGATTGTCCACAACCACTTCTAACTGGAAGTCCTTTACCCATTGCCTGCTTCCACATATCCGTCATTGATACAGTTTAAGAACCCGAACGGGGCTATCATTAAGGATTCAGCATTTCCAGACACACAAACTATCTAAAGGGAAGGCCCTTAAAGAGGCTCATAAGCTACTTCTCTACTTGCGCAGCTGTGCAAAGGACCAAGTTTCTGTTGCCTACATGCGTGCTAAATGGATATGCCTCCTTTCTGAGGGAAAGCAAAGCCCCTAGAAAACACACAATGCAGTTCATCAACCTTCCACCTTCAAGGACCCCAACTGTTCTCTATTTCAGAAAATCAGCGCGGAGTCTACCGTTGTCTCAGTGTGGTCAGTATCCACCAGTAACACTTGTTCACTCTCCTCTGATTTCCAACCTCCTGAGACAACTCCATGAGACTTTGAGAAATTAGACCTCTGAGTTTCTAAAATGATTTCCATGGTGAAAGGATAACGAGTAGAAAATGGTCTTCCTAACATGCTATAATGTCACTTGTCCCGTTAAATATCTGAGACTTTTCCTGGCTCTTACATGACACCTTACGTGATTTTCTATACCAAAGAGTTGTAGTCTGCTTGGATATTATTTCATGAGATCCTGGTCTGGAAAAAAATGGACTGTGTTAAACAAACAAACAAACAAAAGTCCTGAGACAGAATTTCTGAGCTCACCTCCTCCCCAGTTAAGAGGCCAGTAGATGTGTGACAAAGTCTCAACAGTTCTAGAATAAACTCTCCTCCAATCAACCAAAGGCATTCAGTAAGTCCCAGGATTACTGGCAGTTCCTTCTGTAGATTTTCCATCACAGCTTTAGTTACTAATGTCTCAAGCAAGGTAAGGGGATGCGTTTGCTTTGCAGAGGCTGTGGCCACATCCCGTGGCTGAAGACCTCATTCACCTGTGCCCCAGGCTTGTGTATGCTGATCCAGCCTGGGCTTACGTGAGGTCAAAGGTCGAGCTCAGTGCAGTCTACTCTCAGAATGTCCCTATTTTTATTTTTTTGAAGCAGACCCAAAGGTGTTAGCTCCCCCCTACTTGGGTATAGGGATTCCTTGCTGTCAGAACTTCCTTGAAGATCAGAGGTATCACTGAAGGTTATGAGTGTCGGTCAGAACAACTTGGGCAAAACAATTCCCTCAAAACAACCAGAAAAACCCTGCTTTCAAAAACCAAAGGACTACCTTTTGAAGTAGTTCAAGTTGAAATCTTTATGCCAGGCTGCCAACCCATAGCTAAAAGTCCTTTCCTGAATGCCTGTTTATCAGTATACAGCAGACTTGGCTTTGTCCTGGGGATCTTTACAGAAAACTCTGCAGCTGGCCCTAAAACTGACTAATATGGCATCAGTACAAAGAATCAAAATCGAGACAAAGTGGCACTCCGTCAAAGCACCAGGGCCACCGAAGGAGAGAGTTTGGGAAGGGCAGAATGTTAAAAAGGCCTGTTTTACAAGCATGGGCAAACATACTACACAGGAATGTAAGCTCCACAAGGGAAGGGAGCATGTCTTATTCACTGCACTGCATCCCCTCTACCACCGGACCCACGGTCACAATGCTGGGCACCGTGTTGAATAAAGACTTCCTGATTAGGGAAGTGTATTTTTCCAAATGCTGGCTGTGCCTGTTTCTAGACATGGTCTGTATCTGCAGGAACTTTTAGTGGCTCTGTATCAGCAAAGAGATTTGCACAGGTGTTCAAATATATTTTATATCCTCTTCTAATCAACAAACGCCTTTGGGATATGATGACTGGATTTCATTTCTGAAATGACATCTACCCCCACACACATGCTGTCTATATATGCTACCGTGTTGGTGGTGCAAATAATCTTTTCCAAGATAATGTGCTTTACGGCTTAAACCATTCCTTCTAACTCCACTATCCCTATCAGTCATAGTAATGACATCTTCTAATTTCATGAGTTATCAAACTTCTTGATTATTAACTCTGATGCTCATGACTCCTGGTTTTACAGACTATTATTCCATCAACAAAATATTTCAGTTTAGCACTTGGAGAGTATTTCTACCGGCAACATTACTGATCCATACACTTCACTACTAGAGGATTCGTGTACCAGTTTCTCTATTTTCCTCCCCCAAGAATATCCTTTCATAAAAACTCTTCCCTACTATCTACACCCATACCTCTCTCCTTCACTACGACTCATTGACAACCGCTCAGTAAATACCTGGGAGAACTGCAGGGACTCACTGCCCACCCCATCAAAACCCTAGGCACATCCCAGCAGGCTGAGGACCAGTACTAAGGAGTACGTATGGGAGATGGCTTTCTTCCGGTTTAACGCAGCTTAAGGGTTGTGATGAAGCCTGACAACTGAGGCCTTTTTTGTGGTCCTGCCCTCCCCTCACCCCAGCCTCCTCTGTAGTCTCCTAGTCACGGGTTGTTTAGACTGGTTAGGGGGAAACATTAAAACAGAAATTCGATTGACTGTATATCATTTTGATACATGCTGTATCAGACAAAATCAGTTTTTGATATAAATGGATGTTCTACTGAGGCTAAAATATAAGTGATTATTGAGCAAAGTCAAGATTTTTTTTTCCCATGAGAGCCAACAGAAGCTAAGCAAAGGCAGAATGTTCCTCTTAATGGGAATATCGCTCATGAGACTTGAGGACAGGGTAAAAGAGAATGGAAGTCAATTTTATTAAAAAGACAAAGTTTCATTGAATTGGATCATGCCAGGGGGGGAAACAGAGGAGGCAGTTCTACATAGTCAGGTTCTTGAGTTATTCTCAGGTTTTCCTACCTGATGTGGACTAATTGAAAATACTGACTTTATCTAATAGGTGTAACATCAGAATTTGTTCAACGTTTCCAAAGAAATATACAATTATTTCTCTTAGGTCCTATGGTTGTTTTTAAGGCAGGTTAAGTGCCTGCAATGGAAATGCACTGTGTTTACGTTAGACTGGAGGCTTAGAAACCGGGGAATAACTGGCCAAGAGGGACTGTCACCAACCCAGTCTAAGAAAAGCCGTAGGTATCTTGGGATGGCTTTGCGGTATAAGAGTCGTGGCCAACAAGCTCCATTCAGGAGATCTGACGCAACGTCACGGCCGAATTCATTCAGCTTTATAAAAACTCACGTATATCAGAAGTAAATTACACTTGGTGCCAAGGAACAGAAAATAATACGATGTTACTGAAGAACACACTCAAACCTTTTCCTGTTGGTCAGACATGGAAGGTGAACAGCTATAAATTAGGTAAATAATGTAATAATGATCTGGGGGAAGTTAAGATTCTCTCACAAAGAACAGAGTAAGAGAAATGTGAAATGTTTCAGGGTAGGCTGCAATAAGCAGCATTTGATGGGGAGATACAGAACATAAAAAAGAGGTCCATGAAGAAGCTGAAAAGTAGAAGTAAGGAATAAAGAAGAGAAATTAAGAAATGGGGATTTAAAGAGATTAGCCTAATACTTAAAGGAGGAAAGACAGTGTAAATCCGGTTAAATCAACACCCATGCACACACACTTACAGGTGCACACACACACATACACACACACACGCACACACGTTTAAACACAACTTAAACCCAGCTACTCTCCATGTTTGAAATACCTTCTTCCCTCACCAATACCTAACTTTCTCTCAGTTTAACTCTCTACCTTTTCCATGAAATATTTTTAACTTCCCAGGCCTACAAAGACCTCTCAACCTCATGACCTTTTGTTGCACTTATAGATTCAGTCTTGCTCCTGATTGGCATTGTTGACATTGCATCGTTTATATAAAAGTCTTCTATTCCAACGCGAGTGTGAGTTGGAGTCTACTTCCCCATTCCTTGAATTAGGGCTGGCTTTGTGACCTGCCCTGGCCAACAGAATGTGGAAGAAGTGATTGTTCAGTAGTTTCAAGTGTAGGGCTCAAGGGATTTTCCTATTTCCTCCTGCTCTCCTGGAATCCTGCCAAGATGCCATGTGACGACGCCTGGCGTGGGCTGCTGAGAGATGAGAGATCTCAAGCAGCAGAGAAGAGTCGGCTCGGCTAAGGCACCCTAGCTCAGACAGTCCCCAGCCAACCTGGCAGCTGATCTCAAAGTCTGCATGAGCCCAACTGAACCTACCCAATCTGTAGAAACTGGAGCTAAATAAATGATTCTACTTTTAGGCCAAAATGTTTTGGGGTGATTTGTTTTGCAGCAAAAGCTGTTGAAATAACTGAAACATAACAATGGTTTCATCTTTCCAATGAAATACTTACAGTGTGCCTTATATTAAAATCAAGTATTTTTTTAAATTTTCTTTATTTTTTTAATGTGCTTTTATTTTATATTTTTTAATAGACTTCATTTTTAAAGGGCAGTTTTAGGGTTACAGCAGAATTGAACAGAAAATACAGAGTTCCCACATAGCCTTCCCCACCCATATATATATACACTCCCCTACCCTCAGCATCCCTCACCAGTGTGGCGTATTTGGTACAATCGATGAACCAACATGGACACATTATTATCAACCAAAGCCCACAGCTTACATTAGGGTTCACTCTTGATGTTGTACATAGAATCAAGTATTTGCTGCTCACCTCTTTGCTCCCGGAGGGCAGACACTGTATTATATTCATTGGTGTATTGCCACAACACCTAAGTTGTGCTTTGTTCCTAGTAGGCGCTTAAGCGTTTGATAAACTGAAATGAAAATCAACTGAAGTTCCAATTCTGGTGTTCATCGGCATTATTTACTTCATGTTTAAAAGCAGAAGAAAATACAAATCATAGTACTTTAGAGTCAAATGACTACTGAGAACCTACTATTGGCCTCGTATTATGATTCTCAGTTATGAATCATGAAAGGCCAGCAACTGTTAGTACTTGGAATATACAAGCCACTTCCTGATAGTTAACAAGTGGGCCCTTAAGTTGTCCTCAAGATTTAGTATTAACCCAAATTTGGATTTTGATAGAAAGACACACATCTATTTGATACATGAATGTGAGGTTGCACAGCAATCCTACTTTTTTGAACTTGGGAATATAGAAATTATCAAATGGCAAAGGGGGAGATTTTGATATGCACTAATTCACGTTAGTATTAACAGCTGCTTTGCTAAAGCCAGAAACCTGACAAATGAGATCTGTATGTAAATATACTGTAACTTTGAAGTGCTATACAAATGTAAAATACCAGGGACGCTTGTATATTCAAAATGTCATTTCACTTTTTTCCTTAAGAAGTAGAAAAATCAGAATAGACGGGACAGCTGAGAAAGGATGAATAGCACTGCTATCCACATCTAATTTGCTTCCTAATAAAATTCTATGGCTTTTAAATGGCACTATGCTATTATCGTCTATACAGGGATGATTCCATCAAATAGTCCATGTTTTGAGTATTTTAAAAATTATCATTTAATTGACAGTGTCTGAAACACTCTAAAGCAAAAGAACCTGAAAGCATGATCAGAATGAAGACAGTCATAAACCAATGAGAAAAATACACTCAATGACAGTAACAGAACATCCTTGCTGCACTGAACTGAGGATAAATCCTCATTATGCATGGGTTGTGTGTGTGTATCCTATAACTAGCCTTAACTTTAGCTTCTTCCTTTAACTTCTGCCGTTCTTGTTTAATATTGTTATTTTTGGCTTAAAAAGGGCATAACGGTTAAATCATGTAGTAAGGTAGACAACTGAATCAGGACCTTAAAAGATTTAAGTAAGCTAAATAAATAAGAATGATAAAAATGTGTGTTGTTAATAATATGCCTAAAAGGAAAATGTAGACCAAAGAGGGTAAAGTCTTCAATTTTGGTCCATAAAATCAACCAACCACACAAGGACTTGATAAGGAATAGGTGACAATGCCACATGCGAAAAAGATTCAATTCCTAGAGGATACAAAGCTTGATAAATCAGGATAGAAAGCCCATCCCCCCAACTGGGGTGTATTAACCAAAACATAAAGAGTGAAAGGGGCAAACTGAAGTGAGGCAGATTTTAGCCAACTTAAGAAATATCTTTGTAATAATCAGATTGCCCTAAGGTGGACCTTACTGCTTTGAGGCAGCAACTTCTCTTCAAGAAGAATATTCAAGCATCGTCCGGGGTGCTGGACGGGGATTCAAGGATCAAGCCAAAGGTTATACATGATTTTTAAGATCAGCACCCTGTCCCCAAATCCCATAACTCTATTCTAGGATTCCAAAAAGTACACGCAAAAGGACACTTATTCAAGGACACCTAATCATGTCTCATTTGAGATCAAGACATCTCCTGTGAAAACATACTCACTCCCAGACTTTCCATTAATAGTTTGAACATCTCTTATAGTTCAGATGTTCCCTTTAAAACAGTGCTCACTTCAGTTAAGTTATGAGAATGTTTCTAAGATAAACTGCAAAGTGATGAATATTTTCAGTAGGGGATATGCAAAGATACACTTTTTCTCTCACTGAGTCTACCTGAAGCCTATTAATAATGAGCTAGGGAAGTTTTTCAAATGCTCTAAGTTAGGAAAATTTTAAGCTGCTTTAAAAGAGACAGACATAAATAGAAAACAAGTAATAGATTTAATAGGGAGAGGCATACTCTTTCATGATTCAGTGAAATTTTGGAGTTTCGGTTTCTATTACTACAACTTCATAAAAGAAACTCTGAGAATAAAAATGTAACAGAAAATAGGAACTTAAGCATAAATGACAATGGTGCTCACTGAGAGCTCACGACTGCTCGAGCGTTCATCCCCGGCTCAGATTCTCCTTATTTTGGCTGTGCTTTCAAACTTACTCCCTCAGTTAACATTTTCTGTGAACACCAGTCGCGTCCCATAGGGCCCAAAACCACAGACTTGAGAGAATGACCACACTTCCTTTTCATGAATAGTCAGAAGGAGAAAATTTGTCCTTGGATGTGTTTCTCCAATGAAATGAAATTTCTGCTTTCCAAGAAAAGTCAATTGGCTTGGCGGTTTCTGAGAAGAAACGGGGAGGGAGGGAGTCCAACAGATACCATCCCACAAAATCCTAAAGCAAAAATCTCAGATCTTTCAGTCCTTTCATCAGTCAAGGGGTTAAAACCTGAATGTCTCCTCTGAGTTGCTGAATGCACAGGTGGAAAGTCTTCAGTGTAGAAGGGGCTACTCGGCTCCACTGGGGACCATGTTGAGAGAGCCTGGATGTGATGTGTCAGAGAACCCCCACCTCAACCCCTAAATATTAAGTTGACACACGTTTCTGGGACGCGGCCCGAATCCTCAAACTTTGGCGGTCTATAGAGGCACAATTTTCTGTTTTCTGCTTAACAGGGCTTTCCAGAATTGTCATCAGATGACAGATTACACCACCCATCCACAAGGATTCAGGGGTAGCTCGGGCCATCCATTATGGGTTAAAAGCTGTTCTAGCATGAATCGAGTCACAGTGGTAAGAAGCCGACCAATACAAGGGGTCCTACAGCTTTAAGAAATACCCTGGGCATCGAAAAGTTTTCAGAATGCAAACTATGTCAGCTCTGAAAACAAGAGGCACTGCATCATTATGGCAGGAGAAACAAAGCCAGCCCCCTTTTAAAAACAGTCAAAAAAAAAAAAGATTGTTTTAATAGGAGAGAAGCATCAGTCATTGATTCTTACCTCATTCACACTTTCTATCCAACCCCATCCATCTTCAGAGTGAAGAGATGACAGAGCCCAGTTAACTCTCTCCCTCTTCCGGCCCCCGCCCATACCGCTCCTCTATACCCAACCCACCAAGGCCTACCAACCCACCCTTTTCAATCTGCAAGCAACAGCCATCCGGCACGACTCTTCCTATCCCACGGGCTTGCAAAAGCTCAAGGGTACTCAGGTACCAGCCTTCATCACGTCACTTTAATAGGGATGGCTATCAGGTCAGCACGACTGGCCAGGGCCTTTGCCAGTCTCCTAAAACGACCACTTAGTCACTCGCAGCTGACCACATTCTATAACGGAGGGGCTGGGAAGACTTTGAGGCAACAGAAGAAAGTCAACAAACCAAACCAACAATCCAGGATGGAAAATATTTCACTTTTTCTTAAATGCTACTGCTCCCGTTATCTGCAAACAGAATTCTCCAGGCAGGCATTCTCTGCGTCAGCGCACCTGCTTAGCATTGGTTTGCTGAGTTATCTTTCCGCTGAGTCTGCAGAAGCCAACTGTAGCGCAACGGGTCACATCGCTTGAGGGTCACTTGAGTCCCTCTACTCTCTGGGTCCCTCCTCCCACCTCCTGCCTTCCCTTCTACCCACAAAACCTTTAACTCCACCATAGCTAAGGATCCCAGATAGCTAAATAAAAGAGGTGGCCTCAAACACAGGGAAAACCCCTTAGGTCTCCAGTGTGAATCGCCAACGCCAATCCCCCGCCCCTCCCCTTTTCCTTAAGACCTGATGGTCTTCAGTCACACATCTTAAAAGAAAAACAAAAAACAAAAACACAAAGACTTACTTGTCTCAAGTCGATGAAGGCCAACTGCAGCGTGTCCTCCTGGAACCCAGGCACCGGGCCGGATCTGGCAAACTCTGTGGGAAAGAAAAGAGGATAAAAAGCGCCTTTAACTAACCATGGACAGGGAGATTGGCAGACGGATGACAGGGAAGACAAGAGAGGCTGGGGGAGAGGAGGACCAAGCTTCTAAGGAGTCATGTCTCTCTCCCTTCAGCTTCTTTGTTTGCCCTTCAAAATTCGTGTCATCAAAACACCATTAATTCCAGCATCCTGACAGCAAGGAAACTGTACTAATTCGACCTGAAATTTATTCCCATGAGCCGCGCTGGGCTTCAGAGTATTTGTTTTGTGAATGGACAAACAACTTGCAGAGGAGGAGGGAGTGGGGGAGAGAAAAAACTTTTTCCTCTCAACACAATAAAATCTTCAGCTGTGAAACTCTTTTCAGTTCCGAAAGCTATTTATATTTGAGATCGCTGAAGGAATTTTCTAATTTCACGCCTGTCACCTCATTCCCCGAGCATTTATCAAAAAAATATTCCCTGTCACATCATTAATTATTCCCTCACTGATTATTTGTATTATCTCATGAGTGCATTATTCCCAACACACATACACACACACACACACACACACATCCCCCAGCAGCAGAGGCTGCCCCAATCCAGTGCTTGGCTCTTAAGTAAAGGAGTGTCTGCAGATATGAAAGGACCTATCTAAATAAATCTCACTGCGAAAACTTAGGAAGCATTTGTGCAAGTCCCTCCGTCGAGTATACTCTTTGTTCTTGACTTCTATTCTACACTCCAAATTTCTTTTTTCTTTCTCCTCTACCCAACTTAGTCTTAGGTCAAAGAGACCACATGAATGCTATTTGCAATTTACAGTAGCGCCTTGGGTACCTGCTCAGTTTATGACTCTGGCTTCTACATCATTAACAAGAAAATAACTACACAGGACTATAGGGATGAATACCAGTAACAGTTAAGAATGTCAAGTTTTATTGTCCCTAAGCCCAGCTTATTATGAAATCAAAAGGTCCTGTTTAAGCTCCCTACATACACACAACACACACACGCGTGCGTGTGCACACAGCAAGTTCAAAAGTTGGACACTTCCTATGCCTAGAGTTCTCTCTGTGAAGCCAGACTGTGATGGACATTTAACACCAATCTACTATTTACCTCGAAAGCAACTCGAATACCTTCTCAAAGCAAATATGAAAAGGAATGTTTTCCTTTCAGTTATATTCTCCTTCAGGAATGAATTTAAGAAATTATAGAAAGTTGGTATTGTGGTTTTCTTTTGAAATGAAATAAAATCCATCAAGATATTTGCATATATGTCTGGAAAATTACTTCCAACAACTGGTAGCCGGATAGATTCAAATGAGGTTTGTGAACAATGATGAGAATTTCTGTCCTTTAA